>NC_086445.1:226111523-226729591 GCF_028390025.1 Pseudophryne corroboree | reverse complement strand
TGCACACACAATATTGCTGGCGTTGTTCCGATGCCACAAATCCACAGGAGAGTCCAATTGGGGTAAGCCATTCCGCGATGATCTTCCTCAGTTGCCGTAAGAGGTTTTCAGCTGTGTGCGTATTCTGGAAAGCGGTGATACAAAGCGTAGCCTGCCTAGGAAAAGAGGTTTGGCGTTTGCGAGATGCTGCTACTGGTGCCGCCGCTGCTGTTCTTGCGGCGGGAGTCCATACATCTACCCAGTGGGCTGTCACAGTCATATAGTCCTGACCCTGCCCTGCTCCACTTGTCCACATGTCCGTGGTTAAGTGGACATTGGGTACAACTGCATTTTTTAGGACACTGGTGAGTCTTTTTCTGACGTCCGTGTACATTCTCGGTATCGCCTGCCTAGAGAAGTGGAACCTAGATGGTATTTGGTAACGGGGGCACACTGCCTCAATAAATTGTCTAGTTCCCTGTGAACTAACGGCGGATACCGGACGCACGTCTAACACCAACATAGTTGTCAAGGACTCAGTTATCCGCTTTGCAGTAGGATGACTGCTGTGATATTTCATCTTCCTCGCAAAGGACTGTTGAACAGTCAATTGCTTACTGGAAGTAGTACAAGTGGGCTTACGACTTCCCCTCTGGGATGACCATCGACTCCCAGCGGCAACAACAGCAGCGCCAGCAGCAGTAGGCGTTACACGCAAGGATGCATCGGAGGAATCCCAGGCAGGAGAGGACTCGTCAGACTTGCAGTGACATGGCCTGCAGGACTATTGGCATTCCTGGGGAAGGAGGAAATTGACACTGAGGGAGTTGGTGGGTGGTTTGCGTGAGCTTGGTTACAAGAGGAAGGGATTTACTGGTCAGTGGACTGCTTCCGCTGTCACCCAAAGTTTTTGAACTTGTCACTGACTTATTATGAATGCGCTGCAGGTGACGTATAAGGGAGGATGTTCCGAGGTGGTTAACGTCCTTACCCCTACTTATTACAGCTTGACAAAGGGAACACACGGCTTGACACCTGTTGTCCGCATTTCTGGTGAAATACCTCCACACCGAAGAGCTGATTTTTTTTGGTATTTTCACCTGGCATGTCAACGGCCATATTCCTCCCACGGACAACAGGTGTCTCCCCGGGTGCCTGACTTAAACAAACCACCTCACCATCAGAATCCTCCTGGTCAATTTCCTCCCAGCGCCAGCAACACCCATATCCTCCTCATCCTGGTGTACTTCAACACTGACATCTTCAATCTGACTATCAGGAACTGGACTGCGGGTGCTCCTTCCAGCACTTGCAGGGGGCATGCAAATAGTGGAAGGCGCATGCTCTTCACGTCCAGTGTTGGGAAGGTCAGGCATCGCAAACGACACAATTGGACTCTCCTTGTGGATTTGGGATTTCAAAGAACGCACAGTTCTTTGCGGTGCTTTTTGCCAGCTTGAGTCTTTTCAGTTTTCTAGCGAGAGGCTGAGTGCTTCCATCCTCATGTGAAGCTGAACCACTAGCCATGAACATAGGCCAGGGCCTCAGCCGTTCCTTGCCACTCCGTGTGGTAAATGGCATATTGGCAAGTTTACGCTTCTCCTCCGACAATTTTATTTTAGGTTTTGGAGTCCTTTTTTTTTCTGATATTTGGGTGTTTTGGATTTGACATGCTCTGTACTATGACATTGGCATCGGCCTTGGCAGACGACGTTGCCTTGGCATTTCATCGTCTCGGCCATGACTAGTGGCAGCAGCTTCAGCACGAGGTGGAAGTGGATCTTGATCTTTCCCTAATTTTGGAACCTCAACTTTTTTGTTCTCCATATTTTATAGGCAGAACTAAAAGGCACCTCAGGTAAACAATGGAGATGGATGGATTGGATACTAGTATACAATTATGGACGGACTGCCACGGTTAGGTGGTATAAAAAAACCACGGTTAGGTGGTATATATTATAATAATAATACAATTATGGATGGACGGACTGCCTGCCGACTGCCGACACAGAGGTAGCCACAGCCGTGAACTACCGCACTGTACACTGGTTGAATAAAGAGATAGTAGTATACTCGTAACAACTAGTATGACACTATGACGACGGTATAAAGAATGAAAAAAAAACCACGGTTAGGTGGTATATATTATAATATAATACAATTATGGATGGACGGACTGCCTGCCGACTGCCGACACAGAGGTAGCCACAGCCGTGAACTACCGCACTGTACACTGGTTGATAAAGAGATAGTAGTATACTCGTAACAAACTAGTATGACACTATGACGACGGTATAAAGAATGAAAAAAAAACCACGGTTTAGGTGGTATATATTATAATAATAATACAATTATGGATGGACGGACTGCCTGCCGACTGCCGACACAGAGGTAGCCACAGCCGTGAACTACCGCACTGTACACTGGTTGATAAAGAGATAGTAGTATACTCGTTAACAACTAGTATGACACTATGACGACGGTATAAAGAATGAAAAAAAAACCACGGTTAGGTGGTATATATTATAATAATAATACAATTATGGATGGACGGACTGCCTGCCGACTGCCGACACAGAGGTAGCCACAGCCGTGAACTACCGCACTGTACACTGGTTGATAAAGAGATAGTAGTATACTCGTAACAACTAGTATGACACTATGACGACGGTTAAAGAAAGAAAAAAAAAATACCACAGTTAGGTGGTATATATTATAATAATAATACAATTATGGATGGACGGACTGCCTGCCGACTGCCGACACAGAGGTAGCCACAGCCGTGAACTACCGCACTGTACACTGGTTGATAAAGAGATAGTAGTATACTCGTAACAACTAGTATGACACTATGACGACGGTATAAAGAATGAAAAAAAAAACCACGGTTAGGTGGTATATATTATAATAATAATACAATTATGGATGGACGGACTGCCTGCCGACTGCCGACACAGAGGTAGCCACAGGCCCGTGAACTACCGCACTGTACACTGGTTGATAAAGAGATAGTAGTATACTCGTAACAACTAGTATGACACTATGACGACGGTATAAAGAATGAAAAAAAACCACGGTTAGGTGGTATATATTATAATAATAATACAATTATGGATGGACGGACTGCCTGCCGACTGCCGACACAGAGGTAGCCACAGCCGTGAACTACCGCACTGTACACTGGTGATAAAGAGATAGTAGTATACTCGTAACAACTAGTATGACACTATGACGACGGTATAAAGAATGAAAAAAAAACCACGGTTAGGTGGTATATATTATAATAATAATACAATTATGGATGGACGGACTGCCTGCCGACTGCCGACACAGAGGTAGCCACAGCCGTGAACTACCGCACTGTACACTGGTTGATAAAGAGATAGTAGTATACTCGTAACAACTAGTATGACCACTATGACGACGGTATAAAGAATGAAAAAAAAAACCACAGTTAGGTGGTATATATTATAATAATAATACAATTATGGATGGACGGACTGCCCTGCCGACTGCCGACACAGAGGTAGCCACAGCCGTGAACTACCGCACTGTACACTGGTTGATAAAGAGATAGTAGTATACTCGTAACAACTAGTATGACACTATGACGACGGTATAAAGAAATGAAAAAAAAAACCACGGTTAGGTGGTATATATTATAATAATAATACAATTATGGATGGACGGACTGCCTGCCGACTGCCGACACAGAGGTAGCCACAGCCGTGAACTACCGCACTGTACACTGGTTGATAAAGAGATAGTAGTATACTCGTAACAACTAGTATGACACTATGACGACGGTATAAAGAATGAAAAAAAAACCACGGTTAGGTGGTATATATTATAATAATAATACAATTATGGATGGACGGACTGCCTGCCGACTGCCGACACAGAGGTAGCCACAGCCGTGAACTACCGCACTGTACACTGGTTGATAAAGAGATAGTAGTATACTCGTAACAACTAGTATGACACTATGGACGACGGTATAAAGAATGAAAAAAAAACCACGGTTAGGTGGTATATATTATAATAATAATACAATTATGGATGGACGACTGCTGCCGACTGCCGACACAGAGGTAGCCACAGCCGTGAACTACCGCACTGTACACTGGTTGATAAAGAGATAGTAGTATACTCGTAACAACTAGTATGACACTATGACGGTATAAAGAATGAAAAAAAAACCACGGTTAGGTGGTATATATTATAATAATAATACAATTATGGATGGACGGACTGCCTGCCGACTGCCGACACAGAGGTAGCCACAGCCGTGAACTACCGCACTGTACACTGGTTGATAAAGAGATAGTAGTATACTCGTAACAACTAGTATGACACTATGACGACGGTATAAAGAAAGAAAAAAAATACCACGGTTAGGTGGTATATATTGTAATACAATTATGGATGGACGGACTGCCTGCCGAGTTCCGACTGCCGACACAGAGGTAGCCACAGCCGTGAACTACCGCACTGTACTGTGTCTGCTGCTAATATAGACTGGTTGATAAAGAGATAGTATACAATACATACAACAATATACTACTATACTGGTGGTCAGGCACTGGTCACCACTAGTCACACTGGCAGTGGGCACTCCTGCAGCAAAAGTGTGCACTGTTTAATTTTAAATTAATATAATATTATGTTACTCCTGGGGGCTCCTGCTATAACAACCTGCAGTGCTCCCCAGTCTCCCCACAATTATTATAAGCTTTGCCTTTTATACATTGATGTGCAGCACACTGGGCTGAGCTGAGTGCACACAGACTGAGTCACACTGTGTGACTGGCTGCTGCTGTGTATCGTTTTTTTTCAGGCAGAGAACGGATATAGCAGAGAACGGATATATTATATTAAAATAAATAAAAGTTAACTAACAACAACTGCACTGGTCACTGTGGTAAACTCTGTCTGACTCTGCACAATCCTCTCTCTCTTCTAATCTAATTTCTAATGGAGAGGACGCCAGCCACGTCCTCTCCCTATCAATCTCAATGCACGTGTGAAAATGGCGGCGACGCGCGGCTCCTTATATAGAATCCGAGTCTCGCGAGAATCCGACAGCGTCATGATGACGTTCGGGCGGCGCTCGGGTTAACCGAGCAAGGCGGGAGGATCCGAGTCTGCTCGGACCCGTGAAAAAAACATGAAGTTCGTGCGGGTTCGGTTTCAGAGAACCGAACCCGCTCATCTCTACTTTTGACCAGACTGCATTATCGAGTGGAGGTGGTATGTGCACTGGTTCATAATTGTTTTTACTGGTTCTTTCACTTGCACTTGGATGTTGTTTTTGCATCAAGTTTGTTGTGAGCATTTGCACTTTAACGATTGTGGTAACTCCCTTGACTATACAGTGGTTACACGATGGCTTGAACTACCTGAAAACAACGGCGAACACTTTAACCCTTTATTGGTCCCTCTTCATGATATGTTTAGTTACTCAGAATCTGAATCTGAAGCTATTTTACATCAGGAACATATGAGTGACTAGGTAGAGGGTTTACCAAATGACATCATATTTCGTGATATATAATCTCTAAAAAAGAAATTAATTGATTTTCATCTTCATGGAGTTTCTTTGAGTGATTACTTTCGTGCAAAACAAATACCCAGAGGGTTTAGGGTCCGGAACTGTCCGACAATCGGACGATTTGATCCGGCCTTTTGCAAAAAATGGATCAATATCCTCAATAAATGCTCATTCGATCTTATGCTTTTAGTGATTGAACAATCCAAGAAGGAAGAGACCTCTATTAACTCCAAAATTGCTGCATTTGAAACGGTTCATTTAGCTTGCCTTTAGACTGACGCTGAGGCTGATTGGCTGAGTAAATTGAATAATCAACTGACCATTTATAAGAAAGATATCTTGAAATTAAAACGTGAGAAATTACGGAAAGTACAGCTTGATTATGAGCAACATCAGGTTTACAGGTGGCTAACAGGTAGTAGGGAGTCTAAATCCTTTGAGCACAAAAAAACTTTTTTTAGAAGAAATCGACTACAGAAAAACACAGTCGACACAGACTCCTCACAAGAAGGGAGCAGCGCAACAAGTGACGGCGAGAGGCCAAATTCTGCACGTAGAAATAAGGCATTTATCCCTTTAGCGGCAGAGACGCGAAATCGCGTCAGGCAAGATCAAGAAGGTTCAATCGAAGAGGTGGGCAAAACCGGAGACAAAAATGTTTCCAAAAAACCTCCATTACAGAAGAAAACCAAATAATCTTCAATTTGTCCTCCCATACGTTAAGTGCAAGTGAGACCAGTCTTTTGTCCAAAGGACTCTCTTTCATCCCAAGCTCACACTTTAATGATTTTCAATGGCAGATTGAAAAGTTTTGCCTTTATAGTAGAGATGAGCGGGTTCGGTTTCTCTGAATCCGAACCCGCCAGAACTTCATGTTTTTTTTCACGGGTCCGAGCGACTCGGATCTTCCCGCCTTGCTCGGTTAACCCGAGCGCGCCCGAACGTCATCATGACGCTGTCGGATTCTCGCGAGGCTCGGATTCTATCGCGAGACTCGGATTCTATATAAGGAGCCCGCGTCGCCGCCATTTTCACACGTGCATTGAGATTGATAGGGAGAGGACGTGGCTGGCGTCCTCTCCGTTTAGAATTAGAATAGATTAGAGAGACACTTGATTTACTAATTTTGGGGAGCATTAGGAGTACTCAGTAGTGTACAGTGCAGAGTTTTGCTGATAGTGACCAGTGACCACCACTTTTATTTATAATCCGTTCTCTGCCTGAAAAAAGCGATACACAGCACACAGTGACTCAGTCACATACCATATCTGTGTGCACTGCTCAGGCTCAGGCCAGTGTGCTGCATCATCTATTATCTATATATAATATTATATATATCTGTCTGACTGCTCAGCTCACACAGCTTATAATTGTGGGGGAGACTGGGGAGCACTACTGCAGTGCCAGTTATAGGTTATAGCAGGAGCCAGGAGTACATAATATATTATATAGTGAGTGACCACCAGACACACAGTGCAGTTTATTTAATATATCCGTTCTCTGCCTGAAAAAAGCGATACACACAGTGACTCAGTCAGTCACATACCATATCTGTGTGCACTGCTCAGGCTCAGGCCAGTGTGCTGCATCATCTATATATATATTATATATCTGTCTGACTGCTCAGCTCACACAGCTTATAATTGTGGGGGAGACTGGGGAGCACTACTGCAGTGCCAGTTATAGGTTATAGCAGGAGCCAGGAGTACATAATATTATATTAAAATTAAACAGTGCACACTTTTGCTGCAGGAGTGCCACTGCCAGTGTGACTAGTGACCAGTGACCTGACCACCAGTATATAATATTAGTAGTATACTATCTCTTTATCAACCAGTCTATATTAGCAGCAGACACAGTACAGTGCGGTAGTTCACGGCTGTGGCTACCTCTGTGTCGGCACTCGGCAGCCCGTCCATAATTGTATATACCACCTAACCGTGGTTTTTTTTTCTTTCTTTATACATACATACTAGTTACGAGTATACTATCTCTTTATCAACCAGTCTATATATTAGCAGCAGACACAGTACAGTGCGGTAGTTCACGGCTGTGGCTACCTCTGTGTCGGCACTCGGCAGCCCGTCCATAATTGTATATACCACCTAACCGTGGTTTTTTTTTCTTTCTTTATACATACATACTAGTTACGAGTATACTATCTCTTTATCAACCAGTCTATATATTAGCAGCAGACACAGTACAGTGCGGTAGTTCACGGCTGTGGCTACCTCTGTGTCGGCACTCGGCAGCCCGTCCATAATTGTATATACCACCTAACCGTGGTTTTTTTTTCTTTCTTTATACATACATACTAGTTACGAGTATACTATCTCTTTATCAACCAGTCTATATATTAGCAGCAGACACAGTACAGTGCGGTAGTTCACGGCTGTGGCTACCTCTGTGTCGGCACTCGGCAGCCCGTCCATAATTGTATATACCACCTAACCGTGGTTTTTTTTTCTTTCTTTATACATACATACTAGTTACGAGTATACTATCTCTTTATCAACCAGTCTATATATTAGCAGCAGACACAGTACAGTGCGGTAGTTCACGGCTGTGGCTACCTCTGTGTCGGCACTCGGCAGCCCGTCCATAATTGTATATACCACCTAACCGTGTTTTTTTTTTCTTTCTTTATACATACATACTAGTTACGAGTATACTATCTCTTTATCAACCAGTCTATATATTAGCAGCAGACACAGTACAGTGCGGTAGTTCACGGCTGTGGCTACCTCTGTGTCGGCACTCGGCAGCCCGTCCATAATTGTATATACCACCTAACCGTGGTTTTTTTTTCTTTCTTTATACATACATACTAGTTACGAGTATACTATCTCTTTATCAACCAGTCTATATATTAGCAGCAGACACAGTACAGTGCGGTAGTTCACGGCTGTGGCTACCTCTGTGTCGGCACTCGGCAGCCCGTCCATAATTGTATATACCACCTAACCGTGGTTTTTTTTTCTTTCTTTATACATACATACTAGTTACGAGTATACTATCTCTTTATCAACCAGTCTATATATTAGCAGCAGACACAGTACAGTGCGGTAGTTCACGGCTGTGGCTACCTCTGTGTCGGCACTCGGCAGCCCGTCCATAATTGTATATACCACCTAACCGTGGTTTTTTTTTCTTTCTTTATACATACATACTAGTTACGAGTATACTATCTCTTTATCAACCAGTCTATATATTAGCAGCAGACACAGTACAGTGCGGTAGTTCACGGCTGTGGCTACCTCTGTGTCAGCACTCGGCAGCCCGTCCATAATTGTATACTAGTATCCAATCCATCCATCTCCATTGTTTACCTGAGGTGCCTTTTAGTTGTGCCTATTAAAATATGGAGAACAAAAATGTTGAGGTTCCAAAATTAGGGAAAGATCAAGATCCACTTCCACCTCGTGCTGAAGCTGCTGCCACTAGTCATGGCCGAGACGATGAAATGCCAGCAACGTCGTCTGCCAAGGCCGATGCCCAATGGCATAGTACAGAGCATGTCAAAACCAAAACACCAAATATCAGTAAAAAAAGGACTCCAAAACCTAAAATAAAATTGTCGGAGGAGAAGCGTAAACTTGCCAATATGCCATTTACCACACGGAGTGGCAAGGAACGGCTGAGGCCCTGGCCTATGTTCATGGCTAGTGGTTCAGCTTCACATGAGGATGGAAGCACTCAGCCTCTCGCTAGAAAACTGAAAAGACTCAAGCTGGCAAAAGCACCGCAAAGAACTGTGCGTTCTTTGAAATCCCAAATCCACAAGGAGAGTCCAATTGTGTCGGTTGCGATGCCTGACCTTCCCAACACTGGACGTGAAGAGCATGCGCCTTCCACCATTTGCACGCCCCCTGCAAGTGCTGGAAGGAGCACCCGCAGTCCAGTTCCTGATAGTCAGATTGAAGATGTCAGTGTTGAAGTACACCAGGATGAGGAGGATATGGGTGTTGCTGGCGCTGGGGAGGAAATTGACCAGGAGGATTCTGATGGTGAGGTGGTTTGTTTAAGTCAGGCACCCGGGGAGACACCTGTTGTCCGTGGGAGGAATATGGCCGTTGACATGCCAGGTGAAAATACCAAAAAAATCAGCTCTTCGGTGTGGAGGTATTTCACCAGAAATGCGGACAACAGGTGTCAAGCCGTGTGTTCCCTTTGTCAAGCTGTAATAAGTAGGGGTAAGGACGTTAACCACCTCGGAACATCCTCCCTTATACGTCACCTGCAGCGCATTCATAATAAGTCAGTGACAAGTTCAAAAACTTTGGGTGACAGCGGAAGCAGTCCACTGACCAGTAAATCCCTTCCTCTTGTAACCAAGCTCACGCAAACCACCCCACCAACTCCCTCAGTGTCAATTTCCTCCTTCCCCAGGAATGCCAATAGTCCTGCAGGCCATGTCACTGGCAATTCTGACGAGTCCTCTCCTGCCTGGGATTCCTCCGATGCATCCTTGCGTGTAACGCCTACTGCTGCTGGCGCTGCTGTTGTTGCCGCTGGGAGTCGATGGTCATCCCAGAGGGGAAGTCGTAAGCCCACTTGTACTACTTCCAGTAAGCAATTGACTGTTCAACAGTCCTTTGCGAGGAAGATGAAATATCACAGCAGTCATCCTACTGCAAAGCGGATAACTGAGTCCTTGACAACTATGTTGGTGTTAGACGTGCGTCCGGTATCCGCCGTTAGTTCACAGGGAACTAGACAATTTATTGAGGCAGTGTGCCCCCGTTACCAAATACCATCTAGGTTCCACTTCTCTAGGCAGGCGATACCGAGAATGTACACGGACGTCAGAAAAAGACTCACCAGTGTCCTAAAAAATGCAGTTGTACCCAATGTCCACTTAACCACGGACATGTGGACAAGTGGAGCAGGGCAGGGTCAGGACTATATGACTGTGACAGCCCACTGGGTAGATGTATGGACTCCCGCCGCAAGAACAGCAGCGGCGGCACCAGTAGCAGCATCTCGCAAACGCCAACTCTTTCCTAGGCAGGCTACGCTTTGTATCACCGCTTTCCAGAATACGCACACAGCTGAAAACCTCTTACGGCAACTGAGGAAGATCATCGCGGAATGGCTTACCCCAATTGGACTCTCCTGTGGATTTGTGGCATCGGACAACGCCAGCAATATTGTGTGTGCATTAAATATGGGCAAATTCCAGCACGTCCCATGTTTTGCACATACCTTGAATTTGGTGGTGCAGAATTTTTTAAAAAACGACAGGGGCGTGCAAGAGATGCTGTCGGTGGCCAGAAAAATTGCGGGACACTTTCGGCGTACAGGCACCACGTACAGAAGACTGGAGCACCACCAAAAACTACTGAACCTGCCCTGCCATCATCTGAAGCAAGAAGTGGTAACGAGGTGGAATTCAACCCTCTATATGCTTCAGAGGTTGGAGGAGCAGCAAAAGGCCATTCAAGCCTATACAATTGAGCACGATATAGGAGATGGAATGCACCTGTCTCAAGTGCAGTGGAGAATGATTTCAACGTTGTGCAAGGTTCTGATGCCCTTTGAACTTGCCACACGTGAAGTCAGTTCAGACACTGCCAGCCTGAGTCAGGTCATTCCCCTCATCAGGCTTTTGCAGAAGAAGCTGGAGGCATTGAAGAAGGAGCTAAAAGGGAGCGATTCCGCTAGGCATGTGGGACTTGTGGATGCAGCCCTTAATTCGCTTAACAAGGATTCACGGGTGGTCAATCTGTTGAAATCAGAGCACTACATTTTGGCCACCGTGCTCGATCCTAGATTTAAAGCCTACCTTGGATCTCTCTTTCCGGCAGACACAGGTCTGCTGGGGTTGAAAGACCTGCTGGTGACAAAATTGTCAAGTCAAGCGGAACGCGACCTGTCAACATCTCCTCCTTCACATTCTCCCGCAACTGGGGGTGCGAGGAAAAGGCTCCGAATTCCGAGCCCACCCGCTGGCGGTGATGCAGGGAAGTCTGGAGCGACTGCTGATGCTGACATCTGGTCCGGACTGAAGGACCTGACAACGATTACGGACATGTCGTCTACTGTCACTGCATATGATTCTCTCAACATTGATAGAATGGTGGAGGATTATATGAGTGACCGCATCCAAGTAGGCACGTCACACAGTCCGTACTTATACTGGCAGGAAAAAGAGGCAATTTGGAGGCCCTTGCACAAACTGGCTTTATTCTACCTAAGTTGCCCTCCCACAAGTGTGTACTCCGAAAGAGTGTTTAGTGCCGCCGCTCACCTTGTCAGCAATCGGCGTACGAGGTTACATCCAGAAAATGTGGAGAAGATGATGTTCATTAAAATGAATTATAATCAATTCCTCCGCGGAGACATTGACCAGCAGCAATTGCCTCCACAAAGTACACAGGGAGCTGAGATGGTGGATTCCAGTGGGGACGAATTGATAATCTGTGAGGAGGGGGATGTACACGGTGATATATCGGAGGGTGAAGATGAGGTGGACATCTTGCCTCTGTAGAGCCAGTTTGTGCAAGGAGAGATTAATTGCTTCTTTTTTGGGGGGGGTCCAAACCAACCCGTCATATCAGTCACAGTCGTGTGGCAGACCCTGTCACTGAAATGATGGGTTGGTTAAAGTGTGCATGTCCTGTTTTGTTTATACAACATAAGGGTGGGTGGGAGGGCCCAAGGACAATTCCATCTTGCACCTCTTTTTTCTTTTCTTTTTCTTTGCATCATGTGCTGATTGGGGAGGGTTTTTTTGGAAGGGACATCCTGCGTGACACTGCAGTGCCACTCCTAGATGGGCCCGGTGTTTGTGTCGGCCACTAGGGTCGCTAATCTTACTCACACAGTCAGCTACCTCATTGCGCCTCTTTTTTTCTTTGCGTCATGTGCTGTTTGGGGAGGGTTTTTTGGAAGGGACATCCTGCGTGACACTGCAGTGCCACTCCTAGATGGGCCCGGTGTTTGTGTCGGCCACTAGGGTCGCTAATCTTACTCACACAGCTACCTCATTGCGCCTCTTTTTTTCTTTGCGTCATGTGCTGTTTGGGGAGGGTTTTTTGGAAGGGACATCCTGCGTGACACTGCAGTGCCACTCCTAGATGGGCCCGGTGTTTGTGTCGGCCACTAGGGTCGCTAATCTTACTCACACAGCTACCTCATTGCGCCTCTTTTTTTCTTTGCGTCATGTGCTGTTTGGGGAGGGTTTTTTGGAAGGGACATCCTGCGTGACACTGCAGTGCCACTCCTAGATGGGCCCGGTGTTTGTGTCGGCCACTAGGGTCGCTAATCTTACTCACACAGCTACCTCATTGCGCCTCTTTTTTTCTTTGCGTCATGTGCTGTTTGGGGAGGGTTTTTTGGAAGGGCCATCCTGCGTGACACTGCAGTGCCACTCCTAGATGGGCCCGGTGTTTGTGTCGGCCACTAGGGTCGCTAATCTTACTCACACAGCTACCTCATTGCGCCTCTTTTTTTCTTTGCGTCATGTGCTGTTTGGGGAGGGTTTTTTGGAAGGGCCATCCTGCGTGACACTGCAGTGCCACTCCTAGATGGGCCCGGTGTTTGTGTCGGCCACTAGGGTCGCTAATCTTACTCACACAGCTACCTCATTGCGCCTCTTTTTTTCTTTCGTCATGTGCTGTTTGGGGAGGGTTTTTTGGAAGGGACATCCTGCGTGACACTGCAGTGCCACTCCTAGATGGGCCCGGTGTTTGTGTCGGCCACTAGGGTCGCTTATCTTACTCACACAGCGACCTCGGTGCAAATTTTAGGACTAAAAATAATATTGTGAGGTGTGAGGTATTCAGAATAGACTGAAAATGAGTGTAAATTATGGTTTTTGAGGTTAATAATACTTTGGGATCAAAATGACCCCCAAATTCTATGATTTAAGCTGTTTTTTAGTGTTTTTTGAAAAAAACACCCGAATCCAAAACACACCCGAATCCGACAAAAAAAATTCGGTGAGGTTTTGCCAAAACGCGGTCGAACCCAAAACACGGCCGCGGAACCGAACCCAAAACCAAAACACAAAACCCGAAAAATTTCAGGCGCTCATCTCTACTTTATAGGCAACTGAAAATTAAAGAATGCTTTTCAAAAGCTGAGATTGAAGCTAGTAACACGAAAGCAATCAATATACCTCCCCAGCTAAAAAAGGTCCAAGGAAAATCCATGTTTGATCCGCCTTCAACGAATGCATCGATAAAAACTTTTATGCACATGTTAGAATCTGAAACACAATCTAGCGTTAAAAAGTTACCTCGCCAACATCTTAATATATCTGCTTTGGAAAAAGATGCAATCAAGACCTTGTCGCAAAATGAACAGTTGGTGATCCGTCCAGCAGATAAAGGTGGCGGTATTGTGTTGCAGGATTTAAGCGACTATCGTGATGAAATCTTGCGCCAATTGAGTGATTCAACTGTTTACCAACTTCTTAGCAGGGATCCTACTGTTCAAGTCATGAAGAAATTACGTGACGTTCTCCTTACCGCTATGGACGCAAATATTATTGATGATCAGATCTTCTCTATTTTGCTTCCTAAACACCCCATTATGCCTGTTCTATATACACTGCCCAAGGTTCACAAGGGGGTTTCTCCACCACCAGGACGCCCCATTGTCTCGGATCGTGGGTCCCTCTTACAACCAACATCAATTTTTCTAGATTCTATACTGCAACCTTTGGTGCAACAGCACAAAAACTTTCTTCTTGATACGACAGCCTTACTTAACAAATTACTGGTATTGGAGACTTTACCTTCAGGGGCGTGGCTGATTACAGCCGACGTCTCTAGTTCGTATACTATTATCCCTCATGAATGATAGCTCTAGCCTCATTAGCGCAGTCTGGTCTCTAAAGAAAAATCCTTCAATTATCAAGTCACCTCTTTGAAGCAGGGGCCAACGCGTTGGGAGAACACTCAAATGAAACAACCACACAGGATATGTCTCACAAGTATTCTAATCTTTACTTTGCCAAACAAGCATATTTATACACATACATTTACATCCAGCCATAGTTGGCCAGCCCACATCTCCTCCCCAAAGGAGGGGGTACAGTCTAAAACATTGGTTCAATGTAACCTACGTCCCTTCCATTTTGTAACATTCAATACATAATTTCCAGTAATTTCACATCCGCCTATCCATTGTTCTCAACTTCCTCTGAGAACTGCATTTAGACGTATTTCTGTTTCTGTAGAGAGCACAGGATGCTAGCTACTTCCTCTAGAAACTAGGGTGTAGGCTTCTAACCTATAGTTCCAATATTCTATATATCAAATAGTCTGAAACATGTCCAAACCTTGCTTAAACACAACTTTTTTATATAAAAAGCATTTGATTATTATAACCCAATACAGTGGCTAGTTATCAACTCTATCATTTTTCCCTCCTTTTTATAATGAACAAATATTACAAGCTTATCTGGCATTTTCCTAACAAGTCTATGCAATAACAGTCTACTCTAATGATACCAGTGGCTACCGATCTCCCTATAGGTAGGAAGCTACACCCTATCTGTAACAGAGTTGATGTCTTTCTCTTGGTCTTGGTTGGTAGACCGTTGGCTCATATCCATTAGGGCAGACTGTTGTTGGACTTTCTTTGCCAGACTCTTCTGCAATGTCTTATATCTGGAGGATTCAAAGGCTTTCCTTATTCATTTCTGACAGACTGAAAAACAACAAAGCGGTATCTTAAAACACAAATATAATATAATTGCAATTCCAATAGCTTTTAGAAGGAACATTAGTATTCCTACAATCCATCCTTTAATTCCACTGAACCATGAAACTGGATTTAGCCATGATAACCAACCCCATTCACCCTCTAGAGTGTCAGGGATGTTATGTTTGCTGGCATATGTCAGTTTTGCATCTTCTATCTCTTGTACATGTTTTTCCACTATTTCTTGAGCATTGTCTGTTTCATTGGTAATAAAAGTACAACACAATTTTCCTGTCTGTGTATACAAGGTAGCAACATGTTTTGGTCTGATCCACTAGGGGCCTTACACCGTTCTGTACATGACTCTTCTGGTGGATGTCCACAGTGCTCACAAATACATTTTGGGGTGAGTGACAGATTTCTGCATTCATGGATAGGGTTTTCTACTTCCCTTTCCTGGCGTGTGACGTTCACTTCACTGCCTCCTCCTTTCTCCAAAATGTCATGTAACTCTCTTTTGTGTCGCCCTATTTCATCACTTATGTTTTTCTTGTATGTGTGGTTTTGACATGTCAGTTTCTTATTACACATACAATCTTTTCCCCAACTACGACATATATGGCAAGAATAGTGCCTACTGTTACCAGTGGGGCACCCAATATTATTCCCCAAAGTGCTTTATCTGGCTTGGGGCCTAGTAACCTGTACATTCTTGTTTCTTATCCAAACTTAACTTTCAAAAGTTTGCAATGTGCTGCATGCACCCAAGCCTCTCTGTCTTTCAACTTTACAGACGTTGGGGTAGTTAGCAACACCTGGAATGGACCATCATATCTGGGCTCCAGGGACTTCCTCACATGTCTTTTCAGGTACACCCAATCTCCTGGCTGGAGATGATGTGGATTCTGATCTGCTGTAGAGTCTGGAAGAGAAGTATGTGCTACGACATGACGATGGGTTAGTCTCTCAACCAGACTTTTTACATAAGCAGTTAAATAACCATGTTTATGCTTCAATTCTTGTGGATAATAACATCCTATCTTAGGTATACTACCAAACAAGATTTCATATGGTGAATATCCTGACTTTTTGTTAGGTGTAGTTCTAAGACTAAACAGTGCCAAAGGCAAACAGTCAACCCATCCCTTCCCAGTGTCTTGCATTGCCTTCATGGTCTTTGACTGAAAAGGGCCATGAGTTGGCATCTGAATATAGTCTATCTGTAATCTTTGGAATGGCATATTGGAATGGCTCCTGCTGGAGTCTTGGTTCTCCTTCCTGGATTTGAGATTCCACATATCCAGTATGCTTGTGTATGCTTCTCTGCTGCCCCTTGGAATCCTGGGGCTATCCATCTTTGATTGACTTGTTTTGTCATTTGGTCTTTTCCTGCATGGGTGATTCCATGGCTTACTTGACAAATAGCTAGATATAGCACTCTTGGCAAACATGTCTTATCTTCTGTCTTCCAGAGTCCTGTATCATGTTCTTGTATGGCTCCCTTCCTTTGCCATGTGGCTTTTTCTAAGGGACCTGCTTGATTCTGGAAGAGGATGAGTTGTTGTAGATCAGCCATGTGTGCTGGATTCTGGGTTTCACTTTCAGCTAGCATTACTTGTACTACTGATTTGTCAGGGCTCTTGGCTGCCCTCTTTGCTTTGGCATCTGCCAAATTATTTCCTCTTGTCTCTTTAGTTTGATTCTTAGTGTGTGCTTGGATCTTTATGATGGCTACTTCGATTGGCTTGTCCAGAGCTTCAAATAGTTTCTTTATCAGATCTGCATGTTGTATCTGTTTTCCTGTAACTGTTTTGAAGTCTCTGCTCTTCCAAATCTGACCATAATCTTGCGTAATTCCCCAGGCATATCTGGAGTCTGTGTATATGTTAGCTGTTGTGTTCTCTGCATACTCCAGAGCTTTGGTGAGAGCTATTAGTTCTGCAGCTTGTGCTGATAGTTGTGCTGGTAGACTTCCTGATTTGATTATATCAGTCTCTGTTGTAACAGCATACCCTGTATATGGGGTTCCATTATCATAGTATCTTGATCCATCCACATAGAGGTTGTGCTGGGCATCAGGAAGGGCTGTGTCTGTGACATGAGGTAGTGGTTGAGTCTCTTGTTCCATCAGAGCCATACAGTCATGGGAAAAAATGTTATTGTGAATATTTTCATCACTTTCTGCATTCCCATAGTTCACGTGGTCCTCATCATCCTGGTTACTCTGGGTACCATTGCTAGAGATATATGTCCCTCTTCTCCCTCCTTTTGAATCTAGGGATTCACACTCTGCTCCTTCTTCCTGCAATAGGGCTGGTAGTAGAGTTGCTGGGTTGAGGGTGGTACATCTCTTGATGGTGACATTTGTAGCACTTAGTAGAGCTACTTCATACTTGGTGAGTCTTGCGACTGATAAGTGCTTGGTTTTGGCTTGCTGTAATATTTCAGTCACTGCATGCGGTACCTGGATGATTAGTTTATGATTGAGCACAATGTCTATGCATTTCTGTTTGAGAACTGCTGTTGCTGCGACTGCTCTGATACAGGTGGGTGCTCCTTGGATAATGTTGTCCAGTTTGCTTGAAAGATAAGCTACTGGGCGTTGCTTGTTTCCATGCAGTTGCGTGATGACTCCAAGTGCATGGCCTTTCTCCTCATGGCAATAAAGAGTAAATGGTTTGGTGTAGTCTGGCAGACCCAGTGCTGGTGGAGATGCTATGGCAGCCTTGAGTTTCCAAACTGCTTCTTCAATTTGCTCTGTGGTGTAGATTGGTACATCTTTCTTCGTACTATCATACAGAACTTGCATGTAGATAGAAGCATGAGGTATCCACTCTCTGCAGTAGCCGACAAGACCTAAGAATGATCTGGTCTGTTTGATGGTCTTTGGTACTTTGGTTTGTAGAATGAGCCGTTTTCTTTCTTCAGTGAGGTGTCTGGTTCCTTGTGAGATACAGTGACCAAGGAAGATGACCCTCTGCTGGCACAGTTGAAGCTTTTCCTTGGAAGCTCTGCAATTTTGCTCTTCCAGAAATCTTAACAGGGATACAGTCTCTTGTTTACATTGGTCTTCTGTACTTGTAGCTAGCAATAGATCATCTACATATTGTATGAGCTGTGTGTTGTCTGGGAACAATGGTCTCCATGGTTGTAGAATGAGTGACATCGCTTCAGTGTAGTCTGGTGGACTGGTTGCTCCTCCTTGTGGGAGTCTGGTCCAACAGTACTGTTTTCCATCATGAGTGAAGGCTAGCATTGCCTGTGATTCTTCTGTGATCGGAATTGAAAAATAGGCGTTGGCCAAATCGATTACCGTGAACCAGACCCCTGAAGGTGGGATCTGGTTCAGCAAGGTATGAGGATTTGGCACAATAGGAGAATTGATTACCAGTCTCTTGTTGACTTCTCTTAGATCATGAACAAGTCTATATTGTACTTCTTGTGCTCCATCTTGACCTTGACCTTGACCACCTTTCTTTTTCACAGGAAACAATGGAGTGTTCCATGGGGATCTACACTGGACAATGATCCCATTTTCTTTAAAGGCTTGGATTTGCTTTGCAATGGCTTCAGTTTGTGCAGTGGTAAGGGGGTACTGCCTGATTGAGACAGGTATGGTTCCGGGCTTGAGCTGCAGGTGGACAGGTTGAACTCGTAGTAGTCCAGAATCTATCTTTCCTTTTGACCATCGTCTGTCCGGGACTTGAGAAGTAACCCATTCTGGAAGGGTTAATTCTGAGCTGGGCTTGGCAGTTTCTTGTAGTAGGAAAACTTCAATTGCTGCTTCAATGTTGGGCTTCATAATAGCTGGAATGTTGCTGGTATACTTGATTCCTTGTGGGGTATACTGGATAGTAGCTTGCATGATGTTAAGGATATCAGCTCCCAGCAGATTCACTGGGCATGTGGGTGAAGTCAAAAATTCAATGGGTACAGGTGTAAGTTCATCATTTATACGGAGAGAAGTTGGCTTACTTCTCTGAAGAGGGAGGGACTGTCCTCCCAGCCCTGTCCCTTCAACATAGTGGCTGGTTAAGAATTCTTCTGGGATGTCAGTTTTCTTAAGTACAGTGACTGCTGCTCCAGTGTCCAAAAGGCATTCTAGGGTGTTTCCTGTAGGTAGAGTAAGCATAACAGTACCTTTAATGGGGTCAGTGTAGGTGTCACTTGAGTAGGTGGACCCCGGAGCAGGATTCAGTCATTCCTGTTGTACCGTGAAGGCTGGGACAGAGTCCTTAGATTTCAGCCATGCCTGGTATTTTCTGCATTCCTTCTTCTGATGACCTGAAACCTTGCACCAAAAACATTTACCAGTCATGTCTTCACCCTGCACATTTCTTGTGGTGTAGAGCCTGGAGTTATTAACACCTTTACCTTGGTTTTGGACCTTAATTGTCTTGGTGTTAGACTGGGCAGCCTGCACTTCATGTATAGTAACAGCTGGTGCTTTGGAAGTTCTCTTATCTCTCCTTTCTTTTTCATTATCTTGAATCCCTTCTAGGACTTCTACTAGTGAGGTAATGTTCATCAAATTTGCTTCTGGTCGGACAGCATACAACTGCTGCCTGTGTTCAGGTCTAAGTCCATTAAGGAACCTGGTCTTGAACAGTCTGGCGTTGTTAGCCTCTGCAATGGGAAATCCTTCATTTTCTTGTTAACTGACAATTTGTCATAGTATTCCCTTATGCTGAGGGTTTTTTGTACCAGATCAGATTCAGCTGGGGCAGTGTCTCTGATCTGCGCACACCTGACTTGTATTCTATATAACAGTTGCAAACCTGAAGCTAGAGTATAACGGTTAGCTTCAGAGTGAGCTGCCTTAATTTCCCCTCTTTCACTATCTGCAGCTTGGGTGGTTATAGCTAAAACTTTATTATATTCACCTATTCCTATGGAGGCTTTAAGAATCTGTTCTAAGTTAACCCAACATGGTCTATACACAACAGTAGCTTGTTTAATCTTCTTTTCAAATTCAGCTGGACTTTTTCTGATATCTGGTAAGTCATTTACAGTACGCATAACCTCTGAAGGGAGCCAGGGTATGTATTGTTCCTGCTCCACATATTCTGCAATATAACCATCAGCCCCAGGTAACCTGTCAGTTGTATGTCTGGGATTAGGGTGGCTATTAACTCTGATAGGCAGTACGTGGTATTTATCACCAGGTACTGCTTTTGGATTTTTATCAGGACTATTATTGAAATCCCACAATCTCTTTAACATCCACGGAACTTGTGATTTTACATTTCCCCCTTCTTTAACATATTGTGATTCACATGGCCCTGAGTTTGGGTCTACCCAGTTACCACAAAATGGACATCTTTCACTGCCCTCCGGGACACATCTCTCACAAATAGGACACTTTCTTTCAGGGTACTGGTTTACATCTCTAAGGACCAGTGTACCTTCTGGGTTCTCTACAAAACTTAAAGCATTTAAATAACGTTTTCAGGTGCACTTTGTTCTGCATGCATTGGTATTGGTGAGGAATATAAGCCTCCTGTAGCAGAAGGTGTCTTTTGTTCTGCTTGTACTGGTACTAGTGAGGGATATAAGGCTCCTGTAACAGCAGGTGTCTTTTGTTCTGCTTGTACTGGTACTACTGAGGGAGCTGACCCCCCTGCTACACCTTCAGTGGATATACCACTGTCAATGGTATTATGTATTATTGGAGCATAGGGTGGTGGCATTACATCAGACAGATAATCTTCCCTTCTAATTGTTTTTTCATCTTCAACTTCTTGTGAAACAGTTTGCCATATATTTACAGTGTCCAGATAACCCTTTCTCTGTAACCAGTGACCATCTGTGACTTGAAATCTTTTCCAAGCCTGTGGGTCTAATATTCCGTCTTTTGGAAAATTGGCCCTTTTAAGAATGGCATCAATGTGTTTGATGCTTTTCTTCCCTTCTTTCAACACAACAATTCTCTATAGGTGAACGCGTTTCCATCTTACTCCCTTTCCCTCCCATTGGGGTAATTAAGCCCTATGGGTGTGGCCATATCCACTTGCGGCGAAGAGGGATATGTCTAGTTGTGCGAGAAGTTAGCAATGTATCACTGGCTTAGGCTTTGTCTGGACACACACTTTTATCTCCTTTTTCCTGTTTCTTCTGAAGATTAATTTAACTTGTCTGACTGTAATATATCACATTTACAATACATTCAATCTAAACACCATATTCAGTCTTCTAACAATTCTGAAAACTTGTTGGACACACTGCTGGTATTTTTAAAATGATCAGTAGGTTAATCAGCTAAGCATAAAGGATATGGTTCATTTCTATGCACTGATAACAATTGAGCATTTAAATGACATCCCACAATAATCACAATTCTGTAAAAAAAAAACTTTCTCATGCTGAGATGCTTATCTATGTTGCAAAAAATTCACTGGTTAGTTTTGCATAAAGTTTCAACCAAGGTATTCCTTTGTACCATAACACAGCACTGGTTGCTCTGCGGTCGCATGCGTTAATAAGGCATTGACAAAAATTTGAAACAACCTTTCAACCACAATAGACATATACAACATATAACACTGAGTTGATCAATTGTAAAGGCCAGGTTTTTTTTTTTTTTTCATAATTCACCCAGGGGCTGCCATTGACAGAAGACAGGACAAGCCTCTAATAACAAATGCCAAGGGCCGTCTTTGATGATCTTATGGACTAACCACCTTTATACACTTTACACACTTTTTTTTTTATACTTAAAACAGACAGATACGTGACACAGACAAGACAGTAAGCTGTTCATTGAGGCGGTAACCGCGGGCCGGTGATACCCCAAATTCCAGCTAAACAAACAGTCCCCGTAAAGGCTGGGACAAACATTCATACACCTATACAACACATAAACATATAAACAACAACAAGCAATACACCTTATCTGCTTTTAAGCTGCAACAAGCAATACGCCTTATCTGCTTTAAGCTGCAACAAGCAATACGCCTTTAAGCTAAGCAATACAATATTATTCAGTTAGTCCAGGGGATGTGTGACAAGATAATTGGGTTCTATGATGACGGTCAAAAAGGACATAAATGAAAGTTTTGTCTCTATAATGTACTAGAACGACACTCAGAGAATCTGATTTTGAGAAAAAAATTATTACTCACCCGGGTATTATCAGAGTCTGTGAGAGCCGGCCAATTCCAAAACAGAAAATATTCATTAGATGTCTCTTCTTGAATCACTCATTCCGGCAACGATGCCCCCATGAATGATAGCGCTAGCCTCATTAGCGCAGTCTGGTCACTAAAGAAAAATCCTTCAATTATCAAGTCACCTCTTTGAAGCAGGGGCCAACGCGTTGGGAGAACACTCAAATGAAACAACCACACAGGATATGTCTCACAAGTATTCTAATCTTTACTTTGCCAAACAAGCATATTTATACACATATATTTACATCCAGCCATAGTTGGCCAGCCCACATCTCCTCCCCAAAGGAGGGGGTACAGTCTAAAACATTGGTTCAACGTAAGCTACGTCCCTTCCATTTTGTAACATTCAATACATAATTTCCAGTAAATGTATAGCATAATAACGTCATACATTCCTAGCTCCACTACGCCCTGCCAACATCCTTTCACATCCGCCTATCCATTGTTCTCAACTTCCTCTGAGAACTGCATTTAGACGTATTTCTGTTTCTGTAGAGAGCACAGGATGCTAGCTACTTCCTCTAGAAACTAGGGTGTAGGCTTCTAACTTATAGTTCCAATATTCTATATATCAAATAGTCTGAAACATGTCCAAACCTTGCTTAAACACAACTTTTTTATATAAAAAGCATTTGATTATTATAACCCAATATAGTGGCTAGTTATCAACTCGTTCATAGCGAGGGCATGAGGTCTGTTAGAGAGTTATTGGTGCTGCAGGGTGGCTATGACATCTCTCATGTTGAGATCTTGCTCAACATGCTGGAAGTTGTTTTGACGTGTAACTTTTTTCAGTTTGACAACAAAATTTATCTACAGTCAACGGGCTGTGCTATGGGGTCCTCTGTGGCCCCGAGCTATGCAAGTTCATTTATGTTTGGTGTCGAACAGAAAATATTTTTTGATCATCCTGATGTTTCATCTAAAATGATGTTTTATACTAGATTTATAGACGATTTGTTTTTGATTTGGACTGGTTCGCAAGCTAGTTTTGTAGAGTTGATGAATAACCATAACAGCTCTGATTCTCCAGTCAAGTTTACTTTTGTTATGAGTCAGCAAGAGATTTCATTCCTTGATGTTAAAATCAGTAACAACAATGGTGATTTATCCACCACATTATTCACAAAAGAAACAGACAGAAACACGATTTTGCATTATCAGAGTTGTCATCCAGTGCATGTCAAAAAAAGTTTACCTTTTTCTCAGATGTTACGCATCAGAAGAATTAACAACATTGACACTATTGCTGCTTCACAAATTGATACGCTTATTGATAAATTCTTGCAGAGGGGGTACTTTTTGCGTGACTTATTGAATGCAAAAGAAAGAGTTATGTCCCTGAGTAGGGCCTCTCTATTACAGAAGCAAGCTCCTAAAATTAATAACAACACATTTAATTGGGTAAATCGCTTTAATATGGCTTCTCCGGTCGTTAGCTCTGTTTCTAAGAAATTATGGCCAGTTATATCCTCTGATGGGGAGATAGGTCTAAAAAATAGCAATCTAAGACCCTGCTACTCTTGTGCTAGAAATTTGAGGGACTTATTAGTGAAAACAGATATTTCTAAAACCACCGTTAATACTAAACAACATTTTCTCTCTACAATTCGCAAAGGTTGCTTTAAATGTCCGTGTACTACTTGCAACTTTTTGCTTGTTGGTGACACTTTTTGTCACCCACATTTGGGCACTAAATATAAAATTAGGCATCACCTCACGTGCGAAAGCACTCATGTAATCTATCAGCTTCTCTGCCCCTGTGGATTATCATATATAGGGAAGACCCAATGTAAATTCAAAGAGCGTATGGCAGCACATCGCTCTTCCATCCGCCTGGCTCTCAGTAAGGGCACTAGTGATCAACCAGTGGCTCGCCACTTTGTTGAAGCACGACATGCGCTGAATAGTCTCAGATATAGAATGATAGACCACATTCCCCCAGCTCGTAGAGGTGGTGACCGTAATTTAAGACTTCTTAGACGTGAAACCGAGTGGATTCATAGGATGGATGTCATCCATCCAAGAGGCCTTAATGAGATGAATTCATATCTCAGTTTTCTGTAAGATCAGGATTTATGGGTGAAATAATATAGAAGGTAGTCTGTTGTGTGACAGCTGATTCTTCATTTTACAATGTCACATAATGTTATTTTATGTACTATTATGATGACCATAACCGGATTCATGCTACATATGTTCTGCTAAAATTGTTGGATTTATGTGTTCAATCAATGTTTGTTTAGTGCTTGATTGATGTTTCTCCAATGTTTGATTAATGCATTTCCTCGTCGGCAATATATGTACTGTGTTATTTGAGGTTTATGTTGCCATGGTGACACGCCGCTCTGTTTCTACAGTGTAGCGGGTGGTTGCCAGGTTACGTGTACGGCGTGCGCCACGTTCATACGCGGTGACGTCAACTGTGTGGGCCAGAGAGTCGGGCCGGAATTTCCGCGCTCGAAATTGCCACCAATCATGGAACTGCACTATGTTGTTTAGAGGGGATTTAAGGTGAGTGTGTTTCATGTTATGTATGTTTACCTGTAGAAAAACTCAAATAGAGTTTGAAACGTTGTATAGCAAACGTGCTGTTGTCTCTTCCTTTCTAAATGGTTGTGAGTGCCGTACATCTGCGCTGCTGTATTTCCCCTTTATTGTAAGGGCACCAAACCAAGCTGCTTCTTCCTCGTGGAGTGCCGGATCTGCTGTTTTATATATATACAGTATATATATATATATATATATATACACAGTATATATATATATATATATATATATATATATACAAATATATATATATATATATATATATATATATACATACACTGCTCAAAAAAATAAAGGGAACACTAAAATAACACATCCTAGATCTGAATGAATGAAATATTCGTATTAAATACTTTGTTCTTTACATAGTTGAATGTGCTGACAAAAATTATCAATGGAAATCAAATTTATTAACCCATGGAGGTCTGGATTTGGAGTCACACTCAAAATTAAAGTGGAAAAACACACTACAGGCTGATCCAACTTTGATGTAATGTCCTTAAAACAAGTCAAATGAGGCTCAGTAGTGTGTGTGGCCTCCACGTGCCTGTATGACCTCCCTACAACGCCTGGGCATGCTCCTGATGAGGTGGCGGATGGTCTCCTGAGGGATCTCCTCCCAGACCTGGACTAAAGCATCCGCCAACTCCTGGACAGTCTGTGTGCAACGTGGCATTGGTGGATGGAGCGAGACGTGATGTCCCAGATGTGCTCAATTGGATTCAGGTCTGGGGAATGGGCAGGCCAGTACATAGCATCAATGCCTTCGTCTTGCAGGAACTGCTGACACACTCCAGCCACATGAGGTCTAGCATTGTCTTGCATTAGGAGGAACCCAGGGCCAACCGCATCAGCATATGGTCTCACAAGGGGTCTGAGGATCTCATCTCGGTACCTAATGGCAGTCAGGCTACCTCTGGCGAGCACATGGAGGGCTGTGCGGCCCCCAAAAGAAATGCCACCCCACACCATTACTGACCCACTGCCAAACCGGTAATGCTGGAGGATGTTGCAGGCAGCAGAACTTTCTCCTTGGCGTCTCCAGACTCTGTCACGTCTGTCACATGTGCTCAGTGAGAACCTGCTTTCATCTGTGAAGAGCACACGGCGCCAGTGGCGAATTTGCCAATCTTGGTGTTCTCTGGCAAATGCCAAACGTCCTGCACGGTATTGGGCTGTAAGCACAACCCCCACCTGTGGACGTCAGGCCCTCATACCACCCTCATGGAGTCTGTTTCTGATCGTTTGAGTAGACACCTGCACATTTGTGGCTTGCTGGAGGTCATTTTGCAGGGCTCTGGCAGTGCTCCTCCTTTTCCTCCTTGCACAAAGGCGGAGGTAGCGGTCCTGCTGCTGGGTTGTTGCCCTCCTACGGCCTCCTCCACATCTCCTTATGTACTGGCCTGTCTCCCGGTAGCGCCTCCATGCTCTGGACGCTACGCTGACAGACACAGCAAACCTTCTTGCCACAGCTCGCATTGATGTGCCATCCTGGATGAGCTGCACTACCTGAGCCACTTGTGTGGGTTGTAGGGAGGTCATACAGGCACGTGGAGGCCACACACACTACTGAGCCTCATTTTGACTTGTTTTAAGGACATTACATCAAAGTTGGATCAGCCTGTAGTGTGTTTTTCCACTTTAATTTTGAGTGTGACTCCAAATCCAGACCTCCATGGGTTAATAAATTTGATTTCCATTGATAATTTTTGTGTGATTTTGTTGTCAGCACATTCAACTATGTAAAGAACAAAGTATTTAATAAGAATATTTCATTCATTCAGATCTAGGATATGTTATTTTAGTGTTCCCTTTATTTTTTTGAGCAATGTACATACCCTCCAACATTTTACACATAAAAATCGGTACAAATTAGGAAAGGGGGCGTAACTGCAGGTCATTTTCCTATACTTTCAATGGAAGTTTGGAGACCCAAAAATCAGTAGGCCATAAAAAAAAAGGTACTGTACCTGCTAAAAAGGTACAGTTGGAAGGTATGTATATATATATATATATATATATATATATATATATACAGTAATGTATATATAAATATCTCCTATATAATAGCCCAGAGTGACTGTGTGTATAACGCTGGGTGTGGCTAGGAGCTCTCATTGGGTTAGTGGCAGGTCTATCACACCCAGTCCACAGCTGCTTGGGGGCGGGATGTACTAATGTACATCGCCGCCCTGCGCCACGATGCTGATCGCATATGTACTAACATATGCGATCAGCATTGAGGAGGACAGCTCTTCCGATAAGAGCTGTCCTCCGCCATGCGCAGTGGCAGCCTGACTTCCGGGATTCGGCCCCGGGAGTCAGTGTGCGCATGCGCGGGGTGACGGGGGCGGCCGCAGGGCATGCTGGGAGGGATCCGATCGGATTTCTCACACAGCACCGCGGAGAGAAGCCCGTAGGCTTCTATGGACTATCGCCAGCTAAAGCTGGTGAACCCCGCCGCGACGCTGACCTGCCGGACGGGGCTTAGTACATCAGGAAAATGCGGTAAACAGGGGGTTTACCGCATTTTCCGCTTAGTACATACCGCCCTGGGTGAGAAACGCCACCCACACAGGTTACATCTAATGGGAGGCTCTGTCCTTTGGCTGCTGTGTGTTCCCAGAGTAGGATTAACAATGGGGCTGATGGAGCTGCAGCTCCAGGTCCACACCCTAAAATAGGCCCACTGCATCTGCAGCAACATACCCTCCAACAATTTAAACATAAAAATAGGTACAAATTCGAAAAGGGGGCGTGGCAACAGGTAAAGTGGTGTTGCCACACCCCTTTTTCTATACTTTCAATGGCAGTTTGGAGATCCAAAAATCGGTACAAACCTTAAAAAGAGAGGTACTGTACCTGCCAAAAAGGTACAGTTGGAGGGTATGCCACTGCATCTGCAGCAAGACTTTGCTCTGTAGATAGGGGGGGGAAAGAAATCCTTTTAGTGCAGCGTCCTATGTCCTGCTGCCAGTCCTCCTGCCCCCTCCAGCATCAACAATCCCCACAATCCCTGCGCTGTGGCGCAGGTGGAACAAAATCTGCTGCAGACACCGGCATAGATGTGTATGAAAGTGGCGCAGCGGAAGGCTTTCATAGCCCTCCCTGCGCCGAATATATTTTCTGAGCCCCGGAGCCTCCTCTGCGCGTGATGTCACAGAAGTGCCTCCCCACCACAGACACGCCCAGATCCCCAGAGGCCCTGACTCCACAACACAGCACCTGGGCTGCTGGCCTGGAAGCCCCGAGATGGCTAATGTTATGGATAGAGTGGGTGATATCGCGGAGGGTAATGTCTGGACGCTGAATCAATGTAAAAGGTGACAGCGCTGTGCAGTGCAGTGGGTGTGCAGTGTCACTGACACTGCACAGTACTCTCACCTTTTACATTGATTCAGCGAGTCAGTCAGTTCTGCCAGCCAGTCGCTATAGTTAGCGCCGGTGTCCCAATGTGCCGCATTACAGGGAAGTAGATGCACTAAATAAACTACAGGTCCCAGCAGCCCTTAGCGCCAAAACATTCCTAAGCATTGCTAAGGGCTGCTGGGAGCTGTAGTTTATTGAGTGCATCTTCCCTGTAATGCGGCGCGTTGGGACACTGGCGCTAACAATAGTGACTGGATGCTTGGCTGCTGTGCGAGTCTCCGGGAGAGCCACCGCCAAAGGGAGGATATCAGCTTAGCTGCTTCCAGGAGGAGAAGCAGGAAAAGCATTACCCGCCCTCTCCCACTCGCAGTACCTCCAGACCCCATCCGCGGCACCCCCACACCTCCCCCTTCCACCACCCGCGGTGGTTCCAGACCCTCTCCCCCACCCATAGCACCCTCGCACCCATGGCACCACCGCACCCACCCCTCCCCCACCTGTGGCACCCCTGCAACCGCTCCTACCCCTCCCGCGGTGATTCCGGACCCCCTCCCATGGCACCCACACACCGGCCCCTCCCCCACCCGCGGCACCACTGCAACAGCCCCTCCGACACCGCAGCACCCTCGCAACCACCACTTCCCCACCCAGGGCACCGTGGACCCCTATCCGCGTCTTCCCCGCACCCACCACTCCCCCAACCATGGCACCTACTAGGTTGTTCATCAGGCCCTGTGTGCGCTGTTCATGCCATTTCAAGGGGCTATGACCCCTTAACCATCGCACGCCCTTTGTCCTTGCAATATTTATCAACTCACACAATTATGATTGGAGGTAATACTCCATATAATACAAATATTGCACGCCACAAGGGCGTGCAAGGGTTAAGGAGGTGTAGTCCCTTATGATGGCGTGAAGAGCGCCCATAGGGCACGATGAATCACCTAATATATATAGAGAAAAATATATACAGCGCCACTTGTGGGATGGGATCTCAGTAGAGAGTATAAAATCACTAATAGATTCTGTTAAAAACACACACAACCTTGTTATACAGATGTGTCCACTATTACCTTACTGAAAAAAGTATCATGGCCTGCCGTTCATGGCACGAGATAAGCTTTCCTCTCAAGATATACACGGCAAGCCATGTGTATCTCGTCTGAAATATAGTGCAGTACCACTTTTCAAACAGCAGGTGGCATTTTCAGAAACTGAGTAAGCAGAAAGTCTGATAGAGAGATTCTTGAGGGAGTAGTTCTGACCTGATCCTAGCAGCATTTTATTTGCAAATGGGCAAAACCATGGTGGTCAATCCGAAATGATCGCATGCTAGGTTTTTTCGCAGCGGTGCGATCAGGTCGAAACTGCACATGTGTATGCACCGCAATGCGCATGCGCGTCGTACGGGTACAAAGCGGATCGTTGCTGAGCGATAGATTTAACGAAGAATCGATTCGCAAACAGATCGCAAGGAGATTGACAGGAAGAGGGCATTTGTGGGTGGCAACTGAACGTTTTCTGGGAGTGTTTGGAAAAACGCAGGCGTGTCCAAGCGATTGCAGGGCAGGTGTCTGACGTCAATTCCGGACACGAACAGGCTAAAGTGATTGCTCCGAATTTACGTCAGACACCCACCCTGCAAATGCATGGACACACCTGCGTTTTTCCAAACACTCCCAGAAAACGGTCAGTTGACATCCACAAATGTTTTCTTCCAGTCAATCTCCTTGCGATTGTCTGTGCGAATGGATTCTTCATTAAATCCATTGCTCAGCAACGATCCACTGTGTACCCGTGCGACGCGCCTGCGTATTGCGGTGCACACGCATGCGCAGTTATGACCTGATCGCAGCGCAGCAAAAAAACCTAGCGTGCAATCAGGTCTGCATGACCCCCATGGTTTTGCCCATCTACTAACAAAATTGCAGCTATGGGGGGTCATTCCGAGTTGATCGTAGCCCTGCAAGATTTTGCAGGGCTACGATCAGGAACAGAGACATGCGGGGGGATGCCCAGCACAGGGCTAGTCCGCCCCGCAGGTCAGTTCCGCCCCCCCCCCCCCCCCACAGAAGTGCAAAAGCATTGCACAGCGGCGATGCTTTTGTACTTCAGGAGTAGCTCCCGGCCAGCGCAGCTTTAGCGTGCTGGCCGGGAGCTACTCATCGCTACACGGCCCGCAGCGGCTGGTCAGCAGCAGCGATCGGGTCAGAATGACCCCCATGAGCCATATGTGCAGGGCAATTTATCCATCATGCACACGGGAATATCAGCTGTAGCAGCTAATTGTGAAGTATTAATATTTTTCCAATACATCTCTCATACTAACTTCCAACATGTACCTGGCTCAATGTTGCCTATATGTTTGAAAAAATCTTTTTCCTTATGATTGATAATGTGCTGATGAAGAGTTCATACAAACTCCACACAGAGATTCGATATGGAAATTAAGATACTAACTAAAAGGCACTATTGATACTTGTCATTTTTTGCAATTGTTTGGTGGTTAAGGTGTGAGTAGAGAGAATTTTTGGTATTTCAATGCCGCACATATTTCACTGGGATCCGGTCTGAAGATCGACAGTGTCTGCCATACAAGTGGGTGCTGCATCTGTCTGCCACAAATCGATCCAGTGCTTTGGGGGGGGGGGGGGGGGGGGGGGGTCCAGCACCGGCACAATAGATGCTTAGGCTCTACCTACTACTGGAAGCTGCAGATTCCATGCAGACAGCATGGAAGACGGCCCTTCTAGGAGACAGATGCCAGGGGTATTACTAGACCATTACCCAGCGCTACCCAGAATGAGCATGTAACCCCCTGGTACTAAGCATGTAACCCCTATGGCAACAAGTATATGTAACCCCTGGCAATGAGCATGTAACCCCTGGCAACGAGCATGTGACCGGGTCCGACTTCCGGTCAGCAGAATCACGGATGCTGGTGGCTTCTCCTCCCACCTCTAGCCACCAACAGCACCGTGGGCAGCAACATGGACATCCATATGTGCAGGGCAATTTATCCATCAGGCACACAGAAATATCAACAGCGGCAGCTAATTGTGAAGTATTAATATATCTCCAATACATGTGGGAGTGCCAGTAGTGTCCTCGGTGCAGAGGTGCAGGTGGTGTAATCAGTGCAGGAGGGCTGGCAGTATCTCCAGTGCAGGAGTGTCGGTAGTGTGGGAGATGTCCGCCTTGCACTTGGTTGGTGGTACCGAGGACACTTCTGGCACTCCCGCACTGCCAGCACCCCATAACTACTGCAAGGAGGACACCTCCCACACTGCCGACACTGCCGGCACCCCTGAACTCCTGCACCGAGGACACTTCTGGCACTCCCACACTGCCGACACCCCTGAACTCCTGCACTAAGGACACCTCCAGTACTCCCGCACTGCCGACACTGCCGGCACTCCTGCACTGAGGACACTGCCCGCACTGCCAGCACCCCTGAACTCCTGCACTGAGGATACCTCCCACACTGCCAACACTGCTGGCATCCCTGCACCGAGGACACGTCTGGCACTCCAACACTGCCGACACCTCTGAACTCCTGCACTAAGGACACCTCCAGTACTCCCGCACTGCCGACACTGCCAGGACCCCTGAACTCCTGCACTAAGGACACCTCCCGTACTCCCGCACTGTCAACACTTCCGGCACCCCTGCACTGAGGACACCGCCGGCACTGCCTGCACTGCCAGCACTCCTGAACTCCTGCAATGAGGACGCCTCCTGCACTGCCGACACTGCTGGCACCCCTGAACTCCTGCACTGAGGACACTTCCCACACTGTCAACACTGCTGGCACCACTGCACCAAGGACACTTCTGGCACTCCCACACTGCCGACACCCCTGAACTCCTGCACTAAGGACACCTCCAGTACTCCCGCACTGCCGACATTGCCGGCACCCCTGCACTGAGGACACCACCGGCACTGCCAGCACCCCATTACTCCTGCAAGGAGGACACCTCCTGCACTGCCGACACTGCCAGCACTCCTGAACTCCTGCACTGAGGACACCTCCCTCACTGCCAACACTGATGGCACCCCTGCACCGAGCACACTTCTGGCACTCCCACACTGCCAACACCCCTGAAATCCTGCACTGAAGACACCTCCAGTAATCCCGCACTGCCGACACTGCTGGCACCCCTGCACTGAGTACACCACCGGCACTGCCCGCACAGCCAGCACCCCTGAACTCCTGCAAAGAGGACACCTCCTGCACTGCCGACACTGCCGGCACCCCTGAACTCCTGCACTGAGGACACCTCCCACACTGCCAACACTGCTGGCATCCCTTCACCGAGGACATGTCTGGCACTCCAACACTGCCGACACCTCTGAACTCCTGCAGTAAGGACACCTCCAGTACTCCTGCACTGCCGACACTGCCGGCACCCCTGAACTCCTGCACTAAGGACACCTCCAGTACTCCTGCACTGTCAACACTGCCGACAGCCCTACACTGAGGACACCGCCGGCACTGCCAGCACCCCTGAACTCCTGCAAGGAGGACACCTCCTGCACTACCGACACTGCCGACACCCGAGAACTCCTCCTGCACTGAGGACACCTCCCACACTATCAACACTGCTGGAACCCCTGCACCGAGGACACTTCTGGCACTCCCTCACTGCCGACACCCCTGAACTCCTGCACTAAGGACACCTCCCGTACTCCCGCACTGCCGACACTCCCGGCACCCCTGCACTGAGGACACTGCCGGCACTGCCAGCACCCCATATCTCCTGCAAGGAGGACACCTCCTGCACTGCCGACACTACCGGCACCCCTGAACTCCTGCACTGAGGACACCTCCCTCACTGCCAACACTGATGGCACCCCTGCACCGAGGACACTTCTGGCACTCCCACACTGCCGACACCCCTGAACTCCTGCACTAAAGACACCTTCAGTACTCCCGCACTGCCAACACTGCCAGCACCCCTGCACTGAGGACACCGCCAGCACTGCCCGCACTGCCAGCACACCTGAACTCCTGCAAGAAGGACACCTCCTGCACTGCTGACACTGCCGGCACCCCTGCACTGGGGATACTGCCAGCACTCCTGCACTGAGGACACCTCAGCAGGAGGCGTCCTGCTATGGAAAACCATTCACTCCCACTGACATCGCTGGGCAGGGGGAAAATCTCTCAGTGTGTATGCGTTGAGTGTTTTTCTGCCAAGCGATATCGGTGATCATACGGGCTCAGCAAGATCACTCAGCACACAGAGCTGCACCAGCGATGTGTGCTGAGCGATCTGTCACTGCCCGTGTTCGCAATAAAGAAAACATGGGCGATGACTAGATCTTTCAAGCAAGCGGGGACGCGCATCACTATCGCTATAGCCCATACACACATAGCGTTTTGTGCTGAATTTCTAAGTGACTCAGTCAAATCACTTAGAAAAGCAGCCCAAATCGCTATGTGTGTGTGATCGTATGCAGGTCGTTCTGATGTACAGTATGGCCAGCTTTAGAGTCCAATTCCTAATTGTGTAGGTGTGAAAATCTCAGTGTGAGAGGCCTTTGAAGTAGATTCCTTGGGGGATAGAAATACAGCACAGTAACATGTATTCTGGGTGGGGGAAGGGCTGCTGTCCTGGAATTTGAAATGAACAGTGAACTTTTAGCAATTCAGAGCCTCAGTTTATTAATGCAAAAATTGGAGTTATTTGTTACTCAGAACACATAGGTGAATGAAGTCTAAAGTGACATTAAAGAATAAGGTAATTAAAACCTAATAGTGCTACAAAGTAACGGATCATATTATAAGACTTTGCAATGATAAAATAATTCCAAATAAAGAGTATAAATATACTGTAATGACGAAAATTAATGCAATCACTTGGATGCTTTGTACAATCCATACAAAATTACAGTATACAGTGTTGCAGAGGTGATGTCCTCATTGCAGTAGTTCAGGGGTGCTGGCAGTGTGGTAGTGCCGGAAGTGTTCTCTGTGCAGGTGTGCTGGCAGTGTCGGCAGTGCGGGAGGTGTCCTCATTGCAGGAGTTCAGAGGTGCCGGCAGTGTGGGAGTGCCAGAAGTGTCCTCGGTGCAGAAGTACCAGCGGTGCGGGAGGTGTCCTCAGTCCATGAGTGCTAGCAATAGGTGTGCCGGCAGGCCGGGGGTGTCGGCAGTGTGGGAGGTGTCCTCATTGCAGGAGTGCCGGTAGTGCGGGCGGTGTCCTCATTGCAGAAGTTCAGGGGTGCTGGCAGTGTGGGAGTGCCGGAAGTGTCCTTGGTGCAGGGGTGCCGGCAGTGTCGGCAGTGCAGGAGGTGTCCTTAGTGCAGGAATTCTGGCAGTATCCCCAGTGCAGGAGTGTCAGCAGTGCAGGCAGTGCCGGTGGTGTCCTCAGTGCAGGGGTGCCGGCAGTGTCGGCAGTGCGGGAGTACTGGAGGTGTCCTTAGTGCAGGATTTCAGGGGTGTCGGCAGTTTGGGAGTGCCAGAAGTGTCCTTGGTGCAGGGGTTCCAGCAGTGTTGGCAGTGTGGGAGGTGTCCTCAGTGCATGAGTTCAGTGGTGCTGGCAGTGTCGGCAGTGTGGGAGTGCCGGAAGTGTCCTCGGTGCAGGGGTGCAAGCAGTGCGGGAGGTGTCCTCAGTCTAGGAGTGCTGGCAGTATCCCGAGTGCAGGTGTGCCGGCAGTGTCGGCAGTGCGGGAGGTGTCCTCATTGCAGGAGTTCAGGGGTGCCGGCAGTGTGGGGGTGCCGGAAGTGTCCTCGGTGCAGAAGTGCTGGCAGTGCGGGAGGTTTCCTCAGTCCATGAGTGCTAGCAATAGGTGTGCCAGCAGGGCAGGGGTGTCGGTAGTGCAAAAGGTGTCCTCATTGCAGGAGTGCCGGCAGTGCGGGCGGTGTCCTCATTGCAGGAGTTCAGGGGTGCCGGCAGTGTGGGAGTGCCGGTAGTGTCCTCTGTGCAGGGGTGCCGGCAGTGTCGGCAGTGCAGGAGGTGTACTCAGTGCAGGAATGATGGCTGTATACCCAGTGCAGGAGTGTCCGCAGTGCGGGAAGTGCCAACGGTGTCCTCAGTGCAGGGGTGCCGGCAGTGTCGGCAGTGCGGTAGTACTGGAGGTGTACTTAGTGAAGGAGTTCAGGGGTGTCGGCAGTGTGGGAGTGCCAGAAGTGTCCTCGGTGCGAGAGGTGTCTTTAGTGCAGGAGTACTGGCCGTCAGGGGTGCCGGCAGTGTGGGAGTGCCGGAAGTGTCCTCGGTGCAAAAGTGCCGGCAGTGTCGGCAGTGCAGGAGGTGTCCTCAGCACAGGAGTGCTGGCAGCATCCCCAGTGCAGGGGTGCCGGCAGTGTCGGCAGTGTGGGCAGTGCCGGCGGTGTCCTCAGCGCAGGGGTGCCAGTGACTTCCTTACCTGCTGCAACGTTTTCAGCCTGTTCGGTCCTGGCTCTGACGTCAAACACCCATCCTGGACATGCCTGCGTTTCTCTCACCACGCCTACGTTTTTCCTACCACTTCCCGAAAATGGCTGCAAACGGTGAGTTGATGCCCAGGTACCCCCTCCGCCTGTCAATCTTCATGCGATCGTTGCAGCGATCGCTTTTTTCGGTTCCAGCGTCGTTACACGGCGACGGCCGTACGTGCGCATAGCGGCCATCGCGCATGTGCAGTAGGGACCCGATTGCAGCTGTGCGAATGACGACACGCTGCGATTAAGTCGTAATGACCCCCTAAGTCCAGAACTACTTAGAAACTGCACAACATTTTTTACCATAACAGGCTTGCACAAGTGATCAAAGCCTTGCTATGGGAAAAAAAACAACCCCCATAGGCGGAGGTTAGTTGGTCGCACGGGCTGCAAAAAGCAGCTTTGTCTGATCAACTCGTAATGAAGCCCTTTATTTGGAAATATTTTATCATTGCAAAATCTTATAATATGTTCTTTTACTCTGTAGCACTAAGGTTTTTATTAATTTATTATTTAATTTCACTTTAGACTTCATTCACCTCTGTGCTTTGAGCAACATACTGTATAGTAAGCAGGGACGTGCCCACCGCACTTCACTGATAGTAACATCCCCCAGCCAGGATAAAATCTGTACCCCCCCAAGGAGTCTACTTCAAAGGCCTCTCACACTGAGATTTTCACACCTACACAATTAGCAATTAGACTTTAAAGCTGACCATACTGATTACAGTGTCTATTTAACAGCAATGTTAGTGCAAAGCTATGTTACGTGATGCACTGGCCACCCAGTGGTGAAACTATGAATTGTCACGAATTGTCACGGCACAATATGACGGCACAAAAACACAAGGAATATATGTCATGCCAAATTTACTACCATGGCACTGTTTTCAGAAAGGTAATAGTGGACACATCTGTAGGTGTCTGCCAACCCCTAAAAATGCAATACTGGTACGGTAATGCTAAAAGGTATGGAAAACCGGCGACCTGTGTTGTTAAAATGTAATCACTAAAATTAAAATTTATGAGCCAAAAAATTTATAAGAATATAAACAAGTTTTAATAGTATGTAAAAGTGAAATATAATATCTATAGCACAAATAAAAGCATATATAATCTCAATAAAAGGTAGGAGATCCGACTTAACTTAAAAATAGGCAGGGGGTCAGTGCAGGGAACCCAACGCGTTTCGTCACATCAGACTTCTTCAAAGGGTAGGGACAGAATGAGATCTCATGCCTATTTATACCCCTACATACTAACTTAGGGGTTGTGACATCACAATTAGTCAGGTGTTTCAATTTAGACATCTCCCATTAAGATAATCAAGGTAATTACTTCAAAACATGACAGCGGTCAGTAAGGATCATTATGAGCATGTTTACATAAAAACGGATAGTTTCTAAGTCCAAAGAAGTATTAAACAACGTGAAAAAGAGTGTAGAAGAGTAAAGTGTGGCACTTCCGCCACACTTCCGGTGACAGAGGTTGCGGGTCACGTGTCTTCGGGCACTTCCGCCCCACTTCCAGTTTGCGTCTGCGCATGCGCCGGCGGCGATCCCCGGTCTCTGCGCATGTGTCAGCAGCGGCTCTTGGGTTTCATCAGTCTAGATTGAGTTTAGTGTGTATTTCATGTCTCTCTTGTCTATTCTCCATAGTGGCCATTTCTTCGTGGGGAAAGTCCATAGGGCTTATAGGAGCTGCGGTGGCCATTTTGAAGGAGTTTATGAGACACATAATTCTTGCACTTAACAGTGCCCATGGCAACGGTTCCATGTAAACAAAAATAAAAATAACAAATGGTAGTAAAACATATATTGGAGTTTTTACACAAACAGGCAGTAGCCAATAAGTGAGAAATAACAGATTAATCTATAAGCTAATGTATAAAAACTACATTAGTATTTATTTATTATTTATTTATTAACAGTTTCTTATATAGCGCAGCATATTCCGTTGCGCTTTACAATTAGAACAGTAATAGAACAAAACTGGGTAAAAACAGACAGAGGTAGGAAGGCCCTGCTCGCAAGCTTACAATCTATAGGGAAATAGGCATAGATGCACAAGGATTGATGCTACCTATTGCATAATGGTCCACCAGATTGCTAGGTTCTTAATGGGTTGTATGATGATACCCCACAAAGTTATCCAAGTGTCAGGAGGGTGTGAGACTAAAGAAAGACAAGATATGTGATGTTATGAATACTCTACAGAGGATGTAATTAGATAGGGAAGCACTGAAGGTTATGTGGGTGGGTCTGGAATTTGATAGGCTTGTCTGAAGAGGTGAGTTTTCAGGGAACATTTAAAGGTTTGTAGACTAGAGGCGAGTCTTACTGTGCATGGGAGGGCATTCCACAGAGTGGGTGAAGCCCGGATAAAGTCCGGTAATTTTGAGTGTGAACAAGTAATGCGTGTGGATGAGAGACGTAGGTCTTGTGCAGAGCGGAGAGGTCGGGTAGGGAGATATTTTGAGATGAGTGAAGAGATGTATGTTGGTGCAGTTTGGTTAATAGCCTTGTATGTGAGTAAAAGTATTTTATATTTAATACGGTAGAATACCGGTAACCAATGGAGGGACTGACAGAGAGGATCTGCAGACGATGAACGTCTGGCAAGGAAGATTAGCCTCGCAGCTGCATTCAAAATGGATTGTAGTGGTGAGAGCCTATGTTTGGGAAGACCGGTCAGGAGACTATTACAATAATCAATGCGGGAGATAATGAGAGCATGGATTAGAGTTTTTGCTGTGTCTTGTGTAAGATAAGGGCGTATTTTGGATATGTTTCTTAGATGTATGTAACATGATCTTGAGACAGATTGAATGTGGGTAACAAAGGATAGTTCAGAGTCAAGAATGACACCTAGGCAGCGAGCTTGTGGGGTAGGGGTGATTGCAGAGTTCTCAACAGTGATAGAAATATCAGGTTGGAAACTACTATTGGCCGGTGGAAATATAATTAATTCTGTTTTGGAAATATTAAGTTTGAGGTGGCGAGATGTCATCCAAGATGAAATGGCAGAAAGGCATTCAGTGACACGGCCCAATACAGATGGTGACAAATCAGGGGAGGATAGGTAGATTTGAGTATCATCCGCATACAGATGGTACTGAAATCCGAAAGAGTTGATTAGTTTGCCAAGAGATGTGGTATAGATAGAGAAAAGCAGAGGACCTAGGACTGAGCCTTGCGGTACTCCAACTGAGAGAGGTAGCGAAGGAGAGGTGGAATCAGAGAAACGAACACTGAAGGAGCGATTAGATAGGTAGGATGAGAACCAAGAAAGGGCTGTGTCCTGAATACCTAGGGATTGTAGTGTTTGTATGAGAAGAGAGTGGTCAACAGTGTCAAAAGCAGCAGAGAGATCAAGGAGAATAAGTAGAGAGAAATGTCCTTTAGATTTAGTAGTGACCAAATCATTCACTACCTTAGTCAGTGCTGTCTCTGTGGAGTGTTGGGCACGAAATCCTGACTGAAGTGGGTCCAGTAGGCTGTGTGAGTTAAGAAAGTGTGTGAGGCGAGTGTAGGCAAGTCTCTCCAGTAGCTTGGAGGGGCATGGGAGCTGAGAGATGGGACGGTAGTTAGAGAGAGTGTTCGGGTCAAAGTTTTGTTTTTTCAGAATGGGAGTAATCACTGCATGCTTGTATAGAGAAGGAAAGATGCCAGTAGACAGGGAGAGATTACAGATTTTCGTTAAGGTTGGGATGAGCACAGTAGACAGAGCTTTACTAATTTGTGAGGGTATAGAGTCAAGGGGAGAGGTATTAGAGTAGGCAGATGAAAAGAGTGCAGATACTTCATCTTCATTTGTAGGATCAAAGGATAATACAGGTAGTATGTGCTTTGACACAATTATATGTGTATATATAGTGACCTCTCTATTTAAAATCTATACAGGGATATGCTAATTAGTAATCTCTCGGGTGACTCTAAAGTGAAGTTTGTGTGCCAATAACATACATGTGTGTATTGCAATTAACACACATGTATATATTGCAATTATTATGTTACACTTATGTATATAATACAATTAATATATAATATAAATAAATACAAGGTAATAGAATATGTGCAAAATAGGACCAGATATATAATACTTATGTATATAATGTATTAATTATTTACCCCACCTTCTTGCAGGTCCTGCACTATCACAAAGTCTTAAAAATTAAAACCTGGCAACTGTATCACACATAATATAACTGCAAATATGCCCACTAGGTATAATGTGTACCTGCCACACATCTTATGGCTTTTAAAGGTACACTAGTCACCTGACACAGCCGATAAATTACTAAGGAGCAGCTGACACAGGTTTAGAACAATTGAGATTACACAGGGGTGCATGAAAAGGCCTGTGGCCACAGTTAATAAGAGTTAACCAAAGATTAACCCTGCAATATACAAACAAATATAAAACCACAGCACTCGCCACCCCAGAAGCGGGGTGCAATGTGTGCACTCACCACTCATAGGGTGGGGTGCATGCAGCCCATGGCCACCTACCCTAATACACACAAACAGAAAGTTCAGCACTCACCATAGCAAGCTCACTTATCCTCACAACATCAATAAATAAATGATCGGGGTTTAGTTAGTGAATTGGCCAATGCACGGAAGCCTGCAAACCGCTCGCCAAGATACACCACCTTCTTAGGGTAGGTGGCCATGGGCTGCATGCACCCCACCCTATGAGTGGTGAGTGCAGACATTGCACCCCGTTTCTGGGGTGGCGAGTGCTGTGGTTTTATATTTGTTTGTATATATATCCTGATGACGTTATTAAATTAACGAAACGTTGATCTTTATCTGAGACCGCTGTGTCCGTTATATTTTGATCGAAAAACCCGTGAGTGCCACCATCTTTGTGCTTATATATATATATATATATATATATATAATATATATTTTCCACAGAGTTCAGTAAAGCACAAAGAGTCTTGCTGACATCCAGAGTTATATCCCAATCGAGTGCCTCTCAAATCCTCTCCATTCCACAGGAGTAATTTAGAAACTGTCAAAGAACGGAGAGCGCACTCGTGAATATATTAAAAAGTAACAAACTTGAAGACATATGCTCACATAGAGGTTAAAATTCATCAGCATGGGTTTTCCCACCGCAACTCAGCCGTTAGGTCTTCACAATCCTGGCTCGTATCCACACCGGCTCTGCTTCCGAAGGATGACGTCACAGCGTCCATGTCTATCAGCCACGCCCAATGCGTTTCGTCCTATGGGGACTTCGTCAGGGGGTGTGGTTTACCATCTACAAGCTCACTTTATATATCCATTCTGGGTGTTCCTCTCAATCAATCAATAAAAAGAATCTCTAACAATAAAAATGATCAGTTGGCACATCTCACAAAACAATGTACATTTCTATATATTAAGAGGCCAAATCTGACCATGGTCACATTTTTCTGAATGAATCTTATTACATAATGCCATGTATTTCTAATCCTTTTGTATAAATGTTGTTTATTACCCTTTAATGAATAAATCAGCTGAACTCCATCCAACGTAGCCATGATTCGGATTTAGCCTTTACATCCATTCACAAAGCAATATTTAAAAAAACTTTTTAATTCATCAATTTAACAATGTAACATAATCCAGGGAAACAAATATATCAATGTGATTAAACTGTGCCACACCCTACTACACCGCGCTCTTACATGTACATATTAAGTATGCTGGCCGGGACATAGCCGCTGCCACCAGCATACTCTATGCCACACATGTACGCAATTAAGTGTGGAGAAACGGCACGATATCACATCATTCATACCATATGGGACGAATGTATTTAATGTGTAGATCCAAAAACGTTTCCCGTTTTGATAATAAATTTAGAATATCCACTTTTCTTTCATCCAATTCCACCTTTTCTATGGCCTTGAAGGAAAATCCATGTAGTTTTGAATCACAACACTCAGCAAAATGACGCGGGACACTGTGATTCTCAACTTTATTTGTGATATTTCGTACATGTCTTAATTCAGGATTCGCTTAGTCTTCCCCACATATCGCTTCCCACATCTGCATTCTAAAAGGTAAATTACATGTGTACTAAGACAACTTAATTTTCCCTTAATCTTCCATGATTTCTCGTTAGTGGAGTTAAAAAACTGCTTATGGTCCTTATTAAAAGATTGACAAGCCTTACACTTTGTGCATGCATAGAAGCCCTCCAACCTATCGGGTCGTAAATTAATATTCTTCTTTAAATTACTTAGAGCTAGCTTGTTTTTCAAGGAACATGATTTTCTAAAAACCACCTGTGGACACTTAGGAATCACATTATGTAATAACGGATCTAAGCATAGGATATCCCAATGCTTCTGCAAAATCCTTTTTATTTCACCTCCCTTTGTATTGTACCTAGTCACAAAGGGAATTGGGAATCTCCCCTTATCCTGTTCATCTTGTTTATATACTACGAACTCAGATCTGTTTCTATCCCTTGCTCGATTATAGGATTCCTCAATAACCTATTCAGGATAATTCTTATTTACAAAGCGTTGTTTATATATATCCGCTTGTTCCTCAAACTTAGCCACCTCTGAACAATTCCGTCTAAATCGAATAAACTGCGAATAGGGTATATTCTTTACCCATTTCTTATAGTGGCAACTCTGATAGTGCACGTAACTATTCCGATCCATTTTTTTTTATTGTGTATATGTATTTACCTTTCCTCCATCCTTACAGTCCGTATTATCCAATACTAGATCTAAAAACTTAATTTTATTTTTTTGGGAAGTTCGAAATGAAGCATAAATTAAATGTATTATTACTCAAGTACACCATAAATTCCTTAAACATAATTTCACTGCCAGACCACACAATTAAGATACCGTCTATAAACCTCTTATATAGACAGATATATGACAAAAAGGGATTATTATTTTCTATTAATTCTGCCTTCCATTTACCTAGATACAAATTAGCCAGACTTGGTGCGTATGGCGTCCCCATCGCTACCCCACATTCCTGGTTAAAAAATATATCTTGAAATCTAAAATAAGTATTTTCCAGAATATATTTAATACATTCCAGAATAAAAGACTTTCTGTTTGCACTTATATTTCCATCTGTATAAAGAAATGATTTTACAGCCTCAAGTCCTCCCCATATGGGGTATACTAGTATATAGCACTTCTATATCAATCATTACCCATAAGAAGGTGCTCTTCCATTGAAATTTCTCCAACTCATTTAATATTTGTGTTGAATCTTTTGTATACGATCTTAATGAAGAAACATACTCCTTAATGTGTGCATCAACAAACTCAGAGATATGTGAACTTGCTGATCCAATTCCCGATATGATGGGGCGACCTGGTGGTTTTTGTAGCCTTTTATGAACTTTTGGCAAGCTGTAAAAAATGGGAATCCTAGGTTGTGGGATAAACAGAAAATCATATTCATCCTGAGGTATACTAGAATTGTTAACCCCTTTAAGTAATTATAATTTAATTTCTTCCACTATCCTCTCTGTAGGACCTGCTTCACGTTTCTTATAAGTTGTACTGTCATTGAGGAGCCTCTCACATTCCTCTAAATAATCCTTTCTATTTAACACCACTATGCCTCTCCCTTTGTTGACCATGCTTACCAGGAGTCTGAATTACTTATTGACATCATGAGTCCTGTGTGACCCGGTATGACCGGATACATTGTGTTCCCATATGGCTCTTGAGATAGATGATGTTGTATGCTGTGCCTCTGGGAATATTTACTTACATGGTTAGACCTGGCCGTCTGATTGACATAATTTGCACTTGTTATCCATGCGATAGTGAAACATTTTTTCGTGGACATTCCATAGGGAGGATTTCACTCATAGCTCAATTGATGATCTATTATATGTATAAGTGAATTCTTAAATTTATCACTAAACCAGCCTATCTTGAAAAAGACCCATGTGTCGGGTCGAAACGTCGATTGAAGGCGCGTTGGTGAACAAAATGATCCAACTATGAAAGAATATGGACTTTTTTGACACTGATGAAGTTTGATGTTTGTGTTTCTATTGAGAGTGCCCCTCCACCGATAGTGGAACCCTCAATATCTATCTATCTATCTATCTATCTATCTATCTATCTATCTATCTATATATAGCAAGCGTGGAGACTGCGGCACTCGTAGTAAATGAGAAAGAAGTGCTGTTTATTGAATCAAGCCCATAATAAAAATGCCATGCAAGGCCGACGTTTCGGTGCCATGCACCGTTTTCAAGGCAGGCATGAAAAGTGGACAAACAAACATAACACATAAATTGCACTCACCTAAATAGGAGACATGTCACTGCCCCACGGGAGAGCCGGGTCCGGCATGTGCTTCCGCCAGCCGCAGCCGCGGGTGCGTCACATCCGGTGACGTCAGACGGCATCCGCTGTGGTTACCTTGGCAACGCGTCCCGTTTCCCTGTCGAGGCGTCTGTTTGCCGGGCCAACTGCAGGATACCTCCGACTCATCTCCCCGGCCCTCAACCCGGGCATCTACAAACAAACAGAAGTGCATAATCCGGAATGAGAGTTAAACATACAGATACATGTATTAAGCATATACACTAAAATATAGCTCATTACTGTAGAAAATGCATATAATGAACAGCAAATGATCGCCCGTCACATAGCAGCAACAGGCAAGGCACCTATAGGTGGACTAAAGCTCCATGTACTGGCATAGCTAAGGTGCAAATCAAGCAAATTGCAAGAACATAGATATTACTAAAGTCTAAGTCCCTGCAAGAAAAATAAAGAATATTAAGCAAGGTGAAAGGTAGTCAAGAAGACAACCTCACAGCGAGGCTGTCAGCGAAATACGTTCCAGTTAAGTCGCTCGTTCATTCCATGGGGGGCTACAGTGTTCAGGACGTGAATCCACCTGCTCTCACACTTGAGCAGTTTACCGTCCCGATCACCTCCTCTAAGGGACACTGGTATGTGGTCTATCAGGATATGTTTCAGTTGCGCCAGAGTATGTCCTGCTGAAAGAAAGTGACGGGCCACAGGTTGGTCCGCCACCTTGGTCTTCAAGGCTCTATTAATTGATGAACGATGTAAGGCCATGCGTTCACGGACCGTCCGTGTTGTCTTGCCCACATAATACTTGTTGCATGGGCAGATGATGATATACACCACATGTGTTGATAGACATGATAACGCAAAATTGATCTTAAAGCTGCGATCAGTATGTGGATTTTTAAAGCAACTACCTGTGATCATATGGTTGCAAGTAGTGCACCTTGGGCATTTATAGCAGCCGGGAGGTCTTGTCATAAAGTGTGGTTCCGCTGGTGTCTGGCTAAAACCGGTGATATCGGTGTGAACCACCATATCACGTATATTCTGGCCCCTGGTAAAACAAGCCATTGGTTTCTTATGTCTGAAGCACAGCAGGTCTTTGTCTGTCGCGACAATTGGCCATAGTGCCCGACTAGCCCTTTGCACAACCTGACTTGAAGTGGTAAACGCCACTTTCCATGGTATGACTGTATTATTTGTGCATTCTTGCGGAAGTAACAGCTGTTCTCTGCCCATGGATAATACCTCCTGTTTTTGTTGCTTCAAGGAGGTTAGGCTATATCCCCTTGTGATAAATTTATCAATAACGGCATCAATCCCTCTAGCAGCTGTGCCGGGATTATCTGCAATTCTGGCCACCCTCATCATTTGGGACTTCGGCAGGCCCTTTTTAAGGGGTTTGGGATGGTGACTTGATGCCAACAGGAGTGTGTTTCTGTCCGTTGGCTTAGAGTATACCTCCGTATGCAGGTTGAAGTGTGACAAGAACGTCCAGGTAATGAATCGAGGACATGCTCTGTTGGAAGGTAACCTTGATGGTGGACTCTCTGCTGTTAATTTCTTCAACCATCTGATGGAGCAAATCCTCACTTCCGGTCCACAAGATGAAAACATCATCGATGTAACGCATATAAATTTTAATGTGCCGTTGGTAATCTTATCTATGAAAGAACATGGAGACCTCTTCATGAAACATGAAAATGTTTGCATAGCTGGGTGCCACGTGGCTACCCATGGCGCAGCCTGACAGTTGGCGATAGAATTGGCCATTGTAAATAAAATAATTTCTGGTCAGGGTGAGTTCTAAAAGCTGCATGAACAGGTCTATGTCCATGTCGTTGATGCCTTGAGATTCATAGAACTGCCTGGTTGCCGCCAATCCCTGCTGATGGGGGATGGATGTATATAGGCTGTTGATGTCTAACGTGCATAATATGCTGTTTTGTGGCACTTCACCGATCGCTGATAGCCATAGGAGGAAGTCCGTAGTGTCCTTGATGAGAGTGGGTTGACTCATCACGTACGGTTGTAATATGCAGTCAAGAAACATGGAAATGGGATGATACAGAGAGTTGCGGGCTGAAATAATGGGACGTCCGGGGGGCTGGGTCTGGTTTTTGTGAATTTTTGGAACGGTACACAAGACCGGACACACAGGAAACGACTGTTGTAAAGCTTTCAAGAGTTTGGAATCCACATCACCCCGCTGATGTGCCAGTTGTAGTATGTCTTGTAGTTCTTTTTGATACTGGATGGTCGGATCTCCAGGTAATAGTTGGTATAGTTGTCCGTTGGCAAGTTGTCTATCAATCTCAGCCATGTAGTCGGTTAAGTTCTGAATCACAATTGCGCCCCCATTATCGGCAGGGCGCACTGTGATGTCACGGTATCCTGATAGGTTACGCAGGGCCTGGGACTCCTGACGACTTAAGTTGTGATGAACTCTGGGTTGCGCTTGAACAAATTTCTGTACTGAGTTATCCATGAGTCGAGTGAAAGTCTTAATTGAACTGTTGACGGATGCTGGATCGAACGTGGATGTACTTCTTTTAGACAGGAACACCTGTGTTGGTGTATCCTGTCTAAGGGGGTCTGAATGCTGGAAGAATTCTTGTAATCGAAGTGACCTTGAAAACTGATGTAATTCGATGTTCCAATTAAGGTCATTGTATGGATTGGTGGGGACGAAGGACAATCCTTTGTTTAAAACTTTTTCTTCGAATTCAGTGAGACGTCTGGAAGATAAATTGTATATTATTTTCTCTTGTTCTTTAGAGAGTTGCCTTCTCTTTTGCCTCTCGTTTTGACCCCCGCGGCGGGTGGCTTGGTGCTTAAATTTGACTCTTTCGGAGCCGGTGCATTGCTGGCTAAAGGGATTGAAGGTCCTTCTAAAGGGTCATCAGACTCGCGGGTCACAAATTTACTATCGCTGTTTGAGGTAGGGGCCTCTCGTCCTCTAAGTTCTCGCCGATAAATTTATCACAAGGGGATATAGCCTAACCTCCTTGAAGCAACAAAAACAGGAGGTATTATCCATGGGCAGAGAACAGCTGTTACTTCCGCAAGAACACACAAATAATACAGTCATACCATGGAAAATGGCGTTTACCACTTCAAGTCAGGTTGTGCAAAGGGCTAGTCGGGCACTATGGCCAATTGTCGCGACAGACAAAGACCTGCATTGCTTCAGACATAAGAAACCAATGGCTTGTTTTACCAGGGGCCGGAATATACGTGATATGGTGGTTCACACCGATATCACCGGTTTTAGCCAGACACCAGCGGAACCACACTTTATGACAAGACCTCCCGGCTGCTATAAATGCCCAAGGTGCACTACTTGCAACCATATGATCACAGGTAGTTGCTTTAAAAATCCACATACTGATCGCAGCTTTAAGATCAATTTTGCGTTATCATGTCTATCAACACATGTGGTGTATATCATCATCTGCCCATGCAACAAGTATTATGTGGGCAAGACAACACGGACGGTCCGTGAACGCATGGCCTTACATCGTTCATCAATTAATAGAGCCTTGAAGACCAAGGTGGCTGACCAACCTGTGGCCCGTCACTTTCTTTCAGCAGGACATACTCTGGCGCAACTGAAACATATCCTGATAGACCACATACCAGTGTCCCTTAGAGGAGGTGATCGGGACGGTAAACTGCTCAAGTGTGAGAGCAGGTGGATTCACGTCCTGAACACTGTAGCCCCCCATGGAATAAACGAGCGACTTAACTGGAACGTATTTCGCTGACAGCCTCGCTGTGAGGTTGTCTTCTTGACTGCCTTTCACCTTGCTTTATATTCTTTATTTTTCTTGCAGGGACTTAGACTTTAGTAATATCTATGTTCTTGCAATTTGCTTGATTTGCACCTTAGCTATGCCAGTACATGGAGCTTTAGTCCACCTATAGGTGCCTTGCCTGTTGCTGCTATGTGCCGGGCGATCATTTGCTGTTCATTATATGCATTTTCTACAATAATGAGCTATATTTTAGTGTATATGCTTAATACATGTATCTGTATGTTTAACTCTCATTCCGGGATTATGCACTTCTGTTTGTTTGTAGGTGCCCGCGGTGAGGTCCGGGGAGATGAGTCGGAGGTATCCTGCAGTTGGCCCGGCAAACAGACGCGTCGCCAGGGAAACGGGACGTGTTGTAAAGGTAACCAAAGCGGATGCCGTCTGACGTCACCGGATGTGACGCACCCGCGGCTGCGGCTGGCGGAAGCACACGCCGGACCCGGATCTCCCGTGGGGCAGTGACATGTCTCCTATTTAGGTGAGTGCAATTTATGTGTTATGTTTGTTTGTCCACTTTTCATGCCTGCCTTGAAAACGGTGCATGGCACCGAAACGTCGGCCTTGCATGGCATTTTTATTATGGGCTTGATTCAATAAACAGCACTTCTTTCTCATTTACTACGAGTGCCGCAGTCTCCACGCTTGCTATATTTTTTTACTGAAGGCACCGCACCTTACCTATATCAGCGACGAGTGACGGTTCATTTCTGCAATTATATATATATATATATATATATATATTTATTTCTCTTACGTCCTAGAGGATGCTGGGGACTCCAGAGGACCATGGGGCATAGACGGGATCTGCAGGAGCTTGGGCACACTGAAAAGACTTTGACTTGGTGTGAACTGGCTCCTCCCTCTATGCACCTCCTCCAGACCTCAGTTAGACTTTGTGCCCAGGACTGACTGGACACTCACTAGGGGAGCTCTCCTGAGTTTCTCTGAAAAATACTTTTTGTTAGGTTTTTTATTTTCAGGGAGACCTGCTGGCTACAGGCTCCCTGTATCGTGGGACTGAGGGGAGAGAAGCAGACCTACTTCTACTTAGTTCAAGGGCTCTGCTTCTTAGGCTACTGGATACCATTAGCTCCAGAGGGTTCGATCACTCGGTGCGCCTAGCTGCTTGTTCCCGGAGCCACGCCGTCACCCCCCTCACAGAAGCCAGAAGAAAGAAGCCGGGTGAGTATGCAGAAGGCAGAAGACTTCAGTGATGGCAGAAGACTTCAGTAACGAGGTACAGCGCAGCGGTAGCGCTGCGCTCCATGCTCCCACACACTTCATCAACGGCACTCACAGGGTGCAGGGCGCTGGGGGGGAGCGCCCTGGGCAGCAGTTACTGAGGTCTGGGAAGCTGGCAGAAGCAGTTTGGTGCCTCGGCACCATTTTTTCATACCCCCGCCAGCATTTTCAGTTTCAAATTTAGCGGGCTGAAGCGCGCCGGGAAGGGGCGGGGCTTATCCGCACAGCTTACCAGCGCAATTTTCTCGCATCCACGCCGCTGCAGAGAACGCTGGCCCGGGACCTCCAAGCTCCACTACAAGTAACAGGGAGCTAGCTAATCGGGGGGGGGGGGGGGGGGGGGAAGGCACAGTTATTGGTGCACAATTATTGTTGCTTATAGCAGCGCTTTACACATATATTACTTGGTGGGATATATGGGCGCTGGGGTGTGAGCTGGCATACTCCCTCTGTGTTTCTCTATTCAGGCTTCCTTGTGGGCCTGTCCTCTAGCTGAGGCAGTGTGTGTGTGTGTCGATACTCTGTGTCGGCATGTCTGAGGCTGAGTGTTAGTCCCCGGAGGAGGTTGCTGTGGGAGCAGATGCGGGTCTGGAGTTGGCTTTGTCGGTGCAGCCGACACCTGATTTTCTCACAATGTTAAGTACGCTTAATACAAATGTGGCCTCATTGTCTAAAAGATTAGATAAATCGGAGTCTCAGACTCAGGTGTGGAGGAAATCCATGGAGGATGCTTTGTCTCAGGTGCAGACCCCATCTGGGTCGCAAAAGCGGGCGTTTACCCAGTTGGTAGATACGGATACTGACACGGATTCTGATTCTGATGTCGACTTCACTGAGGTTGCGTTACACCCATGGTTAGTTAAGAGTATTCAGTACATGATTGTGGCTATAAAAGATGTTTTACGCATTTCTGATGAACCTGCGGTACAGGAAACAAGGATTTGTTTGTTCAAAGGGAAAAAGCCTGAGGTGAAGTTTCCCCCCTCTCATGAAATGAATACTCTTTGTGAAAAGGCTTGAGAGTCGCCGGACAAGAGGTGGCAGATTCCCAAGAGAATTTACATGGCGTATCCTTTCCCCTCTGATGACAGGGAAAAATGGGAGTCGTCTCCAAATGTCGACAAGGCTCTATCCCGTTTGTCTAAGAAGGTGGCGCTTACGTCCCCTGACACGGCAGCTCTCAAGGATCCGGCGGATCGCAAGCTGGAGACGTCTCTGAAGTCCATTTTCGCTAATACAGGTGCATTGCTCAGACCTGCTGTGGCGTCGGTATGGGTGAGTAGTGCTATTGCTAAATGGGCTGAGAATTTGGCTGCTGATATGGATACCCTTGATAAAGATAATGTTCTTTCGACTCTTGGTTATATCAAGGACGCTGCAGATTACCTGAAGGATGCGGCGAGGGATGTTGGTCTCTTGGGATCAAGAGCCAATGCCATGGCGATCTCGGCCAGGAGGGCGCTGTGGATCCATCAATGGAATGCTGATGCTGACTCCAAGAGAGCTATGGAAGCTCTCCCCTTCAAAGGTAATGTCTTGTTTGGTGACGGCTTGGCTGACCTGGTGTCTACCGCGACTGCGGGTAAGTCGTCTTTTCTTCCTTATGTTCCCACACAACAAAAAAAGGTACCACATCAGCAGATGCAGTCCTTTCGTCCAAATAAATACAAACGTGGAAAAGGTTCGTCCTTCCTCGCTTCCAAGGGTAGAGGAAGGAGAAGAAAATCACCTGCAGTGTCAGGCGCCCAAGACCAAAAGTCCTCCCCTGCCTCTACCAAGTCCACCGCATGACGCTGGGGCTTCCCTGGGGGAGTCCGGACCGGTGGGGGGCCGTCTGTGGATCTTCAGTCAGGTCTGAGTTCAATCAGGCCTGGATCCTTGGGTCCTAGAGATAGTATCTCAGGGATACAAGCTGGAGTTTTGAGAGGTGACCCTTCACCGGTTTTTCATTTCAGCCTTACCAGTGTCTCTTCCGGACAGGGAGGTGGTGAAGGCAGCAATACAAAAGTTGTATCAACAGAGGGTCATTGTTCCCATTCCCCGTCCCAACGGGGGGAGGGGTTCTACTTGAGCCTCTTTGTTGTACCGAAACCGGACGGTTCGGTCAGACCGATTCTGAACCTAAAATCCCTCAATCCATACTTGAAAGTTTTCAAGTTTAAGATGGAGTCTCTTCGAGCTGTGATTTCCAGCCTGGAAGGGGGGGATTTTATGGCGTCAGTCGACATAAAGGATGCCTTCTTACACGTCCTGATATATCCTCCGCATCAAGCCTTCCTCAGATTTGCGATACAGGATTCTCATTACCAATTTCAGATGTTGCCGTTTGGGCTTTCCACGGCAGAGAGGATTTTGACCTAGGTCATGGCAGAAATGATGGTTCTCCTTCGCAAGCAAGGGGTTACAATTATCCCATACTTGGACGATCTCCTGATAAAGGCGAGGTCCAAGGAACGGTTGCTCAGAAATGTGAATTTGTCTCTGTCAGTTCTTCGACAACACGGTTGGGTGCTAAATTTGCCAAAATCTCAGTTGATTCCGACCACTCGGCTGCCCTTTCTGGGCATGTTTCTGGACACGGAGTTACGGAGAGTTTTTCTTCCGGAAGAAAAAGCTCTGGAACTGCAGTTGATGGTCAGGGAGCTTCTGAGGCCGACAAGTGTGTCGATTCATCACTGTACTCGGGTTCTGGGGAAAATGGTTGCGGCGTACGAAGCCATTCCGTTTGGTAGGTTTCATGCCCGGGTGTTTCAGTGGGATCTGCTGAGCAAATGGTCCGGGTCTCACCTGCACATGCACCGGAAGATAAGTCTATCTCCCAGGGCCAGGATTTCTCTCCTGTGGTGGCTACAAAGTTCTCGCCTCCTAGGAGGGTGACGGTTCGGTATCCAGGACTGGGAACTACTGACAACAGATGCAAGTCTCCGAGGCTAGGGCGCAGTCACCCAAGGAAGAAATTTCCAGGGGAAATGGTCGCTCCAGGAATCTTGTCTCCACATAAATGTTCTCGAGTTAAGAGCCATTTAGAACGGCCTGATACAAGCAAGAAGCCTTCTTCAGGGTCGACCTGTCCTTATACAGTCGGACAACATAACAGCGGGGGCGCATATAAACCGTCAAGGCGGAACAAGGAGCAGGGCGGCTATGGCGGAGGCCACAAGAATCCTTCGCTGGGCGGAACAACACGTGAGCACTCTGTCAGCAGTCTTCCTTCCGGGAGTGGATGAATGGGAAGCAGACTTCCTCAGCAGACACGATCTCCATCCGGGAGAGTGGGCTCTTCATCAAGAGGTTTTTGCAGAAGTGACGAAGCATTGGGGAATTCCGCTGATCCGCTTCCGAGGTATTGTTCCAGGTCAAGGGACCCCCAAGCCAGTGCAGTGGATGCCCTGGTGACTCCGTGGGTGTTTCAGTCGGTATATGTATTCCCTCCACTTCCTCTCATTCCAAAGGTACTGGGAATCATTCGACGAGCAAGGGTTCAGGCGATTCTCGTCGTTCCAGATTGGCCAAGAAGGGCTTGGTATCCGGATCTTCAGGAATTACTTGTGGAAGATCCTTGGCCGCTTCCTCTAAGAGAGGACCTGTTATTGCAGGGACCATGCGTGTTTCCAGACTTACCGCGTCTGCGTTTGACGGCATGGAAGTTGAGCGCCAAATCTTAGCTCGAAAAGGTATTCCCAGGGAGGTCATTCCCACTCTCCTTAAGGCTAGGAAGGAGGTTACGGCGAAACATTATCACCGTATTTGGAGAAAGTATGTTTCGTGGTGTGAGACTAAAACGGCTCCTGCGGAAGAATTTCACTTGGGTCGGTTTCCCCATTTTTTTGCAGGCAGGCGTCGATGCAGGCCTGAAATTAGGTTCCATTAAAGTGCAGATTTTGGCTTTATCTATTTTCTTTCAAAAGGAATTGGCTGTCCCCCCAGAGGTTCAGACTTTTGTGAAGAGAGTGATGCATATCCATCCTCCGTTTGTGCCCCCTGTGGCACCATGAGATCTTGAAGTGGTCTTACAGTTTCTTATGTCTTCCTGGTTTGAACCTTTGTGTAAGGTTGAGTTAAAGTTTCTCACTTGGAAGGTGGTCATGCTGTTGGCTCTGGCATCTGCCAGGCGAGTGTCAGAGTTGGCGGCCTTATCTCACAAGAGTCCGTACTTGATTTTCCATTCGGATAGAGTGGAATTGAGGACTCGTCAACAATTTCTGCCGAAGGTGGTTTCTTCATTTCACATTAACCAACCTATTGTGGTACCTGTGGCTACGGATGCTGTGGCAGTTCCAAAGTCTCTTGATGTGGTGAGAGCTTTGAAGATCTACGTCGCCAGAATGGCTGTTGCCAGGAAAACAGAGGCGCTGATTGTCCTGTATCCTTCCAACAAGATTGGTCATCCTGCTTCGAAACAGACTATTGCACGCTGGATTTGTAGTACGATTCAGCAAGCTCATTCTTCGGCTGGCCTACCGGTGCTGAAGTCAGTAAAGGCCCACTCTACCAGGAAAGTGGGCTCATCTTGGGTGGCTGCCCGAGGGGTCTCGGCACTTCAGCTTTGCCGAGCAGCTACGTGGTCGGGTTCAAACACTTTTGCTAAGTTTTACAAGTTTGATACCCTAGCTGAGGAGGACCTCATGTTTGCTCAATCGGTGCTGCAGAGTCGTCCGCACTCTCCCGCCTGTGTTGGAGCTTTGGTATAGACCCCATGGTCCTTTTGGAGTCCCCAGCATCCTCTAGGACGTAAGAGAAAATAGGATTTTAGTACCTACCGGTAAATCCTTTTCTCCTAGTCCGTAGAGGATGCTGGGCGCCCATCCCAGTGCGGACTGTTACTTGCAGTGTGTTCTTACTGGTTACATTAGTTTACACACGGGTTGTGTATTTGTTGTTTTCAGCTTGTTGCTGTTGTTAAATCATACTGTTATCTGGTTTTCTGTTACTCCGGTTGTACGGTATGTTTGTGGTGTGGGCTGGTATGTTTCTGGCCCTTAGTTTAAACAAAAATCCTTTCCTCAAAATGTCCGTCTCTCCTTGGCACAGTTTCTATAACTGAGGTCTGGAAGAGGGGCATAGAGGGAGGAGCCAGTTCACACCCAGTCAAAGTCTTTTCAGTGTGCCCAAGCTCCTGCAGATCCCGTCTATACCCCATGGTCCTTTTGGAGTCCCCAACATCCTCCACGGACTAGGAGAAAAGGATTAACCGCTTGTAAGGCCCCAGCATCATGCTGAGGACTTGGCAGAAGCGGGGGAGGGCTTCTGTTCGTGGGAAGAGGCTGTCTGCTGCAGTCTTTTTCCCCTTCCTCTGCCCCGGGGCAGATATGAGTGGCCTTTTGCCCGCTTGCCCTTATGGGGACGAAAGGACTGAGCCTGAAAAGACGGTATCTTTTTCTGCTGAGAGGTGACCTGGGGTAAAAAGGTGGATTTCCCAGCCGTTGCCGTGGCCACCAGGTCCGATAGACCGACCCCAAATAATTCCTCCCCTTTATACGGCAATACTTCCATATGCCGTTTGGAATCCGCATCACCTGACCACTGTCGCGTCCATAACCCTCTTCTGGCAGAAATGGACATCGCACTTACTCTTGATGCCAGAGCGCAAATATCCCTCTGTGCATCACGCATATATAGAAATGCATCCTTTAAATGCTCTATAGTCAATAATATATTGTCACTGTCCAGGGTATCAATATTTTCAGTCAGGGAATCCGACCAAGCCACCCCAGCACTGCACATCCAGGCTGAGGCGATTGCTGGTCGCAGTATAATACCAGTATGTGTGTATATACTTTTTAGGATATTTTCCAGCTTCCTATCAGCTGGTTCCTTGAGGGCGGCCGTATCAGGAGACGGTAACGCCACTTGTTTTGATAAGCGTGTGAGCGCCTTATCTACCCTAGGGGTTGTTTCCCAACGTGCCCTAACCTCTGGCGGGAAAGGGTATAATGCCAATAATTTTTTAGAAATTAGCAGTTTTTTATCGGGGGAAACCCACGCTTCATCACACACCTCATTTAATTCATCTGATTCAGGAAAAACTACGGGTAGTTTTTTCACACCCCACATAATACCCTTTTTTGTGGTACTTGTAGTATCAGAAATGTTCAAAACCTCCTTCATTGCCGTGATCATGTAACGTGTGGCCCTACTGGAAAATACGTTTGTTTCCTCACCGTCGACACTGGAGTCAGTGTCCGTGTCAGTGTCTGTATCGACCTGAGGTAACGGGCGTTTTATAGCCCCTGACGGTGTTTGAGACGCCTGTACAGGTATTAACTGATTTGCCGGCTGTCTCATGTCGTCAACAGTCTTTTGTAAAGTGCTGACACTATCACGTAATTCTTTCCATAAGACCATCCAGTCTGGTGTCGACTCCCTAGGGGGTGACATCACTAACACAGGCAATTGCTCCGCCTCCACACCATTTTCCTCCTCATACATGTCGACACAACGTACCGACACACAGCACACACACAGGGAATGCTCTGATAGAGGACAGGACCCCACTAGCCCTTTGGGGAGACAGAGGGAGAGTTTGCCAGCACACACCAGAGCGCTATATATATATAGGGATAACCTTATATAAGTGTTTTTCCCTGATATAGCTGCTGTATATATTTATCTGCCAAATTAGTGCCCCCCCTCTCTTGTTTTACCCTGTTTCTGTAGTGCAGGACTGCAGGGGAGAGTCAGGGAGCCTTCCTCCAACGGAGCTGTGAGGAAAAAATGGCGCCAGTGTGCTGAGGAGATAGGCTCCGCCCCCTTCTCGGCGGCCTTTCTCCCGCTTTTTTATGGAAAAATTGGCAGGGGTTAAATGCATCCATATAGCCCAGGAGCTATATGTGATGTATTTTTTGCCAAAAAAGGTATTTTTATTGCGTCTCAGGGCGCCCCCCCCAGCGCCCTGCACCCTCAGTGACCGGAGTGTGAAGTGTGCTGAGAGCAATGGCGCACAGCTGCGGTGCTGTGCGCTACCTTATTGAAGACAGGACGTCTTCTGCCGCCGATTTTCCGGACCTCTTCAGTCTTCTGGCTCTGTAAGGGGGCCGGCGGCGCGGCTCTGGGACCCATCCATGGCTGGGCCTGTGATCGTCCCTCTGGAGCTAATGTCCAGTAGCCTAAGAAGCCCAATCCACTCTGCACGCAGGTGAGTTCGCTTCTTCTCCCCTTAGTCCCTCGGTGCAGTGAGCCTGTTGCCAGCAGGTCTCACTGAAAATAAAAAACCTACTTTAAACTTTTACTCTAAGCAGCTCAGGAGAGCCCCTTAGTATGCACCCTTCTCGTTCGGGCACAAAAATCTAACTGAGGCTTGGAGGAGGGACATAGGGGGAGGAGCCAGTGCACACCAGGTAGTTCTAAAGCTTTTACTTTTGTGCCCAGTCTCCTGCGGAGCCGCTATTCCCCATGGTCCTTTCGGAGTCCCCAGCATCCACTAGGACGTTAGAGAAATATGTGTTGTGTGTGTATAGAGAGAGATTTTATTTAGATAGATATAGATATACAGTATATGGGTGGCCTTCAGTATGCCGAGTGATGGGCTCCCGGCGCACAGTATACCGGCGCCGGGATCCCGACAGCCGGAATACCGACATGACCCCCCTGGAGGGAGAATAAAATAGCGTGGCGCGCATAGCGCGCCACCATGCCCGTAGCGTGTCGAGCGCAGCGACCCCGCAAGGGGCTCATTTGCGCTCGCCACACTGTCGGTAAGCCGGCAGTCGGGCTCCCGGCGCCGGTATGCTGGTCGCCGGGAGCCCGACCGCCAGCATACCATAGTGAACCCCAGTATATATATTCTAAAATAGCCCACCACTCTCCAAGCTTAAATATCTGTTTCGGAGCCCTCTGGAGAATGTAATTGTATAAAAAGGGTCACTTACATAGACCAACGTTTCAGGGCTTACTTGCCCCTTTGTCAAGGTGAAAACCTTTTCAGTCTTTGAGCGATGCTGCCTGTTTGTTTGGATGTTCCAAGTGGCAGAGTCTGAATTTAGGAGATTGGCTGCAGTGTTATTAAAAAAAACCGCAAAATTTATATGAGATATCAAGGGGCAGGTGCAAAATTTACATCATACTTGCCTACCCTCCCGGAAAGGCCGGGAGGCTCCCAAAAATCGTGTGGCCCTCCCGACCCCCCGGAAAGGTGGGCAAGTGTTGCGCTTTTGCTGGCAGCCCCCATACTCCCCCTTTGCCGCCAACAGCAGAGAACAAGTGGGTGATCCGAGGGGGATACAATGACGTGATTCGCGTCATCATAGCTCCGCCCCCTGCTGTAAAGTGCCTGTTTTCTCGGCACTGTCTAGTGGGGGCGAGGCTATGATGATGCGACTATGGTGCCGCGCCCCCAGACCGCTCACTTTCCCCATCGGCCACGCCCCCGCACCGCCCACATTGCCACCGGACATGCCCCCATTAGCCTACCACACTGCAGCCTCCCAGAGGATGGTGCAGCAAGGTAGCCAACTATGATTTACATTTTTATCAGGGTGCTTACAGACATATCTCAGTAGCCCCATCAGAGTTCTTTCTAATTGGGGAGAAAGCTGCACTGGTTCAACACCTTTTAGGGGAAAAAAAGTGAATTTGATTAGAGATCCTTTGCCACAGGGACCGTTGCATTATTGTAAAACCCCGCTGGTACTAGGTATGCAAAACTGCAGTCACTGTGTATAGCGCATCACACGTACTCTCCTCCGGCTGGTCATGGGTACCAGAGGGTCCCCTGAATAATCAGGTGTTTAATTACAGTTGCATTGTGGGAGTGGACTACAGGTGTCAGTGCAGCGCAGAAAGAATTGGGCGCTAGGCCATCTCATAAAACAGCATAAACAGTTTATTTAACATAAAAGCAGGGATATAGCAGGGATAACTTCTGAACACTCCTCCAGCACAAAGCAAAATGGTTACATTTGATCACATATCACGCCAACTCCTCCTGCACTTTAATCGTATCGGTTACATCAGGGCACCTCCTCCAGCACATCACTTAATTGCAGTGGCATAAATATGGTGAACCGTATTACGTAACAGGACATTCTGTGACCAGTAGTGCTACACATAACAGGTTACAGTCTCTCTCATCCATAACGAGGATTCTTGTCAATAGTGGGCTCCTAAGCATTCTGCGTGGCTTCCGACCACTCAGCCAGATACGTCCTCTCCTGAGACTCACACCTGGCACACACTTCTAGGGCACCCCTAAAGGTGGGCATCACCCTCTCACTGGACTCTGAGTACTGCTGCTCTCACACTGCGGTCTCTCCCTCTGTCAGGTGCCTTGCTGTGACTGGCAGCACTCCCCACATGTTCTGTGAGGAGCTCTCACTGAGGCTGCATTCTCATATTACCCTGCAGGAATGGGCTCCATTCACAGCAACCCACATGTGCTGCTGTTTGCTCCCTATCTAGGATGCAGCTCATGGCAGCTGTTTCCAAAGCCGGGGACCATGGAAATAACGACTGTCCATCCCAAAGCCCCAGCAAACCTCCTGCTCCTTCTCCTAGCTTACACTCCACTCTTCTGCTCTTTTCTAGCTTACACTTCCTGCATGAGGCTTGCACATGAAAGCTGGCTGAGCTCCAAACCTCCCCCAATCAGTGCACAGGACATTGCCCTTGCTATGCATGATAAAGCTACATAGCTGTTAACTCTTGCAGTATCAGTTAACCCTTGCAGTTCCCGGTTATTACATTATTAATTGTGCAAATGTAAATGTGTTGTGTTCAAATGTGTTGTGTTCAATGCATAATGTGTTGCTGTAAATGGAAGCAAAGTTGTGTTCATGCCGTTATACTAAGAAGTTAGTGCTGACAGTTCACTTATGGGGTTATGTCCCTAAGCGTGAAATGTGTTAATGCAAGAACATTGAAGTTATACCCAGCGCTTCTATTGGTGTTGACAGTGGTTATATCTTGTGTGAATGCTACGCGTAAAGCGTATTGTAAGTTTGTTAGCCTGCGTGATTCATCTGTCTGCTAATTTGCTACTGCTGGTGCATTATTGACTGTGCACGCAAGCTTCGCCCAGTTGTGTGCCTGTTTAAAGTTCATTCACCTGTCTGCTATTCTGCTACAGCTGGAGCATCATTGACTGTGTATGCAAGCTTCAAATCAGCCGTGTGCCTGCTTAAAGCTCTTTCACCTGTCTACTAATTTGCAACTGCTGGTGCATTATTGACTGTGCATGCAAGATCCGCCCAGCCGTGTATCTGCTGAAAGTTAATTCACCTGTCTGCTATCCTGATACTGCTATTGCACTAATCGGCTGATTATGCAAGCTCCGCCCAGCTGTATACCTGCTTAAAGTTCATCTCACCTGTTTGCTACCTAATTAAAAAATGCTGCTTGTTCGGGACTGTGTTATATAAAGCCAAAACCAGCCTGTTTACCTGTTTTATAATTGAACAAAAGTTAAGGGAGTAGTTTGTTTGTGTAGTTTCACTATTCCCGTTGCCGCTGTAAATTTGTGCCATTGTAACACAATAAAATTGTGTTGTATCATTTACGTGTCAGTCTTTGTCTGCTTTAAAAAAGGGGAACAAATTTGCGTACCTCTCTGTCATGGTGTGCTGGTAGTAATGGTGTACCTGAAGATAGTCAGCTACAACTAAGAACCAAACACACCTACGGACCGGGGTACTACAGGGCTTTGAGAGGGATGAAAAAATAAAACAGGAGGTTTGGGGAATCCCATTGGGGAGAGAAGGTCAGGAGTTTAAGCTGACTTCTGAGGTGGATGTGGAGCCAAAGAAGCAGATGGCAGAGTGGTGAGGCCAAAATAGAATGGTTAGACAGATAAATGAGATAGGCAGCAGCATTCATTATGGATTAAAGTGGGGAAAGGCGAGTAATGCAGAGGTCAGAGATGATGAGGATACAGATGTCGAGGGTGGGACATGATGAGTGGTGGTATTGTTATGCACACCAGTGCCAGCAGGAATGTACTGGTGTCTGAACGGAGAGGGATGCAAAACAATTGAACTCACAGACAGACTGGGGAATATGACATTACATACACAGAAGGTGATAGGGTAACAAAATAAACACAAAGTGAACAGAGAAGCCCAAAGGCTAAGAAACTGGGTGTCTCGCTAGTATTAGGAATGCTCAGATGGAAAGAAGCGAGATGTTGTGATTTAATACGTAGAGAACCCAAAATGCTGTTGCTAAGGGCAACAGCAAAACCCTAAAGGGTTACCAACGGGTGTGGCAGTACACTCCTTGGTCAGAGATGGAATAATAGACACAAGGAGAGTCTCCACAATCCTAGTCCTCACTTGCAGTGCACTGGTTCAGTTTACTGCCACTAAACTGACACCTGAACACCTTGCACAGTGAGAAAGGATTTTGGCTGGCAAGTCTGAGAATACAGCCGCAAACTTGCTAGGTTCACAGAGTAGCAAAAGAACCCCAGCAGGTTAAACGACTGACTCCAGTCTTACTGCTAGGTCTGGATTGGCAGAGTGTAATACCAAATCCCAAGGCCTATTTGCAGTAAGCAACAAACAAATACAAAGTTTACACAGTACTAGCTAGCTTTCAGGAACTGACTAACCAACAAAGATTCAGCAGCATCTGCCTAACCTGAGAAGAGGGTTTATATAGCAGGTGCTGTCCACGCCCCACTCAGACCTCACAGACTGTGAGCACAAAAACCAGCACCGGATCCCCTGCCGTGCACAGAGCCTGTAACCACTGCACAGCAAAAGACCCGAACCGGAGTATCAGCTACGCTCAGGTTACTCCGCTAGCACTTGTCTCCCGGTTGCCATGACGACGTGGCAGCACAGAGCAGGAGATCCTAACAGGTATCAACGTAAGAAAGAGCCTGATATTAGATATCTTTCAGAGATGGAAATGGCTGTAATGAGATATACTGCATACTTCCCAACATGACCCTCTCCAGGTGGGACACAATGCTGAATGCTCTGCTTCTGGACTTGTCTCTTAATTTATGATTGCCATCATCTGTGTTGAACAGGTTAATGGATAAGAAATGTGTTTCAGCACAGGTGATGGCAAACATAGATTAAGAGGGAAGTCCAGGAGCAGAGCATTTTGTCCCTCCTGGAGAGGGTCATGTTGGGAGGTATGATACTGTGCAAGGTAAAAGACAGGGAGGAGTCGAGTGTTGACACCCAAGTAGCAGATTTGGGGAACAATATTAAAAAGATATATTTAAAACCACTGTGCAATTAAGTCCAAAGTGCAGCTATTAGTGTGCAACACAAGTGTACATCCAAAATTAATACTCTAAAGAACATGCATATAAGAGTGGTTGCATACACTTCTCTCCCAGAGGAAGGCCCCCAAGGGCCGAAACGCGTTGGGGCACTCCATCAATACGACTGATAACAGCGACATGACTAAGCAGCACCAGCTACACCAGAGAGGGCACCCGGTCACGTGACTGAAGACCAGGAAGTGACTGACGGCTACGATCGGAAGAGAAGCACCGAGTAGAGAGCCTGACACTGATGCGGTTAGCAGCAGCAGAGGAGGAGAATCAAGGTGAGTCTCTGTAGGTGGAGGTAGTGCAGCAACGAACCGCTCTGAGAGCGACCGCTGTGCGTGCATTCCCCCCCCAAGACAGGCAGTGAACCCAGGCTGACCGGTCTCCGGCGTGTGACTGAACACAGTCACAGTGCCGGTGACAGGAGCCAGGGGGAAAAGCCAGTCCGGAGTCCCTCTTCTTTGATTTTAGCCTCCAAAACTGTCTAAAGCTTCCAATAAGGCATACATCCTATAAGTCCATTAATTCATATACAGACCAGCGGGACGCCGCAGTCTGGATTTTAAACAAATTGACTTTTTTTCTTCTTCCCTTTTTTTCAAACAACATCCCCAAGAGGTACTGTGCCCCTGGACATTTAGTTTATTACCTAATTAAACCCAGCACAGCACAGCATGCTCAATATGCTCAGTTTGGACAATTTATTATAACAGAGTTTCAGAACCTCGTTACTAACAACTTATATTGCAATATAATAAACGTTAATTGTGCAACGTATTCAAACATTGCATTATTTGTTTATACATATATATACATTGTTAACTAGAAATCGGGGTTGAGCGCAGTGTAAACACACATTTGGACATTATTGTTACAACAAGAAGGGACCGACTTGTTAAACATTAGCAGCACTCCCCGTAACACAGTGTACATCTGTGCACAGTCCGCCCACCTTTTGCTTGTATTGCATTCACCAAAAAGCACTCTTCAGTTAAAATATTGCCGTTGTTGGTTATACCAATAGTGATAAAACTCACAAATGATTATATTCACACTATATGATTATTCTGATAACAGAGAGAGGAAATACTGGACCTTCTAATCCCCCTTTAATATATCCTCTTAGGGTCGGAATCTGTAAATACAACGTGCCCTTCTTCCACAAGGTGTAGTATTGTATGCCGGCAGCCGGGCTCCCGGCGACCAGCATACCGGTGCCGGAATCCCGACCGCTGGCATACCGACAGCATGGCGAGCGCAAATGAGCCCCTTGCGACCACGCTTTTTATTCTCCCTGCAGGGGGGTCGTGGACCCCCAAGAGGGAGATTAAGTGTCGGTATGCCGACTGTCGGGATTCCGGCGCCGGTATACTGTGCGCCGGGATCCCGACAGCCGGCAAACTGAAGACCACCCCTTCCACACAGTGTTGCCAGAGTATGGATTTTAGGTAATTCAGCAGCAAATTTGTTAGCTAATGGGCAAAACCCTGGGGGGTCATTCTGAGTTGATCGCTCACAAGCTAGTTTTAGCTGCCGTGCAAACGCTATGCCGCTGCCCACTGGGGAGTGTATTTTAGCTTAGCAGAAGTGCAAACGCATCTGCAGCCGAGCTCTGCAAAAACAGTTTGTGCATTTCAGAGTAGGTCTGAACCTACTCAGCGCTTGCGATCACTTCAGCCTATTCGTGTCCGGATTTGACTTCATACACCCGCCCAGCGAACGCCCAGCCACACCTGCATTTTTTCAGACACGCCTGCGTTTTTGCAAACACTCCCTGAAAATGGTCAGTTAACACCCAGAAACGCCCCTTTCCTGTCAATCTTCTTGCGGCCGCCAGTGCGAAGGAAAACTTCGCTACAACCTGAGCACAACCACAAAGAGCTTTGTACCCGTATGTCGCGCGTGCGCATTGCGGGGCATACGCATGCGCAGAAATTCAATTTTTTCACCTGATTGCAGTGCTGCGAAAATCGTCAGCAAGCGATAAACTCGGAATGACCCCCCATGTGCACTGCATGGGGGGAGGGGAGGGGCAGATATAACATGTGCAGAAAGAGTTACATTTTGGTGGGGTGCGTTCAAACTGAAATCTAAATTGCAGTGTAAAAATAAAGCAGCCAGTATTTACCCTGCAGAGAAACAAAATAACCCACGCAAATCTAACTCTCTCTGCACATGTTATATCTGCCCCCCCCCCCCCCCCCCCCCTGCAGTGCACATGGTTTTGCCCATTAGAGAACAAATTTGCTGCTGCGATCATGTCTGAATTATGCAGGGACGTGCAGTCAGAGGAGGCAGTGCCTCCCCTTTCATTCTCACCTGTCATTAATGATTACAATAAAGTAAAGAAGATACTTATGACACATATTCTGTGTCCTAAGTATATGCTTTATATTATTGTAATCATTTCTACATTTTAAAACAGGTTACATTTTTTTTAGAGGCACCGAGAGCGGTGCCTCCTGTGGATAATGACATTGGGCTGAAAGCGGGGGTGGGCAGGGGGCGGGGCCAAGGACAGGGCAATAAAAAAAAACAGGATAAGCGGCACTAGTATAAGTGCCTCAGTGACAGGGGCGTGCTTTCAGCCCATATGAAAGTACGCCCCTGTCACTGATGCAAACATGATTGGGCACTAGAATTTGAGCTCACCGTGTGGCTACTCCCGACTCGAGTCCCGCTGGCCGCTTCTGTTCCTCCGCTGCAGTTCTGCCGAAGAGACCCTGACGGCCTCTTCTCCCCTGACCATTCCTTACTAGGCCGCTGCGTAGAGCGATGGGCGCTGCTGAATTCACCCCCTGCTCAGCGCCGCTAATCACCTGCTCACCGCCCGCGCCGCTCATCATGCCCCCCTGCTCACCGCCAGTGCCGCTCATCCCCCCCGCGCTCACCGCCAGTGCCGCCCATCACCACCCCGCTCACCGCCAGTGCCGCTCATCACCCCCCCCAAGCTCACCGCCAGTGCAGCTCAAACCATCCCCCCGCGCTCACCGCCAGTACCGCTCATCAACCCCCCCCCCCCCCGCTCACCACTGGTGCCGCTCAAAGTCATCAACCCCAGCTCAATGCTCATCATCCCCAGGCACCCCCCCTCCCCGCGTGCGCTCACCGGTGGTGCTGCTCAAAATCATTAACCTCAGCTCAATGCTCATCATCTCCGAGCATACTCCCTGCTCATCACCCACAGCTCACCTCTCAACAAGCCCCCCCACCGATCCTCACAGCTGCTCACTGCTTATGACCCCCCCATCACTCCCAGTTCAGCGCAGTTCACTGCTCATCTCCCCCCCCCCCCTTCCCACACTGCCACACTTCGTTCACCTGCCAGCTGAGCTGGGCTGTCAGCTGGAGGGAGCACAGGGGAAGCTGTAGTGCCATGCTGTGCCCGGGGTTTCACTGACAATATCCTGTGTTCACCCTCTGCTGGCGGCTCATTGAGTGTCGGCTGGGGAAGCAGCAGTGCTGTGCCTGGGGTGCTGTGCCTCCGCTGAGACTGCTGTGCCTGGGGTGCTGTGCCTCCACTGAGACTTCTGCGCTCACCCCCATTGGCGACCTATGTGATGTATGTATACACCACATGAGCCGCCAGCAGGGGTGAGCGCAGCATAGTCATACACCAGATGAGCCACCAGCGGGGATGAGCGGGTGACTATAAGGACCTGTATATGGCCAGGTGGCCCCATGGGTGCTCATCATTTTCCGTGGGTGCGTGCTATTTTGCCTTTTTTCCCCTCAGCTCCATCCCTCCCCCCAAGTGGCTCTTCCATAGTGTAATGTGTATAAGTGGCTCTCCTGTGGTGTAACGTGTATGAGCAGCTCTCCTGTGGTGTAACGTATATAAGTGGCTCTCCTGTGGTGTGACGTGTATACGCGGCTCTTCCGTAGTGTAGCGTGTATAAGCATCTATACTGTGGTGTAACGTGTATAAGCGCCTCTTCTATGGTGTAACGTGCATAAGCGTCTCTTCTGTGGTGTGACGTGTATAAGCGTCTCTTCTGTGGTGTGACGTGTATAAGCGTCTCTTCTGTGGTGTGACGTGTATAAGCGTCTCTTCTGTGGTGTGACGTGTATAAGCATCTCTACTGTGGTGTGACGTGTATAAGCGTCTCTTCTGTGGTGTGACGTGTATAAGCATCTCTACTGTGGTGTGACGTGTATAAGCGTCTCCTGTGGTGCAACGTGTATAAGCGTCTTTTCTGTGGTGTGACTTGTATAAGCGTCTCTTCTGTGGTATAACGTGTATAAGGGGCTCTTCTGTGTTGTATCGTGTATAAGCGGCTCAAATCTGCTGCCGGTCCGCAGCAGATTTGAAATAGTAGCGCCGCAGTCATAGGAGCCGCACTGCCGCCGACCACAGCCTCCTCCAACTTGCACCGCCGCCACCCTCTGCCTCCTCCTCGCTACACCACCCTCAGCTGCGCGGCCGCCCTCAGTCCTTCTCTGCACCTCTGCCTCCTCCGCACCATGCCGACCACAGCCTCCTCGTCCACTGCACCGCAGACCACTGCATCCTCAGCACCGCCGCTACTAAGAGGTAATCTTACCCTGCTGCCCTTCTCTCTCCCTGGTCCCTACTGCATGCCCTTGCTGTCCCTCTCTCTGTCACTCTCCCTGTCCCTATGTCCCTTCTGTCACTTTCCCTGTCCCTCTGTCACTCTCCCTGTCTCTATGTCCCTGCTGTCACTTTCCCTGTTTCTCTCCATGTCACTCCCCCTTTCCTTATGTCCCTGCTGTCACTTTCCATGTCCTTCTCTCTGTCACTCTCCCTGTCCCTATGTCCCTGCTGTCACTTTCCCTGTCCCTCTCCATGTCACCACTCTCCCTGTCCCTATGTCTATACTGTCACTTTCCCTGTCCCTATGTCACTGCTGTCACTTTCCCTGTCCCTCTTTCTCTCTCCCTGTCCCTATGTCCCTGCTGTCACTCTCCCTGTCGCTCTCTGTCACTCTCCCTTTCCCTATGTCCCTGCTGTCAGTCTCCCTCAATTTTTTCTCATTCCATGTAGCATAATGTGAATTTTTGCTCATACCGTGTGCTATAATGGAATTGTGGCTCATTCTGTGTGCTATAATGTGAATTTTGGCTCATTCTGTGTGCTACAGTATAATGTGAATTTCGGCTCATACTGTGTGCTATAATGTGAATTTTGGCTCATATCGTGTGCTATAATGTGAATTTTGGCTCATTCTGTGTGCTATAATGTGAATTTTGGCTCATTCTGTGTGCTACAGTATAATGCGAATTTCGGCTCATACCGTGTGCTATAATGTGAATTTCGGCTCATTCTATGTGCTATAATGTGAATTTCGGCTCATACCGTGTGCTATAATGTGAATTTTGGCTCATTCTATGTGCTATAATGTGAATTTTGTCTCAAACCGTGTGCTATAATGTGAATTTTGGCTCATACCGTGTGCTATAATGTCAATTTTTGCTCATTCTGTGTGCTACAGTATAATGTGAATTTCGGCTCATACTGTGTGCTGTAATGTAAATTTCGGCTCATACCGTGTGCTATAATGTGAATTTCAGTACATTATATGTGCTATAATGTGAATGTTGGCTCATTCTTTGTGCTATAATGTGAATTTCGGCTCATACCGTGTGCTATAATGTGAATTTTGGCTCATTCTGTGTGCTATAATGTGAATTTTGGCTCATTTTGTGTGCTACAGTATAATGTGAATTTTGGCTCATACTGTGTGCTGTAATGTGAATTTTGGCTCATACCGTGTGCTATAATGTGAATTTCGTCTCATACCATGTGCTATAATGTGAATTTTGGCTCATTCTGTGTGCTATAATGTGAATTTCAGCTCATACTGTGTGCTATAATGTGAATTTTGGCTCATTCTGTGAACTATAATGTGAATTTTGGCTTATTCTGTGTGCTATAATGTGAATTTCGGCTCATACCGTGTGCTATAATGTGAAATTTGGCTCATTCTGTGTGCTATAATGTGAATTTTGGCTCATTCTGTGTGCTACAGTATAATGTGAATTTCGGCTCATACTGTGTGCTGTAATGTGAATTTTGGCTCATACCGTGTGCTATAATGTGAATTTAGTCTCATACCTTGTGCTATAATGTGAATTTTGGCTCATTCTGTGTGCTATAATGTAAATTTCAGCTCATACTGTGTGCTATAATGTGAATTTTGGCTCATTCTGTGAACATTAATGTGAATTTTGGCTCACTCTGTGTGCTATAATGTGAATTTTGGCTCATTCTGTGAACTATAATGTGAATTTTGGCTTATTCTGTGTGCTATAATGTGAATTTCGGCTCATACCGTGTGCTATAATGTGAAATTTGGCTCATTCTGTGTGCTATAATGTGAATTTTGGCTCATTCTGTGTGCTACAGTATAATGTGAATTTCGGCTCATACTGTGTGCTGTAATGTGAATTTTGGCTCATACCGTGTGCTATAATGTGAATTTAGTCTCATACCTTGTGCTATAATGTGAATTTTGGCTCATTCTGTGTGCTATAATGTAAATTTCAGCTCATACTGTGTGCTATAATGTGAATTTTGGCTCATTCTGTGAACATTAATGTGAATTTTGGCTCACTCTGTGTGCTATAATGTGAATTTCGGCTCATACAGTGTGCTATAATGTGAATTTTGCCTCATACCGTGTGCTATAATGTGAACCGGAGGAGATAGATCAGGCAGTAGTTCAAGAGAGTTTGGCTTAAGTGAGGGTTTCTTAAGGATGAATGAATACAGTGCATGTTTAAGATATTAGGGGATGGTGCTGGGTGAGAGGGATAGACTGAAGAGATTTGCAAGATGAAACCAGGTTTAAGAGTAGAGGGAGTGAAGGAGATGAGAGGTAACAGGGCTCAGGGGGCATGTGGTATGGATGAGATGATGTGAGGAGGGAATGGACAGTGGTAGGGAGAAGGAAGATAGGGTGGGAGGTGTGATAAGGGAAGCAATGGGAGGGATAGAAGAAAGGTGAAGGGATTATCTATTATTGTGGTTGGTATCATTCTTGGACCTGAAGTAGGTGACGGAAGCAAGGATAGAGAGGGGGGAGTATGGGAGAGGTGAGAGGATGGAGGAGGAAGGATTATAAAGAGATTAGAGACCTGAAGTATGACTGCTTAGTAGAGATGAGCGGGTTCGGTTTCTCTGAATCCGAACCCGCACGAACTTCATGTTTTTTTTCACGGGTCCGAGCGACTCGGATCTTCCCGCCTTGCTCGGTTAACCCGAGCGCGCCCGAACGTCATCATGACGCTGTCGGATTCTCGCGAGGCTCGGATTCTATCGCGAGACTCGGATTCTATATAAGGAGCCGCGCGTCGCCGCCATTTTCACACGTGCATTGAGATTGATAGGGAGAGGACGTGGCTGGCGTCCTCTCCATTTAGATTAGGGTTGAGAGAGAGAGAGAGAGATTGACCTGAGGCTGTGATACTGTAGAAGAGAGTGCAGAGTTTAGTGACTGACGACCACAGTGACCACCAGACAGTGCAGTTGTTTGTTTTATTTAATATATCCGTTCTCTGCCTGAAAAAAACGATACACACAGTGACTCAGTCACATACCATATCTGTGTGCACTGCTCAGCCCAGTGTGCTGCATCAATGTATATATATATCTGACTGTGCTCAGCTCACACAGCTTATAATTGTGGGGGAGACTGGGGAGCACTGCAGTGCCAGTTATAGGTTATAGCAGGAGCCAGGAGTACATAATATTATATTAAAATTAAACAGTGCACACTTTTGCTGCAGGAGTGCCACTGCCAGTGTGACTAGTGACCAGTGACCTGACCACCAGTATATATAATATTAGTAGTATACTATCTCTTTATCAACCAGTCTATATTAGCAGCAGACACAGTACAGTGCGGTAGTTCACGGCTGTGGCTACCTCTGTGTCGGCACTCGGCAGCCCGTCCATAATTGTATATACCACCTAACCGTGGTTTTTTTTTCTTTCTTTATAGTCATACTAGTTACGAGTATACTATCTCTTTATCAACCAGTCTATATTAGCAGCAGACACAGTACAGTGCGGTAGTTCACGGCTGTGGCTACCTCTGTGTCGGCACTCGGCAGCCCGTCCATAATTGTATATACCACCTAACCGTGGTTTTTTTTTCTTTCTTTATACATACATACTAGTTACGAGTATACTATCTCTTTATCAACCAGTCTATATATTAGCAGCAGACACAGTACAGTGCGGTAGTTCACGGCTGTGGCTACCTCTGTGTCGGCACTCGGCAGCCCGTCCATAATTGTATATACCACCTAACCGTGGTTTTTTTTTCTTTCTTTATAGTCATACTAGTTACGAGTATACTATCTCTTTATCAACCAGTCTATATTAGCAGCAGACACAGTACAGTGCGGTAGTTCACGGCTGTGGCTACCTCTGTGTCGGCACTCGGCAGCCCGTCCATAATTGTATATACCACCTAACCGTGGTTTTTTTTTCTTTCTTTATACATACATACTAGTTACGAGTATACTATCTCTTTATCAACCAGTCTATATATTAGCAGCAGACACAGTACAGTGCGGTAGTTCACGGCTGTGGCTACCTCTGTGTCGGCACTCGGCAGCCCGTCCATAATTGTATATACCACCTAACCGTGGTTTTTTTTTCTTTCTTTATAGTCATACTAGTTACGAGTATACTATCTCTTTATCAACCAGTCTATATTAGCAGCAGACACAGTACAGTGCGGTAGTTCACGGCTGTGGCTACCTCTGTGTCGGCACTCGGCAGCCAGTCCATAATTGTATATACCACCTAACCGTGGTTTTTTTTTCTTTCTTTATACATACATACTAGTTACGAGTATACTATCTCTTTATCAACCAGTCTATATATTAGCAGCAGACACAGTACAGTGCGGTAGTTCACGGCTGTGGCTACCTCTGTGTCGGCACTCGGCAGCCCGTCCATAATTGTATATACCACCTAACCGTGGTTTTTTTTTCTTTCTTTATACATACATACTAGTTACGAGTATACTATCTCTTTATCAACCAGTCTATATTAGCAGCAGACACAGTACAGTGCGGTAGTTCACGGCTGTGGCTACCTCTGTGTCGGCACTCGGCAGCCCGTCCATAATTGTATACTAGTATCCAATCCATCCATCTCCATTGTTTACCTGAGGTGCCTTTTAGTTGTGCCTATTAAAATATGGAGAACAAAAATGTTGAGGTTCCAAAATTAGGGAAAGATCAAGATCCACTTCCACCTCGTGCTGAAGCTGCTGCCACTAGTCATGGCCGAGACGATGAAATGCCAGCAACGTCGTCTGCCAAGGCCGATGCCCAATGTCATAGTACAGAGCATGTCAAATCCAAAACACCAAATATCAGTAAAAAAAGGACTCCAAAACCTAAAATAAAATTGTCGGAGGAGAAGCGTAAACTTGCCAATATGCCATTTACCACACGGAGTGGCAAGGAACGGCTGAGGCCCTGGCCTATGTTCATGGCTAGTGGTTCAGCTTCACATGAGGATGGAAGCACTCAGCCTCTCGCTAGAAAAATGAAAAGACTAAAGCTGGCAAAAGCAGTAGCACCGCAAAGAACTGTGCGTTCTTCGAAATCCCAAATCCACAAGGAGAGTCCGACTCCAATTGTGTCGGTTGCGATGCCTGACCTTCCCAACACTGGACGTGAAGAGCATGCGCCTTCCACCATTTGCACGCCCCCTGCAAGTGATGGAAGGAGCACCCGCAGTCCAGTTCCTGATAGTCAGATTGAAGATGTCAGTGTTGAAGTACACCAGGATGAGGAGGATATGGGTGTTGCTGGCGCTGGGGAGGAAATTGACCAGGAGGATTCTGATGGTGAGGTGGTTTGTTTAAGTCAGGCACCCGGGGAGACACCTGTTGTCCGTGGTAGGAATATGGCCGTTGACATGCCTGGTGAAAATACCAAAAAAATCAGCTCTTCGGTGTGGAAGTATTTCACCAGAAATGCGGACAACAGGTGTCAAGCCGTGTGTTCCCTTTGTCAAGCTGTAATAAGTAGGGGTAAGGACGTTAACCACCTCGGAACATCCTCCCTTATACGTCACCTGCAGCGCATTCATAATAAGTCAGTGACAAGTTCAAAAACTTTGGGTGACAGCGGAAGCAGTCCACTGACCAGTAAATCCCTTCCTCTTGTAACCAAGCTCACGCAAACCACCCCACCAACTCCCTCAGTGTCAATTTCCTCCTTCCCCAGGAATGCCAATAGTCCTGCAGGCAATGTCACTGGCAATTCTGACGAGTCCTCTCCTGCCTGGGATTTCTCCGATGCATCCTTGCGTGTAACGCCTACTGCTGCTGGCGCTGCTGTTGTTGCTGCTGGGAGTCGATGGTCATCCCAGAGGGGAAGTCGTAAGCCCACTTGTACTACTTCCAGTAAGCAATTGACTGTTCAACAGTCCTTTGCGAGGAAGATGAAATATCACAGCAGTCATCCTGCTGCAAAGCGGATAACTGAGGCCTTGACAACTATGTTGGTGTTAGACGTGCGTCCGGTATCCGCCGTTAGTTCACAGGGAACTAGACAATTTATTGAGGCAGTGTGCCCCCGTTACCAAATACCATCTAGGTTCCACTTCTCTAGGCAGGCGATACCGAGAATGTACACGGACCTCAGAAAAAGACTCACCAGTGTCCTAAAAAATGCAGTTGTACCCAATGTCCACTTAACCACGGACATGTGGACAAGTGGAGCAGGGCAGACTGAGGACTATATGACTGTGACAGCCCACTGGGTAGATGTATGGACTCCCGCCGCAAGAACAGCAGCGGCGGCACCAGTAGCAGCATCTCGCAAACGCCAATTCTTTCCTAGGCAGGCTACGCTTTGTATCACCGCTTTCCAGAATACGCACACAGCTGAAAACCTCTTACGGCAACTGAGGAAGATCATCGCGGAATGGCTTACCCCAATTGGACTCTCCTGTGGATTTGTGGCATCGGACAACGCCAGCAATATTGTGTGTGCATTAAATATGGGCAAATTCCAGCACGTCCCATGTTTTGCACATACCTTGAATTTGGTGGTGCAGAATTTTTAAAAAAACGACAGGGGCGTGCAAGAGATGCTGTCGGTGGCCAGAAGAATTGCGGGACACTTTCGGCGTACAGGCACCACGTACAGAAGACTGGAGCACCACCAAAAACTACTGAACCTGCCCTGCCATCATCTGAAGCAAGAAGTGGTAACGAGGTGGAATTCAACCCTCTATATGCTTCAGAGGTTGGAGGAGCAGCAAAAGGCCATTCAAGCCTATACAATTGAGCACGATATAGTAGGTGGAATGCACCTGTCTCAAGCGCAGTGGAGAATGATTTCAACGTTGTGCAAGGTTCTGATGCCCTTTGAACTTGCCACACGTGAAGTCAGTTCAGACACTGCCAGCCTGAGTCAGGTCATTCCCCTCATCAGGCTTTTGCAGAAGAAGCTGGAGACATTGAAGGAGGAGCTAACACGGAGCGATTCCGCTAGGCATGTGGGACTTGTGGATGGAGCCCTTAATTCGCTTAACAAGGATTCACGGGTGGTCAATCTGTTGAAATCAGAGCACTACATTTTGGCCACCGTGCTCGATCCTAGATTTAAAGCCTACCTTGGATCTCTCTTTCCGGCAGACACAAGTCTGCTGGGGTTGAAAGACCTGCTGGTGACAAAATTGTCAAGTCAAGCGGAACGCGACCTGTCAACATCTCCTCCTTCACATTCTCCCGCAACTGGGGGTGCGAGGAAAAGGCTCAGAATTCCGAGCCCACCCGCTGGCGGTGATGCAGGGCAGTCTGGAGCGACTGCTGATGCTGACATCTGGTCCGGACTGAAGGACCTGACAACGATTACGGACATGTCGTCTACTGTCACTGCATATGATTCTCTCAACATTGATAGAATGGTGGAGGATTATATGAGTGACCGCATCCAAGTAGGCACGTCACACAGTCCGTACTTATACTGGCAGGAAAAAGAGGCAATTTGGAGGCCCTTGCACAAACTGGCTTTATTCTACCTAAGTTGCCCTCCCACAAGTGTGTACTCCGAAAGAGTGTTTAGTGCCGCCGCTCACCTTGTCAGCAATCGGCGTACGAGGTTACATCCAGAAAATGTGGAGAAGATGATGTTCATTAAAATGAATTATAATCAATTCCTCCGCGGAGACATTGACCAGCAGCAATTGCCTCCACAAAGTACACAGGGAGCTGAGATGGTGGATTCCAGTGGGGACGAATTGATAATCTGTGAGGAGGGGGATGTACACGGTGATATATCGGAGGGTGATGATGAGGTGGACATCTTGCCTCTGTAGAGCCAGTTTGTGCAAGGAGAGATTAATTGCTTCTTTTTTGGGGGGGGGTCCAAACCAACCCGTCATATCAGTCACAGTCGTGTGGCAGACCCTGTCACTGAAATGATGGGTTGGTTAAAGTGTGCATGTCCTGTTTTGTTTATACAACATAAGGGTGGGTGGGAGGGCCCAAGGACAATTCCATCTTGCACCTCTTTTTTCTTTTCTTTTTCTTTGCGTCATGTGCTGTTTGGGGAGGGTTTTTTGGAAGGGACATCCTGCGTGACACTGCAGTGCCACTCCTAGATGGGCCCGGTGTTTGTGTCGGCCACTAGGGTCGCTTATCTTACTCACACAGCTACCTCATTGCGCCTCTTTTTTTCTTTGCGTCATGTGCTGTTTGGGGAGGGTTTTTTGGAAGGGACATCCTGCGTGACACTGCAGTGACACTCCTAGATGGGCCCGGTGTTTGTGTCGGCCACTAGGGTCGCTTATCTTACTCACACAGCTACCTCATTGCGCCTCTTTTTTTCTTTGCGTCATGTGCTGTTTGGGGAGGGTTTTTTGGAAGGGACATCCTGCGTGACACTGCAGTGCCACTCCTAGATGGGCCCGGTGTTTGTGTCGGCCACTAGGGTCGCTAATCTTACTCACACAGCTACCTCATTGCGCCTCTTTTTTTCTTTGCGTCATGTGCTGTTTGGGGAGGGTTTTTTGGAAGGGCCATCCTGCGTGACACTGCAGTGCCACTCCTAGATGGGCCCGGTGTTTGTGTCGGCCACTAGGGTCGCTTATCTTACTCACACAGCGACCTCGGTGCAAATTTTAGGACTAAAAATAATATTGTGAGGTGTGAGGTATTCAGAATAGACTGAAAATGAGTGGAAATTATGGTTTTTGAGGTTAATAATACTTTGGGATCAAAATGACCGCCAAATTCTATGATTTAAGCTGTTTTTTAGGTTTTTTGGAAAAAAACACCCGAATCCAAAACACACCCGAATCCGACAAAAAAAATTCGGTGAGGTTTTGCCAAAACGCGGTCGAACCCAAAACACGGCCGCGGAACCGAACCCAAAACCAAAACACAAAACCCGAAAAATTTCCGGCGCTCATCTCTACTGCTTAGTATAGTTAAAGCTAGAGCTGTAGGAGAAGAGTATGAATTTAATGTAGAGGAAATCAGCATGAGAAAGTGAGTTCATCCAGTACCGTCGTGTTTATACCCAGGAGTGGATGGTATGTAAGTATTCCATAAGATTGTAATCAAATCACCATTGATCTCATCAGAGAATATTTTCTTCATCACTTCAGAGGAAAAAATTGGAAGCTGCATAGATTATGCTTTTTGATTTTGCTCACCTCTCAGTGCAAGTAAAATGTAAAGAAAAATGTTGAACTTGATTGTCTTATCTCTTTATCCAAAGTCTAGTCTAACAACATGAGGTCATCACTGTAGGCCTTGTTAAACTGTGCTCACGGCAGCACATATTTTTGCACACAATACGTAGTCCTGCATGCAGAAAGTGTATGCTCTCCTGCCAGTAAGTATACTTTTGCCATGTAGGAGTCTTGTACAGTATATATTTTATACAAAATGTATGGGACTTCACAAGTATAATTCCACTCATTGCATCATGCTGCACACCTTTCTATTGGTAGTACACTGTACACATCTCCAGATAAAGGAAAGGGACAAGCAGTGGGATTGTATTTGACACTGCTTTACTTACACAATGCTCTGATTTTTTATAGCTGTACTAGCTAAGTACAAACATTACATTACTTCCTCTTAAAAAAAAAACAACAAATGGAAATATATTTTTGTGCAGCTGGCCAATTGCAGATATCATATAAATATTCCAAATAGATCACAGCACACACAATAATAATAGTACTGTATATGCACTCAGCAAATCTAAAGTGGCTGCCATTCATCAATAGTGGGTATTTAGCAACAAGAATCAAGCACCTGCAACTGCCGTTTCTTGTGGCGGGTGAGCAGTGTAATCACACGGGGCACCTGCAATGGCACTGTGTCCCCTATCCTGCTCCCCCTCCTCCCTCTTCCCTAGTACTCGCTCAGGGGCAGAGTTTTATGGAATGATGCAGTTGCGTCGTGACATCATGATGCAACCGCATCATTCTGCAAAACTCCTCCCCCCAGAGCAGAGTAGTGGGAAGAAGAAGGAGGGGGAGTGGATATATACTTACACCCCCTTGGCAACGAGCATTCCCCTTAGTAACGAGAATGGATCCCAGAGCATGAAACCCATGGCAACGAGCATGACACCCAGTGTATGAAAACACAACAAGCATGACACCCAGCACATGAAAGCCCTGGCAATAAGCATGACACCCAGCGTGTGAAACCCTTGGCAACGAGCGTGACACCCAGCACATTAAAATCCCTGGCAACAAGCAGGTGATTTAAGAGTAATTAGAAGCTTTACTGTAGGTAATGTATCACAGGCATTGCAGTGTATATGCAAGGGGCTTTACTGTGTGGGGCTTAATATGGTGGAATGTTTATTTTTTCCAGTGGTGGCTGAGGTCTGATGTTGCAGGGTCAAAAATTGGGGTGTAAGGTAGTCTTTTCTTGCAAGTCCACACCTATTTCAGTGAGACTATGCCCATTTTAGCAAGGCCAAGCCTCCACACCGGGAGCACACATGCAAAATAGTTTTTCATGTCTATGGGGGAGGTGCATTTCTGAATGTCAATGGGGGGGGGGGGGGCATTTTTTTTAATTCTCGCACTGGGAGCCAAATTGTCTAGAAACAGCCCTGCCTGCAACTTACAGTACAGATGTAGCCATTCTCATCTATCCCGCGATGTGTATGCATTTACGCATGTATCGCGGAAGTGACTTGCGCGGCTGGGTGTGACTATTCACACTGGCGATTAGCTAATGCATCATCTATGAGCTCATAGACAATGCATTAGCTAATTGCGGGTGTGATTATTTGCACATGCACGTATATGTGCTCACTCACTGCAGCAAGTAATCACGGGTGTGAATAGTCACAACCGCACTGAAAATGGCTAAATATGTATATACATCCTGGAAGGCGCATATGCATCTTTGTTGTGGTTTATAATAAACTCTGCAATATACCATAAAGTAAATTTGAGGTGCTTAGCATATTTTCGGACAAAAATATGGGCCCACCAACCACCTTCAGGTTTCAGAATTTGGTGGGTCCCTAACACTAAGGTTCAAGTACAGAGCATGATACCACTCAAACCAGCACAAGCCAACTGCCCCAAGGCATCATGTTAGTGACCAGTTTAAGTGTTAAAAAGTGTAACATTAGTAAGAAGTAACAGCTATGTGTTGAGGGTTTCATAGATGAGACGTAAAAATTAGAGTGTTAAAAAGTGTTACTTTAGTAAGAAGTAGCAGATATGTGTTAAGAGTGTTACATAGGTGAGACATAATAATTAGAGTTAAAAAGTGTTACATTAGAAAAAAAAATAGGTGCAAAAAAAAAAGTGCTAGTTTAAGTGTCACAATATGATGCCCCAAAGCAGATAGGCCACACCAACCCAGGAGCTTGCACGCCCCGATCCCCAAACTCATCCCTAAAATTGACAAATTGTATACATTTATTTAGGGCTTACACCATTCATAGTGACTTTTCCGTTATGCAGTCTGTAAATGCCAGAGATCTATGCTAATTTAAAACACACTCGGACAGGATATAATACTTATAGGCTAAATACAGTACAATTAGCTGTAAATTCTAGTTGTGGCTGTGAACTCTTTTATGTGTTAAGTTGTGCCATTGCTGGTAACGACGCTATGACGCAAGAGGGTAACCTCCTTTGGTGCAAGTAGAAAAAGCTCATAGCAGTACTGTGTGTGCGCGGCGAAGGCGTGCGTGCCAAAAAATGGGTGTGGCCACATGGGGTGTGGCCAATGAAAATGGGGGTGTGATACACATATGGGGTCCAGACACACATATGACTCTAGTAGTGCCAGATACACATATGCCCCCACAGTGTCTGATATGCTCCCACAGTGCCAGATACACACATGCCCCCTCAGTGCCAGGTATTTTCCTACAGTGCCAGATATGCCCCCACAGTGCCAGATATGCCCCCACAGTGCCAGATATGCTCCCACAGTGTCAGATATACATATGCCCCCACAGTGCCAGTTAACATATGCCCCCACAGTGCCAGATAACATATGCCCATACAGTGCCAGATAGCATATGCCCCCAGTGCCAGATAACATATGCCCCCAGTGCCAGATACACATATGCCCCCTGTGCCAGATACACATATGCCTCCAGTGCAGATATACATATACCCCAGTGCCAGATATACATATGCCCCACAGTGCCTGATATACATATGCCCCACAGTGCCAGATATACATATGCCCCACAGTGCTAGATATGCCCCACAGTGCCAGTTATACATATGTCCCACAGTGCCAGATATCACAGTCAATATACTGCCCCACCCAACCTCCTTCCCCCCGCTGCTAACCTGCTGCTGCTGTGTCAGAGAAGTAGAGGAAAGCGCAGCGTGGTTCATCAGTGTTCAGTCAGACTGTGGTGGTCTCCGGTGGCGGCGTGTATCTTTTGAAATGAGGCATCGGTTCGTTAGCCAATCAGAGCTCACGGACCAGCAGCCAATCATGAGCCGCGGCTGCCGGTCCGCAAGCTCTAATTGGCTAACGAACTGGTGCCTCAGTTGAGAAGATACACGCCGCCGCCGGAAACCAACGTCTGACTGAGCATGCCACTCAGGGGCCGCGCTGCAATCTCCTCTCCTTCCCTGACACAGCAGCGGGCTGCAAGCATGGCAGTTGCAGTACCGCCATACTTGCAGCACTGTATATATATATATATATATATATATATATATATATTTACATTTAGATAGTGACTATTTGTGTTGTACTTGTAAGCTGAATTCACCGTACCCGCTAGTGATTACCCAGTTCCTGGCCGGCCGCTGCTGCCACTGTTTATAAATACAGTACAGGTTGAGTATCCCATATCCAAATATTCCGAAATACGGAACATTCCGAAATACGGACTTTTTTGAGTGAGTGTGAGATAGTGAAACCTTTGTTTTTTGATTGCTCAATGTACACAAACTTTGTTTAATACACAAAGTTATTAAAATTATTGTATTAAATGACCTTCAAGCTGTGTGTATAAGGTGTATATGAAACATAAATGAATTGTGTGAATGTAGGCACACTTTGTTTAATGCACAAAGTTATAAAAAATATTGGCCATAATGACCTTCAGGCTGTGTGTATAAGGTGTATATGTAACATAAATACATTCTGTGCTTAGATTTAGGTCCCATCGCCATGATATCTCATTATGGTATGCAATTATTCCAAAATACGGAAAAATCCCATATCCAAAATACCTCTGGTCCCAAGCATTTTGGATAAGGGATACTCAACCTGTAGTTACTTTTACTTTCACTAAGTTGATTACACCCGAGATGAGTCCTGCCCCTGCCGCCCTGGCGTTTGCTGCCCCCGCCAGCAAGGAGAGATGATGATGGACGTGGGAAACCCAGTGTAAGATGCAGCGGCAACACAACCCATCCAACCAGCCCCCAGGGTCCTCTGCGCACCAGCCGCGGGTGCGTGACTACTAGAGATGGCTACTGACTCACTGTCTCAACACAGTGACTGGAATCATCAGGAAGTGTGAATGATTCCAGTCACTCACTGTTTAATGAGTGGAGACAGCTGCAGCAGTAGCCTCTCTCAGCTAGAGGGAGGAAACTCAGTGTGTCCTTCAGTCAGTGTGTTCTGCTGTGTGTCTTTAGCTGTGATTGGCCAGAGGCTATACCAGGTGACACCCAGTGGGAGGGGGGAGGGAGCAGTCACGACTCACCAGTCAGTGAGTGCTGTGCTGCTGTGCCTGATCCATGTCATGAATCATAATTCATCCTGAGTCTGCCAGTGAGTTGAGACAGTTGTACACTGTGTAGACTCAGTGACTCAGTGGATGGATCTGATTCATGCAGCATAAGCCTGCAGGAGGTGGAGCCCCTGTGGTACAGGGCTCTCAGCTCAGTGCTCACTGATCCTGCTCAGTGTGATTGTGGGTGGCAAACTCCCTGGAGGCTAGATAGTGGATAATATAATAAATCCAAGCCCACCTAAGAAAAAGCCCACCTAAAATAACCAATTAGCAAAGTATGCAAAGTAAAAAAAAATGTTTTATTTGGTTTAGTTACAGACTGAATGATGTGTTTCATGGCTGTTAAGCTTTCTCTCCTCAACCAGAAGTAATGTGCATATTCTGTAACTAGTATGCAATAAGTGGTTATTAATAATATATCAACATAACACTGAATCTATGTTAATATATTATTAACAATCAGTGCATAAGCAGCTGCATCCCCCAGATACACTGCACAATCACTGCAACTGAATAACTCCATGAGTCCAGCACTGATCCTCCAGCACTGGCAACTCACTGATTCATGTGCAGTCTCTGCAACACATTCCACTACAGATGAGTCATGACTCATGTGCCGAGACACTGACTCGAGACACTTCACTGAACTGAGCCATGTGTCTCAACTCAGTTCAGTGAATCACTTTGCCCATGACTAGTGACTACATCACAGTCATGCTCCCAGCAGGCTGGGAAGGGGAGGCAGAGCACAGCGGCGTCGTTTGCCATAACAGCCGGGGGGTAAGGCGTACCGGCGGCTAAATTCATAACGATGCGCCGTACCCAAGTGTACCGCCACACTTGCAGGCCTAGTAACCCCACACATTTAGCCACCTGTGTACATCATTTTTTTAAAGGCTATTCAGAGTTTAGTATCTGCAACACAGCATAGTGCAGTCATAGTCAGTGATAGATTCCTGTGTTAAAGTTCTGCCTCAAAAACAATTCAAGACCAAGACATTTCTCTAATAACAGTGTTGTGTGTATTAAAAATGTGAATTTTCTGGACTAGTATTATTCATCTGTCACTGGTTACAAATTACAATGAATAAATGCATAGATTAAAGTAGGTGTGTCTAGAAACTGCAGAGCAGACGCTCCAAAAACTTGTAATCCTTTTACAGCCAGCCATGTGTTTTCTGTGTTCCAAAGTGAATTAGTGCAGGACACAAAGAAATTCTGATTAGATTTGGGGTCCAACCAGGTGAGACGGCACCTGTCAGAGACAAGCTTGTTATGCTCCAGCAGGTGACAGGTAGTGGGAGGGAGGAAGGGAGTGACTTTTCTCACTGGTTCATTGCTCTGCACACCAGTCAGTGGTCTCTGTCCACACGCCTGCCTCTCAGTGACAGCTCCCATCACTTGGATGTGTTTCGGCCACAGCGAGAGCTCTTTGCTTTGTGTAGCTGTCTATCAGCGTCTCAGCTAAGCTGAAAGGTATAAGAGGGGCAATTAGAAAGCAGGAAAGTGACGGGTTTAGCGTTGGATGCACTCTGATAGAAAGTGGGCATTGATTGAGCTGAGTAACTTGCAAATAATTTTCTGCGTCTGACGTAGAATAGAGACAAGAGCTACCGAAACTGCAAGTGTGACAGAGTATTGTCTGGACCAAGAATCCAGATACATGGGGAAAGGATTGTTTATGTCTATAAATTAATATCTGAGAATACTGTAGAAGGAGGAGGATAACGTATCAGCATTACTGAGGCATAAGGCCATTTAAAAAGGGAGAATGCTAGAAGTGTCCTCGCATGTAGTATGCAAAACTATTCATTTTACATCAGCATTAATTTTTTAATCTCTTTTGAGTAAATAAAATGGGGGCAATCTCGTATCTCAAATAAACACAATGATTCCTCTGTTATGACACAAGGGCTTCTGACATTTTTAGAAAATTCAGACCATTAGATGCCACATTTTTATTGTCTGTGAATGATAATTATTTTAACCACCTCTGCACTATGACATTATAAAAGTGTTAATAAGCACAGACACAATTTATTCTGTGCTGCTTAATATGTGCACAAAGGTTTTATAGGACATCTCTTTAATCATTATTTACATGTATGCAGACTCAGAGGCAGAACTCTGGGAGGCAATGGAGTCATCTGCCGCCGGGCTCCTGCTCTGAAGGGGGGCACCTCTCCTCCCATTCTGTGACACCAGTGAATTAAGTTAATTGATAGCTGTCGCTGTCTTTTCAGTTGCCGACTTCCTCACTGGTCCCTGCACCTTACAAATCACACCCTCTTTATTATACTGAATATACACATTTTACAAGTGTCATACCCAGGATTAGAAACCACAACCTATTACACTGGAAGCAGACACCTTACTGATGAAGCTATTTGCTCCTGTATAGGAAATATGAGAATTGTAACTATATGAAGATACTTCTCTGACAATTACATGTAACTTCATATAGTTAGAATTCTCATGCTTCCTCTATAGGAGCAAATAACTTCATCAGTAAAGTGTCTGCTGTCAGTGTAGCAGGTCATGGGTTCTAATCCTGGGTATGACTGCTAAGAAATGTGCGATTTAAAATAAAATACAATTAAATGTATAAATACAGTATATAATTTTTTTCAGAACACTCTACACACACACACACACACACACACACACACACACACACACACACACACACACACACACACACACACACACACACACACACATATTTATCTTAATATAGGAAATAGGGGGGCACCAATATTTATCTTGCCTCCGGGCAACTGTGACGGACTTACGCCACTGCATGTATGTCTGCTGATTTCAGTGCATATAAACATTGGTCTACTTGCATTAGGCACATTTGCTATTTTGATGAAAATAAGTAAATAATTCCAGGCTGTTTGGTATGTAATTCAGTTTGGCAGATCCACTAACACCTAGCCAGAATAATCCAAAAACTGCTACATTTCCAATGAACCATTTCAAATGCCGAAGACCAGCTAATAACGTTTTATACAGCTTTAGTAGAAAAATGTAATTAGATATTTTTTGTTCAAAATATCTAATTTTATTGGGAGATTTAAATGTTAAAAATCATTAGTTACTGTAACTTCTGATTTCGAGCCCGCCCGTAGTACAAGGTTGGTATCCAAGGAAATCAGAGCACTAGCCAGGTTTTCCCACCTTGCTCTGATTCCAAAACAATGTAAAACGTAATCTTCCCGGCGTTGGATCTCACATGTTTTGGATGCGGTATAAGTCCCTCCCACAGTGATTTGGGCACCATTTTACACAGCTGTGTGCTGACACTGGGGCTAATTCAGGTTGGATCGAAAATTGCGATCCAATCGAGTTATTGCGTTCGCCCCGCAGCGGCATGCGCAGCGCCCATCCTTCACTTGCGCCTGCACGCGCGGGGGGGATAACGCTCAGTTTCCTAGGCAGAGATGGAGCATTGTGAGGGCGTGGCTTGGAAATGGTGGGCATGCCGGCGCGAACGGGGGCATGATTGCGGCAGCTGCGTGACGTCACACGCAGCCGCTGCAATTGGTAAGATGGGGCGGGTCTACTGCGGGCGCAACTAATCTGAGCCGGCAGGAGGCAAACTTAATTTCTGCTAAGAAGCAGAAATTGCAATGCGATCGCAATTTCTGCTTGTTGAAGGGGGGGAGGCGGCGGTCAGCATGCTAGCAAAAGGATTGCAAATTCTGCTAATTAGCAGAATTTGCAATCCTTACTGAATTAGGCCCACTGTGTACCCTAAGGGGTCTATTCAATTGGAGTCGGAACTGCGTCTAGTCAGAAAGATGGTAGTTTCTGACTTTGTTAGGTTGAATCATGATCTGCCTTGTCAGAAAACACGTGGATCCACTAGTAATCCGCCGATCCACGTGTTTTCCAACAGGACGAAAAACGGCAGAATTTGTAAGCAAATTCAACAGGTTTTAGTCCTGCTTTCGACAATGTCAATCTGACTTTAAATAAAGTCGGTTTGGCATTGTCGAAAACGGGCAAAACTAGTCGGGTTTGCACGCAAATTGAATACTGCATTGTCGGATCCTCTCTGTCGGAGAGGATCTGACATACATTGAATAGACCCTTAAGTGTGTCACACTCGTGCTGAGAATTAACCCTTGGTGAAACTGCTCACTGGTGTTGTATTTTGTTGTCACTGCCCACAGTGCAGCTGCAACCCAGAGCTCCTAATAGGACAGCATTTTCCCTTTATTGTGCACCCTTGGTGTACACTGGTGTTATTTTTTGTGACTGTCCGCAGTACAGTACAGAACTTTTAATACAATACAGGGCGGTGCACACTGGTGTTTTATTTTGTCACTGCCTGCACTGCAGATCAGATCTCCTAATAAGAGCAGCATTAACCCTTTATTGGCGCATATTACATGCTGATACCCACAAAAGTTTTTGGTGAAGTTGTTGTCATTTTGTTTACAACTTGTGTGTGTTCAATAAAGCTCAGTAGGTGCAGTGCCACTGCACCTAAGAATTATAAGCAGCACTGTGAGTCCGCAGTGTGAAGTTGTCATTTGTGAAAAATACTGAAAAAAGGTGAGCAGCCGCTGGATGCTGTGGCCCATGTGAATAACATTGTTGAGAAGCTCAAGACCCATACTTGTCCACAACTGTCCCGGCATCCATCAGCTCCCTTAACACTGATATTACTGAGGAGGAGCTTACCTGTGGGCCTTATTCAGAGTTGATCACAGCAGCAAATTTGTTAGCATTTTTGGGTGGGGTGTGTTCAAACTGAAATCTAAATTGCAGTGTAAAAATAAAGCAGCCAGTATTTACCCTGCACAGAAACAAAATAACCCACCCGAATCTAACTCTCTCTGCACATGTTATATCTGCCCCCCCCCCTCAATGCACATAGTTTTGTCCAACTGCTAACAAATTTGCTGCTGCGATCAACTCTAAATTACCCCAAATGTATTGAAAGCACAGAAACCATCTAAGACCCCTGACCCCAATGGGTTTCCAATGGATTATTAGAAAACATTTGTCCAACACTTAGTGTAAAATTTAATAGAGTGAAAGTTTCAGAAAGTGAGAGATTTGGTAAGGTTTTTCAGATTTTTTTAAAGTGGCAATCATTTACACTGCAAAACCAGGTTGATCTTGCTGTGTAAATGATTGCCACTTTAAAAATAAACTGCAAAATCTTACCAAATCTCTCACTTTCTGAAAATCTCACTCTGTTACATTTGGCCCTTAGTTTCTCATTTGGTCCAGGTGTTCAACTTACTGCATGAGCCTATATCTCTTCTTGTCTCCAATATAACTGTGATCCCTATATTGGGAAATGATCCCACAGTTATTCTATTTAAAGAACTGTTCCATTTACCTGCTGACTATTTGCTAAGCTGTTGGCTATTAGGATGAATTGGGTCTTAACTTGTCTGATTGGGTGGTCTTCTGTTTGCCGGCGGTCGGGCTCCCGGCGCTCAGTATACCGGCGCCGGGAGCCCGACAGCCGGCATACCGACACTTATTTTCCCTCGTGGGGGTCCACGACCCCCATAGAGGGAGAATAAAATAGTGTGGCGCGCGTAGCGCGCCACCGTGCCCGTAGCGTGGCGAGCGCAGCGAGCCCGCAAGGGGCTCATTTGCGCTCGCCAAGCTGTCGGTAAGCCGGCGGTCGGGCTCCCGGCGCCGGGATGCTGGTCGCCGGGAGCCCGACCGCCGGCCAGCCGTAGTGAACCCGTCTGATTGACTCTGACCAAGTAGGTTTTGTTCCCATGAGACAGGCTTACAAAAACACAAAGCGGGCTATTAATTTAATCCATCACATAAACACTATAAATACCCCTTCTGTTGCCGTGACCTATTCAATCAGGTTTTTCTCCACTCTGTCAGTATTTGGGTCCATGGTAATGTTCTTACAGAAGTTCAGAACTTGTATAATAATCCTTTGTTGGAAGTTATGATAATTGTTTTTTGTTCTGGCAGATTTGTCTTAGGAAATGGGACTCGTCAGGGTTGCCCACTTTTGCGCCTAATGTTTGCTTTATGTGTTGAGCTCCTGGTGGCTAACATTAAAGCCAACAAAAATATCTTGGATATCACTCTTAGGGGGAGATGTACTAAGCATCGAAAAGAGTGGAGAAATGAGCCAGTGGAGAAATTGCCCATGGCAACCAATCAGCATTAAAGTAACAGTTATAATTTGCACACTAGAAAATTATACAGATCAGCTGATTGGTTGCTATCGGCAACTTCTCCACTGTCTTACTTCCCCACTCTTATCACTGCTTAGTACATCTCCTCCTTAGTTCCTGGAAGTATAACATTTGTCTTTTTGCAGATGCCTTGCTCATATTGTCGCGTTCTCTCACTTGATCCTTAACCTGTATTTGGAACTTGTAATTTACAGTTCCTTGTTGGACTATAAAATAAATGACTCTGGGTTGGAAGCACTAGCCTTGTGTGTCCCTTGCACGGACCTCTCTATTCCTGATGTGCAGATTTGGAAATAGAGGGGAATTTGAGCACTTCACTAAAGGTAGTAGCTGCCTCTTAACCACACTTGTGGATCTATCCCACAGATCCACCTAAAGCTGTGTATAGAATTTTCTTATGTGTAGTATGGAAGATGGGGCTTCCTAAATGTCTCATACATGCATCTGTATCAGGACAGTTATGCTCCTCTTCTATGCACTTTGTCTTATGATTTAATCAGTTGGAAACCACAGTTTATTTCCTGGATCAGGAAAATTAACGCTATTGAAATTAATCTTCTTCCCTACCTTTTGTACCTTTTGTATCTTTAGATTCTCTTAGTCCATGTCCTACAACCAGCATTGTCATCGCTGCATAAACAATGTAACTATATTGTTTGGGGTGGCTGTAAAACTAGAACATCAAGATTTCAATTGAAACCTGTAACAGTGGTATGTCTTGGTCGACCTATCCTACAGACCTATTATTCTGCCAGTTGAATAATATACTTTCCTAGCACTTCTCTCCTGGGGATAAATTTACTAAGATGGGAGTTCTATTTAAGATGGGATGTTGCCCATAGCAACCAATCAGATTCCAGGTATTATGTTCTAGAAGGTACTAGATAAATGAGAAGCAGAATCTGATTGGTTGCTATGGGCAACATCCCATCTTAAATAGAACTCCCATCTTAGTAAATTTACCCCCTGGTGATAAATGGTGGGTTTTACATTAAAGATTTTTTTTTTACTTCTGGAGGGCCATATTGACATTATTTTTTTGTCTTCAATTTACTTCACCCTCATGCTCTAGAACTAGGTTAACAGATTGTTTAATTTGGAGCCCTACCCATCTTCCCATACCACAGCTTGGAACCTCTCTTTTCTTTGACCTGGGCTGCGTAGGTTCCATGGAACCCCTGTGGAAATTGAATAACATTGTCCATTTTGTACACATTCTTGGTAAATTCGTGCCCATTTCATTCCAGGGTGTCCAGGACAAATGCTACTTTTCTGTTCTTCTTTATTTCCAATAATGACAAATTCATAACATTATACAAAGCACGATGGGGTCTCAATGTTTATGCCTTCCTACCCTCTTCAAGAGACATTTACTCCGTTGGCCATAAGGGTAATATTTCAATCCTTTACCACTATACATTAGGCACAGACTTCCAACTCATGAATCTACCTGGGACGGAGATTTGGGGGTGTCTCTGGACAGGGAGACATTGGCTTTCATTAGGTTCTGTACTGCAAAAGCCTCTGTTAGCACTGCCTTTAGAGAGACTTTATAAGGTCTACTCCCAGTGGTACTTAGTGCCCACCAGTTTGCACACTGTTTTTCCTTAAAACTTTTGACGCATGTTGGCAGTACTGTGGTGACGTTGGAACTTTTTTGACCACATTTGGTGGTCATGCCCTCGTGTCACCAATTCTGGACTGCGGCCTGAACCCTGATCACATGTCTTATGGGCATCACATCTCCCATGGACTCAGCAGTTGCTTTGCTTAACCACCTAATACCACATATTGGTAAGTCCTATGTTTGCTCATGCACATCTGCAAGCATTAAAAATCTTTAGCTGCAAAAGGTTGGAAACAGCCTACTCCCCTAAAATAAAATGCATTGCTTAACTGGCAAGTGTTCATAGCCTCCATGGAATACATTACTAGTGTCCAAAACAATACATGGTCCATGGTTCCAGTTCATGAATACTGTGCTGCCCAAGTTCAGCTAAGTCTCTACCTTGTGACAGTGTTTGGGTTACTATGCCTCACCCCTCTTCTGCAAGGCTACACACTCCCCCATCCTCCTTCTCTTCCCTTCCCAGTGTTAGCTTTCTCTTTTTACTTTTGTTTTTTCTTCTTTGCATTCCTAGCTTGCTCTGTAGAGAGTTTGTCTTTGTCCTACACAGCTTTCATGTTAGGGTGTTTCTACCTAATATCTGCTTTAGAAGTGTTTCTACTGAATAGATAATACAGGTTGAGTATCCCATATCCAAATATTCCGAAATACGGAATATTCCGAAATACGGACTTTTTTGAGTGAGAGTGAGATAGTGAAACCTTTGTTTTTTGATGGCTCAATGTACACAAACTTTGTTTAATACACAAAGTTATTAAAAATATTGTATTAAATGACCTTCAGGCTGTGTGTATAAGGTGTATATGAAACATAAATGAATTGTGTGAATGTAGACACACTTTGTTTAATGCACAAAGTTATAAAAAATATTGGCTAAAATGACCTTCAGGCTGTGTGTATAAGGTGTATATGAAACATAAATGCATTCTGTGCTTAGATTTAGGTCCCATCACCATGATATCTCATTATGGTATGTAATTATTCCAAAATACGGAAAAATCCCATATCCAAAATACCTCTGGTCTCAAGCATTTTGGATAAGGGAGACTCAACCTGTACTTGCTTTTCAACCTTTCTTTTTAGTTTTACGGTTATCATTATTTTTATCATCTATAATTAAAAGTACAACAACAGTTCAGCTAGCTGGTCAATACTCTTAGTTTGACCTTCTTCCATTTTTATTTATTAACTTTTTTTCTTGTATGTTCATGTAACGTACATGGACATTTATTTTGTATTGTTTCATTGGCATAACCAACCATATTACTAACACTGATTATTGTAGAAACTAAAATAACAAAAATATGATGGTTAGTTTATTCACATGTTCATTTTACAGTATATTCTGCAGAAAAAGAATTATTGCATCTGCTGCTTAAGGCTTAAGACAAGTTGTTGAGACCTTTTTAATGTCAGGTGATTTAAAAAAATAATAATACACAGTGCACTGCCTGATGATAAATAGTAATTAGAGAAGCCATAATTTATTTTCTATTACTACTTTGCAGCAAGACAGTGGACAATGTTTTCTATTAATGTTTCTGCCAAAATCTTGGGTATTTCTAGCGACGGGGCATTCACCTTCTTAATTAGCTCAAGATAACCTCACCATCACTCTTTGCCTCCCAGGAAAGCAACATGTAAAGCATGGATAATTAGCGGCAGACACATACAGAGGCAGGTAACACTCTAATTGACTGTTTACTTGTTTTACAGGGGTGGAAAGAGGAGAAAACTCAGAGGTTCTATGGAAGAAGCAACTTAATTGCATATTTGACATTTTCACAGGCGGGTGTGAATAAGACAGATACAGGAAATAATAATGCCGGATAACATTTTAATTTTGAAGATAACAGAGTCTGTCCTGCTCTTCTGTACAAACCATGTGGTTTTAAATCACAATAAAATGTAGGGGTCTTCTTTCTGTGGTCCCTAATTAGCACCAATTTTTGTATAGCTTGGAAAGAAACCATTGTTAAAGATCAAGGCATAAAATACAAAGTATGGTGTTTCAAAAGACTTTCTTGCAGATATAGTAGTTATACCTCTTGGTGTTTGATACAGTTCTGGTTGGGTTCTAGTAAAGGGGGGTACACACGGGGAGGGGTGGTCTTCAGTATGCTGACTGTCGGTTTCCCGGTGCACAGTATACCGGCGCCGGAATCCCGACAGCCGGCATACCGACACTTTTTCTCCCTCGTGGGGGTCCACGACCCCCCTGGAGGGAGAATAAAATAGCGTGGCGCGCGCAGTGCGCCACCGTGCTCGCAAGGGGCTCATTTGTGCTCGCCACACTGTCGGTATGCTGGCGGTCGGGCTCCCGGCGCCGGTATGCTGGTCGCCGGGAGCCCGGCCGCCGGTATACCATACTACACCCACGGGGAGATGTGTGCTGAGCGATCTATCACAGACCGCTCAGCACACATCTCCCCTCGCTCAGCACTCAGGGTGATGTGTGCTGAGCGAGGGGGGGGGGGAGTCCACTTCACACAGCGGTGAAGTGAGTGATGTAAATAGATTGTGCCTAGTACCAGCGATAGCTATCGCCATGGGGCATACACATGGAGAGATCTGTGCTTAATTTCTAAGCAATCTAGTCAGATTGCTTAGAAATTAAGTAAAAATCACTACGTGTATACCCCCTTTACGACTGAGATTATATGTCACAATCACACTGACGTTTTTCTGATTTTATTTCTTTTTTGCTTGGAATTATTTCTTACTCTATAACATTTATTTTTATAACCCCAGCATACACCACGGAAACAAACACAGTTGTTATACAAGACTATTAAAAAAGAACAGACAAAGAGGCAAGAGGGCCCCACTCGCCCCGGCAATTCATCTTTCATTTACCTTGATCTATCCTTAATTGTTATGGTAATTAGAGCTGCAGATGAGTATTTAAAATATAATAGAATTGTATAATGTTTATGTTTACGATCGTTATACCACTTCATGTTGAGAGGCAGTTACAATACCTGGAAGAAAGCATCTAACATGTGTGCAAAGTGATTGTTATTATGCTCGTTATGTAGCTTATACTGGGAATGGGTCCTGACTGTATACTTAAATTGTGCTCTACCATATGTCAGTAGCAGCACTTGCTTGCTTTTGCTCATCATTTATTTATATTTTGATTTATTCTTCATATAATATTAATTAGTGATGAGCGGGTTCGGTTCGTCGGAATTAGAACCCCCCTGAACTTCACCCATTTTACACGGTTCCGAGGCAGATTCGAATCTTCCCGCCTTGCTCGGTTAACCCGAGCGCGCCGAACGTCATCATCCCGCTGTCGGTTTCTCGCGAGATTTGGATTCTATATAAGGAGCTGCGCGTCGCCGCCATTTTTCACTCATGCATTGGAAAAGATAGTGAGAGGACGTGGCTGGCGTCCTCTCAGTTTTATTCAGGTGGCTGCAAATATCTGTGCTCACTGCTTTATTGTGGGGACTGGGGACCAGCAGTATTATATAGGAGGAGTACAGTGCAGAGTTTTACTGACCAGTGACCACCAGTATTATACGTTCTCTGCCTGAAAAACGCTCCATATCTGTGCTCAGTGTGCTGCATATATCTGTGTTCACACTGCTTTATTGTGGGGACTGGGGGCCAGCAGTATTATATAGGAGGAGTACAGTGCAGAGTTTTGCTGACCAGTGACCACCAGTATTATACGTTCTCTGCCTGAAAAACGCTCCATATCTGTGCTCAGTGTGCTGCATATATCTGTGCTCACACTGCTTTATTGTGGGGACAGGGGACCACCAGTATTATATAGGAGGAGTACAGTGCAGAGTTTTGCTGACCAGTGACCAGTGACCACCAGTATTATACGTTCTCTGCCTGAAAAACGCTCCATATCTGTGCTGCATTGTAGTATATAGAAGGAGTACAGTGCATAATTTTGCTGACCACCAGTATATAATATATAGCAGTACGGTACAGTAGGCCACTGCTCTACCTACCTCTGTGTCGTCAAGTATACTATCCATCCATACCTGTGGTGCATTTCAGTTTTGCACAGTTTGCTGACCACCAGTATATAATATATAGCAGTACGGTACAGTAGGCCACTGCTCTACCTACCTCTGTGTCGTCAAGTATACTATCCATCCATACCTGTGGTGCATTTCAGTTTTGCACAGTTTGCTGACCACCAGTATATAATATATAGCAGTACGGTACAGAAGGCCACTGCTCTACCTACCTCTGTGTCGTCAAGTATACTATCCATCCATACCTGTGGTGCATTTCAGTTTTGCACAGTTTGCTGACCACCAGTATATAAGTTATAGCAGTACGGTACAGTAGGCCACTGCTCTACCTACCTCTGTGTCATCAAATATACTATCCATCCATACCTGTGGTGCATTTCAGTTGTGCGCAGTATATATAGTAGTAGGCCATTGCTATTGATACTGGCATATAATTCCACACATTAAAAAATGGAGAACAAAAATGTGGAGGGTAAAATAGGGAAAGATCAAGATCCACTTCCACCTCGTGCTGAAGCTGCTGCCACTAGTCATGGCCGAGACGATGAAATGCCATCAACGTCGTCTGCCAAGGCCGTTGCCCAATGTCATAGTAGAGAGCATGTAAAATCCAAAAAACAAAAGTTCAGTTAAATGACCCAAAAATCAAAATTAAAAGCGTCTGAGGAGAAGCGTAAACTTGCCAATATGCCATTTACGACACGGAGTGGCAAGGAACGGCTGAGGCCCTGGCCTATGTTCATGGCTAGTGGTTCAGCTTCACATGAGGATGGAAGCACTCATCCTCTCGCTAGAAAACTGCAGTGCCACTCCTAGATGGGCCAGGTGTTTGTGTCGGCCACTTGGGTCGCTTAGCTTAGTCACACAGCTAACTCATTGCGCCTCTTTTTTTCTTTGCTTCATGTGCTGTTTGGGGACTATTTTTTTGAAATGCCGTCCTGTCTGACACTGCAGTGCCACTCCTAGATGGGCCAGGTGTTTGTGTCGGCCACTTGGGTCGCTTAGCTTAGTCACACAGCGACCTCATTGCGCCTCTTTTTTTCTTTGCATCATGTGCTGTTTGGGGCAATTTTTTTGAAGTGCCATCCTGTCTGACACTGCAGTGCCACTCCTAGATGGGCCAGGTGTTTGTGTCGGCCACTTGGGTCGCTTAGCTTAGTCACACAGCTACCTCATTGCGCCTCTTTTTTTCTTTGCATCATGTGCTGTTTGGGGACTATTTTTTTGAAGTGCCATCCTGTCTGACACTGCAGTGCCACTCCTAGATGAGCCAGGTGTTTGTGTCGGCCACTTGGGTCGCTTAGGTTACTCACACAGCTACCTCATTGCGCCTCTTTTTTTCTTTGCTTCGTGTGCTGTTTGGTGACTATTTTTTTGAAGTGCCATCCTGTCTGACACTGCAGTGCCACTCCTAGATGGGCCAGGTGTTTGTGTCGGCCACTTGGGTCGCTTAGCTTAGACACACAGCTACCTCATTGCGCCTCTTTTTTTCTTTGCATCATGTGTTGTTTGGGGACTATTTTTTTGAAGTGCCATCCTGTCTGACACTGCAGTGCCACTCCTAGATGGGCCAGGTGTTTGTGTCGGCCACTTGGGTCGCTTAGCTTAGTCATCCAGCGAACTCGGTGCAAATTTTAGGACTAAAAATAATATTGTGAGGTGTGAGGTGTTCAGAATAGACTGGAAATGAGTGGAAATTATGGTTATTGAGGTTAATAATACTATGGGATCAAAATTACCCCCAAATTCTATGATTTAAGCTGTTTTTGAGGGGTTTTTGTAAAAAAACACCCTAATCCAAAACACACCCGTATCCGAAAAAAAAATGTCAGGGAGGTTTTGCCAATCCAAAACCAAAACACAAAACCCGAAAAATGTCCGGTGCACATCACTAATATTAATAATGATTAATTAGAAAGATGTACACATTTCAAAATGTAGCAACAGTCTGAATGAAATAAGAATTAATCTCACGTACTATATATATTTCATATGGCATAGAAAGGATGTATGGACAGTGGTGGATATGAGAAAGCATGGATTTACTAACCTGTGGTTAAACAAATGTCATTCTGAACTGTCTGTATAGTGTTCACTCTAGCACCCTGCACCTAATCAGTGAGGAGGGCATAGTTCCATTTTTAAGTGCAAAGTTTTAGCTGTGATGTGTTGCTACTGTACAGTTGTAGTCAGTGCCATAACTAGACATTTTAGAGATGTGTGCAAGAAACAGCATCAGTGCCCCCCTCCCCTTAGACAAATCAGGGCCAGTGCATGCCATAGGCTTGTGACAAAAATATAAGGGCTTGGCTTCATGGGGAAGGGGCGTGGGCACAAATCTCCCTTTTACACATTACGGCAAGGCATATCTCCCTTTTACACATTACGGCAGGCAGAGTCCCCCTTTTTACACATTACGGCAGGCAGAGTCCCCCTTTTTATACATTACGGCTGGCAGAGTCCCCCTTTTTACACAAAAGGCAGGCATAGTCCCCTTTTTTTACACATTAGGCAGCAGAGTCCCCCTTTTTTAAACATTATGGCAGGCAGTCCCCCTTTTTTACACAGTATGGCAGGCGTCCCCCTTTTTTACACATTATGACAGGCAGTCCCCTTTTTTACACATTATGGCAGGCAGTCCCCCTTTTTTACACAGTATGACAGGCAGTCCTCTTTTTTACACATTAAGGCAGGTAGGGGGGAGAGAGAGACTCCCCTGTGACAAGCCGGCATGGTAGATGTGCCTTCCCTCTCCTCTTCCTGCCCTACGCTGCGCTCTTCGCAGTGCAGGGCATTGTGGGTGGGCTGGGTGCGGGTTGGGAGAAATGTAATCTCTCCCAGCACAAGGGAAGGAAGGGAGCAGTGGGGAGCTGCAGCGCTGGCTGGCTACCTATGTGAGAGGTAGCCAGGTGGCGTGCTGGCCGGTGACTGCAGGCGGGTGGACGCGGGTGGCGGAGGAGCGGCCAGGTGTTGCCAGTGGTACTGTGCCTCCTGGCCATCTGTGCTGTGTGCCAGGCACCACTAGCACACACCTACTTATGGCTGTGGTTGCAGTGATACATCACATATACAATTTTGCCCTTTAAAACGAAAATATGCCTCCTTACTGATTAGGTGCAGGGTGCTAGAATGATCACTACTATACTAGCAACCCCTGACAGAGAAAACCATTATTACTATTAACAATGGCCCTCATTCCGAGTTGATCGTTCGCTAGCTGCTTTTAGCAGCATTGCAAACGCTAGGCCGCCGCCCTCTGGGAGTGTATCTTAGCTTAGCAGAATAGCGAACGAAAGATTAGCAGAATTGCTACTAAATCATTCCCTGCAGTTTCTGAGTAGCTCCAGTCCTACTCCTAGACTGCGATCACCTCAGTCCGTTTAGTTCCTGGTTTGATGTCACAAACACTCCCTGCGTTCGGCCAGCCACTCCTGGCACGCCTGCGTTTTTTTAGCACACTCCCGGAAAACGCTCAGTTACCTCCCAGAAACGCCCCTTTCCTGTCAATCACTCACGATCAGCAGTGCGACTGAAAAGCGCCGCACGAACACCAGCAAATCTACTAAGTTTTGTGTTAAATAACTTGGCGCATGCGCGCTGCGTACCATGCGCATGCACATTTTCCACCTAATCGCTGCGTTGCGAAAAATGGCAATGAGCGAACAACTCGGAATGACCACCAATGTCACTCACACTGAGCCTCTCACAATTTCAGTCAAATGATGAATGTGGCAGCATTCATGTCCTCACAGCAATGGATTTAGGAAGCTGTTACCGGTACCTGTGCTCTGGTTTCTATCATGTTTCTCTATTTTCCCCCTCTTATCCATAAGTCTGTTATTGCTGCCTCTCTTTATTATCCTAGTAATATCAGAATGTACAAATAACTCACCAAAGGAATTCACTGATGTTGGGCGAGTAGACCTGGCTCACAATCTCCGTTCCAGTTCATCCCAAAGGTGCTCGATGCGACTGAAGTCAGGGCTCTGTGTGGGCCAGTCAAGTTCTTCCACACTGAACTCATCAAACCAGCATGTGTTTATAGTCCTTGCTTTGTGCACTGGGGCAAAGTTATGTTGGAATAGAAAAGGTCTTCCCAAAACTGTTGCCACAAAGTTGGAAGCATAGTATTGTCCAAAATGTCCTGGTATACTGAAGCATCAAGATTGCCCTTCACTGGAGATTAGGGGCAAAGCCCAAACCCAGAAAAACAGCCCCATACCATTATCCCTCCTCCACCATGCTTAACAGTTGGCAAAATGCACTCTGGCAGGTAACGTTCTCCCGGCATCTGCCAAACCCAGACTCACCCATCTGACTGCCAAACAGAAAAGCATGATTCGTCACACGTTTCCACTGCTCCACAGTCCAGTGTCGGTGTGCTTTACACCACTCCATCCAAGGCTTGGCATTGGACTTGGTAATGTGAGGCTTGTGTGCAGCTGCTCAGCCATAGAAACCCATTCCATTAAGCTCCCGCTGCATAGTTTTTGTGCTTATATTAATGCCAGTGGAAGTTCGGAACTCTTCAGCTCTGGAATCAGCAGAGCGTTGGCGACATTTAGGCACTAATGTGCCTTAGTGGGGGAGGTGGGTTTGCAGTTTGAGTGAGCGGGGCCTCAGATGGCTGCTGGTAGGCTGGAAGAACATTTTTCCGGTTTCCCCCAGCACACAGCAGACCGATGTAGAAAGCTGTGGCTGGCCCAGGTACAGGTTCGGAGGAATGGCCTAATCATGGGTAGGCGTGACCATGCCCCCTTATGCAAATGATTGGTGCTGCTGCAAATTTAGGGGGCGCTATCATGCCCCTCAGCCAGGAGCAAATCCAGAGGGTTCAGTGTAATTATTCCCAGCATCTCCCCCCTCCCCTCCGCACAGGTAGAAGAGACTGTTGCTACTGCTAAGCGGCAGCCTCCCTGCACCCACCAGAGGCAGAACTCTGGGAGGCAATGGAGTCATCTGCCGCCGGGCTCCTGCTCTGAAGGGGGCACCTCTCCTCCAATTCTTTGACACCATTGAATTAAGTTAATTGATAGCTGTCGCTGTCTTTTCAGTGGCCAACTTCCTCACTGGTTCCTGCACCTTACAAATCACACCCTTTTTATTATACTGAATATACACATTTTAAAAGTATCACACCCAGGATTAGAAACCACAACCTATTACATTGTAAGCACTGTTTGCTCCTGTATAGGAAATATGAGAATTTTAACTATATGAAGATACTTCTCTGACAATTACACGTAACTTCATATAGTTAGAATTCTCATGCTACCTCTACAGGAGCAAATAACTCCATCAGTAAAGTGTCTGCTGTTAATGTAACAGGTCATGGGTTCTAATCCTGGGTATGACTGCTAAGAAATGTGTGATTTAAAATAAAAGACAATTAATTGTATAAATACAGTATATAATTTTTTTCAGAAAACTCCACACACACACACACACACACACACACACACACACACGCACACACGCACACACGCACACACACGCACACATACATACATATATTTATCTTAATATAGGAAATAGGGGGGCACCAATATTTATCTTGCCTCCGGGCAACTGTGACGAACTTACGCCACTGGCACCCACCACATCCCAGCCAGCACATAGCAGTGTGTGCTGACTGTGGAACAGATGTGCTGCTGCTGCTGACAGATAAGGGGGGAGAAGAGGGGAGGCAGTGATGGAGGACCACCTCCAGGCCCCTCCATCAGGCCCGGGTAATTTAGCACCCACACTCAGGGCCGGCAACAGAAATCTTAGGGCCTGGGACAGTAATATCTCTGGGACCCCCTCAGATTATTTTATATATACAGATGTAGCCACCTTTATCTTGAGTGGCTGCGGCGTTTGTCCCGTTCGACCATACGCAGCGTACTGGGGCGTAGCGAGGCGCGCCTAGTCACAGAGAGGCTATCTAATCGCACGGAGACAGACATTTGACGTTTGGCGTTACCTTTACGTGTAATACCTGCGATCAGCCACCAGATGTCGCTTTTTACAATCACCACTGCGCATGCGTGTGGTCTCCCGTAAAATACAATACTGAAATACATAATAAGGACTACTTTACTAAGGCGTCTCATTACGCTGCATACAGTAAATACTGTACTCATTACGCTGCATTATTTAATACAGTACTGTATATACGACACCGACGCAAATAGTACAGCATACAGTATATGATCCATCTACAATACTTTATGAATACTGTATGTGAGCGTCCAAGTCCCGCAGACAAAACATACAGTACTGTAAAACCAGTAGTGTACACTGTCGCAAATGGATGTGTGTTACAAGTTCACTATTGCCTCTCAAGATTAGGAATTTTGTACAGTATGTTATCGTCCTAATCCCGTAGCCATTACAGCATAATCAAAACCAACGGATTTATACATTTGTCTGCGGCGAAGTGGTGAAGTGTTTCGCTTCCTATACTCAGAGTCCAGGGTTCGATTCCTTAAGTACGAATGCATGTTAGTTTTTTTCAGACACTTTATTATTTTTTTTATTCACATAAACCAGGGCAAAGCTGCATGAGCGGTTCTATGCGATCGAGTCCGGTGTACCATAATGTGCAGGTTCTATGCAGGTTAAGGTTCTATGCTCCGTACAGTACACATACTGTACAATTCTGTAGCTGGGCAGACTGAATAGAAATGGCTACCACCTATGACTCCTTGCCCCACAGAGGCCCTAGGCTACGGAGCAAGTAATAGTCCAGATTGTACAGACTATGGGGCAATGCTGAAGGAGCGTCACAATCCCCTAGCTCAATTACACTGGGATAAGCGAGGTCTATGCACATTACGGTATACCGAGCTGGATCGCTTAGCAACCTGACAAAATGGCCGCCGACCATGAACTCCCAGCACGTGGCAGCGGTCGGATATGTAGTGAGATACAGTATGGCATACATTTCACACTCCAGGGGGCAATGCTGAAGGAGCGTCACAATCCCCTAGCTAAAATACACAGTATGCACATTATGGTACACCGGACTCGATCACATACTGTAGCACACTGGCAAAATGGCCGCCGCCCATGAACCCTTGTGCAGGTTATGGGGCAATGCTGAAGGAGCGTCACAATCCCCTAACCAAAATACACAGGGGAGATAGGGATAAGCTACTGTAGGATTGCATACAGTATTACGGTACACCGGACTCAATCGCATAGCACACTGTCAAAACGACCACTACCCATGAACCCCCACCTCCTGAACCCCCACCTCGTGGCAGGCAGCAGTTGGGTATGGAATGAGAAATGGCATAAGCTGTGCAGGCTACGGGGCGATGCTGAAGGAGCGTCACAATCCCCTAGCCAAAATACACAGAGATAAGCGAGGTCTATGCACATTACAGTACGTTACACCGGGCTCGGTCGCATAGCAAACTGACAAAACACAAGTTTTACAGTACATACAGTAAAGCAGGCCAAAGCTGCAGGAGAGTTTCTACTGTAAAGGTTCTATGCACCGTACGGTAATGTACACATACAATTCTATAGCAGGGCAGACTCAATTGAAATGGCTACCGCCTGTGACTCCTAGCTCCTAGGAGGCACTCAGCTATGGAGCAAATAACAGCACAGATTTTGCAGGCTACGGGGCAATGCTGAAGGAGCGTCACAATCCCCTAGCTACAATACACAGGGGTGATAGAGATAATCGAGTGGCTGGAGGGGGGGTCCCCTTGATTTAAGGGGCCCCCACTCCTCCAGGGTACTCCGGCCAGGTGTGACTAGTTGGGTATTTAATTCCATGGCCGCAGGGACCGGTATAAAAGTGTCCCCCGGCTGTGCATTATCTGTCCAGCTAGTGGAGCCCAGTGCTGATTCAAAAAATATGGGGAACCCCTACGCTTTTTTGTCCCCCTTATTTTTTGCACCAGGACCAGGCGCAGAGCCCGGTGCTGGTTCTAAAAAGATGGGGGATCCCGTGTCCATTTTTTCCGTATTCCTGCCGGAATTCGACCGCAATTGCATATACAGTACTGTACCCCTTAATGTCACTGCTTACAGTATACAGTATTTAGACATGAGCTTGTGTACAGTATCTGTCATGAGGTGCTTTTTTCACTGACACTATAACTTTTTTCTATTGTAATATACTGTACAGAGGCGGCAAACTAGCCAAACGGGAATAATCAGCTTCTGCTGAATAAAATGAGATGCTACAGTACATGCCTATATTCTGTGAGTGACTGCGGCTCTATGAAATTAAATCAGAAAATTTAAATATGAAATGCATTACTAATGTGTGGCATTACTGTACTGTATGTGTATAAGGTGTACTACAATATTTTCTGGTGTAACATAAGGAAAGGGCACTACTGCATGGTCTAATGCAGTGGTTCTCAAACTTGGTCCTCAGGACCCCACACAGTGCATGTTTTGCAGGTAAACCAGCAAGTGCACAGATGTATTCATTACTAACTGACACATTTTAGAAGGTCCATACAGTAGGTGGAGCTAATTTTTTCACTTGTGATTCTGTGAGACCTGCAAAACCTGCACTGTGTGGGGTCCTGAGGACTGAGTTTGAGAACCTGTGGTCTAATGTAAATAAAGATGAATGTGGTGGGGTGTAATGTGAATAAGGGGCATTACTGTTAGGAGTAATGTGGTACTATGATATGATGTCATGAGAATAAGAGACACCACTGCATGATATAATGTGAATAAAGTTGCAGTACTGTGTTGTGTCATTTCATCTTCGGGTATTATTGTGTTACCATGCCCCTTCCCAGCAAGAACATACTGTACACTGTTTTGGGCTGGCACTAAATGTGCACATTGTTCTTATTTAGATTATAGGGGGTAGGAGCGCCAAAATGGGTGATGGTGCTGGGAAAGGGGTGCAGGGTTAGAGGCGGAACTACGTAGCATCTGTGCAAGAGGGCATCAGCCAAAATCTAGCCTAGGGCATCATGTTGGTCAGGTTTGGCTCTGATAATACTGTATACTGTACTCTTACTGTACTTTGCATTCAATACAGATACTGTTTGCACACAGGTTTTACATGAATCATTGGCAATGCTGCAGGAGTGTCTCATTAGGCAATCTAAAATATACCACGACTATGGGTGGGGATACAGTAGGGAAGTTCTGTCACCATAAGCTGTCTGCTGTGTATAGCATATTTCCATCTGAGATGCATTTGTGTGTTTGTAATAAGAAAAAAACATTTTACTGTACATTTAGTGGATACAGTATTTCTCCCCCATAATGACGTATCATACTGTACAGGTACCCTCATGTACTGTACCGTACCATACTGTAAAATTGAATATTTATTGGAAAAACATCAATATTAATGTAAAAAAAAAGTATTACAACATCCGATTCCATGTACTGCACTGATCAAAATGTACAGTACTCTTATTCAGGACTTATAAAACTGAAAATAACTGTTCATACACATCAATAACATTACTACTGTATAATATTCTACATTAGTTTATGCAATAATCAGACAAAGGCAATTTTATAATTTTTTTTAATAATGCACCAATTTAAAATTTTAAACAGAAAATACAGTACAGAACTACATATTTGTGGCTTGACCATTTCTTTCGACTACAACAGGTAATACTTTATACAGGTGATTTATATAATTATTACAATGTTCAGGTGTGAGTACTTCTAGCCAAAATTTCTTTATCCCATCCACCAGTTGCTGTTTTGTTGTTGGCTTTGCAACACTCCTAACGTACCTCTTCAATTGAGCCCACACTAATTCGATTGGGTTCATGTCTGGTGATCTATATAAAAATTAAAAAAAAGCGTATAGAAAAAATTAATTACATTACAGTAAATAGAGAAAATTAAACATACAATATTGTACTGTTTATTAAACAATTTTTTTTTTTACAGTACTAGAGTGCTATCCAAAATTTTACTTGTACACTGTTGAAAGAATACTCACTCTGGTGGTGTGCGTTCCCAATTCATACCTTTCTCTTCCATAAATTTGGCTGAGGCGGAGTGTTTAGGATCATTGTCTTGGAATATCCTATGGTGAGTTGGGTAATATTTATTCACAAATGGCACCATACATTCCTCTACTATTGTTTCTTGGAAAAATTTCTTATCCATGATTCCTACAGAAATCAAAAAATGTTGTTCATTAATAAGCAACTCCTTTTATTGTGCAGTTACACGTACTCTACAGTACAGCATGTATTTTTACAGAACACAGGCACAGAATAAAGTATAGTACTGTACCTTCGAAAAATAATAGGGGACCAGCTCCTAATCGTGATATGCCTCCCCATACATGGACTTTCAATGGATGCTTTGGGCGTGGTTTTAAAGAGATATGGTTACGTTTCCTGAATGACATTCTGGAGAACCGCTCAAGGGCAACAGACGATTCATCTGTGAAAATGACATCATCAAATGTTTCACCACTCTCAATCCATCGCCGTGCCTGTTCCACTCTCTTTTCTTTATTCACATCTCTTATCATTGGAGATATCCTGTGAAGAGCCAAAAATAATGAAATCAGATACAGTTATGAAATTACAGATTTACAGATTACTGTATATACAGTAGACTGTATGTGCAGTATACTGTATTATATACCTACTGTATACATTAAACTGTACATACAGTACATTAAGGTACATACAGAGTAATATATATATATACATACTGTACATACACACACACACACACACACACACACACACACACAGTATACAGTATGTAATCATCACAATAAGCCGGCAATGCTTCATTGCTGTCTCTGAGTGCCTATACAGTAGGTATCTCTTTTGGGATAGAATATATACAGTATATACACACACACATACTGTATATAGTATAAAGTACACACTCTGTATAATGATTTATGGCATTATTATATCACGTATCAAGGGATTATTAACAGTGCATTTACTGTATGGTTTATACTGCTTTCAGTATTTTACCTTGTTGCGCCAAAGGTCCATCCCATTTTCCGTCGCATCCTTCTGATGCTGGTGGCCGATATGTCCAGGTCATACTTGGAATGGAGAATTAGTTTTATTTGCAGAGCAGTACGCTCATCATCCTCACGAGTTAGTTCCTCCACAATTTGTTGCACTCTCCTACAGTACAATACAGTATGAAAAATATGAATTCATGAACAGCACAATCACAGTTACAATTGATGAAGTTTTTATTTTATTTAAAAAAAATTGTTTATGGTATAAAGCAAGTCATTTAAACATTACAGTAGTGTACAGTACGTACCATGTGCATTTTGTAGGAAATACAAATCTGGGCGTTGTTCTCTCGAATGCATGATAGCGCACCGTTTCTAAAGTGACTATAATGCCACTTTCCTTGAGCCATGCATGGATCTCTTTGATGGTTTTATTTTCTTTTTTCATGTTGGCGATTATCTTGCTCATCGTTTTGTTGATAGTTACTGGCATGTTGTCCAACTATAATTCCTGTATGGAGAAAAAACATTTGTGAATACTGTAGTCTAAAATTTACACATCTGAAAATGCATAAGAGTTTTATGATAGAAGTTAATACTGTACATGTTTACTATCCAGTACCTGATGTTCAAATTTAAGTATTGTATACTGTACAGTACTGAAAATACCACTTCAGTGTTATGGACTGCAATTAGTTTCCTGTATGAAACAGATACAGTACAGTAAATAACCCTCCTTGGAAGTGCATGGGCCCTGTGAGACTTACAGTAGTGTACAGCATAAGGGTCGACTGACATGATGTACAAGCATTACATACAGTACATGTCAGTACTGTATGTAAATTCTTCAATTATTGCCTAACAACAATGCTGCTTACTGTATATTAAATACTGTAGGCCTAGAAATGTGCATCTCAATATAGTAGTTAAAAACACAGGGGCCTATGTGGATAAGCGAGTTCTATGCACACTAAAAATGGCCACCGACCGTGAACCCCCAGCACGTGGCAGCGCTCGGATATGTAGTGAGATACAGTATAGCATACATTTCACAGTCCAGGGGGCAATGCTGAAGGAGCGTCACAATCCCCTAGCTCAATTACACCGGGATAAGCGAGGTCTATGCACATTACGGTATACCAAGCTGGATCGCTTAGCAACCTGACAAAATGGCCGCCGACCGTGAACTCCCAGCAGGTGGCAGCGCTCGGATATGTAGTGAGATACAGTATGACATACATTTCACAGTCCAGGGGGCAATGCTGAAGGAGCGTCACAATCCCCTAGCTCAATTACACTGGGATAAGCGAGGTCTATGCACATTACGGTATACCGAGCTGGATCGCTTAGCAACCTGACAAAATGGCCGCCGACCGTGAACTCCCAGCACGTGGCAGCGCTCGGATATGTAGTGAGATACAGTATGGCATACATTTCACACTCCAGGGGGCAATGCTGAAGGAGCGTCACAATCCCCTAGCTCAATTACACTGGGATAAGCGAGGTCTATGCACATTACGGTATACCGAGCTGGATCGCTTAGCAACCTGACAAAATGGCCGCCGACCGTGAACTCCCAGCACGTGGCAGCGCTCGGATATGTAGTGAGATACAGTATGGCATACATTTCACACTCCAGGGGGCAATGCTGAAGGAGCGTCACAATCCCCTAGCTCAATAACACTGGGATAAGCGAGGTCTATGCACATTACGGTATACCGAGCTGGATCTCTTAGCAACCTGACAAAATGGCCGCCGACCGTGAACTCCCAGCACGTGGCAGCGCTCAAATATGGAGTGAGAGATGGTATACATTTTAAAATACACCGGGATAAGTTGTACAGGCCAGGGAGCAATGCACAGGGACATTCATCATTTACGTATATAAATAATTGTAAACCGTAAATGAAAGAATTACCGGTCAAATACTGTATGACGAAACTGTGTCAATGAGCTGGAACACGTGAGCCTAGCAGAAGTTTTCGAAGGCAGAAACAGAGAGCAAATTATGAGGAGATTTCTGAAAGGTCGGAGAAGATCCACACAGCAAGTCTGCTTACAAGGAAACAGCTTTGCAAAGTGGGTAGCGGGGCGGTGACTGAGACGCTCTTTTATTCACATTCACACAAAAGGAATTCTTACCGCTGTGATTGGTGCCAATATAGGCGCATTCATCCTTACACCAATCACAGAGCATACTGTACTTTTGAATGTGAATAAAAGAGCGTCTCAGTCACCACCCGCTACCCACTTTGCAAAGCTGTTTCCTCGTAGGCAGACTTGCTGTCTGGATCTTCTCCGACCTTTCAGAAATCTCCTGATAATTTGCTCTCTGTTTCTGCCTTCGAAAACTTCTGCTAGGCTCACGTGTTCCAGCTCATTGACACAGTTTCGTCATACAGTATTTGACCGGTAATTCTTACATTTACGGTTTACAATTATTTATATACGTAAATGATGAATGTCCCTGTGCATTGCTCCCTGGCCTGTACAACTTATCCCGGTGTATTTTAAAATGTATACCATCTCTCACTCCATATTTGAGCGCTGCCACGTGCTGGGAGTTCACGGTCGGCGGCCATTTTGTCAGGTTGCTAAGCGATCCAGCTCGGTATACCGTAATGTGCATAGACCTCGCTTATCCCAGTGTAATTGAGCTAGGGGATTGTGACGCTCCTTCAGCATTGCCCCCTGGAGTGTGAAATGTATGCCATACTGTATCTCACTACATATCCGAGCGCTGCCACGTGCTGGGAGTTCACGGTCGGCGGCCATTTTGTCAGGTTGCTAAGCGATCCAGCTCGGTATACCGTAATGTGCATAGACCTCGCTTATCCCAGTGTAATTGAGCTAGGGGATTGTGACGCTCCTTCAGCATTGCCCCCTGGAGTGTGAAATGTATGCCATACTGTATCTCACTACATATCCGAGCGCTGCCACGTGCTGGGAGTTCACGGTCGGCGGCCATTTTGTCAGGTTGCTAAGCGATCCAGCTCGGTATACCGTAATGTGCATAGACCTCGCTTATCCCAGTGTAATTGAGCTAGGGGATTGTGACGCTCCTTCAGCATTGCCCCCTGGAGTGTGAAATGTATGCCATACTGTATCTCACTACATATCCGAGCGCTGCCACGTGCTGGGAGTTCACGGTCGGCGGCCATTTTGTCAGGTTGCTAAGCGATCCAGCTCGGTATACCGTAATGTGCATAGACCTCGCTTATCCCAGTGTAATTGAGCTAGGGGATTGTGACGCTCCTTCAGCATTGCCCCCTGGAGTGTGAAATGTATGCCATACTGTATCTCACTACATATCCGAGCACTGCCACGTGCTGGGAGTTCACGGTCGGCGGCCATTTTGTCAGGTTGCTAAGCGATCCAGCTCGGTATACCGTAATGTGCATAGACCTCGCTTATCCCAGTGTAATTGAGCTAAGGGATTGTGACGCTCCTTCAGCATTGCCCCCTGGAGTGTGAAATGTATGCCATACTGTATCTCACTACATATCCGAGCGCTGCCACGTGCTGGGAGTTCACGGTCGGCGGCCATTTTGTCAGGTTGCTAAGCGATCCAGCTCGGTATACCGTAATGTGCATAGACCTCGCTTATCCCAGTGTAATTGAGCTAGGGGATTGTGACGCTCCTTCAGCATTGCCCCCTGGAGTGTGAAATGTATGCCATACTGTATCTCACTACATATCCGAGCGCTGCCACGTGCTGGGAGTTCACGGTCGGTGGACATTTTGTCAGGTTGCTAAGCGATCCAGCTCGGTATACCGTAATGTGCATAGACCTCGCTTATCCCGGTGTAATTGAGCTAGGGGGATTGTGACGCTCCTTCAGCATTGCCCCCTGGAGTGTGAAATGTATGCCATACTGTATCTCACTACATATCCGAGCGCTGCCACGTGCTGGGAGTTCACGGTCGGCGGCCATTTTGTCAGGTTGCTAAGCGATCCAGCTCGGTATACCGTAATGTGCATAGACCTCGCTTATCCCAGTGTAATTGAGCTAGGGGATTGTGACGCTCCTTCAGCATTGCCCCCTGGACTGTGAAATGTATGTCATACTGTATCTCACTACATATCCGAGCGCTGCCACCTGCTGGGAGTTCACGGTCGGCGGCCATTTTGTCAGGTTGCTAAGCGATCCAGCTTGGTATACCGTAATGTGCATAGACCTCGCCGGTGTAATTGACAGGGCCGTCTTTTCATATGGGCTCAATGGGCTCTTGCCCAAGGGCCCCAGGAGTAAAAGGGACCTAGTCTGATAGCTGAGGGTCCCCTCTTTCCAGGGGTACCAGATTTTTGAAAATCGGCCCTGGGGAACCAGAGATAGCAGGCTTCAAAGCAGTGGTCCCCATCCAAACCTGTTAATTGTTTTTCACAGCCAGATATCTAGGTTTCTTTTTGCCTTAGAGTTTTTCGGAGGGTATACTCCAAAAGCTGTGACTCCCCCCTTTCAGTGGACACTGGCAGCTTGCCTCTACTATGCCCAGAACCAGAGATATCAGCCTTCAAGCAGCTGTTCCCAGCTCCAGCTCCACACTCCTACTGTAATATGCAGTTTTATATTTTTGTCGGTGGATTGCTCTGGCTTCTAAAGTCTGATCACCAAGTCCCCAGTACGTCCTGACAGGTGTCCCCAGTATCTCCTGACAAGTGTCCCCAGTACCTCCTGACAGGTGGGACTCTAGTTTTTTTTTTCCCCATTAGAGCTAAGAAATCTACAGTATTTCCAGGAACTGGAGATATCTGCAGTAAAGCACGCTGCCCTGACCCCCGGAAAATGATGAATATTAAGCCCACTCCATTATCCACTCCTCCCCTGTGTATTAAACACCCCCTACCACCCTGGAAGTCATGTACCAGGGCCCCTTCATTCAGCACAATGCCCCCTTCTACAGTTTAGTGTTCTCCTTCCTTCCCCATCTGTGCAGTAAAGGAATAATTAGCAGAAATTATTTCTCCAGGTCCTACTGTACATACTGAGCGAAAGATAGAACCCCCCCTATCCCCCGCGGAACATCAAAGCTGCCGCTGATAGCTCCCCCCACCCCTTCCGCTGGTGGGTGGGTAGGGGCCCCAGTGCATTGCTGTGTCCAGGGGCCCACACTGCTGTTAAGATGGCTCTGGTAATTGAGCTAGGGGATTGTGACGCTCCTTCAGCATTGCCCCCTGGACTGTACCATACTGTATCTCACTCCATATCCAAGCGCTGCCACGTGCTGGGAGTTCACGGTCGGCGGCCATTTTGTCAGGTTGCTAAGCGATCCAGCTCGGTATAACGTAATGTACATAGACCTCGCTTATCCCGGTGTACTATGTGCAGTAGTACTGAATGATTGCTATCACTTGTGGTGAAACACCTATCTTATCAAATACAGTAACTACTGTACAGTATAGTTGTTCGCACAGGTGATGGTAATCATACTGTATATTTAAACTGAAGTCCGTAACAGAGCATTCTGTCCCTCCTGCAGAGGTTCATGTTGGGAGGCACAGGGAAAAAAGTATAATACTGTACAGTATTTGCACTTTACTGTTGTGCACTTTATTTGAAAATGTACAGTTGTTTGCTATTTTTAGCATGCTGTGCTTTACATGTTTTCTTATTGTGGTTTTTATATTTTTAGACAAAAGTCAAAGAATGCAGACTACCAGATTTTACGGGAGTGCCAAAACCCACCCATCAGTGGCACAGAAACTTGCTGCAGTAGTCCCACAAAAGAAGAAGAAAACTGCCAAGGCGGCTCAGAAAGATAATGTGGTGAAACCACGAAAAAATGCCAAGGCACAGAATAATAAGTTGGAGCTGATATGTGGTGTGGCAAATGATGTAATTGTTCCATCTCCTGCAGATCACAGTGTTCAGCCAATGAATCTGGAAATACCGGTGCTAGAGGACGTGACAAACACGCTGCATCAGGAAGCTTCTTTTTTGGACCATGTAGCCACCCCTGGACAAGAAGACATGACACATTCACCACGAAGAAGGTTGCATTTCACAGATGTGAACACCAAAGTGCAGGACTGCCAGTGTACCTGTCCTGTTTTACTAAAGGAGCTACTCAGTAAGGTGACCAATATGGAGTCAGAAGTTGGTGGACAGGTCAATCAGCTGCAGACCGATGTGGCTGGCCTTAAAGAAGGCATAAAGGAACAGATGGTAGAAGCCATGAAGAAAGTCATTGAACAAACGAGGGAAGAATGGCAAGTTGGAGTTTGCCGCACCATAATTGCAACACACCACCAAGCGGTTCAAGTCAGCGGCCTGGACGACCGAGGCCTGGAGGACCGCAGAGGAGGCCTGGAGGACCGCAGAGGAGGCCTGGAGGACCGCAGCGGACTGGACGAAGTCAGCGGCTTGGACGACCGCAGAGGAGGCCTGGAGGACCGCAGAGGAGACCTGGACGACCGCAGAGGAGACCTGGACGACCGTAGAGGAGCCCTGGAGGACCGCAGAGGCCTGGACCACAGCAGCGGACTGGACGAAGTCAGCGGCTTGGACGACCGCAGAGGAGGCCTGGAGGACCGCAGAAGAGACCTGGAGGACCGCAGAGGAAACCTGGACGACCGCAGAGGAAACCTGGAGGACCGCAGAGGAGGCCTGGACGACCGTAGAGGAGGCCTGGACCACAGCAGCGGACTGGACGAAGTCAGCGACTTCGACGACCGCAGAGGAGGCCTGGAGGACCGCAGAAGAGACCTGGAGGACCGCAGAGGAAACCTGGAGGACCGTAGAGGAGGCCTGGACGACCGTAGAGGAGGCCTGGAGGACCGCAGAGGCCTGGACCACAGCAGCGGACTGGACGCAGTCAGCGGCTTGGACGACCGCAGAGGAGGCCTGGAGGACCGCAGAGGAAACCTGGACGACCGCAGAGGAAACCTGGACGACCGCAGAGGAAACCTGGACGACCGCAGAGGAAACCTGGAGGACCGCAGAGGAAACCTGGAGGACCGCAGAGGAAACCTGGAGGACCGCAGAGGAAACCTGGAGGACCGCAGAGGCCTGGACCACAGCAGCGGACTGGACCACAGCAGCGGACTGGACGAAGTCAGCGACTTGGACGACCGCAGAGGAGGCCTGGAGGACCGCAGAAGAGACCTGGAGGACCGCAGAGGAAACCTGGAGGACCGCAGAGGAAACCTGGAGGACCGCAGAGGAGGCCTGGACGACCGTAGAGGTGGCCTGGACGACCGTAGAGGAGCCCTGGAGGACCGCAGAGGCCTGGACCACAGCAGCGGACTGGACGAAGTCAGCGGCTTGGACGACCGCAGAGGAGGCCTGGAGGACCGCAGAAGAGGCCTGGACGACCGCAGAGGAGGCCTGGACGACCGCAGAGGAGGCCTGGACGACCGCAGAGGAGGCCTGGACGACCGCAGAGGAGGCCTGGAGGACCGCAGAGGAGGCCTGGAGGACCGCAGAGGGCTGGACGACCGCAGCGGGCTGGACGACCGCAGAGGCCTGGATTCAAGTGTGCTGTTGCCAGGAACACCAATGATGACCAGCACACCTGCTCACAGGCCACTTCTCAATACATTCGGAGGCTCTCTGAACAATATTGCCCTGGCTGTCATCTCAACTTCCCTGGACGACCATCTGTACAGAGCTTCAAATGGACATATTCAGAAATATGCATATTCTCTGTTCCAGCACCATGTACAGTACGACAAATACTTGACGTGGGCCAATCGTGTGAACTTTGATGGTTCCAAGGGCAAACTTCCGCTGCCCAAAAATCTGGTACATGACATCATGGCTAGGTGTGAACGCCGCGTGAGGATTGGTGATCCAGAAAAGAGGAAGATAAGGGATACCATAAACGCTGCGCTGAGAACGAAGAGGAAAATGACTTGGAAGCTCCACTATGATGAAACCAGATCATTACCTACCTCCTAGCTTCAGCACATCAGCTTCACACAGCTGAAGCTAAAAAATTGTGTCAATGTACCTGTATGACCTGTACATTTTCTGGGGCTGCATGCACTGTGCTGAATCCACTTGGAGCAGCTCGGTTACTCAAAGGGGAGTGCATGAACTTGGCTCACCACATTCCTGGTAATGTAAGGGCCTGGTACAAGTTGCCCCTTTTATTCCTGTTGATTTTTTGGGCGCTGCTGTATCTATCCAGTAGCAGCCGAGTCCATTGTGCTGTGTCCATCTGGGGCCTTGGGCTGCGTTTCCATCCAGGGGCTGCTGTTGTCAGTCCTCTATTCTGGTGTCCGTATGCGACAGTGTTAAAAAGCAAAAGACAAAAACGAAAAATAATTCAAAAAAGCAAAACCTAAAAATAAAGTACAAAAACCATTACCCCGCACCACCACCACAAAAAAATAAATTATAAAAATGTTAAAGTTGATATTGTTACTGTATTTGTGCTGTTACCTTTTGATTAAAGTACCGTACAGTATGTGTGATGTTGGCTTTCTTATTACAATACAGTATGTGTGATGTTACATGTTCCAAATGATTTTGTCCGTAAATAAAGTGTTTCTTAAAATAAACATGACGTGGTTTCCAATGTTTGTATTCCCAACTTCCTGTACTGTATAAATTAGTACTACTGTATGATGGGAATTCCATTAAGAGTGGTATACTGTATGTAAAACAACTTGGTTAGGCATCTTGCATTTCATATTTTAATAAAAACCACAGGAAACTTCTATTTTTAAAAGTTTATTGAAGAAAAAAAAGGTGTTTTTTTTAAATAAAGTTTGAAAGTTAATTAAAACAAAAAAGTAGTTTGTTCTTCGTTACATTCTTTTCTTGTGTATATAGATATCTGTGGGAAAAAAAAAAAAGTATTAAAGTAAAGACACTCATGTTCATTTGTTTTCCAAGAAAATTTGTGGAACCACACAGCCCAGCAATAAGTCATGCTGGGCTGTGTGGTTCCACAAAAGGCATGCGGTCCAAAGTGAAATAGTGGTGTCAGTGGTCAGCACTTTGACACGCTAACATTTGTGGAACCACACAGCCCAGCAATAAGTCATGCTGGGCTGTGTGGTTCCACAAAAGGCATGCGGTCCAAAGTGAAATACTGTAGTGGTGTCAGTGGTCAGCACTTTGACACGCTAACATTTGTGGAACCACACAGCAATGCCTGACACACACAAAATGCCTGACACACACAAAATGCCTGACACACACATGCTGGAGGGAAAACACATGTTTGCCAAACAGTCGACAGCACATGTCGGCCAGATGGCCGACCAAACTTGCTCCAAATCACCCCAAACTGGCCAGAAAGCACCCCAGCACACTCAGGAGGTACACCACAGCTAAATTAGGAGAGAATTTCATTACAAACAGCCAGATCTTGCAGATTATCTGCCAGATAATTGTATGGTGTACAGTATGCCTATCTTATACAGTAGAAAAAGATACTATACAATGGAGTACAATAACAAACATATTTATTAAAAAAAAAAAAATTTAAAATGCTCTTAATAACAAATTAAAAAAGTGGTCCACTAAGAGGTGGACCACCACCCGCAGGAGCTGGATGGCACGCTGCAACTGTTCTGTGGGAAAAAAAGGACAGTATTACAAAACAAATACTGAATACTTTACAGTGTAGTAATGGCAATACAGTACTTTACTCTATATTAGACAATCTTGTTATTTACAATGTACAGTACTGTATTGTCAGTACAGTAAATCAAACACTACTGTATGCTGTCGAGGTAATTTAAACATTGCTTTAGTTTACCTCTTGTATAAGTGGGCTGCTGCCTGCCCGCTTCTGGGCCAGCCCACCTATCTTGCCCCTGTCTGGGGCCCCCATAAATCATTGGCACTATATTGGAGAAAAAAAAACATTTAGTCACATTCAAATACTAAACAATTATTACTGTATACTGTAGGTACAGTATTATACTGTATTGCTGGTATTCAAAATATAAAGTACTGTACAAGAGTTTAGCTTCAATAGGTCATAAACAAATTGTCAAAGGAATAAAACACCACAGTACAAATACTGTAGACATTTATGTATTAGCAGTCATGACATTTCATGACCGCTTCAGAAAAAAGAGGGTTACAGTACTGTAGGTGGTGTTGTAGGGAGTACTATCAATAATAGTGGACTGTACTCAGAGCCAGCCATAAATAATATGATTCCCTAGTCAAGTTTTTGGATGCTGCCCCCTTGCACAGATGCTATTTCCGCCTCTGACCCTGTACCCCTTTCCCAGCACCATCACCCCTCAACCATAGCAGTCCTCATTTTGGTGCTCCTCCAACCTACTGTATGTTTAAAATAGCAAAAGTGTGCACATTCGGTGTGCATCCCAAAACGGTGCATGTTCTTGCTGGGAAGGGGCATGGCCACACAGTAATTCCCCAATCTGAAATGACGCCACACAGTACTGCAACTTTATTCACAACATATCATGCAATAGTGTCTCTTATTCTCGTTACATCATATGATAGTACCACATTACTCCTTAAAGTATTCCCACTTATTCACATTGCATCACATCATATTGCTCTTTGTTCACATTAGACCACACAGTAGTGCCCTTGCTACAGTATATGTTACACAACAAAGTACTGTATACACATAATGCTGCACATTAGTAATGCATTTTGTATGCACAGAATATACTGTAGGCATGCTGCATATCATATTAATCAGCAGAAGCTGCTTGTGCCCCTAGGCATTTGGCAAGTATGCCTATGCCTAGGGCAGGCTCAGACTGGAGATCAGTACGTAATCCCGCTGGACGGGATCCCGGCAGTCAAAATACAGACGCCGGAATCCCGACCACACAATCCCGACAGGGGCGGCGAGCGGAAAGCAGCCCCTTGCATGCTTGCTTCGCTCGCCACGCGGTGGGCACGGTGCCTCGCTACGCTCTACACACTATTATATCAGTAGTCAGGAAACGCAGCATGCATTTGTGTAGTGAAGAGGGTGAAAAAGGAGAGAAAGTACAGTATGTACTGTAAGGTTATGTCAGAGGGTGTGAAGATGATCAGCTCAGTGTTATACATGTTACAGTAAGTTAGAATACAGTACAGTGCATTATGTATTTCTATTTTATTACCAGGTGTCTCCTCCACTGGTTGGCGACGGACTGTAAAAAGATAAAATACAGTTAGTCATATCAGTTGGACTTAAAGTAATGTTGGAGAAAAAAAATACTGTAATTGCAGTACCAACTATTGCTACTGTACAGTATATTTATTTACCAAAATGGTATTCTGGCTCGTCGTCTGTGGGTAAAAGAGAAGAATATTATAAGATACAGTATACAGTAAAAAGTATAGTAATAGTACACTAGTGTCCAGGCCTAGTGACAGGTGGGTAAAAAAAGGTATGCTTGTGACAGGCATGGTGATTCCAAGGGACCCCACCGAGACCATCAGAAAATTTGTGAGTGGCCCGTATGCCGGTGATTATGACTAGACTAAGGTAGCAACTCTTTTTTGCTTTGAATTATGCATACTGTACAGTACTGTACTGTATGTGCATATTGTACAGTACACTTAAAATATTTAGCAGTTACTGTAGTGGTAATTTTTGGGATGACAGTATCAGCATACTGTAAGCATCCAACTGCGGCCCCCAAACAGATGCCGCCCCTAGGTACAGTACGTGCCTCTCGTGCCTAATGGGAAATTCATCACTGACAGTATCTAGAGAGAGAGATGAATGGAGAGACAGTGACATGGGGGGAGAGAGAGAGAGAGAGAGAGAGATTTAGTAAGATGGGAGTTTTTTTTAGAACAGGTGATGTTATCCACAGAGGCAGAACTCTGGGAGGCAACGGAGTCATCTGCCGCCGGGCTCCTGCTCTGAAGGAGGGGAACCTCTCCTCCTATTCTGTGACACCATTGAATTAAGTTAATTGATAGCTGTCGCTGTCTTTTTAGTGGCAGACTTCCTCACTGGTCCACGCACCTTACAAGTCACACCCTCTTTATTATACTGAATATACACATTTTACAAGTATCACACCCAGGATTAGAAACCACAACCTATTACACTGGAAGCAGGAACCTCACTGATGAAGCGGTTTGCTCCTGTATAGCAAATATGAGAATTCTAACTACAGTATATGAAGATACTTCTCTGACAATTACAAATATTACCTACTGTACTGCATTATCGTCTGTAAGTGTAACTACTGTAGATAAATGTTAATGTGGAATGTGATTGGTTGCTACTGTATGGGCAATATCACCAGTTCAAACAAAAACAATCATCTAAAGTAGAGATGAGCGCCTGAAATTTTTCGGGTTTTGTGTTTTGGTTTTGGGTTCGGTTCCGCGGCCGTGTTTTGGGTTCGAACGCGTTTTGGCAAAACCTCACCGAATTTTTTTTGTCGGATTCGGGTGTGTTTTGGATTCGGGTGTTTTTTTCAAAAAACACTAAAAAACAGCTTAAATCATAGAATTTGGGGGTCATTTTGATCCCAAAGTATTATTAACCTCAAAAACCATAATTTACACTCATTTTCAGTCTATTCTGAATACCTCACACCTCACAATATTATTTTTAGTCCTAAAATTTGCACCGAGGTCGCTGTGTGAGCAAGATAAGCGACCCTAGTGGCCGACACAAACACCGGGCCCATCTAGGAGTGGCACTGCAGTGTCACGCAGGATGTCCCTTCCAAAAAACCCTCCCCAAACAGCACATGACGCAAAGAAAAAAAGAGGTGCAATGAGGTAGCTGTGTGAGTAAGATTAGCGACCCTAGTGGCCGACACAAACACCGGGCCCATCTAGGAGTGGCACTGCAGTGTCACGCAGGATGGCCCTTCCAAAAAACCCTCCCCAAACAGCACATGACGCAAAGAAAAAAAGAGGCGCAATGAGGTAGCTGTGTGAGTAAGATTAGCGACCCTAGTGGCCGACACAAACACCGGGCCCATCTAGGAGTGGCACTGCAGTGTCACGCAGGATGGCCCTTCCAAAAAACCCTCCCCAAACAGCACATGACGCAAAGAAAAAAAGAGGCGCAATGAGGTAGCTGACTGTGTGAGTAATATTAGCGACCCTAGTGGCCGACACAAACACCGGGCCCATCTAGGAGTGGCACTGCAGTGTCACGCAGGATGTCCCTTCCAAAAAACCCTCCCCAAACAGCACATGACGCAAAGAAAAAAAGAGGCGCAATGAGGTAGCTGACTGTGTGAGTAAGATTAGCGACCCTAGTGGCCGACACAAACACCGGGCCCATCTAGGAGTGGCACTGCAGTGTCACGCAGGATGTCCCTTCCAAAAAACCCTCCCCAAACAGCACATGACGCAAAGAAAAAAAGAGGCGCAATGAGGTAGCTGTGTGAGTAAGATTAGCGACCCTAGTGGCCGACACAAACACCGGGCCCATCTAGGAGTGGCACTGCAGTGTCACGCAGGATGTCCCTTCCAAAAAACCCTCCCCAAACAGCACATGACGCAAAGAAAAAAAGAGGCGCAATGAGGTAGCTGACTGTGTGAGTAAGATTAGCGACCCTAGTGGCCGACACAAACACCAGGCCCATCTAGGAGTGGCACTGCAGTGTCACGCAGGATGTCCCTTCCAAAAAACCCTCCCCAATCAGCACATGATGCAAAGAAAAAGAAAAGAAAAAAGAGGTGCAAGATGGAATTGTCCTTGGGCCCTCCCACCCACCCTTATGTTGTATAAACAAAACAGGACATGCACACTTTAACCAACCCATCATTTCAGTGACAGGGTCTGCCACACGACTGTGACTGATATGACGGGTTGGTTTGGACCCCCCCCAAAAAAGAAGCAATTAATCTCTCCTTGCACAAACTGGCTCTACAGAGGCAAGATGTCCACCTCATCTTCACCCTCCGATATATCACCGTGTACATCCCCCTCCTCACAGATTATCAATTCGTCCCCACTGGAATCCACCATCTCAGCTCCCTGTGTACTTTGTGGAGGCAATTGCTGCTGGTCAATGTCTCCGCGGAGGAATTGATTATAATTCATTTTAATGAACATCATCTTCTCCACATTTTCTGGATGTAACCTCGTACGCCGATTGCTGACAAGGTGAGCGGCGGCACTAAACACTCTTTCGGAGTACACACTTGTGGGAGGGCAACTTAGGTAGAATAAAGCCAGTTTGTGCAAGGGCCTCCAAATTGCCTCTTTTTCCTGCCAGTATAAGTACGGACTGTGTGACGTGCCTACTTGGATGCGGTCACTCATATAATCCTCCACCATTCTATCAATGTTGAGAGAATCATATGCAGTGACAGTAGACGACATGTCCGTAATCGTTGTCAGGTCCTTCAGTCCGGACCAGATGTCAGCATCAGCAGTCGCTCCAGACTGCCCTGCATCACCGCCAGCGGGTGGGCTCGGAATTCTGAGCCTTTTCCTCGCACCCCCAGTTGCGGGAGAATGTGAAGGAGGAGATGTTGACAGGTCGCGTTCCGCTTGACTTGACAATTTTGTCACCAGCAGGTCTTTCAACCCCAGCAGACCTGTGTCTGCCGGAAAGAGAGATCCAAGGTAGGCTTTAAATCTAGGATCGAGCACGGTGGCCAAAATGTAGTGCTCTGATTTCAACAGATTGACCACCCGTGAATCCTTGTTAAGCGAATTAAGGGCTGCATCCACAAGTCCCACATGCCTAGCGGAATCGCTCCGTGTTAGCTCCTCCTTCAATGCCTCCAGATTCTTCTGCAAAAGCCTGATGAGGGGAATGACCTGACTCAGGCTGGCAGTGTCTGAACTGACTTCACGTGTGGCAAGTTCAAAGGGCATCAGAACCTTGCACAACGTTGAAATCATTCTCCACTGCACTTGAGACAGGTGCATTCCACCTACTATATCGTGCTCAATTGTATAGGCTTGAATGGCCTTTTGCTGCTCCTCCAACCTCTGAAGCATATAGAGGGTTGAATTCCACCTCGTTACCACTTCTTGCTTCAGATGATGGCAGGGCAGGTTCAGTAGTTTTTGGTGGTGCTCCAGTTTTCTGTACGTGGTGCCTGTACGCCGAAAGTGTCCCGCAATTCTTCTGGCCACCGACAGCATCTCTTGCACGCCCCTGTCGTTTTTTAAAAAATTCTGCACCACCAAATTCAAGGTATGTGCAAAACATGGGACGTGCTGGAATTGGCCCAGATTTAATGCACACACAATATTGCTGGCGTTGTCCGATGCCACAAATCCACAGGAGAGTCCAATTGGGGTAAGCCATTCCGCGATGATCTTCCTCAGTTGCCGTAAGAGGTTTTCAGCTGTGTGCGTATTCTGGAAAGCGGTGATACAAAGCGTAGCCTGCCTAGGAAAGAGTTGGCGTTTGCGAGATGCTGCTACTGGTGCCGCCGCTGCTGTTCTTGCGGCGGGAGTCCATACATCTACCCAGTGGGCTGTCACAGTCATATAGTCCTGACCCTGCCCTGCTCCACTTGTCCACATGTCCGTGGTTAAGTGGACATTGGGTACAGCTGCATTTTTTAGGACACTGGTGACTCTTTTTCTGAGGTCTGTGTACATTTTCGGTATCGCCTGCCTAGAGAAATGGAACCTAGATGGTATTTGGTACCGGGGACACAGTACCTCCAACAAGTCTCTAGTTGGCTCTGCAGTAATGATGGATACCGGAACCACGTTTCTCACCACCCAGGATGCCAAGGCCTCAGTTATCCGCTTTGCAGTAGGATGACTGCTGTGATATTTCATCTTCCTCGCAAAGGACTGTTGAACAGTCAATTGCTTACTGGAAGTAGTACAAGTGGGCTTACGACTTCCCCTCTGGGATGACCATCGACTCCCAGCGGCAACAACAGCAGCGCCAGCAGCAGTAGGCGTTACACGCAAGGATGCATCGGAGGAATCCCAGGCAGGAGAGGACTCGTCAGAATTGCCAGTGACATGGCCTGCAGGACTATTGGCATTCCTGGGGAAGGAGGAAATTGACACTGAGGGAGTTGGTGGGGTGGTTTGCGTGAGCTTGGTTACAAGAGGAAGGGATTTACTGGTCAGTGGACTGCTTCCGCTGTCACCCAAAGTTTTTGAACTTGTCACTGACTTATTATGAATGCGCTGCAGGTGACGTATAAGGGAGGATGTTCCGAGGTGGTTAACGTCCTTACCCCTACTTATTACAGCTTGACAAAGGGAACACACGGCTTGACACCTGTTGTCCGCATTTCTGGTGAAATACCTCCACACCGAAGAGCTGATTTTTTTGGTATTTTCACCTGGCATGTCAACGGCCATATTCCTCCCACGGACAACAGGTGTCTCCCCGGGTGCCTGACTTAAACAAACCACCTCACCATCAGAATCCTCCTGGTCAATTTCCTCCCCAGCGCCAGCAACACCCATATCCTCCTCATCCTGGTGTACTTCAACACTGACATCTTCAATCTGACTATCAGGAACTGGACTGCGGGTGCTCCTTCCAGCACTTGCAGGGGGCGTGCAAATGGTGGAAGGCGCATGCTCTTCACGTCCAGTGTTGGGAAGGTCAGGCATCGCAACCGACACAATTGGACTCTCCTTGTGGATTTGGGATTTCAAAGAACGCACAGTTCTTTGCGGTGCTTTTGCCAGCTTGAGTCTTTTCAGTTTTCTAGCGAGAGGCTGAGTGCTTCCATCCTCATGTGAAGCTGAACCACTAGCCATGAACATAGGCCAGGGCCTCAGCCGTTCCTTGCCACTCCGTGTGGTAAATGGCATATTGGCAAGTTTACGCTTCTCCTCCGACAATTTTATTTTAGGTTTTGGAGTCCTTTTTTTACTGATATTTGGTGTTTTGGTTTTGACATGCTCTGTACTATGCCATTGGGCATCGGCCTTGGCAGACGACGTTGCTGGCATTTCATCGTCTCGGCCATGACTAGTGGCAGCAGCTTCAGCACGAGGTGGAAGTGGATCTTGATCTTTCCCTAATTTTGGAACCTCAACATTTTTGTTCTCCATATTTTAATAGGCACAACTAAAAGGCACCTCAGGTAAACAATGGAGATGGATGGATTGGATACTAGTATACAATTATGGACGGGCTGCCGAGTGCCGACACAGAGGTAGCCACAGCCGTGAACTACCGCACTGTACTGTGTCTGCTGCTAATATATAGACTGGTTGATAAAGAGATAGTATACTCGTAACTAGTATGTATGTATAAAGAAAGAAAAAAAAACCACGGTTAGGTGGTATATACAATTATGGACGGGCTGCCGAGTGCCGACACAGAGGTAGCCACAGCCGTGAACTACCGCACTGTACTGTGTCTGCTGCTAATATATAGACTGGTTGATAAAGAGATAGTATACTCGTAACTAGTATGTATGTATAAAGAAAGAAAAAAAAACCACGGTTAGGTGGTATATACAATTATGGACGGGCTGCCGAGTGCCGACACAGAGGTAGCCACAGCCGTGAACTACCGCACTGTACTGTGTCTGCTGCTAATATATAGACTGGTTGATAAAGAGATAGTATACTCGTAACTAGTATGTATGTATAAAGAAAGAAAAAAAAACCACGGTTAGGTGGTATATACAATTATGGACGGGCTGCCGAGTGCCGACACAGAGGTAGCCACAGCCGTGAACTACCGCACTGTACTGTGTCTGCTGCTAATATATAGACTGGTTGATAAAGAGATAGTATACTCGTAACTAGTATGTATGTATAAAGAAAGAAAAAAAAACACGGTTAGGTGGTATATACAATTATGGACGGGCTGCCGAGTGCCGACACAGAGGTAGCCACAGCCGTGAACTACCGCACTGTACTGTGTCTGCTGCTAATATATAGACTGGTTGATAAAGAGATAGTATACTCGTAACTAGTATGTATGTATAAAGAAAGAAAAAAAAACCACGGTTAGGTCACTGGTATATACAATTATGGACGGGCTGCCGAGTGCCGACACAGAGGTAGCCACAGCCGTGAACTACCGCACTGTACTGTGTCTGCTGCTAATATATAGACTGGTTGATAAAGAGATAGTATACTCGTAACTAGTATGTATGTATAAAGAAAGAAAAAAAAACCACGGTTAGGTCACTGGTATATACAATTATGGACGGGCTGCCGAGTGCCGACACAGAGGTAGCCACAGCCGTGAACTACCGCACTGTACTGTGTCTGCTGCTAATATATAGACTGGTTGATAAAGAGATAGTATACTCGTAACTAGTATGTATGTATAAAGAAAGGAAAAAAAACCACGGTTAGGTCACTGGTGTCACGATCCGGGTATCTGGTCGCCATTACTTACCCTTCAGATGCCTCCTAAGGCGGGCTCAGCGTTCCAGGACCGGATTCCGCTGTTCCTGAGTTTCCACATGCAGAGTGGTCTTTTCATCAGCCGCGGCCTCCGCTGTGCCCGCGTGGTTAAATGTGCATCTATCAGCCTGGCGTCTCCTGTCTCCGGTGGCCGGCGCCGCCATTACTGTTTCCCAGACCACATGGATTACAAACCAAACTTCCCTCCAAGTGTCTGCATGGGCGCAGCCATCTTGGATTTTGTCATCTGATCATTTCCACCAATCTGCTGTCTGTGTTGTTGATTTGCATAATTGCCTAGCCAACCCCTTCCTTGCTGCAGGTATAAGTAAGCTGTACCTGAGCAAGGAAGACGTCAGTGCTTTGGTTGTCAAACCTAGTTCCTGTTTGTCTCTCTTCTATGATTGTCTTCCAGGTTCCAGCTCCTGTCTCAAGACTTCCACCATAGAGACCCGCACCAGCATTCCACCTGCGGTGTAGCCTGACTCTCCAATCCATTGTGGATTCATCTGTTTCCAGCTACAACACTACCTGCTTCCAGCCTCAGCTTCCAGCAGAGTACAGCTTCCCTTAAAGGGCCGGTGTCCTTTCTACACTTTACCACTCTCCACCGGAATTATTATTTCTCCGCTCTCAAGTTCTACATTTCAGTTCACATTTCATCGCTCCCAAAGTTCATTTATTATTTAACTGGTTCCAGCCAGTATCCACTCCGTGCTAACAACAGTCTGGTTCCAGCCAGTATCCACAGCAGCTGTTTTACCTTCAGCAACCCAGCTCTTCCTGGAACACCAGCTGGTACAATCCTGGGTTATCTCCATTGCTACAGCCGGGCCTGGTAAGGACTTTCCATCTAGAAGATCATAAGAACTATCTCACACTACCAGTGCCCTGTGGCTCCTGCCATGCTGTAGTACTCAGGAACTGTATTTATTCTTTGCTGACTTTTACGTTTTCTTTTATTGCTGCTGTGATGCGGAGTTGTCATAATAAACATCATTGACTTTTATCTAAGTTGTCGTGGTCACGCCTTCGGGCAGTTATTATTCATGTTACTTACATGTCCAGGGGTCTGATACAACCTCCCAGGTTCCGGTACATCTCAGCCCCTACAACTGAGGCTGCCTCCCGTCAGCTCAGGCCCTCAGTTGTGACAACTGGTATATACAATTATGGACAGGCTGCCGAGTGCCGACACAGAGGTAGCCACAGCCGTGAACTACCGCACTGTACTGTGTCTGCTGCTAATATATAGACTGGTTGATAAAGAGATAGTATACTCGTAACTAGTATGTATGTATAAAGAAAGAAAAAAAAACCACGGTTAGGTCACTGGTATATACAATTATGGACGGGCTGCCGAGTGCCGACACAGAGGTAGCCACAGCCGTGAACTACCGCACTGTACTGTGTCTGCTGCTAATATAGACTGGTTGATAAAGAGATAGTATACTACTAATATTATATACTGGTGGTCAGGTCACTGGTCACTAGTCACACTGGCAGTGGCACTCCTGCAGCAAAAGTGTGCACTGTTTAATTTTAATATAATATTATGTACTCCTGGCTCCTGCTATAACCTATAACTGGCACTGCAGTAGTGCTCCCCAGTCTCCCCCACAATTATAAGCTGTGTGAGCTGAGCAGTCAGACAGATATATAATATATATAGATGATGCAGCACACTGGCCTGAGCCTGAGCAGTGCACACAGATATGGTATGTGACTGAGTCACTGTGTGCTGTGTATCGCTTTTTTCAGGCAGAGAACGGATTATAAATAAAAGTGGTGGTCACCAGTGGCGTCATGAGGTGGGTGCGGGGGGTGCGGCCCGCACCCGGGTGTTACCCGTCAATAGGGTGACACCAAAACGAGCCGCACACTCACACGCACCCCCATCCCCTGACATGAAAATGCCTGGTCCACGGCTGCGTCCACACCCCCTCCTCCCAGGCCCCGCCTCCTAAAGCCTGACACTCTCACCTGTCAGTGAGATCAGCAGGCAGCAGCCACAGACCCGTGCAGGCAGTGCACTGTGTCCACCCCTCCCCTCTCCTCCAGCGTCCACTCTCTCCTCACTCCGGGTCCTGACTGAGCCTGACACATGCAAGCTCCGCCCCCAGACTGTAACTACACGAGCATGTAGTTGCTGCTGATGTTGCTGCATGATGCCAGGTAACTTCTATAGTGGCTCTACATGTCCATGATGAGCAGAATCGATTTCTGATGTGTGTATGTGTCTGTATGGGGGTTCTGATGTGTGTATGTGTCTGTATGGGGGTGAATGTGGGATGTATAAATTGTTGGATTACTGAGTGCTGTGGGGGATGGTGGGGGCTAATTTGGGCTGTGTGAGCGTACTATGGGTGCAGTTCGAGTGTAGTATGGGTGCTGTGTGAGCGTAGTATGGGTGCTGCTGTATGACGTAGTATGGGTGCTGCTGTATGACGTAGTATGGGTGCTGCTGTGTGAGTGTAGTATGGGTGCTGTGTGAGCGTAGTATGGGTGCTGCTGTGTGAGTGTAGTATGGGTGCAGTTTGAGTGTAGTATGGGTGCTGTGTGAGCGTAGTATGGGTGCTGCTGTGTGAGCGTAGTGTGGATGATGTTTGAGCGTAGTATGGGTGCTGCTGTGTGAGCGTAGTATGGGTGCTGCTGTGTGAGTGTAGTATGGGTGCAGTTTGAGTGTAGTATGGGTGCAGTTTGAGTGTAGTATGGGTGCTGTGTGACATAGTATGGGTGCTGCTGTGTGAACATAGTATGGGTGCTGCTGTGTGAGCATAGTATGGGTGCTGCTGTGTGAGCATAGTATGGGTGCTGCTGTGTGAGCGTAGTATGGGTGCTGTGTGTGAGCGTAGTATGGGTGCTACTGTGTGAGCGTAGTGTGGATGCTGTGTGAGTGTAGTATGAGTGCTGCTGTGTGAGCGTAGTGTGGATGCTGTTTGAGCGAAGTATGGGTGGTGCTGTGTGAGTGTAGTATGGGTGCATTTGAGTGTAGTATGGGTGCTGTGTTACGTAGTATGGGTGCTGCTGTGTGAGCGTAGTGTGGATGCTGTGTGAGCGAAGTATGGGTGCTGCTGTGTGAGCGTACTATGGGTGCAGTTTGAGTGTAGTATGGGTGCTACTGTGTGAGTGTAGTGTGGATGCTGTGTGAGCATAGTATGGGTACTGCTGTGTAAGCATAGTATGGGTGCTGCTGTGTGAGCGTAGTATGGGTGCTGCTGTGTGAGCGTAGTATGGGTGCTGCTGTGTGAGCATAGTGTGGATGCTGTGTGAGCATAGTATGGGTGCTGCTGTGTGAGTGTAGTATGGGTGCTGCTGTGTGAGTGTAGTATGAGTGCTGCTGTGTGAGCGAAGTATGGGTGCTGCTGTGTGAGCGTAGTGTGGATGCTGTGTGAGCGTAGTATGGGTGCTGCTGTGTGAGTGTAGTATGAGTGCTGCTGTGTGAGCGTAGTGTGGATGCTGTGTGAGCGTAGTATGGGTGCTGCTGTGTGAGTGTAGTATGGGTGCTGCTGTGTGAGCGTAGTGTGGATGCTGTGTGAGCGTAGTATGGGTGCTGCTGTGTGAGTGTAGTATGGGTGCTGCTGTGTGAGCGTAGTGTGGATGCTGTGTGAGTGTAGTATGGGTGCTGCTGTGTGAGCGTAGTGTGGATGCTGTGTGAGTGTAGTATGAGTGCTGCTGTGTGAGCGTAGTGTGGATGCTGTTTGAGCGAAGTATGGGTGGTGCTGTGTGAGTGTAGTATGGGTGCATTTGAGTGTAGTATGGGTGCTGTGTTACGTAGTATGGGTGCTGCTGTGTGAGCGTAGTGTGGATGCTGTGTGAGCGAAGTATGGGTGCTGCTGTGTGAGGGGAGCGTTATGTCAGCTGATAGGGTGGGTGGATTAATGTGCTAATGGGTGTTGCAGTGATCGTGCACAGCACTTGACACAGGCAGTGGGAGAGCGATTCTCCTACTGCCCAGAGCAGTAAGGGGAAGCCGGCGTTGGGGAATAATCAGGAGTAGTGGGAAGCAGTGCTCCCGCTACCCGTAGTTTTTGCAATAATGTTTAGGCCGCTAGCGGGTGCGTGTGTATGCAGCATCCATGACTGTTGGCATAGCTATGGATTTTGGGCCTAATTCAGCATCAGTAGTAGTTTTGCTAAAAATAGCAAAACTACAACTGTTTTCTCTAGCATGAGGGGGGGCCGCCCAGCACAGGGCAAGGCCGCCCCACATACCAGGTCCGCTCCCCCGCTGATAAGAAAGTGCATTGCTATACAGAGATGCGCTCGCATTTTAAGGGTAGCCCCCTGCCTCTGCAGTCTAGCTGTGAAGGCAGTCGCCAGGCCGCCATCTTTAGGGTCACAGCGGCTGCATGACGGAATGGTCCGAAAACATCGACGCCCCATCAGCATGGCCCCCTCCCCTTCACCAGAATTCTGTGTGGTGTGATGGGGGAGGAGGTCCATGGGGGGGTGACACCATGAGTTACCACACCGGGTGACACCAACGCTAGTGACGCCTCTGGTGGTCACTGGTCACTATCAGCAAAACTCTGCACTGTACACTACTGAGTACTCCTAATGCTCCCCAAAATTAGTAAATCAAGTGTCTCTCTAATCTATTCTAATTCTAAACGGAGAGGACGCCAGCCACGTCCTCTCCCTATCAATCTCAATGCACGTGTGAAAATGGCGGCGACGCGCGGCTCCTTATATAGAATCCGAGTCTCGCGATAGAATCCGAGCCTCGCGAGAATCCGACAGCGTCATGATGACGTTCGGGCGCGCTCGGGTTAACCGAGCAAGGCGGGAAGATCCGAGTCGCTCGGACCCGTGAAAAAAAACATGAAGTTCTGGCGGGTTCGGATTCAGAGAAACCGAACCCGCTCATCTCTAGTACTGTACTGTATGTGCATATTGTACAGTACACTTAAAATATTTAGCAGTTACTGTAGTGGTAATTTTTGGGATGACAGTATCAGCATACTGTAAGCATCCAACTGCGGCCCCCAAACAGATGCCGCCCCTAGGTACAGTACGTGCCTCTCGTGCCTAATGGGAAATTCATCACTGACAGTATCTAGAGAGAGAGATGAATGGAGAGACAGTGACATGGGGGGAGAGAGAGAGAGAGAGAGAGAGAGAGAGAGAGAGAGAGAGAGATTTAGTAAGATGGGAGTTTTTTTTAGAACAGGTGATGTTATCCACAGAGGCAGAACTCTGGGAGGCAACGGAGTCATCTGCCGCCGGGCTCCTGCTCTGAAGGAGGGGAACCTCTCCTCCTATTCTGTGACACCATTGAATTAAGTTAATTGATAGCTGTCGCTGTCTTTTTAGTGGCAGACTTCCTCACTGGTCCACGCACCTTACAAGTCACACCCTCTTTATTATACTGAATATACACATTTTACAAGTATCACACCCAGGATTAGAAACCACAACCTATTACACTGGAAGCAGGAACCTCACTGATGAAGCGGTTTGCTCCTGTATAGCAAATATGAGAATTCTAACTACAGTATATGAAGATACTTCTCTGACAATTACAAATATTACCTACTGTACTGCATTATCGTCTGTAAGTGTAACTACTGTAGATAAATGTTAATGTGGAATGTGATTGGTTGCTACTGTATGGGCAATATCACCAGTTCAAACAAAAACAATCATCTAAAGTAGAGATGAGCGCCTGAAATTTTTCGGGTTTTGTGTTTTGGTTTTGGGTTCGGTTCCGCGGCCGTGTTTTGGGTTCGAACGCGTTTTGGCAAAACCTCACCGAATTTTTTTTGTCGGATTCGGGTGTGTTTTGGATTCGGGTGTTTTTTTCAAAAAACACTAAAAAACAGCTTAAATCATAGAATTTGGGGGTCATTTTGATCCCAAAGTATTATTAACCTCAAAAACCATAATTTACACTCATTTTCAGTCTATTCTGAATACCTCACACCTCACAATATTATTTTTAGTCCTAAAATTTGCACCGAGGTCGCTGTGTGAGTAAGATAAGCGACCCTAGTGGCCGACACAAACACCGGGCCCATCTAGGAGTGGCACTGCAGTGTCACGCAGGATGTCCCTTCCAAAAAACCCTCCCCAAACAGCACATGACGCAAAGAAAAAAAGAGGCGCAATGAGGTAGCTGTGTGAGTAAGATTAGCGACCCTAGTGGCCGACACAAACACCGGGCCCATCTAGGAGTGGCACTGCAGTGTCACGCAGGATGTCCCTTCCAAAAAACCCTCCCCAAACAGCACATGACGCAAAGAAAAAAAGAGGCGCAATGAGGTAGCTGACTGTGTGAGTAAGATTAGCGACCCTAGTGGCCGACACAAACACCGGGCCCATTTAGGAGTGGCACTGCAGTGTCACGCAGGATGTCCCTTCCAAAAAACCCTCCCCAATCAGCACATGATGCAAAGAAAAAGAAAAGAAAAAAGAGGTGCAAGATGGAATTGTCCTTGGGCCCTCCCACCCACCCTTATGTTGTATAAACAAAACAGGACATGCACACTTTAACCAACCCATCATTTCAGTGACAGGGTCTGCCACACGACTGTGACTGATATGACGGGTTGGTTTGGACCCCCCCCAAAAAAGAAGCAATTAATCTCTCCTTGCACAAACTGGCTCTACAGAGGCAAGATGTCCACCTCATCATCACCCTCCGATATATCACCATGTACATCCCCCTCCTCACAGATTATCAATTCGTCCCCACTGGAATCCACCATCTCAGCTCCCTGTGTACTTTGTGGAGGCAATTGCTGCTGGTCAATGTCTCCGCGGAGGAATTGATTATAATTCATTTTAATGAACATCATCTTCTCCACATTTTCTGGATGTAACCTCGTACGCCGATTGCTGACAAGGTGAGCGGCGGCACTAAACACTCTTTCGGAGTACACACTTGTGGGAGGGCAACTTAGGTAGAATAAAGCCAGTTTGTGCAAGGGCCTCCAAATTGCCTCTTTTTCCTGCCAGTATAAGTACGGACTGTGTGACGTGCCTACTTGGATGCGGTCACTCATATAATCCTCCACCATTCTATCAATGTTGAGAGAATCATATGCAGTGACAGTAGACGACATGTCCGTAATCGTTGTCAGGTCCTTCAGTCCGGACCAGATGTCAGCATCAGCAGTCGCTCCAGACTGCCCTGCATCACCGCCAGCGGGTGGGCTCGGAATTCTGAGCCTTTTCCTCGCACCCCAAGTTGCGGGAGAATGTGAAGGAGGAGATGTTGACAGGTCGCGTTCCGCTTGACTTGACAATTTTGTCACCAGCAGGTCTTTCAACCCCAGCAGACTTGTGTCTGCCGGAAAGAGAGATCCAAGGTAGGCTTTAAATCTAGGATCGAGCACGGTGGCCAAAATGTAGTGCTCTGATTTCAACAGATTGACCACCCGTGAATCCTTGTTAAGCGAATTAAGGGCTCCATCCACAAGTCCCACATGCCTAGCGGAATCGCTCCGTGTTAGCTCCTCCTTCAATGTCTCCAGCTTCTTCTGCAAAAGCCTGATGAGGGGAATGACCTGACTCAGGCTGGCAGTGTCTGAACTGACTTCACGTGTGGCAAGTTCAAAGGGCATCAGAACCTTGCACAACGTTGAAATCATTCTCCACTGCGCTTGAGACAGGTGCATTCCACCTACTATATCGTGCTCAATTGTATAGGCTTGAATGGCCTTTTGCTGCTCCTCCAACCTCTGAAGCATATAGAGGGTTGAATTCCACCTCGTTACCACTTCTTGCTTCAGATGATGGCAGGGCAGGTTCAGTAGTTTTTGGTGGTGCTCCAGTCTTCTGTACGTGGTGCCTGTACGCCGAAAGTGTCCCGCAATTCTTCTGGCCACCGACAGCATCTCTTGCACGCCCCTGTCGTTTTTTAAAAAATTCTGCACCACCAAATTCAAGGTATGTGCAAAACATGGGACGTGCTGGAATTTGCCCATATTTAATGCACACACAATATTGCTGGCGTTGTCCGATGCCACAAATCCACAGGAGAGTCCAATTGGGGTAAGCCATTCCGCGATGATCTTCCTCAGTTGCCGTAAGAGGTTTTCAGCTGTGTGCGTATTCTGGAAAGCGGTGATACAAAGCGTAGCCTGCCTAGGAAAGAGTTGGCGTTTGCGAGATGCTGCTACTGGTGCCGCCGCTGCTGTTCTTGCGGCGGGAGTCCATACATCTACCCAGTGGGCTGTCACAGTCATATAGTCCTGACCCTGCCCTGCTCCACTTGTCCACATGTCCGTGGTTAAGTGGACATTGGGTACAGCTGCATTTTTTAGGACACTGGTGACTCTTTTTCTGAGGTCTGTGTACATTTTCGGTATCGCCTGCCTAGAGAAATGGAACCTAGATGGTATTTGGTACCGGGGACACAGTACCTCCAACAAGTCTCTAGTTGGCTCTGCAGTAATGATGGATACCGGAACCACGTTTCTCACCACCCAGGATGCCAAGGCCTCAGTTATCCGCTTTGCAGTAGGATGACTGCTGTGATATTTCATCTTCCTCGCAAAGGACTGTTGAACAGTCAATTGCTTACTGGAAGTAGTACAAGTGGGCTTACGACTTCCCCTCTGGGATGACCATCGACTCCCAGCGGCAACAACAGCAGCGCCAGCAGCAGTAGGCGTTACACGCAAGGATGCATCGGAGGAATCCCAGGCAGGAGAGGACTCGTCAGAATTGCCAGTGACATGGCCTGCAGGACTATTGGCATTCCTGGGGAAGGAGGAAATTGACACTGAGGGAGTTGGTGGGGTGGTTTGCGTGAGCTTGGTTACAAGAGGAAGGGATTTACTGGTCAGTGGACTGCTTCCGCTGTCACCCAAAGTTTTTGAACTTGTCACTGACTTATTATGAATGCGCTGCAGGTGACGTATAAGGGAGGATGTTCCGAGGTGGTTAACGTCCTTACCCCTACTTATTACAGCTTGACAAAGGGAACACACGGCTTGACACCTGTTGTCCGCATTTCTGGTGAAATACCTCCACACCGAAGAGCTGATTTTTTTGGTATTTTCACCTGGCATGTCAACGGCCATATTCCTCCCACGGACAACAGGTGTCTCCCCGGGTGCCTGACTTAAACAAACCACCTCACCATCAGAATCCTCCTGGTCAATTTCCTCCCCAGCGCCAGCAACACCCATATCCTCCTCATCCTGGTGTACTTCAACACTGACATCTTCAATCTGACTATCAGGAACTGGACTGCGGGTGCTCCTTCCAGCACTTGCAGGGGGCGTGCAAATGGTGGAAGGCGCATGCTCTTCACGTCCAGTGTTGGGAAGGTCAGGCATCGCAACCGACACAATTGGACTCTCCTTGTGGATTTGGGATTTCGAAGAATGCACAGTTCTTTGCTGTGCTGCTTTTGCCAGCTTGAGTCTTTTCATTTTTCTAGCGAGAGGCTGAGTGCTTTCATCCTCATGTGAAGCTGAACCACTAGCCATGAACATAGGCCAGGGCCTCAGCCGTTCCTTACCACTCCGTGTCGTAAATGGCATATTGGCAAGTTTACGCTTCTCCTCCGACAATTTTATTTTAGGTTTTGGAGTCCTTTTTTTCTGATATTTGGTGTTTTGGATTTGACATGCTCTGTACTATGACATTGGGCATCGGCCTTGGCAGACGACGTTGCTGGCATTTCATCGTCTCGGCCATGACTAGTGGCAGCAGCTTCAGCACGAGGTGGAAGTGGATCTTGATCTTTCCCTAATTTTGGAACCTCAACATTTTTGTTCTCCATATTTTAATAGGCACAACTAAAAGGCACCTCAGGTAAACAATGGAGATGGATACTAGTATACAATTATGGACTGCCTGCCGAGTGCAGACACAGAGGTAGCCACAGCCGTGAACTACCGTACTGTACTGTGTCTGCTGCTAATATAGACTGGTTGATAAAGAGATGTCTATGTAACTATGTATGTATAAAGAAGAAAGAAAAAAAAACCACGGTTAGGTGGTATACAATTATGGACGGACTGCCTGCCGAGTGCCGACACAGAGGTAGCCACAGCCGTGAACTACCGCACTGTACTGTGTCTGCTGCTAATATATAGACTGGTTGATAAAGAGATAGTATACTCGTAACTAGTATGTATGTATAAAGAAAGAAAAAAAAACCACGGTTAGGTGGTATATACAATTATGGACGGGCTGCCGAGTGCCGACACAGAGGTAGCCACAGCCGTGAACTACCGCACTGTACTGTGTCTGCTGCTAATATAGACTGGTTGATAAAGAGATAGTATACTCGTAACTAGTATGTATGTATAAAGAAAGAAAAAAAACCACGGTTAGGTGGTATATACAATTATGGACGGGCTGCCGAGTGCCGACACAGAGGTAGCCACAGCCGTGAACTACCGCACTGTACTGTGTCTGCTGCTAATATAGACTGGTTGATAAAGAGATAGTATACTCGTAACTAGTATGACTATAAAGAAAGAAAAAAAAAACACGGTTAGGTGGTATATACAATTATGGACGGGCTGCCGAGTGCCGACACAGAGGTAGCCACAGCCGTGAACTACCGCACTGTACTGTGTCTGCTGCTAATATATAGACTGGTTGATAAAGAGATAGTATACTCGTAACTAGTATGTATGTATAAAGAAAGAAAAAAAAACCACGGTTAGGTGGTATATACAATTATGGACGGGCTGCCGAGTGCCGACACAGAGGTAGCCACAGCCGTGAACTACCGCACTGTACTGTGTCTGCTGCTAATATATAGACTGGTTGATAAAGAGATAGTATACTCGTAACTAGTATGTATGTATAAAGAAAGAAAAAAAAAACACGGTTAGGTGGTATATACAATTATGGACGGGCTGCCGAGTGCCGACACAGAGGTAGCCACAGCCGTGAACTACCGCACTGTACTGTGTCTGCTGCTAATATAGACTGGTTGATAAAGAGATAGTATACTACTAATATTATATATACTGGTGGTCAGGTCACTGGTCACTAGTCACACTGGCAGTGGCACTCCTGCAGCAAAAGTGTGCACTGTTTAATTTTAATATAATATTATGTACTCCTGGCTCCTGCTATAACCTATAACTGGCACTGCAGTGCTCCCCAGTCTCCCCCACAATTATAAGCTGTGTGAGCTGAGCACAGTCAGATGTATATATACATTGATGCAGCACACTGGGCTGAGCAGTGCACACAGATATGGTATGTGACTGAGTCACTGTGTGTATCGTTTTTTTCAGGCAGAGAACGGATATATTAAATAAAACAAACAACTGCACTGTCTGGTGGTCACTGTGGTCGTCAGTCACTAAACTCTGCACTCTCTTCTACAGTATCACAGCCTCAGGTCAATCTCTCTCTCTCTCTCTCAACCCTAATCTAAATGGAGAGGACGCCAGCCACGTCCTCTCCCTATCAATCTCAATGCACGTGTGAAAATGGCGGCGACGCGCGGCTCCTTATATAGAATCCGAGTCTCGCGATAGAATCCGAGCCTCGCGAGAATCCGACAGCGTCATGATGACGTTCGGGCGCGCTCGGGTTAACCGAGCAAGGCGGGAAGATCCGAGTCGCTCGGACCCGTGAAAAAAAACATGAAGTTCGGGCGGGTTCGGATTCAGAGAAACCGAACCCGCTCATCTCTAATCTAAAGTCCCCCATCCACTATTCCGATTTGTGCAATTTTTATCCGATTTCTACGCATTTTCCAGAAAAATCTGATGAAAAGTGCTACTCTGGTGGAATCAAATCAATGTCAGTGATAATTCTTACCACTAAATGCCGCCTCATCATCCTCATCATCCTCCTCCTCGGCGGCCTGTTCCAGTGTAGGGCCTGTGAAAAAACATTAATGAGAAAAAAAAGGTTCATTCCAGGAAATACACTACTTTACTATTTTAAACACAATGTTGTACTGTACTGTACATACAGAAACATTGAATTTGACGACAAATACTGTAAGAACCACTTTGCCCATCTAATCTGCCTCTTTTTTTTTAACCATTTTTTACATCAAAGCTTATTTGATCTTTATTTCTTTGTAAGGATATCCTTATGTCTCTTCCATGCATGTTTAAATTAGAGATGAGCGCCTGAAATTTTTTGGGTTTTGTGTTTTGGTTTTGGGTTCGGTTCCGCGGCCGTGTTTTGGGTTCGACCGCGTTTTGGCAAAACCTCACCGAATTTTTTTTGTCGGATTCGGGTGTGTTTTGGATTCGGGTGTTTTTTTCAAAAAACACTAAAAAACAGCTTAAATCATAGAATTTGGGGGTCATTTTGATCCCAAAGTATTATTAACCTCAAAAACCATAATTTACACTCATTTTCAGTCTATTCTGAATACCTCACACCTCACAATATTATTTTTAGTCCTAAAATTTGCACCGAGGTCGCTGTGTGAGTAAGATAAGCGACCCTAGTGGCCGACACAAACACCGGGCCCATCTAGGAGTGGCACTGCAGTGTCACGCAGGATGTCCCTTCCAAAAAACCCTCCCCAAACAGCACATGACGCAAAGAAAAAAAGAGGCGCAATGAGGTAGCTGTGTGAGTAAGATTAGCGACCCTAGTGGCCGACACAAACACCGGGCCCATCTAGGAGTGGCACTGCAGTGTCACGCAGGATGGCCCTTCCAAAAAACCCTCCCCAAACAGCACATGACGCAAAGAAAAAAAGAGGCGCAATGAGGTAGCTGTGTGAGTAAGATTAGCGACCCTAGTGGCCGACACAAACACCGGGCCCATCTAGGAGTGGCACTGCAGTGTCACGCAGGATGGCCCTTCCAAAAAACCCTCCCCAAACAGCACATGACGCAAAGAAAAAAAGAGGCGCAATGAGGTAGCTGTGTGAGTAAGATTAGCGACCCTAGTGGCCGACACAAACACCGGGCCCATCTAGGAGTGGCACTGCAGTGTCACGCAGGATGTCCCTTCCAAAAAACCCTCCCCAAACAGCACATGACGCAAAGAAAAAAAGAGGCGCAATGAGGTAGCTGTGTGAGTAAGATTAGCGACCCTAGTGGCCGACACAAACACCGGGCCCATCTAGGAGTGGCACTGCAGTGTCACGCAGGATGTCCCTTCCAAAAAACCCTCCCCAAACAGCACATGACGCAAAGAAAAAAAGAGGCGCAATGAGGTAGCTGTGTGAGTAAGATTAGCGACCCTAGTGGCCGACACAAACACCGGGCCCATCTAGGAGTGGCACTGCAGTGTCACGCAGGATGTCCCTTCCAAAAAACCCTCCCCAAACAGCACATGACGCAAAGAAAAAAAGAGGCGCAATGAGGTAGCTGACTGTGTGAGTAAGATTAGCGACCCTAGTGGCCGACACAAACACCGGGCCCATCTAGGAGTGGCACTGCAGTGTCACGCAGGATGTCCCTTCCAAAAAAACCCTCCCCAATCAGCACATGATGCAAAGAAAAAGAAAAGAAAAAAGAGGTGCAAGATGGAATTGTCCTTGGGCCCTCCCACCCACCCTTATGTTGTATAAACAAAACAGGACATGCACACTTTAACCAACCCATCATTTCAGTGACAGGGTCTGCCACACGACTGTGACTGATATGACGGGTTGGTTTGGACCCCCCCCAAAAAAGAAGCAATTAATCTCTCCTTGCACAAACTGGCTCTACAGAGGCAAGATGTCCACCTCATCTTCACCCTCCGATATATCACCGTGTACATCCCCCTCCTCACAGATTATCAATTCGTCCCCACTGGAATCCACCATCTCAGCTCCCTGTGTACTTTGTGGAGGCAATTGCTGCTGGTCAATGTCTCCGCGGAGGAATTGATTATAATTCATTTTAATGAACATCATCTTCTCCACATTTTCTGGATGTAACCTCGTACGCCGATTGCTGACAAGGTGAGCGGCGGCACTAAACACTCTTTCGGAGTACACACTTGTGGGAGGGCAACTTAGGTAGAATAAAGCCAGTTTGTGCAAGGGCCTCCAAATTGCCTCTTTTTCCTGCCAGTATAAGTACGGACTGTGTGACGTGCCTACTTGGATGCGGTCACTCATATAATCCTCCACCATTCTATCAATGTTGAGAGAATCATATGCAGTGACAGTAGACGACATGTCCGTAATCGTTGTCAGGTCCTTCAGTCCGGACCAGATGTCAGCATCAGCAGTCGCTCCAGACTGCCCTGCATCACCGCCAGCGGGTGGGCTCGGAATTCTGAGCATTTTCCTCGCACCCCCAGTTGCGGGAGAATGTGAAGGAGGAGATGTTGACAGGTCGCGTTCCGCTTGACTTGACAATTTTGTCACCAGCAGGTCTTTCAACCCCAGCAGACCTGTGTCTGCCGGAAATAGAGATCCAAGGTAGGCTTTAAATCTAGGATCGAGCACGGTGGCCAAAATGTAGTGCTCTGATTTCAACAGATTGACCACCCGTGAATCCTTGTTAAGCGAATTAAGGGCTGCATCCACAAGTCCCACATGCCTAGCGGAATCGCTCCCTTTTAGCTCCTTCTTCAATGCCTCCAGCTTCTTCTGCAAAAGCCTGATGAGGGGAATGACCTGACTCAGGCTGGCAGTGTCTGAACTGACTTCACGTGTGGCAAGTTCAAAGGGCATCAGAACCTTGCACAACGTTGAAATCATTCTCCACTGCACTTGAGACAGGTGCATTCCATCTCCTATATCGTGCTCAATTGTATAGGCTTGAATGGCCTTTTGCTGCTCCTCCAACCTCTGAAGCATATAGAGGGTTGAATTCCACCTCGTTACCACTTCTTGCTTCAGATGATGGCAGGGCAGGTTCAGTAGTTTTTGGTGGTGCTCCAGTCTTCTGTACGTGGTGCCTGTACGCCGAAAGTGTCCCGCAATTTTTCTGGCCACCGACAGCATCTCTTGCACGCCCCTGTCGTTTTTTAAAAAATTCTGCACCACCAAATTCAAGGTATGTGCAAAACATGGGACGTGCTGGAATTTGCCCATATTTAATGCACACACAATATTGCTGGCGTTGTCCGATGCCACAAATCCACAGGAGAGTCCAATTGGGGTAAGCCATTCCGCGATGATCTTCCTCAGTTGCCGTAAGAGGTTTTCAGCTGTGTGCGTATTCTGGAAAGCGGTGATACAAAGCGTAGCCTGCCTAGGAAAGAGTTGGCGTTTGCGAGATGCTGCTACTGGTGCCGCCGCTGCTGTTCTTGCGGCGGGAGTCCATACATCTACCCAGTGGGCTGTCACAGTCATATAGTCCTGACCCTGCCCTGCTCCACTTGTCCACATGTCCGTGGTTAAGTGGACATTGGGTACAACTGCATTTTTTAGGACACTGGTGAGTCTTTTTCTGACGTCCGTGTACATTCTCGGTATCGCCTGCCTAGAGAAGTGGAACCTAGATGGTATTTGGTAACGGGGGCACACTGCCTCAATAAATTGTCTAGTTCCCTGTGAACTAACGGCGGATACCGGACGCACGTCTAACACCAACATAGTTGTCAAGGACTCAGTTATCCGCTTTGCAGTAGGATGACTGCTGTGATATTTCATCTTCCTCGCAAAGGACTGTTGAACAGTCAATTGCTTACTGGAAGTAGTACAAGTGGGCTTACGACTTCCCCTCTGGGATGACCATCGACTCCCAGCGGCAACAACAGCAGCGCCAGCAGCAGTAGGCGTTACACGCAAGGATGCATCGGAGGAATCCCAGGCAGGAGAGGACTCGTCAGAATTGCCAGTGACATGGCCTGCAGGACTATTGGCATTCCTGGGGAAGGAGGAAATTGACACTGAGGGAGTTGGTGGGGTGGTTTGCGTGAGCTTGGTTACAAGAGGAAGGGATTTACTGGTCAGTGGACTGCTTCCGCTGTCACCCAAAGTTTTTGAACTTGTCACTGACTTATTATGAATGCGCTGCAGGTGACGTATAAGGGAGGATGTTCCGAGGTGGTTAACGTCCTTACCCCTACTTATTACAGCTTGACAAAGGGAACACACGGCTTGACACCTGTTGTCCGCATTTCTGGTGAAATACCTCCACACCGAAGAGCTGATTTTTTTGGTATTTTCACCTGGCATGTCAACGGCCATATTCCTCCCACGGACAACAGGTGTCTCCCCGGGTGCCTGACTTAAACAAACCACCTCACCATCAGAATCCTCCTGGTCAATTTCCTCCCCAGCGCCAGCAACACCCATATCCTCCTCATCCTGGTGTACTTCAACACTGACATCTTCAATCTGACTATCAGGAACTGGACTGCGGGTGCTCCTTCCAGCACTTGCAGGGGGCGTGCAAATGGTGGAAGGCGCATGCTCTTCACGTCCAGTGTTGGGAAGGTCAGGCATCGCAACCGACACAATTGGACTCTCCTTGTGGATTTGGGATTTCAAAGAACGCACAGTTCTTTGCGGTGCTTTTGCCAGCTTGAGTCTTTTCAGTTTTCTAGCGAGAGGCTGAGTGCTTCCATCCTCATGTGAAGCTGAACCACTAGCCATGAACATAGGCCAGGGCCTCAGCCGTTCCTTGCCACTCCGTGTGGTAAATGGCATATTGGCAAGTTTACGCTTCTCCTCCGACAATTTTATTTTAGGTTTTGGAGTCCTTTTTTTACTGATATTTGGTGTTTTGGTTTTGACATGCTCTGTACTATGCCATTGGGCATCGGCCTTGGCAGACGACGTTGCTGGCATTTCATCGTCTCGGCCATGACTAGTGGCAGCAGCTTCAGCACGAGGTGGAAGTGGATCTTGATCTTTCCCTAATTTTGGAACCTCAACATTTTTGTTCTCCATATTTTAATAGGCACAACTAAAAGGCACCTCAGGTAAACAATGGAGATGGATGGATTGGATACTAGTATACAATTATGGACGGGCTGCCGAGTGCCGACACAGAGGTAGCCACAGCCGTGAACTACCGCACTGTACTGTGTCTGCTGCTAATATATAGACTGGTTGATAAAGAGATAGTATACTCGTAACTAGTATGTATGTATAAAGAAAGAAAAAAAAACCACGGTTAGGTGGTATATACAATTATGGACGGGCTGCCGAGTGCCGACACAGAGGTAGCCACAGCCGTGAACTACCGCACTGTACTGTGTCTGCTGCTAATATATAGACTGGTTGATAAAGAGATAGTATACTCGTAACTAGTATGTATGTATAAAGAAAGAAAAAAAAACCACGGTTAGGTGGTATATACAATTATGGACGGGCTGCCGAGTGCCGACACAGAGGTAGCCACAGCCGTGAACTACCGCACTGTACTGTGTCTGCTGCTAATATATAGACTGGTTGATAAAGAGATAGTATACTCGTAACTAGTATGTATGTATAAAGAAAGAAAAAAAAACCACGGTTAGGTGGTATATACAATTATGGACGGGCTGCCGAGTGCCGACACAGAGGTAGCCACAGCCGTGAACTACCGCACTGTACTGTGTCTGCTGCTAATATATAGACTGGTTGATAAAGAGATAGTATACTCGTAACTAGTATGTATGTATAAAGAAAGAAAAAAAAACCACGGTTAGGTGGTATATACAATTATGGACGGGCTGCCGAGTGCCGACACAGAGGTAGCCACAGCCGTGAACTACCGCACTGTACTGTGTCTGCTGCTAATATATAGACTGGTTGATAAAGAGATAGTATACTCGTAACTAGTATGTATGTATAAAGAAAGAAAAAAAAAACACGGTTAGGTGGTATATACAATTATGGACGGGCTGCCGAGTGCCGACACAGAGGTAGCCACAGCCGTGAACTACCGCACTGTACTGTGTCTGCTGCTAATATATAGACTGGTTGATAAAGAGATAGTATACTCGTAACTAGTATGTATGTATAAAGAAAGAAAAAAAAACCACGGTTAGGTGGTATATACAATTATGGACGGGCTGCCGAGTGCCGACACAGAGGTAGCCACAGCCGTGAACTACCGCACTGTACTGTGTCTGCTGCTAATATATAGACTGGTTGATAAAGAGATAGTATACTCGTAACTAGTATGTATGTATAAAGAAAGAAAAAAAAACCACGGTTAGGTGGTATATACAATTATGGACGGGCTGCCGAGTGCCGACACAGAGGTAGCCACAGCCGTGAACTACCGCACTGTACTGTGTCTGCTGCTAATATATAGACTGGTTGATAAAGAGATAGTATACTCGTAACTAGCATGTATGTATAAAGAAAGAAAAAAAAACCACGGTTAGGTGGTATATACAATTATGGACGGGCTGCCGAGTGCCGACACAGAGGTAGCCACAGCCGTGAACTACCGCACTGTACTGTGTCTGCTGCTAATATATAGACTGGTTGATAAAGAGATAGTATACTCGTAACTAGTATGTATGTATAAAGAAAGAAAAAAAAACCACGGTTAGGTGGTATATACAATTATGGACGGGCTGCCGAGTGCCGACACAGAGGTAGCCACAGCCGTGAACTACCGCACTGTACTGTGTCTGCTGCTAATATAGACTGGTTGATAAAGAGATAGTATACTACTAATATTATATACTGGTGGTCAGGTCACTGGTCACTAGTCACACTGGCAGTGGCACTCCTGCAGCAAAAGTGTGCACTGTTTAATTTTAATATAATATTATGTACTCCTGGCTCCTGCTATAACCTATAACTGGCACTGCAGTAGTGCTCCCCAGTCTCCCCCACAATTATAAGCTGTGTGAGCTGAGCAGTCAGACAGATATATAATATATATATAGATGATGCAGCACACTGGCCTGAGCCTGAGCAGTGCACACAGATATGGTATGTGACTGACTGAGTCACTGTGTGTATCGCTTTTTTCAGGCAGAGAACGGATATATTAAATAAACTGCACTGTGTGTCTGGTGGTCACTCACTATATAATATATTATGTACTCCTGGCTCCTGCTATAACCTATAACTGGCACTGCAGTAGTGCTCCCCAGTCTCCCCCACAATTATAAGCTGTGTGAGCTGAGCAGTCAGACAGATATATATAATATTATATATAGATAATAGATGATGCAGCACACTGGCCTGAGCCTGAGCAGTGCACACAGATATGGTATGTGACTGAGTCACTGTGTGCTGTGTATCGCTTTTTTCAGGCAGAGAACGGATTATAAATAAAAGTGGTGGTCACTGGTCACTATCAGCAAAACTCTGCACTGTACACTACTGAGTACTCCTAATGCTCCCCAAAATTAGTAAATCAAGTGTCTCTCTAATCTATTCTAATTCTAAACGGAGAGGACGCCAGCCACGTCCTCTCCCTATCAATCTCAATGCACGTGTGAAAATGGCGGCGACGCGCGGCTCCTTATATAGAATCCGAGTCTCGCGATAGAATCCGAGCCTCGCGAGAATCCGACAGCGTCATGATGACGTTCGGGCGCGCTCGGGTTATCCGAGCAAGGCGGGAAGATCCGAGTCGCTCGGACCCGTGAAAAAAAACATGAAGTTCTGGCGGGTTCGGATTCAGAGAAACCGAACCCGCTCATCTCTAGTTTAAATACTGTAGCTCTACTGTTTTAGGCTCTACCACCTCTGATGGGAGGCTATTCCACTTGTCCACTGCACTTTCTGTGAAGTATTTTTTCTTAAAATTCCCCCTGAACCTTCCCCCCTCCAGTCTCAGTGCACATCCTCGTGTCCTATTGCTTGCAGTACAGTGTCTTCATCAGGAGAATGTTTCCCTCCTGGACTTTATTAAAACTGGAGATGTGCACCGGAAATTTTTCGGGTTTTGTGTTTTGCTTTTGGATTCGGACTTGTTTTGGATCCTGGTGCTTTTTTTCAAAAACCTCTCAAAAACAGCTTAAATCGTAGAATTTAGGGGTATTTTTGATCCTACTGTATAGTGTTATTAACCTCAATGACCATAATTTCTACTCATTTCCAGTCTATTCTGAACACCGAGGTCGCTGGATGACTAAGCTAAGTGACCCAAGTGGTGCAAGATGGAATTGTGCTTGGGCCCTCCCACCCACCCTTATGTTGTATAAACAGGGTCTGCCACACGACTGTGGCTGAAATGACTGGTTGGTTTGGGCTCCCACCTAAAAAAGAAGCAATCAATCTCTCCTTGCTCAAACTGGCTCTACAGAGGCAAGATGTACCGGACTGGACTTACTTAATGGGTGCAGTGTGGTGAGGGACAGAGAGTCCTGGTCCTCCTCCTCCGCCACCGCCTGTGACAGTGTAGGGCCTGGGAAAGCAAAAATTCCATGAAATATACTTTTGTATTCTGTGTTGAATACAGTAAAGCAAAAATTCAGTCAGGAATTGGAGGAGGAGAGTAGATTTCGCACACAGAGACGAGAATGTCGAGGCCAGAATCAGGGGGTAGTGGAGGAGGGTTAGGATACCGTACCTCACCCTGTTGGGATTGCTGCAATCAGGATGCCACTGTCGGTCACCTGACCGCTAGAATCCTGACTGCTGGTCATGCAAACCCAACCCATTGGTTTAACACAATGTACAGTACAGTACAATAATTTAGTTTACTTACCAAGTTGGGGAGAGGGCTTCTTCTCCCCTTCCTCCTCACTGTCAATAATTACTGAGTGGAAAATAAAAAAATATTATAAACAAAATACAGTAGAGTACAGTTACTACAAAATTGCACAGTAGTACAGTGCTACAGGAGGCAGAGATATATTCATAATACAGTAGGAGCAGAATGACTGTCCAGTGGTAGGGGACATACAGTACTGTACTGTGCCTGTATTTAACTCGTGTTGGAGGAGAGGCGATTTCGCACACAGAGGCGAAAAGGGGTCTTCACAGTGAGGGAAATACTGTACAGTACATGTTTGGAATTCCCTGCCTGAAAAGTAATAAAAGTGGACTTGGTCAATACTTTTAAGAATGGGCTTGAGAAAATCCTACTGTACTTACTATACTGTGGCTCCTCCGACTCAGAGTCCACGTAAGTGACATCTGTGTTGAATATAAAAAAAACAAAAAGAAAAGTCAATGGGATTTCTGCAATCAGGATACCGCTGTCGGTCACTTGACTGCTGGAATCCTGACCACTGGTCACGCAAACCCAAGCCATTGGTACTGTTAATAAATCAATGAATGTAGAATGTAGAGTACTGTACAGTAGATTACAATTCTTACCAGGCTGGCCTGAAGGCTCCCACATTTCCTCCTCCTCTGGCTCCGTATCAATAACGAGGCGGTCTGTGTGTACAAGATAACAAGTATTGTAAAATAAAAAAATTACAGTAATACTGTAGGAAACTAGTGTGTCTGTAACAAAAATAATGATTACCACTTCCGGAGCTCTGCTGGTCAGACGGTGGTGGTGGTGGTGGTGGTGGTGGTGGTACTGTGAGAAAAAACAACAGTGCTGTAAGTGAAGCTGTCAATTTGTAACATGTACTATACAGTATCCAGGACACATGTACAGTAGTGTAATGATGACAGTCGCACCAGAATTCTCGTTACACAATACCTGGCAGTGCAGGTGGTGGTGGTGGTGGTGGTACTGTGAGAAAAAAAACAACAGTGCTGTAAGTGAAGCTGTCAATTTGTAACATGTACTATACAGTATCCAGGACACATGTACAGTAGTGTAACGATGACAGTCGCACCAGAATTCTCGTTACACAATACCTGGAAGCGCAGGTGGTGGTGGTGGTGGTGGTGGTGGTGGTGGTGGTACTGTGAGAAAAAAAACAACAGTGCTGTAAGTGAAGCTGTCAATTTGTAACATGTACTATACAGTATCCAGGACACATGTACAGTAGTGTAATGATGACAGTCACACCAGAATTCTCGTTACACAATACCTGGCAGTGCAGGTGGTGGTGGTGGTGGTGGTGGTACTGTGAGAAAAAAAACAACAGTGCTGTAAGTGAAGCTGTCAATTTGTAACATGTACTATACAGTATCCAGGACACATGTACAGTAGTGTAACGATGACAGTCGCACCAGAATTCTCGTTACACAATACCTGGCAGCGCAGGTGGTGGTGGTGGTGGTGGTGGTGGTGGTGGTACTGCGAGAAAAAAAATAACAGTGCTGTAAGTGAAGCTGTCAAACGTAAATTAACAAACAACTATCACTGTAATTTACCATCCTCATCCCGTAGCGCAGCACGGGTATTCAGCTATCTACAATGTTATTTATACTGTGTGGTTAATATTTACAGTTAGTTTTGTAAACAGACATTCTTAACATCACGGGCAACCAGATCTCACAGGAAGTGTCCCACCCTCTCTCCCATCCGGATTGCAGCGAGTTATCTGTGATGGTCAGGACAGGGGGGTGGGACTATAGAAATCACTATGTACTGTACACTACTGTATTTGACAATACTTACCAGCTTGGCGGCGCCTGTTCCGCCTCCTGTGCCGTCGTGCTACCAGCCCTGTAAAAATATATATACAGTATAATGGCAGCATACTGTACAGTCAATGAAATTCAACATTGACAGCATCTTTATGACATCACAATCAATGGAATTGTTCATTCTAGTACCCTGCACCTAATCACTCAGGAGGGCATAGTGTACTGTACTGTCTTCAAAACTTAAGGGGGACATTTCTAAATGTGACATACAGTACACTTACAGTATCGCTACAGTACAGTAGGTCCAGGGTATTAGACAGAACACTACCTTTATAGACATTGTAACACACATTAGCATTGCCCTTATAAACATTATGACACACATCAGCATGCAGCCCTCCCACCCTTAACCATCTCAGTACTGTTCATTACAGTATAAATTGATTCCATGACAGATGATGCAGCACTCACCTGAATTCATCTTATTCACGTCATGTCACAGTAGTGCAGTTTATTCACGTCACAGTTAGAGATGAGCGGGTTCGGTTTCTCTGAATCCGAACCCGCCCGAACTTCATGGTTTTTTTCACGGGTCCGAGCAGACTCGGATCCTCCCGCCTTGCTCGGTTAACCCGAGCGCGCCCGAACGTCATCATGATGCTGTCGGATTCTCGCGAGACTCGGATTCTATATAAGGAGCCGCGCGTCGCCGCCATTTTCACACGTGCATTGAGATTGATAGTGAGAGGACGTGGCTGGCGTCCTCTCCATTTAGATTATAAGAGAGAGAGATTTACTGGAGCTTAGGACTAGGAGGAGTACTGTAGAAGTGTAGAGAGTGCAGAGAGTTTACTAGTGAGTGACCACCAGACAGTGCAGTTTATTTAATATATCCGTTCTCTGCCTGAAAAAAGCGATACACACAGTGACTCAGTCACATACCATATCTGTGTGCACTGCTCAGGCTCAGCCCAGTGTGCTGCATCATCTATATATATTATATATCTGTCTGACTGCTCAGCTCACACAGCTTATAATTGTGGGGGAGACTGGGGAGCACTGCAGTGCCAGTTATAGGTTATAGCAGGAGCCAGGAGTACATAATATTATATAGTGAGTGACCACCAGACAGTGCAGTTTATTTAATATATCCGTTCTCTGCCTGAAAAAAGCGATACACACAGTGACTCAGTCACATACCATATCTGTGTGCACTGCTCAGGCTCAGCCCAGTGTGCTGCATCATCTATATATATTATATATCTGTCTGACTGCTCAGCTCACACAGCTTATAATTGTGGGGGAGACTGGGGAGCACTGCAGTGCCAGTTATAGGTTATAGCAGGAGCCAGGAGTACATAATATTATATTAAAATTAAACAGTGCACACTTTTGCTGCTGGAGTGCCACTGCCAGTGTGACTGACCAGTGACCTGACCACACTGACCACCAGTATAGTTAGTAGTATACTTATATTGTGATTGCCTGAAAAAGTTAAACACTCGTCGTGTGACTTCACTTGTGTGTTGTTGTTTTTTTTATTCTATAAAAATAAAACTCATTCTGCTGACAGACAGTGTCCAGCAGGTCCGTCATTATATAATATATAATATATACCTGTCCGGCTGCAGTAGTGATATATATATATTTTTTATATCATTTATCATCCAGTCGCAGCAGACACAGTACGGTAGTTCACGGCTGTGGCTACCTCTGTGTCTGCACTCGGCAGGCAGTCCGTCCATAATTGTATACCACCTAACCGTGGTTTTTTTTTCTTCTTTATACATACATACTACTACGACATCTCTTTATCAACCAGTCTATATTAGCAGCAGACACAGTACAGTACGGTAGTTCACGGCTGTGGCTACCTCTGTGTCTGCACTCGGCAGGCAGTCCGTCCATAATTGTATACCACCTAACCGTGGTTTTTTTTTCTTTCTTCTTTATACATACATAGTTACATAGACATCTCTTTATCAACCAGTCTATATTAGCAGCAGACACAGTACAGTACGGTAGTTCACGGCTGTGGCTACCTCTGTGTCTGCACTCGGCAGGCAGTCCGTCCATAATTGTATACCACCTAACCGTGGTTTTTTTTTTCTTTCTTCTTTATACATACATAGTTACATAGACATCTCTTTATCAACCAGTCTATATTAGCAGCAGACACAGTACAGTACGGTAGTTCACGGCTGTGGCTACCTCTGTGTCTGCACTCGGCAGGCAGTCCGTCCATAATTGTATACCACCTAACCGTGGTTTTTTTTTCTTTCTTCTTTATACATACATAGTTACATAGACATCTCTTTATCAACCAGTCTATATTAGCAGCAGACACAGTACAGTACGGTAGTTCACGGCTGTGGCTACCTCTGTGTCTGCACTCGGCAGGCAGTCCGTCCATAATTGTATACCACCTAACCGTGGTTTTTTTTTCTTTCTTCTTTATACATACATAGTTACATAGACATCTCTTTATCAACCAGTCTATATTAGCAGCAGACACAGTACAGTACGGTAGTTCACGGCTGTGGCTACCTCTGTGTCTGCACTCGGCAGGCAGTCCGTCCATAATTGTATACCACCTAACCGTGGTTTTTTTTTCTTTCTTCTTTATACATACATAGTTACATAGACATCTCTTTATCAACCAGTCTATATTAGCAGCAGACACAGTACAGTACGGTAGTTCACGGCTGTGGCTACCTCTGTGTCTGCACTCGGCAGGCAGTCCGTCCATAATTGTATACCACCTAACCGTGGTTTTTTTTTCTTTCTTCTTTATACATACATAGTTGCATAGACATCTCTTTATCAACCAGTCTATATTAGCAGCAGACACAGTACAGTACGGTAGTTCACGGCTGTGGCTACCTCTGTGTCTGCACTCGGCAGGCAGTCCGTCCATAATTGTATACCACCTAACCGTGGTTTTTTTTTCTTTCTTCTTTATACATACATAGTTACATAGACATCTCTTTATCAACCAGTCTATATTAGCAGCAGACACAGTACAGTACGGTAGTTCACGGCTGTGGCTACCTCTGTGTCTGCACTCGGCAGGCAGTCCGTCCATAATTGTATACCACCTAATCGTGGTTTTTTTTTCTTTCTTCTTTATACATACATAGTTACATAGACATCTCTTTATCAACCAGTCTATATTAGCAGCAGACACAGTACAGTACGGTAGTTCACGGCTGTGGCTACCTCTGTGTCTGCACTCGGCAGGCAGTCCGTCCATAATTGTATACCACCTAACCGTGGTTTTTTTTTCTTTCTTCTTTATACATACATACTACTACGACATCTCTTTATCAACCAGTCTATATTATTAGCAGCAGACACAGTACAGTACGGTAGTTCACGGCTGTGGCTACCTCTGTGTCTGCACTCGGCAGGCAGTCCGTCCATAATTGTATACCACCTAACCGTGGTTTTTTTTTCTTTCTTCTTTATACATACAAAGTTACATAGACATCTCTTTATCAACCAGTCTATATTAGCAGCAGACACAGTACAGTACGGTAGTTCACGGCTGTGGCTACCTCTGTGTCTGCACTCGGCAGGCAGTCCATAATTGTATACTAGTATTCATCTCCATTGTTTACCTGAGGTGCCTTTTAGTTGTGCCTATTAAAATATGGAGAACAAAAATGTTGAGGTTCCAAAATTAGGGAAAGATCAAGATCCACTTCCACCTCGTGCTGAAGCTGCTGCCACTAGTCATGGCCGAGACGATGAAATGCCAGCAACGTCGTCTGCCAAGGCCGATGCCCAATGTCATAGTACAGAGCATGTCAAATCCAAAACACCAAATATCAGAAAAAAAAGGACTCCAAAACCTAAAATAAAATTGTCGGAGGAGAAGCGTAAACTTGCCAATATGCCATTTACGACACGGAGTGGCAAGGAACGGCTGAGGCCCTGGCCTATGTTCATGGCTAGTGGTTCAGCTTCACATGAGGATGGAAGCACTCAGCCTCTCGCTAGAAAAATGAAAAGACTCAAGCTGGCAAAAGCAGCACAGCAAAGAACTGTGCATTCTTCGAAATCCCAAATCCACAAGGAGAGTCCAATTGTGTCGGTTGCGATGCCTGACCTTCCCAACACTGGACGTGAAGAGCATGCGCCTTCCACCATTTGCACGCCCCCTGCAAGTGCTGGAAGGAGCACCCGCTGTCCAGTTCCTGATAGTCAGATTGAAGATGTCAGTGTTGAAGTACACCAGGATGAGGAGGATATGGGTGTTGCTGGCGCTGGGGAGGAAATTGACCAGGAGGATTCTGATGGTGAGGTGGTTTGTTTAAGTCAGGCACCCGGGGAGACACCTGTTGTCCGTGGGAGGAATATGGCCGCTGACATGCCAGGTGAAAATACCAAAAAAATCAGCTCTTCGGTGTGGAGGTATTTCACCAGAAATGCGGACAACAGGTGTCAAGCCGTGTGTTCCCTTTGTCAAGCTGTAATAAGTAGGGGTAAGGACGTTAACCACCTCGGAACATCCTCCCTTATACGTCACCTGCAGCGCATTCATAATAAGTCAGTGACAAGTTCAAAAACTTTGGGTGACAGCGGAAGCAGTCCACTGACCAGTAAATCCCTTCCTCTTGTAACCAAGCTCACGCAAACCACCCCACCAACTCCCTCAGTGTCAATTTCCTCCTTCCCCAGGAATGCCAATAGTCCTGCAGGCCATGTCACTGGCAATTCTGACGATTCCTCTCCTGCCTGGGATTCCTCCGATGCATCCTTGCGTGTAACGCCTACTGCTGCTGGCGCTGCTGTATTTGCTGCTGGGAGTCGATGGTCATCCCAGAGGGGAAGTCGTAAGCCCACTTGTACTACTTCCAGTAAGCAATTGACTGTTCAACAGTCCTTTGCGAGGAAGATGAAATATCACAGCAGTCATCCTGCTGCAAAGCGGATAACTGAGGCCTTGACAACTATGTTGGTGTTAGACGTGCGTCCGGTATCCGCCGTTAGTTCACAGGGAACTAGACAATTTATTGAGGCAGTGTGCCCCCGTTACCAAATACCATCCAGGTTCCACTTCTCTAGGCAGGCGATACCGAGAATGTACACGGACGTCAGAAAAAGACTCACCAGTGTCCTAAAAAATGCAGTTGTACCCAATGTCCACTTAACCACGGACATGTGGACAAGTGGAGCAGGGCAGGGTCAGGACTATATGACTGTGACAGCCCACTGGGTAGATGTATGGACTCCCGCCGCAAGAACAGCAGCGGCGGCACCAGTAGCAGCATCTCGCAAACGCCAACTCTTTCCTAGGCAGGCTACGCTTTGTATCACCGCTTTCCAGAATACGCACACAGCTGAAAACCTCTTACGGCAACTGAGGAAGATCATCGCGGAATGGCTTACCCCAATTGGACTCTCCTGTGGATTTGTGGCATCGGACAACGCCAGCAATATTGTGTGTGCATTAAATCTGGGCCAATTCCAGCACGTCCCATGTTTTGCACATACCTTGAATTTGGTGGTGCAGAATTTTTTAAAAAACGACAGGGGCGTGCAAGAGATGCTGTCGGTGGCCAGAAGAATTGCGGGACACTTTCGGCGTACAGGCACCACGTACAGAAGACTGGAGCACCACCAAAAACTACTGAACCTGCCCTGCCATCATCTGAAGCAAGAAGTGGTAACGAGGTGGAATTCAACCCTCTATATGCTTCAGAGGTTGGAGGAGCAGCAAAAGGCCATTCAAGCCTATACAATTGAGCACGATATAGTAGGTGGAATGCACCTGTCTCAAGCGCAGTGGAGAATGATTTCAACGTTGTGCAAGGTTCTGATGCCCTTTGAACTTGCCACACGTGAAGTCAGTTCAGACACTGCCAGCCTGAGTCAGGTCATTCCCCTCATCAGGCTTTTGCAGAAGAAGCTGGAGACATTGAAGGAGGAGCTAACACGGAGCGATTCCGCTAGGCATGTGGGACTTGTGGATGGAGCCCTTAATTCGCTTAACAAGGATTCACGGGTGGTCAATCTGTTGAAATCAGAGCACTACATTTTGGCCACCGTGCTCGATCCTAGATTTAAAGCCTACCTTGGATCTCTCTTTCCGGCAGACACAAGTCTGCTGGGGTTGAAAGACCTGCTGGTGACAAAATTGTCAAGTCAAGCGGAACGCGACCTGTCAACATCTCCTCCTTCACATTCTCCCGCAACTGGGGGTGCGAGGAAAAGGCTCAGAATTCCGAGCCCACCCGCTGGCGGTGATGCAGGGCAGTCTGGAGCGACTGCTGATGCTGACATCTGGTCCGGACTGAAGGACCTGACAACGATTACGGACATGTCGTCTACTGTCACTGCATATGATTCTCTCAACATTGATAGAATGGTGGAGGATTATATGAGTGACCGCATCCAAGTAGGCACGTCACACAGTCCGTACTTATACTGGCAGGAAAAAGAGGCAATTTGGAGGCCCTTGCACAAACTGGCTTTATTCTACCTAAGTTGCCCTCCCACAAGTGTGTACTCCGAAAGAGTGTTTAGTGCCGCCGCTCACCTTGTCAGCAATCGGCGTACGAGGTTACATCCAGAAAATGTGGAGAAGATGATGTTCATTAAAATGAATTATAATCAATTCCTCCGCGGAGACATTGACCAGCAGCAATTGCCTCCACAAAGTACACAGGGAGCTGAGATGGTGGATTCCAGTGGGGACGAATTGATAATCTGTGAGGAGGGGGATGTACACGGTGATATATCGGAGGGTGATGATGAGGTGGACATCTTGCCTCTGTAGAGCCAGTTTGTGCAAGGAGAGATTAATTGCTTCTTTTTTGGGGGGGGTCCAAACCAACCCGTCATATCAGTCACAGTCGTGTGGCAGACCCTGTCACTGAAATGATGGGTTGGTTAAAGTGTGCATGTCCTGTTTTGTTTATACAACATAAGGGTGGGTGGGAGGGCCCAAGGACAATTCCATCTTGCACCTCTTTTTTCTTTTCTTTTTCTTTGCATCATGTGCTGATTGGGGAGGGTTTTTTGGAAGGGACATCCTGCGTGACACTGCAGTGCCACTCCTAAATGGGCCCGGTGTTTGTGTCGGCCACTAGGGTCGCTAATCTTACTCACACAGTCAGCTACCTCATTGCGCCTCTTTTTTTCTTTGCGTCATGTGCTGTTTGGGGAGGGTTTTTTGGAAGGGACATCCTGCGTGACACTGCAGTGCCACTCCTAGATGGGCCCGGTGTTTGTGTCGGCCACTAGGGTCGCTAATCTTACTCACACAGCTACCTCATTGCGCCTCTTTTTTTCTTTGCGTCATGTGCTGTTTGGGGAGGGTTTTTTGGAAGGGACATCCTGCGTGACACTGCAGTGCCACTCCTAGATGGGCCCGGTGTTTGTGTCGGCCACTAGGGTCGCTAATCTTACTCACACAGCTACCTCATTGCGCCTCTTTTTTTCTTTGCGTCATGTGCTGTTTGGGGAGGGTTTTTTGGAAGGGCCATCCTGCGTGACACTGCAGTGCCACTCCTAGATGGGCCCGGTGTTTGTGTCGGCCACTAGGGTCGCTAATCTTACTCACACAGCTACCTCATTGCGCCTCTTTTTTTCTTTGCGTCATGTGCTGTTTGGGGAGGGTTTTTTGGAAGGGACATCCTGCGTGACACTGCAGTGCCACTCCTAGATGGGCCCGGTGTTTGTGTCGGCCACTAGGGTCGCTTATCTTACTCACACAGCGACCTCGGTGCAAATTTTAGGACTAAAAATAATATTGTGAGGTGTGAGGTATTCAGAATAGACTGAAAATGAGTGTAAATTATGGTTTTTGAGGTTAATAATACTTTGGGATCAAAATGACCCCCAAATTCTATGATTTAAGCTGTTTTTTAGTGTTTTTTGAAAAAAACACCCGAATCCAAAACACACCCGAATCCGACAAAAAAAATTCGGTGAGGTTTTGCCAAAACGCGTTCGAACCCAAAACACGGCCGCGGAACCGAACCCAAAACCAAAACACAAAACCCGAAAAATTTCAGGCGCTCATCTCTAGTCACAGTACTGTCCTTGATTCACGTTGTGTCACACAGTAGAGCACCGTATTCACGTCACAGTACTGTCCTTGATTCACGTTGTGTCACACAGTAGAGCACCTTATTCACGTTACTGTACTGTACGTCACAGTAGTGCAGTAGTATATCCACATTACGTCACAAAGTAGAGATCTGCCACAGTCATGAACCTTATAACACATTATGCAAGAGTAATGCACGTCAGAACACATTAGGCCACTGTAACATCCCTTAGAATAATTTCTGCCAAAGTAACATCCCTTAGAACACTGTACTATCTGAAACACAAATTTCTGCACACTGCACGACACACTGCAATTAAACCACACAATGCACTGCACGACACTGCATAGTGTATGCACTGCGTGATATGACAAACTGCACATTACACTCACTGGCGTGCGCAGCTCATTTTATTAGGGGGTGCACCGTCGGAGGGGTGTGTCTAGCATCGCCTTTTGGGCGTGTCTAGTACCAATCCTAATAAAGCAGGTACATTGTCAGATGTTGTGGTGTGCACCAAACAAACACCCCTGATGGCACTCACTGCAATTACACTGCTCCTCCTCAGTCTGGTCTGACTCCCCCTCTCTTTTCCCTGCAAGCTCCAGCAGCTTACTTACAAGTCAGTCACTCACTGACACTGACAGTCGCAGACTAGTACTGCTGCTGCTGTAAAAACGAGTGACGTGTCAATGTTGCTGCCGACCGCCTGCCAGTATTGAAATTGTCTTCCTAAGAGGAACGCTGGCTGCATGCTGATCCTCATCAGTGGCTGGCGTTGGCATAGCATAGAAGGAGAGAGGTGGGCATGTGGTGGGTGTGACGGGTGGGCATGCAAACAGCATGACGTAATCACATCACATCACTGTTTTTGTACATTGAGGTGGAGCCGGGAGTTTGAAAGCCGGTGGCAGTGGCACCCTTGATTAACCCAGGCGTCCGGTCAGTAATACAGTCCTGACAGGGTGCAGCGCAGAGGGGACAGTAATCAGCCTGCTCAGCGATCACTGCATCAGGCATGTGAGATCGGGGTGCCAGACATTAGGGGGTGCCTGTGCGCACCAGGAACCCCCCCTGCGCACACCTATGATTACACTGCACATTTCCCTGCAAAATATGATACAATGTACACTGCACAAAAAACTGCAATTACCACATGTGTATACAGTACACTGCACGACAGTGCTGGCCCTAGCCAGATACAGATACAGCCACAGTCACGCAAAATATAGGCATGCCGCATATCATTTTAATCAGCAGAAGCTGCTGGTGCCCCTAAGCATAGCAAATGCCCTAGGCATTTGCCTATTGTAGTTTGCCTCTGCTGCACGATGTGATTCACTATGCATTACACTCACTGCACAATACCATATACTGAATGTACACTGCATGACACGCTGCAATTACGCAGCACGATACACTGTGATACATTGCATATACTGTACACTGCATGATACTGTACACTGCACAATCGTAGACCACGTGGATTGTAAAGAACTACTGTATATACACAAGTTTAAAAAAATAACAATTGTTTTTGTAAAACGCATGTCGATCTTTTTCCATGTCAACTTAACGACCATGTCAACCTACAGTAACTGGTGTCAACCAATTTCAAAAGCCGCACCATCTAGGTTGACGCAAAAAACAAATTGACCTTTTGACCCGGGTTAATGTTTGGTCCTTGTTTAACCATTTGTTTACCACAAATACTGTACAGTGCTGTATAGACCGGATACCTGCTGCTACAGCAGCCCCTGCTATAATGTACTGTACCTGTAACTACAGTAACTTAAAGTACAGTAATCTACAGTAATGTACTGTACTTACAATCCTTTATGGCCTGCAGGCGTCGTGGGGTCCTCCTCACGAGGTCACTCCATCTCCTCTGGAGTAACCTCACCGTTCTCCTCCGGTTGTAAGTCCGGAGGATATCCCTGCTGGCCCTCCTATAAGCTCTCACCTTCTCCTCGTTGCTGGCGAGAGTTCTGTCCCGCCAGCGAACGAGGAGACGCAGCTCACCCAGAGCATAGGGACGGTCCCGTACAGCAGCCATGACCGTCCTTATGCTCAATGAGCGTCTCAGACGTCGTGCGCCTCAGACGTTGTGCGTCTCAGACGTCGTGCGTTCCAGGCATTCAACGTACAGTACTGTAGTTACTGTACTTTGTGACAGTTTCCCTTAGTTTTAAATATGCCCTTTCTTTGACCACAGTATTTTCCACTGTCTTGCCCTACGCCCTTCCCTCCTGGGAGCCTTCACAGGTCTTATGCAATACACAAATACCGAAGATGCACAGTCCGTCAGAATACACTCATTTCATTCCCGCTGTTTAGGTGCATTTAGCGTAAAGAATCGCTCCTGCAGATGTACTTTGATTTATGTGAAACCTGTGTGCTTCCTTCCATTGACTGTCTTACAATGTAAATAAAATAATACAGTGCATTATTACAGAAAAAAAAAAAAAAAAAAAAAGAAAGAAAGCACATCAGGTCTCGAACCCAGGACCCCCAGCGAGGGAGGTGGGAGCCTTCACCCCTAGCCCACGATGCCTCATGAGAGATTTCCAATTTCGTGTGTGAAAGTACTGCAAACAGCGCCCGGCCCCCGCCCCATTGCTGTTGGTTTATGCCTTAGAGGACTCGGACGCTCGCATTTGTAAAGCACGGTGTTTTCCTCCGCCTCCTGCTAGCCTGTTGCCCTTCCCCCATGGGAGCCTGCACAGATCATGCAGTAGACAGGGAGGGAATGCAGGTCATGTGCAATACACAAATGCCCACTGTAGTACTGTTTTGCTCACTTACAGTACTGTACTGTAGGTTGCATTTAGCGTAAAGAATCGCTCCTGCAGATGTACTTTGATTTATGTGAAACCTGTGTGCATCCTTCCATTGGATGTACTGTATTGGAGAGAAAAAAAAAATGTTACAGTGAATGTCACGGGAACACATTAAAAATAAGGTTGGCACTTCCTTCCCATTGGTGTTGGTTTACAGTATGCCGTAGTGTACTCGGACGCTCATGTAATTGCATTTCAAAGGCACAGTATTTTCCATCGTCTCCCCCCTACCCCCATCGCCCTTCCCCCCTGGGGGCCTGCACAGGGAGGAAATTCAGGTCCTGTGCAATACACAAACGCTGAAGATCTACAGTACTGTTTTGCTCAGTTGGTAGCGTCAGAATACACTCATTTCATTCCCGCTGTTTAGGTGCATTTAGCGTAAAGAATCGCTCCTGCAGATGTACTTTGATTTATGTGAAACCTGTGTGCATCCTTCCATTGACTGTCTTACAATGTAAATAAAATAATACAGTGCATTATTACAGAAAAAAAAAAAAAAAAAAGAAAGAAAGCACCTCAGGTCTCGAACCCTGGACCCCCAGCGAGGGAGGTGGGAGCCTTCACCCCTAGCCCACGACGCCTCATGAGAGATTTCCAATTTCATGTGTGAAAGTACTGCAAACAGCGCCCGGCCCCCGCCCCATTGCTGTTGGTTTATGCCTTAGAGGACTCGGACGCTCGCATTTGTAAAGCACGGTGTTTTCCTCCGCCTCCTGCTAGCCTGTTGCCCTTCCCCCATGGGAGCCTGCACAGATCATGCAGTAGACAGGGAGGGAATGCAGGTCATGTGCAATACACAAACGCCCACTGTAGTACTGTTTTGCTCACTTACAGTACTGTACTGTAGGTTGCATTTAGCGTAAAGAATCGCTCCTGCAGATGTACTTTGATTTATGTGAAACCTGTGTGCATCCTTCCATTGACTGTCTTACAATGTAAATAAAATAATACAGTGCATTATTACAGAAAAAAAAAAAAAAAAAAAGAAAGAAAGCACATCAGGTCTCGAACCCTGGACCCCCAGCGAGGGAGGTGGGAGCCTTCACCCCTAGCCCACGACGCCTCATGAGAGATTTCCAATTTCATGTGTGAAAGTACTGCAAACAGCGCCTGGCCCCCGCCCCATTGCTGTTGGTTTATGCCTTAGAGGACTCGGACGCTCGCATTTGTAAAGCACGGTGTTTTCCTCCGCCTCCTGCTAGCCTGTTGCCCTTCCCCCATGGGAGCCTGCACAGATCATGCAGTAGACAGGGAGGGAATGCAGGTCATGTGCAATACACAAACGCCCACTGTAGTACTGTTTTGCTCACTTACAGTACTGTACTGTAGGTTGCATTTAGCGTAAAGAATCGCTCCTGCAGATGTACTTTGATTTATGTGAAACCTGTGTGCATCCTTCCATTGGATGTACTGTATTGGAGAGAAAAAAAAAATGTTACAGTGAATGTCACGGGAACACATTAAAAATAAGGTTGGCACTTCCTTCCCATTGGTGTTGGTTTACAGTATGCCGGTAGTGTACTCGGACGCTCATGTAATTGCATTTCAAAGGCACAGTATTTTCCATCGTCTCCCCCCTACCCCCATCGCCCTTCCCCCCTGGGGGCCTGCACAGGGAGGAAATTCAGGTCCTGTGCAATACACAAATGCTGAAGATCTACAGTACTGTTTTGCTCAGTTGGTAGCGTCAGAATACACTCATTTCATTCCCGCTGTTTAGGTGCATTTAGCGTAAAGAATCGCTCCTGCAGATGTACTTTGATTTATGTGAAACCTGTGTGCATCCTTCCATTGACTGTCTTACAATGTAAATAAAATAATACAGTGCATTATTACAGAAAAAAAAAAAGAAAGAAAGCACATCAGGTCTCGAATCCTGGACCCCCAGCGAGGGAGGTGGGAGCCTTCACCCCTAGCCCACGATGCCTCATGAGAGATTTCCAATTTCATGTGTGAAAGTACTGCAAACAGCGCCCGGCCCCCGCCCCATTGCTGTTGGTTTATGCCTTAGAGGACTCGGACGCTCGCATTTGTAAAGCACGGTGTTTTCCTCCGCCTCCTGCTAGCCTGTTGCCCTTCCCCCATGGGAGCCTGCACAGATCATGCAGTAGACAGGGAGGGAATGCAGGTCATGTGCAATACACAAACGCCCACTGTAGTACTGTTTTGCTCACTTACAGTACTGTACTGTAGGTTGCATTTAGCGTAAAGAATCGCTCCTGCAGATGTACTTTGATTTATGTGAAACCTGTGTGCATCCTTCCATTGACTGTCTTACAATGTAAATAAAATAATACAGTGCATTATTACAGAAAAAAAAAAAAAAAGAAAGAAAGCACATCAGGTCTCGAACCCTGGACCCCCAGCGAGGGAGGTGGGAGCCTTCACCCCTAGCCCACGACGCCTCATGAGAGATTTCCAATTTCATGTGTGAAAGTACTGCAAACAGCGCCCGGCCCCCGCCCCATTGCTGTTGGTTTATGCCTTAGAGGACTCGGACGCTCGCATTTGTAAAGCACGGTGTTTTCCTCCGCCTTCTGCTAGTCCTCCATTCCCATTATGCATTAGCGAACTCAGACGCTCATATATTTTAAAAGCACGGTGTTTATACATTGTACTGTACATTCTTCCTTTTACACAATTACTGTAGTTGCGTCTCCATACACATACAGTACTCCATACTTTTTCCACCGCCTCCCGTTACGCCTACAGTATTGCCAGAGCTGTAGATCAATCCGCCGCTATACTGTACGATCGAAAGTACTGGATTAGTGGAGCATTAGCCACACAGTGGTGGAGATGTGTAATGCATGATGAGTGTCTAGATCGCCTCAACGCGCCTGCCTGTGATTAAACTCAGCTATCGCATTAGCGTGACTAAACGCCCGTCTCGGCGGAGAAACAGTCAAGATAAAGGTGGCTACATCTGTATGTGTGTATATATATACAGGTTGAGTATCCCTTATCCAAAATGCTTGGGACCAGAGGTATTTTGGATATCGGATTTTTCCGTATTTTGGAATAATTGCATACCATAATGAGATATCATGTTGATGGGATCTAAATCTAAGTACAGAATGCATTTATGTTTCATATACACCTTATACACACAACCTGAAGGTAATTTTAGACAATATTTTATATAACTTTGTGCATTAAACAAAGTGTGTGTACATTCACACAATTCATTTATGTTTCATATACACCTTATACACACAGCATGAAGGTAATTTAATACAATATTTTTAATAATTTTGTGTATTAAACAAAGTTTGTGTACATTGAGTCATCAAAAAACAAAGGTTTCACTATTTCACTCTCACTCAAAAAAGTCCGTATTTCGGAATATTCCGTATTTCGGAATATTTGGATATGGGATACTCAACCTGTATATATATATATATATATATATATATATAAAAATATATATATTAAAGTACAACGGTATTTGCTGCGCTATATAAGAAACTAATAAATATAAATGTTATATATATGGGATCAGTACGTAATCCCGCTGGACGGGATCCCGGCGGTTGAAATACCGTCGCCGGAATCCCGACCACACAATCCCGACAGGGGTGGCGAGCGGAACGCAGCCCCTTACGGGCTCGCTTTGCTCGCCACGCTGCGGGCACGGTGCCTCGCTACGCTCTGCACACTATTATATTCTCCCTCTATGGGTGTCGTGGACACCCACGGAGGGAGAATATGTCGGGATTGTGGCGGTCGGGATTCCGGCGTCGGTATTTCGACCGCCGGGATCCCGTCCAGCGGGATGTTGACCGCATCCCATATATATATATATATATATATATATATTTATTTATTTATACACATATATAAATATGTATATCTCTCCTTCCTCCCCCACACACACCACTCTCTGTGTCTCCCTCTCTCCTTCAACCCACACACCCCACAATCTGTCTGTCTCCGATGACTCCATGCTGCATTCCCAGCTCCTCAACCCATCCCAAAGCATCACCCGCATTCTGGCATTAAATTTCATATTAATTATCCTGTCACTTGTACCACAACCCATGTGGTCTATTTAATCAAATGTCCATGTGGATTGTGTTATATTGGGAAGACAGTGAGGATGTTCAAAGAGAGGATCACACAACATCGCTCTATTAGAGCTTCCACTAATAACACGCAAAAAGAGAATGAACAACCTGTGGTTAAACACTTTGCTGCCGCTAAACATGGACTTTCAACTCTAAAATATATCATCATTGATCATGTTCCCGAAGATGCCACTGGTGGATACTGTCAAACCTCGTAGTCTTAATGACCAATTCTCTTTTAATATGTTTATGTGAGATATTTATGCGCATATTGGCGCATTGGATATAATACTGATATAATAGTTTTTTTTAATATTCTGTCATTATTGTTGTTTCTATTACTGATTTCAGTATGATTATATTATTATTAATATTCTTACTTATGAGAGCCCACTAGAATTTATATTTTTCTGTCTTGTATATGCATGTTTGTGATGTCTGCTTTTTGTAATATTATGTTTTTCACTGTTTCCCTTCAGCGCCGGCTGCCGCTGTTGTAGCGGATTGCTATGCCAACACACCAGAGACGCTGTGTGCAGCGCGATCGCGTCATCGGTACCCGGAAGAGACGTGACACAGGAAGTGCGGACGGCTCCTGTATAGTATAAAGGTATGTGTTTTATGTTTGTTTGTTGCTTTACCTGTGGCCTGATGACGGCGTAAAATCCAAAACGTCGCTGACAGACTTTGTCCTTTGTGATCTTTGTCATGTCCGTTATGAGTGCCGCTGATTGCTGTATCTACGTATGTATATATATATATATATATATATATATATATATAGTAAAGTGCAACGGTATTTGCTGTGCTATATAAGAAACTTAATAAATATAAATCATGTATATATATATATATATATATATATTTATTTATTTATTTATACACATATATAAATATGTATATCTCTCCTTCCTCCCCCACACGCACCACAGTCTGTGTCTCCCTCTCTCCTTCCACCCACACACCCCACAATCTGTCTGTCTCCAATGACTCCATGCTGCATTCCCAGCTCCTCAACCCATCCCAAAGCCTTGTATCCCATTACCAAGCCACTCTTACCCCATGAGAGAGGCTCACCTGTGCTGCACTCCCCAGTACCCACACCCGAACACCGCACAGCAGACCCCAGAAAGAAGAGACAGGTGCAGGGCGCGGGAATCCTGGTCAGCGGAGCTGCTACCATGTCCCTGCCATGGCTGCAAAAGAGCTGGACCCGGAAGAGTGGGTGCACCCTCGCAACGCACAGTCACTATGTGTGAGATGCTCCTATCACTCTGAGGCAGCGCCAACACCACCTATAGCTCGCTGCCTTATTTGGACAAGACGGCTCACATCCCTGCTGGGAACTAAGTAGCATATACTTGGGCCCCTCTGATCCATGGGGCCCGATACAGGTGTCCCCATTGACTCCCCCGTCGCCGGCCCTGCCCGCACTACCCCCATCTCGGCGGCAGTGACAGCATATCCAGTGGGCATTGGGTCTATTTTGATTGGGGGACTGGAGCTGCAGCTCCACATGCCCTATTATAATTCTGCCCTGCCAATATAACATGTGCAGCGAGATTTAGATTTGAGTGGGTTATATATTTTCTGTGCAGGGTAAATACTGTCTGCTTTTGCATGTAGCATTCAAATATTAGACAGATTTATTTTAACACTGTAATTTAGATTTTAGTTTGAACACACCCCACCTAAATCTAAATCTCTCTGCACATGTTGCACCTGCCCCGTCTGCAGGGCAATATGGTTTTGCCCACTTGCTTGCTTTTTTACTTTACTTACAAACATGAATCAGGCCTTGTGTCATTGTACATAATATAAATCAAAGGGATTGTTTAAGAAAATAACTAGATGTAATGAAAAGGACTAGATAGTTCTCATTTACATTATTTTAACAAACAGTCCAAAGTGAAATCTCTTGTAGCAAATGATCCCATCATGTTCCCAAAATAAATCTTTCGGGATTTATTAACAACAGTATGAACAATTTTTTAGATTTTTTTTTCATGTTTTTTATAACTTGGCTTTTTGAGAAAATCTGAATTTATATTTTTAAAATTTTGCATTTCTAGTTTCTATTGAAACATACTGCTGTGTTATATATCATATAAAATGAGACCTTGTCCAACTCTCTAGCTCAAGTAGGTGAGCTGCAAATGCAATTTAAAAAAAATGTTAACAGCAAATTTTTTGTTGCAAAAATGCAGCTTTTAAGGCATATAACTTCAAAACCATTGCACATATCAGCCTAATGGACCCTACACACTTGGCGATATTACTGAAAGATATGAACACTCTCGTTCATTAACGAACAAGATACCGCTTATATCTTTCAGTGTGAAGGCAGCTACGATGAACGATGCGCGGCCCCATGCTCATTCATCGTTGGTGCCCCGTCGCTTGTGCATGCAGGCTAATATGGACGATCTCGTCCATATTTGCATGCGCTGCTATGGAGCTGGGTGTCGGGGGGAGTGAAGAAACTTCACTCCCCACCTCTTCCCCCCCCTGCCACCAGGTTGCCCGTCTGCTGTATCGAGCAGCTCGGCGGTGGGTCGCGCAGTGTGTAGGGCCCATAAGATTTTGAAGTTATCTTCACATCTAAGGCATCAATTGATATAACAAATTTCATTGTTGAAATGGTCAGTTTGAAACCCTGTGTTGATTTAGTGTGGAATACACCTGTGAGGAGGCTATGTGGTAGAGATGAGCGGGTTCGGTTTCTCTGAATCCGAACCCGCCCGAACTTCATGTTTTTTTTCACGGGTCCGAGCGACTCGGATCTTCCCGCCTTGCTCGGTTAACCCGAGCGCGCCCGAACGTCATCATGACGCTGTCGGATTCTCGCGAGGCTCGGATTCTATCGCGAGACTCGGATTCTATATAAGGAGCCGCGCGTCGCCGCCATTTTCACACGTGCATTGAGATTGATAGGGAGAGGACGTGGCTGGCGTCCTCTCCATTTAGATTAGGGTTGAGAGAGAGAGAGAGAGATTGACCTGAGGCTGTGATACTGTAGAAGAGAGTGCAGAGTTTAGTGACTGACGACCACAGTGACCACCATACAGTGCAGTTGTTTGTTTTATTTAATATATCCGTTCTCTGCCTGAAAAAAACGATACACACAGTGACTCAGTCACATACCATATCTGTGTGCACTGCTCAGCCCAGTGTGCTGCATCAATGTATATATATATATCTGACTGTGCTCAGCTCACACAGCTTATAATTGTGGGGGAGACTGGGGAGCACTGCAGTGCCAGTTATAGGTTATAGCAGGAGCCAGGAGTACATAATATTATATTAAAATTAAACAGTGCACACTTTTGCTGCAGGAGTGCCACTGCCAGTGTGACTAGTGACCAGTGACCTGACCACCAGTATATATAATATTAGTAGTATACTATCTCTTTATCAACCAGTCTATATTAGCAGCAGACACAGTACAGTGCGGTAGTTCACGGCTGTGGCTACCTCTGTGTCGGCACTCGGCAGCCAGTCCATAATTGTATATACCACCTAACCGTGGTTTTTTTTTCTTTCTTTATACATACATACTAGTTACGAGTATACTATCTCTTTATCAACCAGTCTATATATTAGCAGCAGACACAGTACAGTGCGGTAGTTCACGGCTGTGGCTACCTCTGTGTCGGCACTCGGCAGCCCGTCCATAATTGTATATACCACCTAACCGTGTTTTTTTTTTCTTTCTTTATACATACATACTAGTTACGAGTATACTATCTCTTTATCAACCAGTCTATATATTAGCAGCAGACACAGTACAGTGCGGTAGTTCACGGCTGTGGCTACCTCTGTGTCGGCACTCGGCAGCCCGTCCATAATTGTATATACCACCTAACCGTGGTTTTTTTTTCTTTCTTTATACATACATACTAGTTACGAGTATACTATCTCTTTATCAACCAGTCTATATATTAGCAGCAGACACAGTACAGTGCGGTAGTTCACGGCTGTGGCTACCTCTGTGTCGGCACTCGGCAGCCCGTCCATAATTGTATATACCACCTAACCGTGGTTTTTTTTTCTTTCTTTATACATACATACTAGTTACGAGTATACTATCTCTTTATCAACCAGTCTATATATTAGCAGCAGACACAGTACAGTGCGGTAGTTCACGGCTGTGGCTACCTCTGTGTCGGCACTCGGCAGCCCGTCCATAATTGTATATACCACCCAACCGTGGTTTTTTTTTCTTTCTTTATACATACATACTAGTTACGAGTATACTATCTCTTTATCAACCAGTCTATATATTAGCAGCAGACACAGTACAGTGCGGTAGTTCACGGCTGTGGCTACCTCTGTGTCGGCACTCGGCAGCCCGTCCATAATTGTATATACCACCTAACCGTGGTTTTTTTTTCTTTCTTTATACATACATACTAGTTACGAGTATACTATCTCTTTATCAACCAGTCTATATATTAGCAGCAGACACAGTACAGTGCGGTAGTTCACGGCTGTGGCTACCTCTGTGTCGGCACTCGGCAGCCCGTCCATAATTGTATATACCACCTAACCGTGGTTTTTTTTTTCTTTCTTTATACATACATACTAGTTACGAGTATACTATCTCTTTATCAACCAGTCTATATATTAGCAGCAGACACAGTACAGTGCGGTAGTTCACGGCTGTGGCTACCTCTGTGTCGGCACTCGGCAGCCCGTCCATAATTGTATATACCACCTAACCGTGGTTTTTTTTTCTTTCTTTATACATACATACTAGTTACGAGTATACTATCTCTTTATCAACCAGTCTATATATTAGCAGCAGACACAGTACAGTGCGGTAGTTCACGGCTGTGGCTACCTCTGCGTCGGCACTCGGCAGCCCGTCCATAATTGTATATACCACCTAACCGTGTTTTTTTTTTCTTTCTTTATACATACATACTAGTTACGAGTATACTATCTCTTTATCAACCAGTCTATATATTAGCAGCAGACACAGTACAGTGCGGTAGTTCACGGCTGTGGCTACCTCTGTGTCGGCACTCGGCAGCCCGTCCATAATTGTATATACCACCTAACCGTGGTTTTTTTTTCTTTCTTTATACATACATACTAGTTACGAGTATACTATCTCTTTATCAACCAGTCTATATATTAGCAGCAGACACAGTACAGTGCGGTAGTTCACGGCTGTGGCTACCTCTGTGTCGGCACTCGGCAGCCCGTCCATAATTGTATATACCACCTGACCGTGGTTTTTTTTTCTTTCTTTATACATACATACTAGTTACGAGTATACTATCTCTTTATCAACCAGTCTATATATTAGCAGCAGACACAGTACAGTGCGGTAGTTCACGGCTGTGGCTACCCCTGTGTCGGCACTCGGCAGCCCGTCCATAATTGTATATACCACCTAACCGTGGTTTTTTTTTCTTTCTTTATACATACATACTAGTTACGAGTATACTATCTCTTTATCAACCAGTCTATATATTAGCAGCAGACACAGTACAGTGCGGTAGTTCACGGCTGTGGCTACCTCTGTGTCGGCACTCGGCAGCCCGTCCATAATTGTATATACCACCTAACCGTGGTTTTTTTTTCTTTCTTTATACATACATACTAGTTACGAGTATACTATCTCTTTATCAACCAGTCTATATATTAGCAGCAGACACAGTACAGTGCGGTAGTTCACGGCTGTGGCTACCTCTGTGTCGGCACTCGGCAGGCAGTCCGTCCATAATTGTGTACCACCTAACCGTGGTTTTTTTTTCTTTCTTCTTTATACATACATAGTTACATAGACATCTCTTTATCAACCAGTCTATATTAGCAGCAGACACAGTACAGTACGGTAGTTCACGGCTGTGGCTACCTCTGTGTCTGCACTCGGCAGGCAGTCCATAATTGTATACTAGTATCCATCTCTATTGTTTACCTGAGGTGCCTTTTAGTTGTGCCTATTAAAATATGGAGAACAAAAATGTTGAGGTTCCAAAATTAGGGAAAGATCAAGATCCACTTCCACCTCGTGCTGAAGCTGCTGCCACTAGTCATGGCCGAGACGATGAAATGCCAGCAACGTCGTCTGCCAAGGCCGATGCCCAATGTCATAGTACAGAGCATGTCAAATCCAAAACACCAAATATCAGTAAAAAAAGGACTCCAAAACCTAAAATAAAATTGTCGGAGGAGAAGCGTAAACTTGCCAATATGCCATTTACCACACGGAGTGGCAAGGAACGGCTGAGGCCCTGGCCTATGTTCATGGCTAGTGGTTCAGCTTCACATGAGGATGGAAGCACTCAGCCTCTCGCTAGAAAAATGAAAAGACTAAAGCTGGCAAAAGCAGTAGCACCGCAAAGAACTGTGCGTTCTTCGAAATCCCAAATCCACAAGGAGAGTCCGACTCCAATTGTGTCGGTTGCGATGCCTGACCTTCCCAACACTGGACGTGAAGAGCATGCGCCTTCCACCATTTGCACGCCCCCTGCAAGTGATGGAAGGAGCACCCGCAGTCCAGTTCCTGATAGTCAGATTGAAGATGTCAGTGTTGAAGTACACCAGGATGAGGAGGATATGGGTGTTGCTGGCGCTGGGGAGGAAATTGACCAGGAGGATTCTGATGGTGAGGTGGTTTGTTTAAGTCAGGCACCCGGGGAGACACCTGTTGTCCGTGGTAGGAATATGGCCGTTGACATGCCTGGTGAAAATACCAAAAAAATCAGCTCTTCGGTGTGGAAGTATTTCACCAGAAATGCGGACAACAGGTGTCAAGCCGTGTGTTCCCTTTGTCAAGCTGTAATAAGTAGGGGTAAGGACGTTAACCACCTCGGAACATCCTCCCTTATACGTCACCTGCAGCGCATTCATAATAAGTCAGTGACAAGTTCAAAAACTTTGGGTGACAGCGGAAGCAGTCCACTGACCAGTAAATCCCTTCCTCTTGTAACCAAGCTCACGCAAACCACCCCACCAACTCCCTCAGTGTCAATTTCCTCCTTCCCCAGGAATGCCAATAGTCCTGCAGGCAATGTCACTGGCAATTCTGACGAGTCCTCTCCTGCCTGGGATTTCTCCGATGCATCCTTGCGTGTAACGCCTACTGCTGCTGGCGCTGCTGTTGTTGCTGCTGGGAGTCGATGGTCATCCCAGAGGGGAAGTCGTAAGCCCACTTGTACTACTTCCAGTAAGCAATTGACTGTTCAACAGTCCTTTGCGAGGAAGATGAAATATCACAGCAGTCATCCTGCTGCAAAGCGGATAACTGAGGCCTTGACAACTATGTTGGTGTTAGACGTGCGTCCGGTATCCGCCGTTAGTTCACAGGGAACTAGACAATTTATTGAGGCAGTGTGCCCCCGTTACCAAATACCATCTAGGTTCCACTTCTCTAGGCAGGCGATACCGAGAATGTACACGGACGTCAGAAAAAGACTCACCAGTGTCCTAAAAAATGCAGTTGTACCCAATGTCCACTTAACCACGGACATGTGGACAAGTGGAGCAGGGCAGACTGAGGACTATATGACTGTGACAGCCCACTGGGTAGATGTATGGACTCCCGCCGCAAGAACAGCAGCGGCGGCACCAGTAGCAGCATCTCGCAAACGCCAACTCTTTCCTAGGCAGGCTACGCTTTGTATCACCGCTTTCCAGAATACGCACACAGCTGAAAACCTCTTACGGCAACTGAGGAAGATCATCGCGGAATGGCTTACCCCAATTGGACTCTCCTGTGGATTTGTGGCATCGGACAACGCCAGCAATATTGTGTGTGCATTAAATATGGGCAAATTCCAGCACGTCCCATGTTTTGCACATACCTTGAATTTGGTGGTGCAGAATTTTTTAAAAAACGACAGGGGCGTGCAAGAGATGCTGTCGGTGGCCAGAAGAATTGCGGGACACTTTCGGCGTACAGGCACCACGTACAGAAGACTGGAGCACCACCAAAAACTACTGAACCTGCCCTGCCATCATCTGAAGCAAGAAGTGGTAACGAGGTGGAATTCAACCCTCTATATGCTTCAGAGGTTGGAGGAGCAGCAAAAGGCCATTCAAGCCTATACAATTGAGCACGATATAGTAGGTGGAATGCACCTGTCTCAAGCGCAGTGGAGAATGATTTCAACGTTGTGCAAGGTTCTGCAACCCTTTGAACTTGCCACACGTGAAGTCAGTTCAGACACTGCCAGCCTGAGTCAGGTCATTCCCCTCATCAGGCTTTTGCAGAAGAAGCTGGAGACATTGAAGGAGGAGCTAACACGGAGCGATTCCGCTAGGCATGTGGGACTTGTGGATGGAGCCCTTAATTCGCTTAACAAGGATTCACGGGTGGTCAATCTGTTGAAATCAGAGCACTACATTTTGGCCACCGTGCTCGATCCTAGATTTAAAGCCTACCTTGGATCTCTCTTTCCGGCAGACACAAGTCTGCTGGGGTTGAAAGACCTGCTGGTGACAAAATTGTCAAGTCAAGCGGAACGCGACCTGTCAACATCTCCTCCTTCACATTCTCCCGCAACTGGGGGTGCGAGGAAAAGGCTCAGAATTCCGAGCCCACCCGCTGGCGGTGATGCAGGGCAGTCTGGAGCGACTGCTGATGCTGACATCTGGTCCGGACTGAAGGACCTGACAACGATTACGGACATGTCGTCTACTGTCACTGCATATGATTCTCTCAACATTGATAGAATGGTGGAGGATTATATGAGTGACCGCATCCAAGTAGGCACGTCACACAGTCCGTACTTATACTGGCAGGAAAAAGAGGCAATTTGGAGGCCCTTGCACAAACTGGCTTTATTCTACCTAAGTTGCCCTCCCACAAGTGTGTACTCCGAAAGAGTGTTTAGTGCCGCCGCTCACCTTGTCAGCAATCGGCGTACGAGGTTACATCCAGAAAATGTGGAGAAGATGATGTTCATTAAAATGAATTATAATCAATTCCTCCGCGGAGACATTGACCAGCAGCAATTGCCTCCACAAAGTACACAGGGAGCTGAGATGGTGGATTCCAGTGGGGACGAATTGATAATCTGTGAGGAGGGGGATGTACACGGTGATATATCGGAGGGTGATGATGAGGTGGACATCTTTCCTCTGTAGAGCCAGTTTGTGCAAGGAGAGATTAATTGCTTCTTTTTGGGGGGGGGTCCAAACCAACCCGTCATATCAGTCACAGTCGTGTGGCAGACCCTGTCACTGAAATGATGGGTTGGTTAAAGTGTGCATGTCCTGTTTTGTTTATACAACATAAGGGTGGGTGGGAGGGCCCAAGGACAATTCCATCTTGCACCTCTTTTTTCTTTTCTTTTTCTTTGCATCATGTGCTGATTGGGGAGGGTTTTTTGGAAGGGACATCCTGCGTGACACTGCAGTGCCACTCCTAAATGGGCCCGGTGTTTGTGTCGGCCACTAGGGTCGCTAATCTTACTCACACAGTCAGCTACCTCATTGCGCCTCTTTTTTTCTTTGCGTCATGTGCTGTTTGGGGAGGGTTTTTTGGAAGGGACATCCTGCGTGACACTGCAGTGCCACTCCTAGATGGGCCCGGTGTTTGTGTCGGCCACTAGGGTCGCTAATCTTACTCACACAGCTACCTCATTGCGCCTCTTTTTTTCTTTGCGTCATGTGCTGTTTGGGGAGGGTTTTTTGGAAGGGACATCCTGCGTGACACTGCAGTGCCACTCCTAGATGGGCCCGGTGTTTGTGTCGGCCACTAGGGTCGCTAATCTTACTCACACAGCTACCTCATTGCGCCTCTTTTTTTCTTTGCGTCATGTGCTGTTTGGGGAGGGTTTTTTGGAAGGGCCATCCTGCGTGACACTGCAGTGCCACTCCTAGATGTGCCCGGTGTTTGTGTCGGCCACTAGGGTCGCTAATCTTACTCACACAGCTACCTCATTGCGCCTCTTTTTTTCTTTGCGTCATGTGCTGTTTGGGGAGGGTTTTTTGGAAGGGCCATCCTGCGTGACACTGCAGTGCCACTCCTAGATGGGCCCGGTGTTTGTGTCGGCCACTAGGGTCGCTAATCTTACTCACACAGCTACCTCATTGCGCCTCTTTTTTTCTTTGCATCATGTGCTGTTTGGGGAGGGTTTTTTGGAAGGGACATCCTGCGTGACACTGCAGTGCCACTCCTAGATGGGCCCGGTGTTTGTGTCGGCCACTAGGGTCGCTTATCTTACTCACACAGCGACCTCGGTGCAAATTTTAGGACTAAAAATAATATTGTGAGGTGTGAGGTATTCAGAATAGACTGAAAATGAGTGTAAATTATGGTTTTTGAGGTTAATAATACTTTGGGATCAAAATGACCCCCAAATTCTATGATTTAAGCTGTTTTTTAGTGTTTTTTAAAAAAAACACCCGAATCCAAAACACACCCGAATCCGACAAAAAAAATTCGGTGAGGTTTTGCCAAAACGCGTTCGAACCCAAAACACGGCCGCGGAACCGAACCCAAAACCAAAACACAAAACCCGAAAAATTTCAGGCGCTCATCTCTAGTCACAGTACTGTCCTTGATTCACGTTGTGTCACACAGTAGAGCACCGTATTCACGTCACAGTACTGTCCTTGATTCACGTTGTGTCACACAGTAGAGCACCTTATTCACGTTACTGTACTGTACGTCACAGTAGTGCAGTAGTATATCCACATTACGTCACAAAGTAGAGATCTGCCACAGTCATGAACCTTATAACACATTATGCAAGAGTAATGCACGTCAGAACACATTAGGCCACTGTAACATCCCTTAGAATAATTTCTGCCAAAGTAACATCCCTTAGAACACTGTACTATCTGAAACACAAATTTCTGCACACTGCACGACACACTGCAATTAAACCACACAATGCACTGCACGACACTGCATAGTGTATGCACTGCGTGATATGACAAACTGCACATTACACTCACTGGCGTGCGCAGCTCATTTTATTAGGGGGTGCACCGTCGGAGGGGTGTGTCTAGCATCGCCTTTTGGGCGTGTCTAGTACCAATCCTAATAAAGCAGGTACATTGTCAGATGTTGTGGTGTGCACCAAACAAACACCCCTGATGGCACTCACTGCAATTACACTGCTCCTCCTCAGTCTGGTCTGACTCCCCCTCTCTTTTCCCTGCAAGCTCCAGCAGCTTACTTACAAGTCAGTCACTCACTGACACTGACAGTCGCAGACTAGTACTGCTGCTGCTGTAAAAACGAGTGACGTGTCAATGTTGCTGCCGACCGCCTGCCAGTATTGAAATTGTCTTCCTAAGAGGAACGCTGGCTGCATGCTGATCCTCATCAGTGGCTGGCGTTGGCATAGCATAGAAGGAGAGAGGTGGGCATGTGGTGGGTGTGACGGGTGGGCATGCAAACAGCATGACGTAATCACATCACATCACTGTTTTTGTACATTGAGGTGGAGCCGGGAGTTTGAAAGCCGGTGGCAGTGGCACCCTTGATTAACCCAGGCGTCCGGTCAGTAATACAGTCCTGACAGGGTGCAGCGCAGAGGGGACAGTAATCAGCCTGCTCAGCGATCACTGCATCAGGCATGTGAGATCGGGGTGCCAGACATTAGGGGGTGCCTGTGCGCACCAGGAACCCCCCCTGCGCACACCTATGATTACACTGCACATTTCCCTGCAAAATATGATACAATGTACACTGCACAAAAAACTGCAATTACCACATGTGTATACAGTACACTGCACGACAGTGCTGGCCCTAGCCAGATACAGATACAGCCACAGTCACGCAAAATATAGGCATGCCGCATATCATTTTAATCAGCAGAAGCTGCTGGTGCCCCTAAGCATAGCAAATGCCCTAGGCATTTGCCTATTGTAGTTTGCCTATGCCTAAGGCCGGCTCTGCTGCACGATGTGATTCACTATGCATTACACTCACTGCACAATACCATATACTGAATGTACACTGCATGACACGCTGCAATTACGCAGCACGATACACTGTGATACATTGCATATACTGTACACTGCATGATACTGTACACTGCACAATCGTAGACCACGTGGATTGTAAAGAACTACTGTATATACACAAGTTTAAAAAAATAACAATTGTTTTTGTAAAACGCATGTCGATCTTTTTCCATGTCAACTTAACGACCATGTCAACCTACAGTAACTGGTGTCAACCAATTTCAAAAGCCGCACCATCTAGGTCGACGCAAAAAAACAAATTGACCTTTTGACCCGGGTTAATGTTTGGTCCTTGTTTAACCATTTGTTTACCACAAATACTGTACAGTGCTGTATAGACCGGATACCTGCTGCTACAGCAGCCCCTGCTATAATGTACTGTACCTGTAACTACAGTAACTTAAAGTACAGTAATCTACAGTAATGTACTGTACTTACAATCCTTTATGGCCTGCAGGCGTCGTGGGGTCCTCCTCACGAGGTCACTCCATCTCCTCTGGAGTGACCTCACCGTTCTCCTCCGGTTGTAAGTCCGGAGGATATCCCTGCTGGCCCTCCTATAAGCTCTCACCTTCTCCTCGTTGCTGGCGAGAGTTCTGTCCCGCCAGCGAACGAGGAGACGCAGCTCACCCAGAGCATAGGGACGGTCCCGTACAGCAGCCATGACCGTCCTTATGCTCAATGAGCGTCTCAGACGTCGTGCGCCTCAGACGTTGTGCGTCTCAGACGTCGTGCGTTCCAGGCATTCAACGTACAGTACTGTAGTTACTGTACTTTGTGACAGTTTCCCTTAGTTTTAAATATGCCCTTTCTTTGACCACAGTATTTTCCACTGTCTTGCCCTACGCCCTTCCCTCCTGGGAGCCTTCACAGGTCTTATGCAATACACAAATACCGAAGATGCACAGTCCGTCAGAATACACTGATTTCATTCCCGCTGTTTAGGTGCATTTAGCGTAAAGAATCGCTCCTGCAGATGTACTTTGATTTATGTGAAACCTGTGTGCATCCTTCCATTGACTGTCTTACAATGTAAATAAAATAATACAGTGCATTATTACAGAAAAAAAAAAAAAAAAAAGAAAGAAAGAAAGCACATCAGGTCTCGAACCCAGGACCCCCAGCGAGGGAGGTGGGAGCCTTCACCCCTAGCCCACGACGCCTCATGAGAGATTTCCAATTTCGTGTGTGAAAGTACTGCAAACAGCGCCCGGCCCCCGCCCCATTGCTGTTGGTTTATGCCTTAGAGGACTCGGACGCTCGCATTTGTAAAGCACGGTGTTTTCCTCCGCCTCCTGCTAGCCTGTTGCCCTTCCCCCATGGGAGCCTGCACAGATCATGCAGTAGACAGGGAGGGAATGCAGGTCATGTGCAATACACAAACGCCCACTGTAGTACTGTTTTGCTCACTTACAGTACTGTACTGTAGGTTGCATTTAGCGTAAAGAATCGCTCCTGCAGATGTACTTTGATTTATGTGAAACCTGTGTGCATCCTTCCATTGGATGTACTGTATTGGAGAGAAAAAAAAAATGTTACAGTGAATGTCACGGGAACACATTAAAAATAAGGTTGGCACTTCCTTCCCATTGGTGTTGGTTTACAGTATGCCGTAGTGTACTCGGACGCTCATGTAATTGCATTTCAAAGGCACAGTATTTTCCATCGTCTCCCCCCTACCCCCATCGCCCTTCCCCCCTGGGGGCCTGCACAGGGAGGAAATTCAGGTCCTGTGCAATACACAAACGCTGAAGATCTACAGTACTGTTTTGCTCAGTTGGTAGCGTCAGAATACACTCATTTCATTCCCGCTGTTTAGGTGCATTTAGCGTAAAGAATCGCTCCTGCAGATGTACTTTGATTTATGTGAAACCTGTGTGCATCCTTCCATTGACTGTCTTACAATGTAAATAAAATAATACAGTGCATTATTACAGAAAAAAAAAAAAAAAAAAAGAAAGAAAGCACATCAGGTCTCAAACCCTGGACCCCCAGCGAGGGAGGTGGGAGCCTTCACCCCTAGCCCACGACGCCTCATGAGAGATTTCCAATTTCATGTGTGAAAGTACTGCAAACAGCGCCCGGCCCCCGCCCCATTGCTGTTGGTTTATGCCTTAGAGGACTCGGACGCTCGCATTTGTAAAGCACGGTGTTTTCCTCCGCCTCCTGCTAGCCTGTTGCCCTTCCCCCATGGGAGCCTGCACAGATCATGCAGTAGACAGGGAGGGAATGCAGGTCATGTGCAATACACAAACGCCCACTGTAGTACTGTTTTGCTCACTTACAGTACTGTACTGTAGGTTGCATTTAGCGTAAAGAATCGCTCCTGCAGATGTACTTTGATTTATGTGAAACCTGTGTGCATCCTTCCATTGGATGTACTGTATTGGAGAGAAAAAAAAAATGTTACAGTGAATGTCACGGGAACACATTAAAAATAAGGTTGGCACTTCCTTCCCATTGGTGTTGGTTTACAGTATGCCGTAGTGTACTCGGACGCTCATGTAATTGCATTTCAAAGGCACAGTATTTTCCATCGTCTCCCCCCTACCCCCATCGCCCTTCCCCCCTGGGGGCCTGCACAGGGAGGAAATTCAGGTCCTGTGCAATACACAAACGCTGAAGATCTACAGTACTGTTTTGCTCAGTTGGTAGCGTCAGAATACACTCATTTCATTCCCGCTGTTTAGGTGCATTTAGCGTAAAGAATCGCTCCTGCAGATGTACTTTGATTTATGTGAAACCTGTGTGCATCCTTCCATTGACTGTCTTACAATGTAAATAAAATAATACAGTGCATTATTACAGAAAAAAAAAAAAGAAAGAAAGCACATCAGGTCTCGAACCCTGGACCCCCAGCGAGGGAGGTGGGAGCCTTCACCCCTAGCCCACGACGCCTCATGAGAGATTTCCAATTTCATGTGTGAAAGTACTGCAAACAGCGCCCGGCCCCCGCCCCATTGCTGTTGGTTTATGCCTTAGAGGACTCGGACGCTCGCATTTGTAAAGCACGGTGTTTTCCTCCGCCTCCTGCTAGCCTGTTGCCCTTCCCCCATGGGAGCCTGCACAGATCATGCAGTAGACAGGGAGGGAATGCAGGTCATGTGCAATACACAAACGCCCACTGTAGTACTGTTTTGCTCACTTACAGTACTGTACTGTAGGTTGCATTTAGCGTAAAGAATCGCTCCTGCAGATGTACTTTGATTTATGTGAAACCTGTGTGCATCCTTCCATTGACTGTCTTACAATGTAAATAAAATAATACAGTGCATTATTACAGAAAAAAAAAAAAAAAAAAAGAAAGAAAGCACATCAGGTCTCAAACCCTGGACCCCCAGCGAGGGAGGTGGGAGCCTTCACCCCTAGCCCACGACGCCTCATGAGAGATTTCCAATTTCATGTGTGAAAGTACTGCAAACAGCGCCCGGCCCCCGCCCCATTGCTGTTGGTTTATGCCTTAGAGGACTCGGACGCTCGCATTTGTAAAGCACGGTGTTTTCCTCCGCCTCCTGCTAGCCTGTTGCCCTTCCCCCATGGGAGCCTGCACAGATCATGCAGTAGACAGGGAGGGAATGCAGGTCATGTGCAATACACAAACGCCCACTGTAGTACTGTTTTGCTCACTTACAGTACTGTACTGTAGGTTGCATTTAGCGTAAAGAATCGCTCCTGCAGATGTACTTTGATTTATGTGAAACCTGTGTGCATCCTTCCATTGGATGTACTGTATTGGAGAGAAAAAAAAAATGTTACAGTGAATGTCACGGGAACACATTAAAAATAAGGTTGGCACTTCCTTCCCATTGGTGTTGGTTTACAGTATGCCGTAGTGTACTCGGACGCTCATGTAATTGCATTTCAAAGGCACAGTATTTTCCATCGTCTCCCCCCTACCCCCATCGCCCTTCCCCCCTGGGGGCCTGCACAGGGAGGAAATTCAGGTCCTGTGCAATACACAAACGCTGAAGATCTACAGTACTGTTTTGCTCAGTTGGTAGCGTCAGAATACACTCATTTCATTCCCGCTGTTTAGGTGCATTTAGCGTAAAGAATCGCTCCTGCAGATGTACTTTGATTTATGTGAAACCTGTGTGCATCCTTCCATTGACTGTCTTACAATGTAAATAAAATAATACAGTGCATTATTACAGAAAAAAAAAAAAGAAAGAAAGCACATCAGGTCTCGAACCCTGGACCCCCAGCGAGGGAGGTGGGAGCCTTCACCCCTAGCCCACGACGCCTCATGAGAGATTTCCAATTTCATGTGTGAAAGTACTGCAAACAGCGCCCGGCCCCCGCCCCATTGCTGTTGGTTTATGCCTTAGAGGACTCGGACGCTCGCATTTGTAAAGCACGGTGTTTTCCTCCGCCTCCTGCTAGCCTGTTGCCCTTCCCCCATGGGAGCCTGCACAGATCATGCAGTAGACAGGGAGGGAATGCAGGTCATGTGCAATACACAAACGCCCACTGTAGTACTGTTTTGCTCACTTACAGTACTGTACTGTAGGTTGCATTTAGCGTAAAGAATCGCTCCTGCAGATGTACTTTGATTTATGTGAAACCTGTGTGCATCCTTCCATTGACTGTCTTACAATGTAAATAAAATAATACAGTGCATTATTACAGAAAAAAAAAAAAAAAAAAAAGAAAGAAAGCACATCAGGTCTCGAACCCTGGACCCCCAGCGAGGGAGGTGGGAGCCTTCACCCCTAGCCCACGACGCCTCATGAGAGATTTCCAATTTCATGTGTGAAAGTACTGCAAACAGCGCCCGGCCCCCGCCCCATTGCTGTTGGTTTATGCCTTAGAGGACTCGGACGCTCGCATTTGTAAAGCACGGTGTTTTCCTCCGCCTTCTGCTAGTCCTCCTTTCCCATTATGCATTAGCGAACTCAGACGCTCATATATTTTAAAAGCACGGTGTTTATACATTGTACTGTACATTCTTCCTTTTACACAATTACTGTAGTTGCGTCTCCATACACATACAGTACTCCATACTTTTTCCACCGCCTCCCGTTACGCCTACAGTATTGCCAGAGCTGTAGATCAATCCGCCGCTATACTGTACGATCGAAAGTACTGGATTAGTGGAGCATTAGCCACACAGTGGTGGAGATGTGTAATGCATGATGAGTATCTAGATCGCCTCAACGCGCCTGCCTGTGATTAAACTCAGCTATCGCATTAGCGTGACTAAACGCCCGTCTCGGCGGAGAAACAGTCAAGATAAAGGTGGCTACATCTGTATGTGTGTATATATATACAGGTTGAGTATCCCTTATCCAAAATGCTTGGGACCAGAGGTATTTTGGATATCGGATTTTTCCGTATTTTGGAATAATTGCATACCATAATGAGATATCATGTTGATGGGATCTAAATCTAAGTACAGAATGCATTTATGTTTCATATACACCTTATACACACAACCTGAAGGTAATTTTAGACAATATTTTATATAACTTTGTGCATTAAACAAAGTGTGTGTACATTCACACAATTCATTTATGTTTCATATACACCTTATACACACAGCATGAAGGTAATTTAATACAATATTTTTAATAATTTTGTGTATTAAACAAAGTTTGTGTACATTGAGTCATCAAAAAACAAAGGTTTCACTATTTCACTCTCACTCAAAAAAGTCCGTATTTCGGAATATTCCGTATTTCGGAATATTTGGATATGGGATACTCAACCTGTATATATATATATATATATATATATAAAAATATATATATTAAAGTACAACGGTATTTGCTGCGCTATATAAGAAACTAATAAATATAAATGTTATATATATGGGATCAGTACGTAATCCCGCTGGACGGGATCCCGGCGGTTGAAATACCGTCGCCGGAATCCCGACCACACAATCCCGACAGGGGTGGCGAGCGGAACGCAGCCCCTTACGGGCTCGCTTTGCTCGCCACGCTGCGGGCACGGTGCCTCGCTACGCTCTGCACACTATTATATTCTCCCTCTATGGGTGTCGTGGACACCCACGGAGGGAGAATATGTCGGGATTGTGGCGGTCGGGATTCCGGCGTCGGTATTTCGACCGCCGGGATCCCATCCAGCGGGATGTTGACCGCATCCCATATATATATATATATATATATTTATTTATTTATACACATATATAAATATGTATATCTCTCCTTCCTCCCCCACACACACCACTCTCTGTGTCTCCCTCTCTCCTTCAACCCACACACCCCACAATCTGTCTGTCTCCGATGACTCCATGCTGCATTCCCAGCTCCTCAACCCATCCCAAAGCATCACCCGCATTCTGGCATTAAATTTCATATTAATTATCCTGTCACTTGTACCACAACCCATGTGGTCTATTTAATCAAATGTCCATGTGGATTGTGTTATATTGGGAAGACAGTGAGGATGTTCAAAGAGAGGATCACACAACATCGCTCTATTAGAGCTTCCACTAATAACACGCAAAAAGAGAATGAACAACCTGTGGTTAAACACTTTGCTGCCGCTAAACATGGACTTTCAACTCTAAAATATATCATCATTGATCATGTTCCCGAAGATGCCACTGGTGGATACTGTCAAACCTCGTAGTCTTAATGACCAATTCTCTTTTAATATGTTTATGTGAGATATTTATGCGCATATTGGCGCATTGGATATAATACTGATATAATAGTTTTTTTTAATATTCTGTCATTATTGTTGTTTCTATTACTGATTTCAGTATGATTATATTATTATTAATATTCTTACTTATGAGAGCCCACTAGAATTTATATTTTTCTGTCTTGTATATGCATGTTTGTGATGTCTGCTTTTTGTAATATTATGTTTTTCACTGTTTCCCTTCAGCGCCGGCTGCCGCTGTTGTAGCGGATTGCTATGCCAACACACCAGAGACGCTGTGTGCAGCGCGATCGCGTCATCGGTACCCGGAAGAGACGTGACACAGGAAGTGCGGACGGCTCCTGTATAGTATAAAGGTATGTGTTTTATGTTTGTTTGTTGCTTTACCTGTGGCCTGATGACGGCGTAAAATCCAAAACGTCGCTGACAGACTTTGTCCTTTGTGATCTTTGTCATGTCCGTTATGAGTGCCGCTGATTGCTGTATCTACGTATGTATATATATATATATATATATATATATAGTAAAGTGCAACGGTATTTGCTGTGCTATATAAGAAACTTAATAAATATAAATCATGTATATATATATATATATATTTATTTATTTATACACATATATAAATATGTATATCTCTCCTTCCTCCCCCACACGCACCACAGTCTGTGTCTCCCTCTCTCCTTCCACCCACACACCCCACAATCTGTCTGTCTCCAATGACTCCATGCTGCATTCCCAGCTCCTCAACCCATCCCAAAGCCTTGTATCCCATTACCAAGCCACTCTTACCCCATGAGAGAGGCTCACCTGTGCTGCACTCCCCAGTACCCACACCCGAACACCGCACAGCAGACCCCAGAAAGAAGAGACAGGTGCAGGGCGCGGGAATCCTGGTCAGCGGAGCTGCTACCATGTCCCTGCCATGGCTGCAAAAGAGCTGGACCCGGAAGAGTGGGTGCACCCTCGCAACGCACAGTCACTATGTGTGAGATGCTCCTATCACTCTGAGGCAGCGCCAACACCACCTATAGCTCGCTGCCTTATTTGGACAAGACGGCTCACATCCCTGCTGGGAACTAAGTAGCATATACTTGGGCCCCTCTGATCCATGGGGCCCGATACAGGTGTCCCCATTGACTCCCCCGTCGCCGGCCCTGCCCGCACTACCCCCATCTCGGCGGCAGTGACAGCATATCCAGTGGGCATTGGGTCTATTTTGATTGGGGGACTGGAGCTGCAGCTCCACATGCCCTATTATAATTCTGCCCTGCCAATATAACATGTGCAGCGAGATTTAGATTTGAGTGGGTTATATATTTTCTGTGCAGGGTAAATACTGTCTGCTTTTGCATGTAGCATTCAAATATTAGACAGATTTATTTTAACACTGTAATTTAGATTTTAGTTTGAACACACCCCACCTAAATCTAAATCTCTCTGCACATGTTGCACCTGCCCCGTCTGCAGGGCAACATGGTTTTGCCCACTTGCTTGCTTTTTTACTTTACTTACAAACATGAATCAGGCCTTGTGTCATTGTACATAATATAAATCAAAGGGATTGTTTAAGAAAATAACTAGATGTAATGAAAAGGACTAGATAGTTCTCATTTACATTATTTTAACAAACAGTCCAAAGTGAAATCTCTTGTAGCAAATGATCCCATCATGTTCCCAAAATAAATCTTTCGGGATTTATTAACAACAGTATGAACAATTTTTTAGATTTTTTTTTCATGTTTTTTATAACTTGGCTTTTTGAGAAAATCTGAATTTATATTTTTAAAATTTTGCATTTCTAGTTTCTATTGAAACATACTGCTGTGTTATATATCATATAAAATGAGACCTTGTCCAACTCTCTAGCTCAAGTAGGTGAGCTGCAAATGCAATTTAAAAAAAATGTTAACAGCAAATTTTTTGTTGCAAAAATGCAGCTTTTAAGGCATATAACTTCAAAACCATTGCACATATCAGCCTAATGGACCCTACACACTTGGCGATATTACTGAAAGATATGAACACTCTCGTTCATTAACGAACAAGATACCGCTTATATCTTTCAGTGTGGAGGCAGCTACGATGAACGATGCGCGGCCCCATGCTCATTCATCGTTGGTGCCCCGTCGCTTGTGCATGCAGGCTAATATGGACGATCTCGTCCATATTTGCATGCGCTGCTATGGAGCTGGGTGTCGGGGGGAGTGAAGAAACTTCACTCCCCACCTCTTCCCCCCCCTGCCACCAGGTTGCCCGTCTGCTGTATCGAGCAGCTCGGCGGTGGGTCGCGCAGTGTGTAGGGCCCATAAGATTTTGAAGTTATCTTCACATCTAAGGCATCAATTGATATAACAAATTTCATTGTTGAAATGGTCAGTTTGAAACCCTGTGTTGATTTAGTGTGGAATACACCTGTGAGGAGGCTATGTGGTAGAGATGAGCGGGTTCGGTTTCTCTGAATCCGAACCCGCCCGAACTTCATGTTTTTTTTCACGGGTCCGAGCGACTCGGATCTTCCCGCCTTGCTCGGTTAACCCGAGCGCGCCCGAACGTCATCATGACGCTGTCGGATTCTCGCGAGGCTCGGATTCTATCGCGAGACTCGGATTCTATATAAGGAGCCGCGCGTCGCCGCCATTTTCACACGTGCATTGAGATTGATAGGGAGAGGACGTGGCTGGCGTCCTCTCCATTTAGATTAGGGTTGAGAGAGAGAGAGAGAGATTGACCTGAGGCTGTGATACTGTAGAAGAGAGTGCAGAGTTTAGTGACTGACGACCACAGTGACCACCATACAGTGCAGTTGTTTGTTTTATTTAATATATCCGTTCTCTGCCTGAAAAAAACGATACACACAGTGACTCAGTCACATACCATATCTGTGTGCACTGCTCAGCCCAGTGTGCTGCATTAATGTATATATATATATCTGACTGTGCTCAGCTCACACAGCTTATAATTGTGGGGGAGACTGGGGAGCACTGCAGTGCCAGTTATAGGTTATAGCAGGAGCCAGGAGTACATAATATTATATTAAAATTAAACAGTGCACACTTTTGCTGCAGGAGTGCCACTGCCAGTGTGACTAGTGACCAGTGACCTGACCACCAGTATATATAATATTAGTAGTATACTATCTCTTTATCAACCAGTCTATATTAGCAGCAGACACAGTACAGTGCGGTAGTTCACGGCTGTGGCTACCTCTGTGTCGGCACTCGGCAGCCCGTCCATAATTGTATATACCACCTAACCGTGTTTTTTTTTTCTTTCTTTATACATACATACTAGTTACGAGTATACTATCTCTTTATCAACCAGTCTATATATTAGCAGCAGACACAGTACAGTGCGGTAGTTCACGGCTGTGGCTACCTCTGTGTCGGCACTCGGCAGCCCGTCCATAATTGTATATACCACCTAACCGTGTTTTTTTTTTCTTTCTTTATACATACATACTAGTTACGAGTATACTATCTCTTTATCAACCAGTCTATATATTAGCAGCAGACACAGTACAGTGCGGTAGTTCACGGCTGTGGCTACCTCTGTGTCGGCACTCGGCAGCCCGTCCATAATTGTATATACCACCTAACCGTGGTTTTTTTTTCTTTCTTTATACATACATACTAGTTACGAGTATACTATCTCTTTATCAACCAGTCTATATATTAGCAGCAGACACAGTACAGTGCGGTAGTTCACGGCTGTGGCTACCTCTGTGTCGGCACTCGGCAGCCCGTCCATAATTGTATATACCACCTAACCGTGGTTTTTTTTTCTTTCTTTATACATACATACTAGTTACGAGTATACTATCTCTTTATCAACCAGTCTATATATTAGCAGCAGACACAGTACAGTGCGGTAGTTCACGGCTGTGGCTACCTCTGTGTCGGCACTCGGCAGCCCGTCCATAATTGTATATACCACCTAACCGTGGTTTTTTTTTCTTTCTTTATACATACATACTAGTTACGAGTATACTATCTCTTTATCAACCAGTCTATATATTAGCAGCAGACACAGTACAGTGCGGTAGTTCACGGCTGTGGCTACCTCTGTGTCGGCACTCGGCAGCCCGTCCATAATTGTATATACCACCTAACCGTGGTTTTTTTTTCTTTCTTTATACATACATACTAGTTACGAGTATACTATCTCTTTATCAACCAGTCTATATATTAGCAGCAGACACAGTACAGTGCGGTAGTTCACGGCTGTGGCTACCTCTGTGTCGGCACTCGGCAGCCCGTCCATAATTGTATATACCACCTAACCGTGGTTTTTTTTTCTTTCTTTATACATACATACTAGTTACGAGTATACTATCTCTTTATCAACCAGTCTATATATTAGCAGCAGACACAGTACAGTGCGGTAGTTCACGGCTGTGGCTACCTCTGTGTCGGCACTCGGCAGCCCGTCCATAATTGTATATACCACCTAACCGTGGTTTTTTTTTTCTTTCTTTATACATACATACTAGTTACGAGTATACTATCTCTTTATCAACCAGTCTATATATTAGCAGCAGACACAGTACAGTGCGGTAGTTCATGGCTGTGGCTACCTCTGTGTCGGCACTCGGCAGCCCGTCCATAATTGTATATACCACCTAACCGTGGTTTTTTTTTTCTTTCTTTATACATACATACTAGTTACGAGTATACTATCTCTTTATCAACCAGTCTATATATTAGCAGCAGACACAGTACAGTGCGGTAGTTCACGGCTGTGGCTACCTCTGTGTCGGCACTCGGCAGCCCGTCCATAATTGTATATACCACCTAACCGTGGTTTTTTTTTCTTTCTTTATACATACATACTAGTTACGAGTATACTATCTCTTTATCAACCAGTCTATATATTAGCAGCAGACACAGTACAGTGCGGTAGTTCACGGCTGTGGCTACCTCTGTGTCGGCACTCGGCAGCCCGTCCATAATTGTATATACCACCTAACCGTGGTTTTTTTTTCTTTCTTTATACATACATACTAGTTACGAGTATACTATCTCTTTATCAACCAGTCTATATATTAGCAGCAGACACAGTACAGTGCGGTAGTTCACGGCTGTGGCTACCTCTGTGTCGGCACTCGGCAGCCCGTCCATAATTGTATATACCACCTAACCGTGGTTTTTTTTTCTTTCTTTATACATACATACTAGTTACGAGTATACTATCTCTTTATCAACCAGTCTATATATTAGCAGCAGACACAGTACAGTGCGGTAGTTCACGGCTGTGGCTACCTCTGTGTCGGCACTCGGCAGGCAGTCCGTCCATAATTGTATACCACCTAACCGTGGTTTTTTTTTCTTTCTTCTTTATACATACATAGTTACATAGACATCTCTTTATCAACCAGTCTATATTAGCAGCAGACACAGTACAGTACGGTAGTTCACGGCTGTGGCTATCTCTGTGTCTGCACTCGGCAGGCAGTCCATAATTGTATACTAGTATCCATCTCCATTGTTTACCTGAGGTGCCTTTTAGTTGTGCCTATTAAAATATGGAGAACAAAAATGTTGAGGTTCCAAAATTAGGGAAAGATCAAGATCCACTTCCACCTCGTGCTGAAGCTGCTGCCACTAGTCATGGCCGAGACGATGAAATGCCAGCAACGTCGTCTGCCAAGGCCGATGCCCAATGTCATAGTACAGAGCATGTCAAATCCAAAACACCAAATATCAGTAAAAAAAGGACTCCAAAACCTAAAATAAAATTGTCGGAGGAGAAGCGTAAACTTGCCAATATGCCATTTACCACACGGAGTGGCAAGGAACGGCTGAGGCCCTGGCCTATGTTCATGGCTAGTGGTTCAGCTTCACATGAGGATGGAAGCACTCAGCCTCTCGCTAGAAAAATGAAAAGACTAAAGCTGGCAAAAGCAGTAGCACCGCAAAGAACTGTGCGTTCTTCGAAATCCCAAATCCACAAGGAGAGTCCGACTCCAATTGTGTCGGTTGCGATGCCTGACCTTCCCAACACTGGACGTGAAGAGCATGCGCCTTCCACCATTTGCACGCCCCCTGCAAGTGATGGAAGGAGCACCCGCAGTCCAGTTCCTGATAGTCAGATTGAAGATGTCAGTGTTGAAGTACACCAGGATGAGGAGGATATGGGTGTTGCTGGCGCTGGGGAGGAAATTGACCAGGAGGATTCTGATGGTGAGGTGGTTTGTTTAAGTCAGGCACCCGGGGAGACACCTGTTGTCCGTGGTAGGAATATGGCCGTTGACATGCCTGGTGAAAATACCAAAAAAATCAGCTCTTCGGTGTGGAAGTATTTCACCAGAAATGCGGACAACAGGTGTCAAGCCGTGTGTTCCCTTTGTCAAGCTGTAATAAGTAGGGGTAAGGACGTTAACCACCTCGGAACATCCTCCCTTATACGTCACCTGCAGCGCATTCATAATAAGTCAGTGACAAGTTCAAAAACTTTGGGTGACAGCGGAAGCAGTCCACTGACCAGTAAATCCCTTCCTCTTGTAACCAAGCTCACGCAAACCACCCCACCAACTCCCTCAGTGTCAATTTCCTCCTTCCCCAGGAATGCCAATAGTCCTGCAGGCAATGTCACTGGCAATTCTGACGAGTCCTCTCCTGCCTGGGATTTCTCCGATGCATCCATGCGTGTAACGCCTACTGCTGCTGGCGCTGCTGTTGTTGCTGCTGGGAGTCGATGGTCATCCCAGAGGGGAAGTCGTAAGCCCACTTGTACTACTTCCAGTAAGCAATTGACTGTTCAACAGTCCTTTGCGAGGAAGATGAAATATCACAGCAGTCATCCTGCTGCAAAGCGGATAACTGAGGCCTTGACAACTATGTTGGTGTTAGACGTGCGTCCGGTATCCGCCGTTAGTTCACAGGGAACTAGACAATTTATTGAGGCAGTGTGCCCCCGTTACCAAATACCATCTAGGTTCCACTTCTCTAGGCAGGCGATACCGAGAATGTACACGGACGTCAGAAAAAGACTCACCAGTGTCCTAAAAAATGCAGTTGTACCCAATGTCCACTTAACCACGGACATGTGGACAAGTGGAGCAGGGCAGACTGAGGACTATATGACTGTGACAGCCCACTGGGTAGATGTATGGACTCCCGCCGCAAGAACAGCAGCGGCGGCACCAGTAGCAGCATCTCGCAAACGCCAACTCTTTCCTAGGCAGGCTACGCTTTGTATCACCGCTTTCCAGAATACGCACACAGCTGAAAACCTCTTACGGCAACTGAGGAAGATCATCGCGGAATGGCTTACCCCAATTGGACTCTCCTGTGGATTTGTGGCATCGGACAACGCCAGCAATATTGTGTGTGCATTAAATATGGGCAAATTCCAGCATGTCCCATGTTTTGCACATACCTTGAATTTGGTGGTGCAGAATTTTTAAAAAAACGACAGGGGCGTGCAAGAGATGCTGTCGGTGGCCAGAAGAATTGCGGGACACTTTCGGCGTACAGGCACCACGTACAGAAGACTGGAGCACCACCAAAAACTACTGAACCTGCCCTGCCATCATCTGAAGCAAGAAGTGGTAACGAGGTGGAATTCAACCCTCTATATGCTTCAGAGGTTGGAGGAGCAGCAAAAGGCCATTCAAGCCTATACAATTGAGCACGATATAGTAGGTGGAATGCACCTGTCTCAAGCGCAGTGGAGAATGATTTCAACGTTGTGCAAGGTTCTGATGCCCTTTGAACTTGCCACACGTGAAGTCAGTTCAGACACTGCCAGCCTGAGTCAGGTCATTCCCCTCATCAGGCTTTTGCAGAAGAAGCTGGAGACATTGAAGGAGGAGCTAACACGGAGCGATTCCGCTAGGCATGTGGGACTTGTGGATGGAGCCCTTAATTCGCTTAACAAGGATTCACGGGTGGTCAATCTGTTGAAATCAGAGCACTACATTTTGGCCACTGTGCTCGATCCTAGATTTAAAGCCTACCTTGGATCTCTCTTTCCGGCAGACACAAGTGCTGGTGACAAAATTGTCAAGTCAAGCGGAACGCGACCTGTCAACATCTCCTCCTTCACATTCTCCCGCAACTGGGGGTGCGAGGAAAAGGCTCAGAATTCCGAGCCCACCCGCTGGCGGTGATGCAGGGCAGTCTGGAGCGACTGCTGATGCTGACATCTGGTCCGGACTGAAGGACCTGACAACGATTACGGACATGTCGTCTACTGTCACTGCATATGATTCTCTCAACATTGATAGAATGGTGGAGGATTATATGAGTGACCGCATCCAAGTAGGCACGTCACACAGTCCGTACTTATACTGGCAGGAAAAAGAGGCAATTTGGAGGCCCTTGCACAAACTGGCTTTATTCTACCTAAGTTGCCCTCCCACAAGTGTGTACTCCGAAAGAGTGTTTAGTGCCGCCGCTCACCTTGTCAGCAATCGGCGTACGAGGTTACATCCAGAAAATGTGGAGAAGATGATGTTCATTAAAATGAATTATAATCAATTCCTCCGCGGAGACATTGACCAGCAGCAATTGCCTCCACAAAGTACACAGGGAGCTGAGATGGTGGATTCCAGTGGGGACGAATTGATAATCTGTGAGGAGGGGGATGTACACGGTGATATATCGGAGGGTGATGATGAGGTGGACATCTTGCCTCTGTAGAGCCAGTTTGTGCAAGGAGAGATTAATTGCTTCTTTTTTGGGGGGGGTCCAAACCAACCCGTCATATCAGTCACAGTCGTGTGGCAGACCCTGTCACTGAAATGATGGGTTGGTTAAAGTGTGCATGTCCTGTTTTGTTTATACAACATAAGGGTGGGTGGGAGGGCCCAAGGACAATTCCATCTTGCACCTCTTTTTTCTTTTCTTTTTCTTTGCATCATGTGCTGATTGGGGAGGGTTTTTTGGAAGGGACATCCTGCGTGACACTGCAGTGCCACTCCTAAATGGGCCCGGTGTTTGTGTCGGCCACTAGGGTCGCTAATCTTACTCACACAGTCAGCTACCTCATTGCGCCTCTTTTTTTCTTTGCGTCATGTGCTGTTTGGGGAGGGTTTTTTGGAAGGGACATCCTGCGTGACACTGCAGTGCCACTCCTAGATGGGCCCGGTGTTTGTGTCGGCCACTAGGGTCGCTAATCTTACTCACACAGCTACCTCATTGCGCCTCTTTTTTTCTTTGCGTCATGTGCTGTTTGGGGAGGGTTTTTTGGAAGGGACATCCTGCGTGACACTGCAGTGCCACTCCTAGATGGGCCCGGTGTTTGTGTCGGCCACTAGGGTCGCTAATCTTACTCACACAGCTACCTCATTGCGCCTCTTTTTTTCTTTGCGTCATGTGCTGTTTGGGGAGGGTTTTTTGGAAGGGCCATCCTGCGTGACACTGCAGTGCCACTCCTAGATGGGCCCGGTGTTTGTGTCGGCCACTAGGGTCGCTAATCTTACTCACACAGCTACCTCATTGCGCCTCTTTTTTTCTTTGCGTCATGTGCTGTTTGGGGAGGGTTTTTTGGAAGGGACATCCTGCGTGACACTGCAGTGCCACTCCTAGATGGGCCCGGTGTTTGTGTCGGCCACTAGGGTCGCTTATCTTACTCACACAGCGACCTCGGTGCAAATTTTAGGACTAAAAATAATATTGTGAGGTGTGAGGTATTCAGAATAGACTGAAAATGAGTGTAAATTATGGTTTTTGAGGTTAATAATACTTTGGGATCAAAATGACCCCCAAATTCTATGATTTAAGCTGTTTTTTAGTGTTTTTTGAAAAAAACACCCGAATCCAAAACACACCCGAATCCGACAAAAAAAATTCGGTGAGGTTTTGCCAAAACGCGTTCGAACCCAAAACACGGCCGCGGAACCGAACCCAAAACCAAAACACAAAACCCGAAAAATTTCAGGCGCTCATCTCTACTATGTGGCCTGCCCATGAGGTTGGCCCTCAGTTTTGTATATGTTTTAGTGAGCAATAGACTCCAGTCCATAACTAGGCATCAGGGAGTGATTTCAAGCCTGTGGATGCCTTTGGCCACAGGCTGTATTCAATTCTACCATTTTTCTACAATAATGGTTATGATTTTCCTGCCGAAATTAACTGTTTAAAGTAAATGTGTGATATTTAAAGGGATAGCAACCTTCCAAGCCCCTGTTTGCTAAAACAGTGTAAAATCCTCCCTGTCATCTCTGGCGATCTCAGACTCTAAATTACAGCTTGATGGAGCCTCCTTTATACCTTAAATCAGAGGGGATAACCCAGCAATGCTTATTTCATTTACTGCATGATTGTTGCGCATTGCAATGTTTTGTTCCATTGGAAGAATTGCTCCAACATAGGTGTTTTTTTTCCAGTAAAAGTGTTCCTTGAAAGCTATCCTACTGGCAGTATAGACCTGATCTACAGTATGTCACTAGATCTCTGCCATATGAAGTGTTCAATTACATCGATCCTGCTTAAACTGGTCATGTCCCAGTCTACCCAGCTTATCCCATCAGAAGATACATATGTTTTTTATTTATTTATTCATAAGCACAAGGTGCATGCACCAATTATGCACCAACCATCCAATGCAGTGGGCTTCAGTGTTTGGACCTTCTCCAAAAGGAGAAGAGCCCTTTTTCTCCACATTTATTGGAGGGAAAATAATCTTGGAGTGCCCCTTTGCTGAAGGTACAGGGGACCCCTTGACCACCCCGATCTCCAGAGCCAAAAGGCCCCAAAGGGTACAACAGTCTTCGGTCTTCCCTTTGCCAGATGACTTGGGGTTGCCTCTTTATACACAGGGTTGGCTGATGCTTCCCCATGGGGAGCAGATTCTTCCTTTGTTTGCAGAAGGAGACTGGTGGCCCAAAATGGTCTTCAGCCAAAACCCCTCCAAAAATATGAGACATACACACAAAACATAAAAAAGTGCAAAAATGAAAAATTGCAAAAATAAATAGAGGTGCCAGAAGGCTAGGGCAAAGGAAAAATGGTGCCTCCTGAGAAATGAAGTGTAGTGCAAAGTGCAGTACTAAGTACAAAAATGTAGGCCATTGGCAGCGCATTTTGGGCACCTCTGGCTCAGACACCACAAGAGGAAAAGCACCTCAAGCATCTTGTCCAGAGGAGCATGTGGGGCAGATAATGCAGCACACCAGTCTCTGATCGCAGCCCAGCGATGGGGATCGAGAAGCCAAGCTCCCTCCTGGCGAAGCCACTGTAGTACACCAGTCTCCGATCGCAGCCCAGTGATGGTGCCCAAGAAGCCACGCCCCTCCCTGCAAAGCCACACCCCTCAAACAAAGCCCTTCCCCTTTTAGGGTCGTGCGGCAAGTGTTGCATAGGGTGTCATTAAAGTACGAAATGCCTTTGCTGAAAAAGCAAGATTTTTTTTTCAGAAGTGTATTAATCTGCTTACCTTACCCCAGCTAACACCAAATTAAATATTATGGCCCACCCAATTATACAAATGATGTCAACCTCTTATTTCATTCTTTAGCTCTGCATCTCCTGACCGCCAGTCACATAACCTACATCCTGAAGAGAGGTATGAAAATTAGGCAAGTATGGCTGAAATCAATGACTGATGCAACAAAGCTCAAAGGCTGTATTTTTACAGATTTATAAAAAAAAAAAAAAGTTTTCTTGTGTTGTGTCTTAGATAGAATAACACTTTTGCAACAGCTTGGATGCCTCAGCAAGCAGTACATCTTGACTGTTCTTGTTTTGCATGCTCATTGGTTTCAGAGATCAATGTTTATAGGGTTTTAAAGTTAAAGATGTTACATCAAATCAATGGCTACTTTTATATTTGAAACTCTACTACCCTCCTAAACATTTCCAATGCATGTTTTCTACTACCCACATTTACTTTTAAATAATGATAGTAAGTAAAACTGTGCTGACTGCTCTCAAAGTTTAAAAATGCTTGTTTCTACAATTGCTTAGCTCCCCCCCCCATGTTTTGGCTTCGGTTCAAATTCCTGCTCATGTTTTGGTACCCTCAAGTGTTTTGGTTCATTTGGATTTCGGTCCAGTTCAAAAATGATAAAAAATAGATAATAATTGATAAAAACAGCTATAATCATGTCATTTTTGCAATACAAAACCTGAAGTTCGGATTTAAAATTTGAATTCCGAACCACAGGAAAATTCAGATCGGATCACCTCGGGAGATTTGACCTGGGTTTTGTTTTGGATCCACAAAATGCAGGTGGATTTGGATTTCTGAAGAACCGAGCTGCATATCTCTAGTACATACATTCATTTGCTCCTACATAATGTTTAAGTTCTGCTCAATTGGCGGTATGTAATGGAGACCAAGATCGCTGCAGGTGCGGGATGCTGGCCGATCTCGCACATTTTTTTAAAGGGGCAATCACTTATACCCCTTTTCCACCTGAGTACCGTGTCTGACCCGGGATTTTTAACCCGGCTACAACCTGTGTCGGCCCTGGCATTTCCACTGCACTTCGACACGAGTTACTCCCGGGTCGGATCTGTTTCCACTCAACCCGGACAAGCTCTGTAAAAGCCTATTGATGTAATTAAAAAATGACTTTTTACTGTCTCAACAAGATGATGTAACGAAAAGTAACAAAAGGGAGGGATAGGGCCTGCTCACAGCATTGCAGCAATGGAGACCGATGCAGTAGCTGTGTCTAGCATGAAGTTGCAGTCTATTTGCATTTTTTTGCTGCTTATATCTGCTACAGACAGCTTGATGCAGCTTCTCACCCTGTGTTACCTACTACTGAGCTGGAGGAGGAGGGCATAATTCTTTGCCGAGAGGGCTAGTTTTCGACACCATTATTTGAAAAGGAGGAGAGTGCTGATATCAGCCACAGTTACTTCTCTCATAAGAATGAGCTCTACACAGGGGCGGATTGGGAACAAAAAGCGGCCCTGGAAAAATTTATTCTAATGGCCCCACATGGGCAGCACCAGAAGTGTAAGGTCTAGCCATGGGCCATGGCAGCAGCACCCTCCCCCCAAGACTTTCCAGATAGTGGGCATGTCCAGCATCAAGGGGGAAGTTAAAAAGAAATAAAATTAAATATTATGAGCACATTATATGATACACCTTCAGAATTTAGGAAACTATATAATTCTTTAAAAAGATATATTTTCTTGCTTATTACACCAACCGTATCCCAATCACTATTCACTCAATCTTATTTGTCAGCCAAGCAGGCAGACAGAGCATACACTAGATCATTAGTGATGTGCACCGGACATTTTTCGGGTTTTGGATTCGGTTCCGCGGCCGTGTTTTGGATTCGGACGCGTTTTGGCAAAACCTCACCGAAAATTTTTTGTCGGATTCGGGTGTGTTTTGGATTCGGGTGTTTTTTTTCAAAAAACCCTAAAAAACAGCTTAAATCATAGAATTTGGGGGTCATTTTGATCCCATAGTATTATTAACCTCAATAACCATAATTTCCACTCATTTCCAGTCTATTCTGAACACCTCACACCTCACAATATTATTTTTAGTCCTAAAATTTGCACCAAGGTCGCTGGATGGCTAAACTAAGCGACACAAGTGGCCGACACAAACACCTGGCCCATCTAGGAGTGACACTGCAGTGTCAGGCAGGATGGCACTTCAAAAAAATAGTCCCCAAACAGCACATGATGCAAAGAAAAAAAGAGGCACACCAAGGTCGCTGTGTGACTAAGCTAAGCGACACAAGTGGCCGACACAAACACCTGGCCCATCTAGGAGTGGCACTGCAGTGTCAGACAGGATGGCACTTCAAAAAAATTGTCCCCAAACAGCACATGATGCAAAGAAAAAAAGAGGCGCACCAAGGTCGCTGTGTGACTAAGCTAAGCGACACAAGTGGCCGACACAAACACCTGGCCCATCTAGGAGTGGCACTGCAGTGTCAGACAGGATGGCATTTCAAAAAAATAGTCCCCAAACAGCACATGATGCAAAGAAAAAAAGAGGCGCACCAAGGTCGCTGTGTGACTAAGCTAAGCGACACAAGTGGCCGACACAAACACCGGGCCCATCTAGGAGTGGCACTGCAGTGTCAGACAGGATGGCACTTCAAAAAAATAGTCCCCAAACAGCACATGATGCAAAGAAAAAAAGAGGCGCACCAAGGTCGCTGTGTGACTAAGCTAAGCGACACAAGTGGCCGACACAAACACCTGGCCCATCTAGGAGTGGCACTGCAGTGTCAGACAGGATGGCACTTCAAGAAAATTGTCCCCAAACAGTACATGATGCAAAGAAAAATGAAAGAAAAAAGAGGTGCAAGATGGAATTGTCCTTGGGCCCTCCCACCCACCTTTATGTTGTATAAACAGGAGATGCACACTTTAACGAACCCATCATTTCAGCGACAGGGTCTGCCACACGACTGTCACTGAAATGACTGGTTGGTTTTGGCCCCCACCAAAAAAGAAGCAATCAATCTCTCCTTGCACAAACTGGCTCTACAGAGGCAAGATGTCCACCTCATCATCATCCTCCGATTCCTCACCCCTATCACTGTGTACATCCCCCTCCTCACAGATTATTAATTCGTCCTCACTGGAATCCACCATCTCAGATCCCTGTGTACTTTCTGGAGGCAATTGCTGGTGAATGTCTCCACGGAGGAATTGATTATAATTAATTTTGATGAACATCATCTTCTCCACATTTTCTGGAAGTAACCTCGTACACCGATTGCTGACAAGGTGAGCGGCTGCACTAAACACTCTTTCGGAGTACACACTGGAGGGAGGGCAACTTAGGTAGAATAAAGCCAGTTTGTGCAAGGGCCTCCAAATTGCCTCTTGTTTCTGCCAGTATACGTACGGACTGTCTGACGTGCCTACTTGGATGCGGTCACTCATATAATCCTCCACCATTCTTTCAATGGTGAAAGAATCATATGCAGTGACAGTAGACGACATGTCAGTGATCGTTGGCAAGTCCTTCAGTCCAGACCAGATGTCAGCACTCGCTCCAGACTGCCCTGCATCACCGCCAGCGGGTGGGCTCGGAATTCTTAGCCTTTTCCTCGAACCCCCAGTTGTGGTAGATTGTGAAGGAGGAGATGCTGACGGGTCACGTTCCGCTTGACTTGACAATTTTCTCACCAGCAGGTCTTTGAACCTCTGCAGACTTGTGTCTGCCAGAAAGAGAGATACAACGTAGGTTTTAAATCTAGGATCGAGCACGGTGGCCAAAATGTAGTGCTCTGATTTCAACAGATTGACCACCCGTGAATCCTGGTTAAGCGAATTAAGGGCTCCATCCACAAGTCCCACATGCCTAGCGGAATCGCTTTGTTTTAGCTCCTCCTTCAATGTCTCCAGCTTCTTCTGCAAAAGCCTGATGAGGGGAATGACCTGACTCAGGCTGGCAGTGTCTGAACTGACTTCACATGTGGCAAGTTCAAAGGGTTGCAGAACCTTGCACAACATTGAAGTTATTCTCCACTGCGCTTGAGTCAGGTGCATTCCCACTCCTTTGCCTATATCGTGGGCAGATGTATAGGCTTGAATGGCCTTTTGCTGCTCCTCCATCCTCTGAAGCATATAGAGGGTTGAATTCCAGCTCGTTACCACCTCTTGCTTCAGACGATGGCAGGGCAGGTTCAGGATTGTTTGGTAGTGCTCCAGTCTTCTGTATGCGGTGACTGAATGCCGAAAGTGGCCCGCAATTCTTCGGGCCACCGACAGCATCTCTTGCATGCCCCTGTCATTTTTTAAATAATTCTGCACCACCAAATTCAATGTATGTGCAAAACATGGGACATGCTGGAATTTGCCCAGATGTAATGCACGCACAATATTGCTGGCGTTGTCCGATGTCACAAATCCCCAGGAGAGTCCAATTGGGGTAAGCCATTCTGCGATGATCTTCCTCAGTTTCCGTAAGAGGTTGTCAGCTGTGTGCCTCTTCTGGAAAGCGGTGATACAAAGCGTAGCCTGCCTAGGAACGAGTTGGCGTTTGCGAGATGCTGCTACTGGTGCCGCCGCTGCTGTTCGTGCTGCGGGAGGCAATACATCTAACCAGTGGGCTGTCACAGTCATATAGTCCTGAGTCTGCCCTGCTCCACTTGTCCACATGTCCGTGGTTAAGTGGACATTGGGTACAACTGCATTTTTTAGGACACTGGTGAGTCTTTTTCTGAGGTCTGTGTACATTTTCGGTATCGCCTGCCTAGAGAAATGGAACCTAGATGGTATTTGGTACCGTGGACACAGTACCTCAATCAAGTCTCTAGTTGCCTCTGAATTAACGGTGGATACCGGTACCACGTTTCTCACCGCCCAGGCTGCCAAGGCCTGAGTTATCTGCTTTGCAGCAGGATGACTGCTGTGATATTTCATCTTCCTAGCAAAGGACTGTTGGACAGTCAGTTGCTTACTGGAAGTAGCACAAGTGGTCTTCCAACTTCCCCTCTGGGATGACGATCGACTCCCAGCAGCTACAACAGCAGTGCCAGCAGCAGTAGGCGTTACACTCAAGGATGCATCGGAGGAATCCCAGACAGGAGAGTACTCGTCAGACTTGCCAGTGACATGGCCTGCAGGACTATTGGCTTTCCTGGGTAAGGAGGAAATTGACACTGAGGGAGTTGGTGGTGTGGTTTGCAGGAGCTTGGTTACAAGAGGAAGGGATTTAGTGGTCAGTGGACTGCTTCCGCTGTCATCCAAAGTTTTTGAACTTGTCACTGACTTATGATGAATGCGCTGCAGGTGACGTATAAGGGAGGATGTTCCGAGGTGGTTAACGTCCTTACCCCTACTTATTACAGCTTGACAAAGGCAACACACGGCTTGACACCTGTTGTCCGCATTTGTGTTGAAATAATTCCACACCGAAGAGCTGATTTTTTTTGTATTTTGACCAGGCATGTCAATGGCCATATTCGTACCACGGACAACAGGTGTCTCCCTGGGTGCCTGACTTAAACAAACCACCTCACCATCAGAATCCTCCTTGTCAATTTCATCCCCAGCGCCAGCAACACCCAAATCCTCATCCTGGTGTACTTCAACAGTGACATCTTCAATTTGACTATCAGGAACTGGATTGCGGGTGCTCCTTCCAGCACTTGCAGGGGGCGTGCAAATGGTGGAAGGCGCAAGCTCTTCCCGTCCAGTGTTGGGAAGGTCAGGCATCGCAACCGACACAATTGGACTCTCCTTGGGGATTTGTGATTTAGAAGAACGCACAGTTCTTTGCTGTGCTTTTGCCAGCTTAAGTCTTTTCATTTTTCTAGCGAGAGGATGAGTGCTTCCATCCTCATGTGAATCTGAACCACTAGCCATGTGTTAGGTTCCTGGTGCTCAGAACAAGGGAGATGTTATGAAGTGAGTCCAGAGTACCAGGACGTAACGCTGGGAAAGGGGAATGGAAAGGGAATAGACCCTTGCGCCCTATCTCCGTTGTCTCGCCCGTGCTGTCAGTACACTCTTGCGAGACTATGGTTGCTTGAGCCCATGGCAGCCGCGTTTGAAGGGCGGATTACGTCTGCCCAACTTCGATGCCCCCTCAGGTCTTAATGAGAGACAAAGAGTGTACCGAGACAGGGTGATAACAAGGGTCCCTCTAGCTGAAACAACCAAAGGCAGGGGCTACTAACTAGCCTAAAACTAAATGTATGTGCGGCTTGCCGCCAAAGGAAAAGAACAACAAAGGAAATGCTGACCACACGCCGACACAATACTTTTGTGTACCGGCGGTGACAGCATAAGCAGAACCCTCTGCAAAACACCAGTGACAGAAATAATAACGGAATACAGCGGCCTAGGCCGACGGACGCGGCAGAGCCGCTACGCACGGAACCGGTACGAATACTGGCAAACGGACAGGAACTCCCAATGCTGCTGACACAGACTCTCAGAACTGGAGGACAGGCAGAATCCCAAACGACAGACCGGTGGACACCAAGAAGCCAGAAACTTGACCAGGCACAGGCAAAGCCACTGGACCACAAGACAGGAACGCCTCGCGGCAGGACACGGGATCAGACACAGGAATCGACACAGGGACTGACACAGGATTCTACACAGGAAGCAGCTCGACTGACACTGCTACACAGGAGCTCAGGAACAAGCTCAGAACTCAAGCAGACTGGAAACCTAGAAATATCACCAGCGTCTGTGAATTGCACTGAGCCAGCATATAACAGAGAGGCCTAATTAATAATATAATGCAGCTGCCCTGTGGCATGACTCCAAACTGACAAGATGCAATTAGCAGCCAGGTGAGGCTGAACACATGGGAACAAGCTGCAATTACACAGACTCACCAGCGGCAGCAACCAAGAGTATTCTTAAACAGAGCAACGGGAAATCCTGGCCTGCAAGACAACTTATAAACATAAAATAGGAATGAACCACTACCTGTGGTTCATAACAGTATCCTCTCCTAAAGGGTGAGCTCCGAGCACCCCATGACACCCACGGGGAACATGAACAGAAGAATAATATAAAATACCTGACCGACATGCAAAACAGGAATGAGCCACAGCCGTGGCTCATAACAGTATCCCCCCCCCCTTGAGGAGGGGTCAAAGGACCCCAAAATACAGACTATCCAAAACAAGGGATACAAAAAAAAACCTGACACACTGGTCTAACGGTCAAGAAAACAGAAACAAGCTGCAACCACAGCTTATAACAGTGCCCTCCCCCTGACGGTGGCCACTGGACACAAGACAAGGAAAACATTTTTTTTTTATCAAGGCAAGAGTCAAATATTATTTCTTTTTCTTCTTCTTCTTTTTACAAAGCTCTTTAGGTCTGACCAAGGTAATTCCCCAAACATTGTCTGAACTGATTTGGATTTGGATTTGGATCTGGATTGGATTTGGATTGGATTTGGATCTGGATTTGGATCTGGATTTGGATCTGGATTTGGATTTGGATTTTGGATTTGGATTTGGACGCAGCAAGGCTGCGTCCAAATCAGAGACAGGTTTCTTACCCTTGGGAGCTGAACTTTCTGGCAAAGTACTCCTATTAGAAGAAGAATTCAGAAAAGCACATCCTGCAGTCAAAGCAACGGGCTGAGACTCTTGTGCCGAGTTTACAGTATTTGGTGGACTCTCAGCAGACACGACGGGTGACTTAGAGGAACCTGAACCAATTTCTTTGGAACCATATCTTTTAATAATTGCATCACTGAATGCTGGGGGATCCTGAAGAATGGGATCTTCAGCTTTCATTAGGCTGGTCGCCCACTCAAAAGGCTCTCCTCTAAAAGAATAAATCAGATAGAGCACAAGGTTCTCTGAAGTGATGCCCAGAAATGGTCTAGACAACATAATAGTGTAATAGTGTTTGAAAAGCGCCAGAAATTGGGCTAAGTCCCCATCAAAGATTATGGATGTTGAGATATCAACAGAGTCAGGATCTGTTTCCTTCCCATCTGACTGACTGGAGTGCTTTGCTAGGACCTGGTCACTATTGACCTGACTCGAGGCTGAGACTCTCTGAACCTCACCCGGGGCAGTGACTTTCTGAACCCCACCCGGGGCAGTGACTTTCTGAACCCCACCCGGGGCAGTGACTTTCTGAACCCCACCCGGGGCAGTGGCCTCCGGGAACCCCGCTGGGGCAGTGGCCTCCGGGAACCCCGCTGGGGTCAGCACCTCGGATTCTTTTACTGGGACCGAGCCGTCGGCCTCCCTCTCTGAGTCGATAATTATCGAAACTTCTCCCGGGACTATGACTTCCGGGACTTTTGCTGAAGCTATAACCTTCAGCACCTCCACTAATGCTACGCTTCTTAAGTTCTTTCCTGGGGAAGCGACCTCTAGACCCTTCTTCGAGGCTGCATCTCTCGAGACCCCACTTGGGGATATTACTTCAAATATCCCTTCTGGGGTTTTGCTTCTCGAGTTTTCTTCTAGCACTATGGTTTTAGATACCCTTTGCGCTTTTCAAGTCCCTACCTGGGGTAACAGCTTCTGATATCTCTTCTGGTATGGACACCTGAACTATAATATTAGATGTCCCTCTACAAGCTAGGGCATCGGGTACCGCTCCAGCACTCTGGGCATCGGGTACCGCTCCAGCACTCTGGGCATCGGGTACCGCTCCAGCACTCTGGGCATCGGGTACCGCTCCAGCACTCTGGGCATCGGGTACCGCTCCAGCACTCTGGGCATCGGGTACCGCTGCAGCACTCTGGGCATCGGGTACCACTCCAGCACTCTGGGCATCGGGCGCCGCTCCAGGACCCTGGGCTACGGGCACCACTCCAGGACCCTGGGCTACGGGCACCACTCCAGGACCCTGGGCTACGGGCACCACTCCAGGGGCTTGCAACTCTGCTTCAACAGGAACCTCAAGAGAGGAGAGAAACATTCTCTTTTGATTCCTGAATCTATAATGGGGCTCCCTTGCCCAAGGACCCCAATTATAGGACAGAGAGCTTTTTAGTGTGGGTTGTGTGACAAGTACCTCTGCCACAGTAGAGACAGGAGTAGGTCTTGTATCCTGACTCAACATGGCCAGAGGGCAAGACTCGTCACCACACTTTGGCTTGCGCAACTCACAGGTCTGCAGATAGTGGCCTAAACCCCCACAATATAGGCATAAGTTTAAGTTTCTGCGACGCAGACGCTCCTCTTCTGAGAGCCTGGACCGCAGAAAACTTTTAAACCTTTTCTCTTCAATTAAACCAGAGGATTCTCTTGTCACCATACTGTGAACAAGAGTCTCTTTAGAGATAGATGTACTCTCAACGACTTCTGGCAAGATGAGCAAGATTTTAGTCAGAAGGTTTTGCAGTTGCTTTAGGGATTGCTGCAAAACTTCTAGTCGCTCTGGTCTCAAAGCACTGAAAGCAGAGTTCAGGGCTGCGAGAGATGCCTGCAGGGCTTGCATAGTAGACATAGGAGGATTTCAAACTAGACAAGACAAGACTAGACAAGACAAGACTTTTTTTTTTTTTTTAACCAGACAAGACAGGATTCTTAAACTAGACAAGACAAGACTGGATTTTTAATCACCGGATTGGATTCTGCACACAGGATTCTAGACAGGACTGGATTATAAACACCGGACTGGATTCTGCAAACTGAATTCTAGACAGGACTGGATTCTAAACACCGGACTGGATTCTGCAAACTAAATTCTAGACAGGACTGGATTCTAAACACCGGACTGGATTCTGCAAACTGAATTCTAGACAGGACTGGATTCTTGACTAGACACTGGACTGGGCCAAAAAAGAAAAAGTTTTATTTCTTTTTTGTGGTATGGCTGGTGATGTTATGAAGTGAGTCCAGAGCACCAGGACATAACGCTGGGAAAGGGGAATGGAAAGGGAATAGCCCCTGGCGCCCTATCTCCATTGTCTCGCCTGTGCTGTCAGTACACTCTTGCGAGACTATGGTTGCTTGAGCCCATGGCAGCCGCGTTTGAAGGGCGGATTACGTCTGCCCAACTTCGATGCCCCCTCAGGTCTTAATGAGAGGCAAAGAGTGTACCGAGACAGGGTGATAACAAGGGGCCCTCAAACTGAAACAACCAAAGGCAGGGGCTACTAACTAGCCTAAAACTAAATGTATGTGCGGCTTGCCACCAAAGGAAAAGAACAACAAAGGAAATGCTGACCACACGCCGACACAATACTTTTGTGTACCGGCGGTGACAGCATAAGCAGAACCCTCTGCAAAACACCAGTGACAGAAATAATAACGGAATACAGCGGCCTAGGCCGACGGACGCGGCAGAGCCGCTTCTCACGGAACCGGTACGAATACTGGCAAACGGACAGGAACTCCCAATGCTGCTGACACAGACTCTCAGAACTGGAGGACAGGCAGAATCCCAAACGACAGACCGGTGGACACCAAGAAGCCAGAAACTTGACCAGGCACAGGCAAAGCCTCTGGACCACAGGACAGGAACGCCTCACGGCAGGACACGGGATCAGACACAGGAATCGACACAGGGACTGACACAGGATTCGACACAGGAAGCAGCTCGACTGACACTGCTACACAGGAGCTCAGGAACAAGCTCAGAACTCAAGCAGACTGGAAACCTAGAAATATCACCAGCGTCTGTGAATTGCACTGAGCCAGCATATAACAGAGAGGCCTAATTAATAATATTAATTAATAATATAATGCAACTGCCCTGTTGCATGACTCCAAACTGACAAGATGCAATTAGCAGCCAGGTGAGGCTGAACACATGGGAACAAGCTGCAATTACACAGACTCACCAGCGGCAGCAACCAAGAGTATTCTTAAACAGAGCAACAGGAAATCCTGGCCTGCAAGACAACTTATAAACATAAAATAGGAATGAACCACTACCTGTGGTTCATAACAGTATCCCCTCCTAAAGGGTGAGCTCCGAGCACCCCAGGACACCCACGGGGAACATGAACAGAAGAATAACATAAAATACCTAACCGACATGCAAAACAGGAATGAGCCACAGCCGTGGCTCATAACACCATGAACATAGGCCAGGGCCTCAGCCGTTCCTTGCCACTCTGTGTCGTAAATGGCATATTGGCAAGTTTACGCTTCTCATCAGACGCTTTCAATTTTGATTTTTGGGTCATTTTACTGAACTTTTGTTTTTTGGATTTTACATGCTCTCTACTATGACATTGGGCAGCGGCCTTGGCAGACGACGTTGATGGCATTTCATTGTCTTGGCCATGACTAGTGGCAGCAGCTTCAGCACGAGGTGGAAGTGGATCTTGATCTTTCCCTATTTTAACCTCCACATTTTTGTTCTCCATTTTTTAATGTGTGGAATTATATGCCAGTATCGATAGCAATGGCCTACTACTATATATACTGCGCACAACTAAAATGCACCACAGGTATAGAATGTAGATGGATAGTATACTTAATGACGACACAGAGGTAGGTACAGCATTGGCCTTCCGTACCGTACTGCTATATATACTGGTGGTCACTGTGTCAGCAAACTGCAAAACTAAAATGCACCACAGGTATAGAATGTAGATGGATAGTATACTTAATGACGACACAGAGGTAGGTACAGCAGTGGCCTTCCGTACCGTACTGCTATATATACTGGTGGTCACTGTGTCAGCAAACTGCAAAACTAAAATGCACCACAGGTATAGAATGTAGATGGATAGTATACTTAATGACGACACAGAGGTAGGTACAGCAGTGGCCTTCCGTACCGTACTGCTATATATACTGGTGGTCACTGTGTCAGCAAACTGCAAAACTAAAATGCACCACAGGTATAGAATGTAGATGGATAGTATACTTAATGACGACACAGAGGTAGGTACAGCAGTGGCCTTCTGTACCGTACTGCTATATATACTGGTGGTCACTGTGTCAGCAAAACTCTGCACTGTACTCCTCCTATATAATATTATACTGGTGGTCTCGACTCCCCAGTCCCCACAATAAAGCAGCACACTGAGCACAGATATGGAGTGTTTTTCAGGCAGACAATGTATACTGGTGGTCACTGTCAGCAAAACTCTGCACTGTACTCCTGCTATATAATACAGCTGCTCCCCAGTCCCCACAATTAAGCAGTGTGAGCACAGATATATGCAGCACACTGAGCACAGATATGGAGTGTTTTTTTCAGGCAGAGAACGGATAAAACTGGTGGACACTGATCAGCAAAACTCTGCACTGTACTCCTCCTATTAATATAAAGCTGCTCCCCAGTCCCCACAATGATATAAGCAAGCACAAATATTTGCAGCAACTCAACAATGAATAAACGGAGAGGACGCCAGCCACGTCCTCTCCCTAACATTTCCAATGCACGAGTGAAAATGGCGGCGACGCGCGGCTGCTTATATAGAATCCGAATCTCGCGAGAATCCGACAGCGGGATGATGACGTTGGGGCGCGCTCAGGTTAACCGAGCCATACGGGAGAATCTGAGTATGCCTCGGTCCTGTGTAAAATGGGTGAAGTTCGGGGGGGTTCGGTTTCCGAGAAACCGAACCCGCTCATCACTATAGATCATCTGCAATCACAGGCTAAGTGGCAAAGTTATTTTCATATATGCAAATTATTTTGCATCTTATTCATTATGTCTATAAAAAGGACCACATGTCCTCAAACAAAACAGGCCCCACGGGTGCGTCTGCCCACCGGGAATCTTCCCTGTGCCCAATACGCCTGTGGCTCTATACCAAGCCGAAGAATGTGGGTGAGAGATCGCAGGCATGGAGAAGCATTCATGCAGACCATTTTAGCATATCAGGAGGAGCAGTGGATGGCACATTTCAGGATGTCTCGTGCTACATTCGACTATATTTTGAAACTCCTGTCCCCCACAATCACCAAGCAGACCTCCATGTTCCAGAAGCTCATTGAGCCGAGCAGGAGATTAGCGATTGCTCTCTGGTGGTGTGCTACCCCTGGAGAGTATCGCACACTCTCCTGTTTATTTGGAGTAGGTATTGGCATGGTCTGCAAGATTGTCTACCAGGTCACGCAGGCATTGCTGGGATACCATGTACTATACCACTGCTTTATTTCCTTTCCACAAGGACAACTGCTAGATGAGACTATAAAAGGATTTAAGATGCGTGGCTACCCATAGTGTGCTGGTGCTATAGATGTGACCCACATCCCCATCATTGCCCCCCGTGACAACCCAGCAGACTACTATAATGCAAGGGTTGGCATTCCATTGTCCTGCAAGCTATAGTGGACCACAAATACCAGTAAGCACTGTTTTAATAATGTGTTTGAAATAGGCTTGGGCTGTATTTTGATGAGGCATAAACTTTAATAAACCTTTATTTTTAGTTTCACAGATGTCTTCATAGGGCGGCCCGGATGGTCACATGATGCGAGAGTTCTCGCCAACTCCGATCTTTACAATATTGCTGAGGACAAGCTCGGTGGATGGCTTTTACCTAGAGAGGTAAGATTATTTACTCCTTAAACTAATGTTCACCCATAAACCAATATTCATGTTTTACACCTGGAATAATATTAATATTTTATTAACAGAAATCGGTGACCGTAGATGGTGTGGACATCCCGGTCCATCCCATTGGTGATGCAGCATACCCGTTACAGTGCTGGCTGATGAAGGGCTACACCCAGCATGTTCAGTTTTCACCAGAACAGATATCATATACCCATGCCCTAAGTTTGGACCGTACGGCAGTTGAGAATGCGTTTAGGCGTTTAAAAGGACGCTAACACTGCCTCATTAAGAGGAATGATGTGGACTTGAAAATATTGCCAGATATATTAGCAGGCTGCTGCATTTTCCATAAAAGTGAGATACAAGAGGAAAACTTTCTCCCCGAGTGGAATGTGCATGATCATGGGGTGGGGGCCACTGTACATGATGCATCAGGCTTGATGGGGGGGCATGACATAGCCAGCGAGCGCATCAGGGCCACCATTGCAGGCAATCTTCCCTCAATGTTGCAGTAGATAGAGAAGACAGACAAGTTTTTTGTGTGCAGTTTTGTGTTTATTTTGTTTTCTACAATTTCTCAGTTATAAAAATTGTTCAAAAGTTATTAGTTGTATATTTTTGCTTTTAAGCCGTTGGCAAACAGTTGGCACACATTTTCTGAGGTAACAATATAAACTATTGAAGTTCAAACAGAACATTCTGTAAAAATCCCCATAATGCAGGGGTTCTTCAACATGTGGCCCTCCAGCTGTTGTGGAACTACATGTCCCAGCGTGCCTTGCTATATATTTCCACAACAGCTAGAGGGCCACAGGTTGAAGATTCCTTCCCTAATGTTTGGCAGGTATCAGGGTAACCCCAATATTTGGATCCCACTGCCGCACATTTTTTCTGAGGTAACAATATAAAAGAGTAAAGTGCAAAAATTAGAGATGTGCACTTGAAATTTTTCGGGTTTTGTGTTTTGGTTTTGGGTTCGGTTCCGCGGCCGTGTTTTGGGTTCGACCGCGTTTTGGCAAAACCTCACCGAATTTTTTTTGTCGGATTCGGGTGTGTTTTGGATTCGGGTGTTTTTTTTTAAAAAACACTAAAAAACAGCTTAAATCATAGAATTTGGGGGTCATTTTGATCCCAAAGTATTATTAACCTCAAAAACCATAATTTACACTCATTTTCAGTCTATTCTGAATACCTCACACCTCACAATATTATTTTTAGTCCTAAAATTTGCACCTAGGTCGCTGGATGACTAAGCTAAGCTGTGGTGGCCGACACAAACACCGGGCCCATCTAGGAGTGGCACTGCAGTGTCACGCAGGATGTCCCTTCCAAAAAACCCTCCCCAAACAGCACATGACGCAAAGAAAAAAAGAGGCGCAATGAGGTAGCTGTGTGAGTAAGATAAGCGACCCTAGTGGCCGACACAAACACCGGGCCCATCTAGGAGTGGCACTGCAGTGTCACGCAGGATGTCCCTTCCAAAAAACCCTCCCCAAACAGCACATGACGCAAAGAAAAAAAGAGGCGCAATGAGGTAGCTGTGTGAGTAAGATAAGCGACCCTAGTGGCCGACACAAACACCGGGCCCATCTAGGAGTGGCACTGCAGTGTCACGCAGGATGTCCCTTCCAAAAAACCCTCCCCAAACAGCACATGACGCAAAGAAAAAAAGAGGCGCAATGAGGTAGCTGTGTGAGTAAGATAAGCGACCCTAGTGGCCGACACAAACACCGGGCCCATCTAGGAGTGGCACTGCAGTGTCACGCAGGATGGCCCTTCCAAAAAACATTCCACAAACAGCACATGACGCAAAGAAAAATTAAAGAAAAAAGAGGTGCAAGATGGAATTGTCCTTGGGCCCTCCCACCCACCCTTATGTTGTATAAACAGGACATGCACACTTTAACCAACCCATCATTTCAGTGACAGGGTCTGCCACACGACTGTGACTGAAATGACGGGTTGGTTTGGACCCCCACCAAAAAAGAAGCAATTAATCTCTCCTTGCACAAACTAGCTCTACAGAGGCAAGATGTCCACCTCATCATCATCCTCCGATATATCACCGTGTACATCCCCCTCCTCACAGATTATCAATTCGTCCCCACTGGAATCCACCATCTCAGCTCCCTGTGTACTTTGTGGAGGCAATTGCTGCTGGTCAATGTCTCCACGGAGGAATTGATTATAATTCATTTTAATGAACATCATCTTCTCCACATTTTCTGGATGTAACCTCGTACGCCGATTGCTGACAAGGTGAGCGGCGGCACTAAACACTCTTTCGGAGTACACACTTGTGGGAGGGCAACTTAGGTAGAATAAAGCCAGTTTGTGCAAGGGCCTCCAAATTGCCTCTTTTTCCTGCCAGTATAAGTACGGACTGTGTGACGTGCCTACTTGGATGCGGTCACTCATATAATACTCCACCATTCTTTCAATGTTGAGAGAATCATATGCAGTGACAGTAGACGACATGTCCGTAATCGTTGTCAGGTCCTTCAGTCCGGACCAGATGTCAGCATCAGCAGTCGCTCCAGACTGCCCTGCATCACCGCCAGCGGGTGGGCTCGGAATTCTGAGCCTTTTCCTCGCACCCCCAGTTGCGGGAGAATGTGAAGGAGGAGATGTTGACAGGTCGCGTTCCGCTTGACTTGACAATTTTCTCACCAGCAGGTCTTTCAACCCCAGCAGACTTGTGTCTGCCGGAAAGAGAGATCCAAGGTAGGCTTTAAATCTAGGATCGAGCACGGTGGCCAAAATGTAGTGCTCTGATTTCAACAGATTGACCACCCGTGAATCCTTGTTAAGCGAATTAAGGGCTCCATCCACAAGTCCCACATGCCTAGCGGAATCGCTCCGTGTTAGCTCCTCCTTCAATGTCTCCAGCTTCTTCTGCAAAAGCCTGATGAGGGGAATGACCTGACTCAGGCTGGCAGTGTCTGAACTGACTTCACGTGTGGCAAGTTCAAAGGGCATCAGAACCTTGCACAACGTTGAAATCATTCTCCACTGCGCTTGAGACAGGTGCATTCCACCTCCTATATCGTGCTCAATTGTATAGGCTTGAATGGCCTTTAGCTGCTCCTCCAACCTCTGAAGCATATAGAGGGTTGAATTCCACCTCGTTACCACTTCTTGCTTCAGATGATGGCAGGGCAGGTTCAGTAGTTTTTGGTGGTGCTCCAGTCTTCTGTACGTGGTGCCTGTACGCCGAAAGTGTCCCGCAATACTTCTGGCCACCGACAGCATCTCTTGCACGCCCCTGTCGTTTTTTAAATAATTCTGCACCACCAAATTCAAGGTATGTGCAAAACATGGGACGTGCTGGAATTTGCCCATATTTAATGCACACACAATATTGCTGGCGTTGTCCGATGCCACAAATCCACAGGAGAGTCCAATTGGGGTAAGCCATTCCGCGATGATCTTCCTCAGTTGCCGTAAGAGGTTTTCAGCTGTGTGCGTATTCTGGAAACCGGTGATACAAAGCGTAGACTGCCTAGGAAAGAGTTGGCGTTTGCGAGATGCTGCTACTGGTGCCGCCGCTGCTGTTCTTGCGGCGGGAGTCCATACATCTACCCAGTGGGCTGTCACAGTCATATAGTCCTGACCCTGCCCTGCTCCACTTGTCCACATGTCCGTGGTTAAGTGGACATTGGGTACAGCTGCATTTTTTAGGACACTGGTGACTCTTTTTCTGAGGTCTGTGTACATTTTCGGTATCGCCTGCCTAGAGAAATGGAACCTAGATGGTATTTGGTACCGGGGACACAGTACCTCCAACAAGTCTCTAGTTGGCTCTGCAGTAATGATGGATACCGGAACCACGTTTCTCACCACCCAGGATGCCAAGGCCTCAGTTATCCGCTTTGCAGTAGGATGACTGCTGTGATATTTCATCTTCCTCGCAAAGGACTGTTGGACAGTCAATTGCTTGGTGGAAGTAGTAAAAGTGGTCTTACGACTTCCCCTCTGGGATGACCATCGACTCCCAGCAGCAACAACAGCAGCGCCAGCAGCAGTAGGCGTTACACGCAAGGATGCATCGGAGGAATCCCAGGCAGGAGAGGAATCGTCAGAATTGCCAGTGACATGGCCTGCAGGACTATTGGCATTCCTGGGGAAGGAGGAAATTGACACTGAGGGAGTTGGTGGGGTGGTTTGCGTGAGCTTCGTTACATGAGGAAGGTATTTACTGGTCAGTGGACTGCTTCTGCTGTCACCCAAAGTTTTTGAACTTGTCACTGACTTATTATGAATGCGCTGCAGGTGACGTATAAGGGAGGATGTTCCGAGGTGGTTAACGTCCTTACCCCTACTTATTACAGCTTGACAAAGGCAACACACGGCTTGACACCTGTTGTCCGCATTTCTGTTGAAATACTTCCACACCGAAGAGCTGATTTTTTTGGTATTTTCACCAGGCATGTCAGTGGCCATATTCCTCCCACGGACAACAGGTGTCTCCCCGGGTGCCTGACTTAAACAAACCACCTCACCATCAGAATCCTCCTGGTCAATTTCCTCCCCAGCGCCAGCAACACCCATATCCTCCTCATCCTGGTGTACTTCAACACTGACATCTTCAATCTGACTATCAGGAACTGGACTGCGGGTGCTCCTTCCAGCACTTGCAGGGGGCGTGCAAATGGTGGAAGGCGCATGCTCTTCACGTCCAGTGTTGGGAAGGTCAGGCATCGCAACCGACACAATTGGAGTCGGACTCTCCTTGTGGATTTGGGATTTCGAAGAACGCACAGTTCTTTGCGGTGCTACTGCTTTTGCCAGCTTGAGTCTTTTCATTTTTCTAGCGAGAGGCTGAGTGCTTCCATCCTCATGTGAAGCTGAACCACTAGCCATGAACATAGGCCAGGACCTCAGCCGTTCCTTGCCACTCCGTGTGGTAAATGGCATATTGGCAAGTTTACGCTTCTCCTCCGACAATTTTATTTTAGGTTTTGGAGTCCTTTTTTTACTGATATTTGGTGTTTTGGATTTGACATGCTCTGTACTATGACATTGGGCATCGGCCTTGGCAGACGACGTTGCTGGCATTTCATCGTCTCGGCCATGACTAGTGGCAGCAGCTTCAGCACGAGGTGGAAGTGGATCTTGATCTTTCCCTAATTTTGGAACCTCAACATTTTTGTTCTCCATATTTTAATAGGCACAACTAAAAGGCACCTCAGGTAAACAATGGAGATGGATGGATACTAGTATACTTATGGATGGACTGCCGAGTGCCGACACAGAGGTAGCTACAGCCGTGGACTACCGTACTGTGTCTGCTGCTAATATAGACTGGATGATAATGATATGAAATCAATATATATATGTATATATATATAATATCACTAGTACTGCAGCCAGACAGGTAGATAATATATTTATTAGGTAATGATGACTGATGACGGACCTGCTGGACACTGTCAGCTCAGCAGCACCGCAGACTGCTACAGTAAGCTACTATACTATAGTAGTATGTACAAAGAAGAAAGAAAAACAAAAAAACCACGGGTAGGTGGTATACAATTATGGATGGACTGCCGAGTGCCGACACAGAGGTAGCTACAGCCGTGGACTACCGTACTGTGTCTGCTGCTAATATAGACTGGATGATAATGATATGAAATCAATATATATATGTATGTATATATAATATCACTAGTACTGCAGCCGGACAGGTAGATAATATATTTATTAGGTAATGATGACTGATGACGGACCTGCTGGACACTGTCAGCTCAGCAGCACCGCAGACTTCTACAGTAAGCTACTATACTATAGTAGTATGTACAAAGAAGAAAGAAAAAAAAAAACCACGGGTAGGTGGTATACAATTATGGATGGACTGCCGAGTGCCGACACAGAGGTAGCTACAGCCGTGGACTACCGTACTGTGTCTGCTGCTAATATAGACTGGATGATAATGATATGAAATCAATATATATATGTATGTATATATAATATCACTAGTGCTGCAGCCGGACAGGTAGATAATATATTTATTAGGTAATGATGACTGATGACGGACCTGCTGGACACTGTCAGCTCAGCAGCACCGCAGACTGCTACAGTAAGCTACTATACTATAGTAGTATGTACAAAGAAGAAAGAAAAACAAAAAAACCACGGGTAGGTGGTATACAATTATGGATGGACTGCCGAGTGCCGACACAGAGGTAGCTACAGCCGTGGACTACCGTACTGTGTCTGCTGCTAATATAGACTGGATGATAATGATATGAAATCAATATATATATGTATGTATATATAATATCACTAGTACTGCAGCCGGACAGGTAGATAATATATTTATTAGGTAATGATGACTGATGACGGACCTGCTGGACACTGTCAGCTCAGCAGCACTGCAGACTGCTACAGTAAGCTACTATACTATAGTAGTATGTACAAAGAAGAAAGAAAAAAAAAAAACCACGGGTAGGTGGTATACAATTATGGATGGACTGCCGAGTGCCGACACAGAGGTAGCTACAGCCGTGGACTACCGTACTGTGTCTGCTGCTAATATAGACTGGATGATAATGATATGAAATCAATATATATATATGTATGTATATATAATATCACTAGTACTGCAGCCGGACAGGTAGATAATATATTTATTAGGTAATGATGACTGATGACGGACCTGCTGGACACTGTCAGCTCAGCAGCACCGCAGACTGCTACAGTAAGCTACTATACTATAGTAGTATGTACAAAGAAGAAAAAAAAAAAACCACGGGTAGGTGGTATACAATTATGGATGGACTGCCGAGTGCCGATACAGAGGTAGCTACAGCCGTGGACTACCGTACTGTGTCTGCTGCTAATATAGACTGGATGATAATGATATGAAATCAATATATATATGTATGTATATATAATATCACTAGTACTGCAGCCGGACAGGTAGATAATATATTTATTAGGTAATGATGACTGATGACGGACCTGCTGGACACTGTCAGCTCAGCAGCACCGCAGACTGCTACAGTAAGCTACTATACTATAGTAGTATGTACAAAGAAGAAAGAAAAAGAAAAAACCACGGGTAGGTGGTATACAATTATGGATGGACTGCCGAGTGCCGACACAGAGGTAGCTGCAGCCGTGGACTAACGTACTGTGTCTGCTGCTAATATAGACTGGATGATAATGATATGAAATCAATATATATATGTATGTATATATAATATCACTAGTACTGCAGCCGGACAGGTAGATAATATATTTATTAGGTAATGATGACTGATGACGGACCTGCTGGACACTGTCAGCTCAGCAGCACCGCAGACTGCTACAGTAAGCTACTATACTATAGTAGTATGTACAAAGAAGAAAGAAAAAAAAAAAACACGGGTAGGTGGTATACAATTATGGATGGACTGCCGAGTGCCGACACAGAGGTAGCTACAGCCGTGGACTACCGTACTGTGTCTGCTGCTAATATAGACTGGATGATAATGATATGAAATCAATATATATATATGTATGTATATATAATATCACTAGTACTGCAGCCGGACAGGTAGATAATATATTTATTAGGTAATGATGACTGATGACGGACCTGCTGGACACTGTCAGCTCAGCAGCACCGCAGACTGCTACAGTAAGCTACTATACTATAGTAGTATGTACAAAGAAGAAAGAAAAAAAAAACCACGGGTAGGTGGTATACAATTATGGATGGACTGCCGAGTGCCGACACAGAGGTAGCTACAGCCGTGGACTAACGTACTGTGTCTGCTGCTAATATAGAGTCTAGACTGGATGATAAATTATTGATAATGAGATGAAATCAATATAATATCACTAGTACTGCAGCCGGACAGGTACTATATATATTTATTATGTAATGACTGATGACGGACCTGCTGGACACTGTCAGGTCAGCAGCACCGCAGACTGCTACAGTAAGCTACTATAGTAGTATGTATAAAGAAGAATGAAAAAAAAAAACCACGGGTAGGTGGTATACAATATTATATATATATATATATATATATTATATACAATTATATATATATATATATATATATATATATATATTAAACTGGTGGTGATTGATTATTAAACTGGTGGTCAGGTCACTCACGTTGCAACTTGCAACTAGTACTCCGAGTCCTAAGCAGACAATCACAAAATATATTATTATACTGGTGGTCAGTGTGGTCACAACAATGGCAGTGTGGCACTGACTCTGGCAGCAAAAGTGTGCACTGTACGTTATATGTACTCCTGAGTCCTGCTCTCAGACTCTAACTGCTCCCCACTGTCAGTGTCTCCCCCACAAGTCAGATAATACAATACACTTACAGTCACACTATCTAATCTATATCACTTCAGCAAGTAGTATAGTAGTATAGTAGTACTCCTCCTAATAATGCTCCCCAAAATTACTACTACTGTGTCTCTCTCGTCTCTACTGTGTCTCTCTCTTCTCTAAACGGAGAGGACGCCAGCCACGTCCTCTCCCTATGACTCTCAATGCACGTGTGAAAATGGCGGCGACGCGCGGCTCCTTATATAGAATCCGAGTCTCGCGATAGAATCCGAGCCTCGCAAGAATCCGACAGCGGGATGATGACGTTCGGGCGCGCTCGGGTTAACCGAGCAAGGCGGGAAGATCCGAGTCGCTCGGACCCGTGAAAAAAAACATGAAGTTCGGGCGGGTTCGGATTCAGAGGAACCGAACCCGCTCATCTCTAGCAAAAATCCCCGAACATTTGGATTTCTAGGTATCAGGGTAACCTCAATATTTGGATCCCACTGCCGCATATCTTTTAGGTAACAATATAACATATAAAAAGGCAAACAGAACCTTAACACACAAACACTGTTTTATCAACAGCCAGCCTTATTTAAGACAATTGCCTATACACCCAATATTCAGAAGATTGCGAGATTTGTGTTGGGGGATTTGAGGGAGGCTCATAGTTGTATAGACCATATGGGGGCTGTGGGTAGGCTGGGACTTGCTGTTGTGTTTGTGTTGTATTCCCAATAGTAGGTGCAAATGCATGCTCAGAAAACTACATCTGCCTATCATGCATGGCCATTAACTGCGTCCTAAATGATTGATGCATTTATTTTTCGGACGCAAGATATCTCTCAATTTGTGCATCTTCCTGGGAATTCAGCTCACTATCTGCCTCACGGAGGTGCTCCACGATAATGGACATCATTGCTCTGACCGTTTGTTCTGTTCTGTTTGTTTTCTTTTTCTGCTGTGGAACGTTGTAGACTGTGAAGGGGATGAAAACATTTTTTAATCAACAATGATTATATATAAAAATAGCAGTGGTAGCATATACGTGTTTGTGGCCTTTTCCTGCCTGCACACTAGCTATACTCTGCAACATTTCCATGCACCAATCATTAACAAGGCAAAACCACAGTATTGACTGGAGCACCCTCACTGCTACTGAAATAGCTAAAACTTGTTGAGAAATGAGCCTGTAGGGCTCCAGCTGTTGTGGAACTACACATCTCAGCATGCCTTTACATAGATTTTGTATAGGGATTGCTGCAACTGTGGCAGGGCATGCTGGGATGTGTAGTTCCACATAAACCGGAGGGCCTGGAATTTTTACAGTCCTGCTATACAGTGGTTTGTATATGTATATTAATAAAAATGTTTGTAAATGTTAATACTTACTATTTGAGCGCAAAGTCGTGGTCTTGGGGGGTTGCGACGTCTCTGCTTGAGACTCTGGTACGTCCTCAATAGTTGCGCTGATGGAATCATCATTGCCGGTTGATTCTTCGAAACTGCTGTCCGATATAAGCAGCGGTGATGGTGGGCTGCATTGTGAGCTGGGAAGACTGTGCTGTGTTTCCTCATGGTCCTCTTGTACTGACATTTGGCGACTGGCAGAGCTGCATGACGATAGTGCTATGGGATTTGTTAGCGCAGTTTTGCCGAAGAAACTATAGCATAATTCATAATATGCCCATTCAATCCATCCAGCGCCACTTTTCTTGTGGTTCTGGTCGTGTACTTTAGGAAATTGTTTGCGTAGTGCCTTCAATTTGTTAACGACTTGCTGTTTTTTTTGGATGCCTCTTTCTGCCAGCATAAGTGATATGTTCTTATACACGACAACATCCTTAACTGTTCCAGTCACCTGCCTTCTAATTTCTTCCTCTCCCCGAATATTATGTAGCTCTTTTATCTCTGTGTCTGACCAGGTATGGGTAGTCATGTTGCTGTGCTGGAGCTTCTGCTGCTGTATAGTGTCTGTTTTTTTTGAAGCTGCTGCAATATCTGCATGTGCCCAGCGTGACTTCAGAATGTCTGTTTGCAAGCTGCTTCAATGCCTGCATGTGCCCAGCGGAGTGTCTTTCTGCAAGCTGCTGCAATAGCTGTGCCCAGCGTGTCTCCCAGCGCGTCAACTCCGCGTTTAGAGGCTGCTGCAATAGCTGCATGCACCCAGCTTGTCTCCCAGGGACGACATCATCTTCCTGTGCCCCAGAAGCACCAATCGGTGGGGGTAATTCAGACCTGATCGCTCGCTAGCATTTTTTGCAGTGCTGCGATCAGGTCAGAACTGCGCATGCGTATGCACCGCAATGCGCAGGCGTGTCGCACGGGTGCAAAGCGGATTGTTGCGGTGTGATGGGTTTTACGAAGAATACAGTCGCACAGCCGATCGCAAGGAGATTGACAGGAAGAAGGCGTTTGTGGGTGGTAACTGACCATTTTCAGGGAGTGGTTGGAAAGGCGGGTGTCTGACGTCAATTCCGGGCCCGGACAGGCTGAAGTGATCGCAGTGGCTGAGTAAGTTCTGGCCAACTCAGAAACTGCACAAATATTTTTTGTGCCGCCCGGCTGCACGTGCGATCGCACACTTGCACTGCTAAAGTACACTCCCCTGTAGGCAGCGACTAACTGATCGCAGTGCTGCAAAAAATTGCTAGCGAGCGATCAGGTCTGAATTAGGCCCAGTGTCTCAGAGCGTTACTCGGGTCTGAAAACACGAGTAATGACCGTTTCCACTGCACAATTACCTGGGTCATTACAGTGTTCAACCCAGGTAGCTATCCGGATAGGATTCCAGGGTCACTCAACCCGTGTAGTGGAAAAGGGGTATTACAAGGCAAAACCATGCCCTGTAAGTGATTGCCCCTTTTAAGTCAGAGATCAGCCGGCATCCTGCACCTCCGGAGATCTTGGACTCCAGTACATCCCGCAACATAAGTTACTTCAGAGTTTGTAACATTTATAAAATATACATTTTAAACTGCAGATTCTGTTTATTGAATGGTTAGTAAATCATTTGAAAATGGAAGCATCATGTTACTGGCAAACACACAAATAAATAAATGCATAAGAGAGAAGGATTAAATGGAAATTCTTTGACCTAACTTGCAGACGGCTGTCACCATCTCATGCCGTAATAGGAAAGAGCTCAGCTGTGTAGAGAGAGGAGGAGAAAGGAATGAAAAGTGACAGCTACAGCACTTCTGAGACGGCCGAAAGGAATTTCAAACTCAGTGACAGATATGAGACCTTTGATACAGCAGCTGTGCCATTAGATTAGCAAGTCAAAGCAGGGACCTGTGTCCTGTGATGCCTCCAAACAGGCTAGGGGGTAGGTTTAAAAATTGTGTGTGACAGAACGAGGGGGTGAGAGGTGGCACTGACAAAAGTAGAAAGTGACACATAAAAATAACATATTGCCAATTTTACACTACTTTATTAGTATTATTCATCTCTTCTCCAAAGCACTGTGTTCCGGTATGCCCAATATTTTCGAGTTTAGGAAAAATGTTAAAAATGTATGATGTTCTGTGTGGCATAGATAACAACACTGTCTATCTTGGCAATTTATGCACTGAATAACATCATTTTGTTTACAATAAAATTGTCCGCAACTTCTCGCTTACCATAAAATGTTGTATAAGGACAGAGAATATATATGGACTTTTCTTTTGCCAGAAATGCCTTTAAAATATTGAGTCATATTGAGTTATTGATAATGAGGCTCATTAGAAATGCTATAAAATGTGAAGTGCAACACAATAGACACTTATACCACATGTCAATGTGGAACAAATATATAGCCATTTATACGTATACATAAATAGCTTAGTGCCAAGATGGCTATTACTTGAATGAGTAATAGGTCCTACACATTAGGCGATTTCACTGAACAATATGAACGTTCTCGAACTCGTTCATATTGCTCAGTGTGTAGGCACCAACGATGAACGATGCGCGGCCCCGCACTCGTTCATCGCTGGTGCCGGGTCGCTTATACATGCAGCCCAATATGGACAATATCGTCCATACTAGCATGCATTGCTATGGGGCTGGGTAACGGGGGGAGTGAAGAAACTTCACTCCCCCCATCACTCAGTACTGCAGTATGTGAGAAATATCAGATTTCACATTGCAAGAAGAGCAGATGCATGGGGGGTGGGGCAGGGTAGGTGACGTGAGCAGAGCCTTCCATTACCATATAAACAGGATGGAGTACTCCTATTGTTTAAATTCATAATGCTGACAAGTTATGTAGTCAACATTGTTTAAATATTGACATTGCACATGTCGACATTTGCAGAATGTCAACATGTTCATCACTGATATTTTGACATTTGAAATATCAACTTTCTGCTTGAATAGCAGGCGGACGAAGAAGCATACCTCCCAACATGACCCTATCCAGGAGGGACACAATGTTCTGCTCCTGGACTTCCCTCTTAATTTATGATTGCCATCACCTGTGCTGAAACATCTTTCTTATCCATTAATCTGTTCAGCACAGATGATGGCAATCATAAATTAAGAAAAAAGTCCAGGGGGCGTGGCTTGGCTGCTAGCAGGGGTAGACGTGTTCCCGTGGAGCTCCTCTCTGCAATATTCCCTATACATAGCCCTCACCCTGGTTTAGTGGCTCATCACCAGTAACCCGGTCCCCTGGGCCTGCTGAATCACCCTGTACCTGGAGGTTGGTGCTGCGGAATCGGGGGGGGGGGGGGGGTGGGGCCCTGTTCTGCCCCCTGCGGATTGCGTCCTACCCCCAGCATAGAAGCCGGGACCTGGATTTCAGGTGGAGACCGCCGTGGAAGTTCCCTCCCGGGGCTCAGCTTAGCCTGCATCGTGGACCCCCCTTCCTCCTGGTCTCCACTCTCCACCCCTCGCCCAGCGGACCCCACTGCCCTGCAGGCGGCCGGAGGCTTGGGAACTCGCGGGTGTACAAGGTCGGTGTACATCTCCCCGGCGGGCGGCGGCCATCTTGCGGTTGACGCCGTTCGGTTTCTGAGGCCTGCTCCGCCCGCGCCGCAGCTCTTTTGCGCTCCCGGGTCCCGGCCCCCATCTCCTGCACCCTCGACCTGCGGACTCTCCTGCTCTGCCGGCGGCCGAGGGCTGGGGGAATCGCGGGAGAGGCGCTGGATGCTGGCGGGCGGTGGCCATCTTGCGACTGGCGCCACACTCGCCCTGCTCTGCAGCCGTGAGGACGCTGAAGTGCTGCAGCACCTGCTGAATTTGAAGCTGTGCCCTCTGCTGCCTAGTCCACTGCCCCTACCTTCCTGCTGGCACCCCTCAAGTGAGCTGAAAAGCACAGCCTCGTGACTGCCTAATCGTGAGGTACATGCTTAATTGAGTTCCAGCTAAGGTGGCTCTGACCTTACCTTTCCCTGCACATTTGATCTCCAAGTTCCCTCACCCAGCCACCGCAGCCCCTTCTGCTGACCTGTCTGCTGTGTGGGGAGCAGTGGGACCTGCTGGCTCCAGTCCGCGGACCAGGGCCTACCCTTGTCGGTGAAACCGCGGTTTCTGGTGACAGGCCGCTTCTGGAGCCACTGCTGAGGGTCCACGAATAGCTGTTACCCTCTACTAAGGGGCACGACAGCTGTATCCTTGTCTTTACTCTGATATAACGTCCCTGCTTGGATTCTGCTGAACCATTTTTGATACACTGACCCCCTCCAGTGGTCACTGTTACCCACGGCTACGATATTGTCTTTCCTGCCTATACAGTCTGGCCCTGGTGTTTCTCGCGGCTGCGATGGTCTCTGGTTGAATAACACCCCATGGTCGGCCTGACCGCCTCATAACCCACCTGTGTCAATTCCTATTCTCTACCCCACCACTCCTCCCCCCTCTCTATTGCAACTTTACTGAAGAAGATAGCTTTCTCCCCGGCTGGCATCCATTATGTCACAAAGGAACAAGAAGGCTCCCCAAGCCTCCGCAAACTTTTTTGGCAGCAAGGCTAAGGGTCCCCAGAATATGGCGCACTCCCCGGAGTCCCCTTCGTCACCACGCTCCTCGGAGTGGGGTATTGACCCTCAGATTCAGGCAGTGATGTCCGGCCTCCTGGAAGGCATGCAAACAGCCTTTAAGCAAGAACTGTCCAAAGCTGTCTTGGATTTCAAAACGGAGATTGCCTCGCTTGGAAATCGTACGGATGCCTTGGAGACGAAGACTGACGACTTATGTCGCTCGCAACAGCGTCTAGACCACGAACTCTCGAGGCTCCATGCTGAGGTTGTGACCCTGAAGGAGCGCCAAGAGGACCAAGAGAATCGATCCCGTCGTAATCATTTGCGCATACGTAATGTGGCGGAATCAGTCCAGAGCTCTACGTTGCCCTCCTTCTTGAAAGACCTTTTCCAGCATTTAATCCTGGACTTATTTGATGAGGATTGCCTCTTTGATAGGGCACATAGGGCCCTGCGGGCCAAACCTTCAACGTCACAACCCCCTCGGGACATTATAGCCCGTCTCCATTATAATCGCGCGAAGGAAAAAATAATGGCTTCTGTCCGGGATTCCTCTGATATAGTCTTCCGGGGCATGCAATTGCAGATTTACCAGGACTTGGCGCCCTCGACCATCCAGAAACGACGGGACCTCCAACCGATTACTAGGCTTCTACGCCAACACCAAATTCGCTATTGCTGGGGATTCCCCTTTCAGTTGCAGATATCTTTTAATGGCGTCAACCATACATTTAAGACCCTGGCACAAGGGCAGGAACTGCTTCGCAAGCTTGATCTCCTTCCAGATTCGTTGTCCTCCTCTGTCGACCCACCTGCCTCACCAAAATCACAACGACCCCATCCGCCTCAACCGGACTGGACAAGAGTGTCTCGTCATAGGGGTGAAGATGATGCTCCCCCTGATTTCCTGCCCTCTTCTCTACTATTGGTTTCACTAACCTATTGTACCAGTTTGCTGGAGGTTCCCCCTGGTCTGGACTAACCTCCCTGGTTCCTTGGACCTCCTTTGTTTCTCTTTATATGTTGATTGATATTTTGCCTTTAATGTTCTATATCCAATGACAATAGTTGTTTGTTTGTTTGTTTTTTGGTAATGGGGGCCTTCCACGGAGCGGGTTGACCTGGTCCCTGCTTCCTGGTCCCCCTGGTTTATCTCAGGCACTATCTATGATGGTTCTTTGAATGTTCCACTTGTTATGTTTTTTATTGTACATTTTGCTTTCAGGTTCGTGGCCACAAGATAACTGGTCATTTACAGTTTGGTGCTACGATGCCTATCCTATTATGTGGACCACATGTTATTGCTATACTACTCCCCTTGATGCCCCCCCCCCCCTCCCTTCCCGGTTTCCCCCCCCCCTCCCTTTTTTTTTTCTTCCCCTCCTTCCTCCCTTCCCCTTCCTTCCCCTCCTGACACAGGTTTTATCTTCGTATGTTATACTTTTTTGGCCTCGGCCATTTTATTCTCGGTCAGGCCGCACAGCCGGATATGGTGGTTCGTGCCACTACTCCCATGCTCCCTGCTTTGATTACTATATTGACTGTTTTTCTTTAGTTTGGCGGTCCTGTTACGGGCCCCATTGCTACAGGGTTTTTGCCCTAATGGTTTTTTTTCCCCTCTCTTCTTGCTCTTCTTTACTCTCCTTCTGTGGCCTTCTTTTCTCTCATTTCCCTTTTCTCCCCTCGTCCTTGTGGTGGGTTCTGGGTATCCATTCTACTTGCCCTTATTCCATTATGGGTAGTTGGGTCCCGGGAGGCCTTTGTTTTTGTGCCCCCATTTTTATGGCTCTCTATGAGATGTTGTTACTTAGGCCGCCATGCCCCTAAAGATATTATCTATTAATGTAAATGGCCTCAACTCCCCCAAAAAACGGACGGTGCTCTTGGGCGCCTATAGACGTGAGAAAGCTGACATAGTTTTTCTTCAGGAAACCCACCTTACGGGCTCCCATACACAACTCCGTGGTAGGCAATTTACACAAACTTTTTTTGCTTCAGCAGATTGTAAGAAACGTGGGGTTGCAATTTTAATTAATCGCCACGTTCCATTCACACATAGTCAAAACTGTGGCGGACCCAGACGGTCGGTACTTGATGGTTATTGGTACTCTCTGCTCTGAAGTCCTGACACTTATCTCTATATATGCTCCTAATCAGGATCAGCCTCAGTTTTTCCATTCCCTTTTCCGTCACATTGGCAAGGTTGCACAGGGCCACATTGTGTTGGGTGGGGATTTTAACACCATTCTTGACCCCAGTTTAGATAGGGCTGGTCCCCCCCTTGCCTCTAGAGCTTCACGCACGCTTGCAGCCTCCCTTAAGTTTCACGATTTGCGGGACTCGTGGCGTCTCTGCCACTCTGTAGCCAGAGACTATACCCACTATTCAGCCCCGTATCAACATTACACCCGGATTGATATGTTACGTATCTCGTCCTCCATTGCCTCTAGAATTACTGACGTGGGAATAACCCCTTTCATTTGGACTGACCATTCCGGTGTTTACATTCTCATGGATCTGCATCATTCCGCACACTCTGTTCGCAAATGGCGATTTGATGAATCCCTGTTGCTTAACTCGTCAGTCTCCGCGAGAATACAAATGGCGATAGAACAATATTTTACTGAGAATAACACGCCTGATATCTCTTCTAGTATAATTTGGGAGGCTCATAAGGCCACCTTGAGAGGGCTGCTTATGGCACGGACCTCCTCGCTGCGCAAAAAAGCGACGCAGGAGATACACTTGTTGGAATCTCAAATAGCTACCCTAACCACCCAGCATAAACTAACTTCCTGCCCTGCCTTACTTGCACAAATCGCTAACTTACAAGGCCAACTGAACGCGCTTTTATCCCGACGTGCGGCTCTCATTCTGCGGAAATTAAATCAGAAATTCTATGACAAGGCGGACAAGTTAGATTCCCTGCTGGCAAATAAACTGCGACGTAAACAGGCGACTGGCGCAATTGACAAATTGTATTCCCGAACTCTGGGTAGGCCTACTTACGACCCTAACCAAATGGTTGATGAGTTTAAGGACTACTATAGCTCTCTTTATAACTTGACGACCCCGATGCATTCCCCTTCCCTCGATCCGGAGAGGTTACGTTCCTACCTGTCCTCAACCCCTCTGCCGGGCATATCCGCAGCTCAATTAGGCACACTAAATCAGGATATCTCTGTAGAGGAGACGTTAACAGCAGTGAAATCCATGCGGTCCTCAGCCACTCCTGGCCCTGACGGTTTCACGGCACACTACTATAAACACTTTGCCAAAATATTAGCCCCTCATCTTACCGCCCTCTTTAACCAGATCTTGGGGGGCGCATCCTTTGCTCCGGCAACTACTCAAGCTGATATTGTTGTGATCCCTAAGCCTGACAGAGACCCCACTCAATGCGGTAACTATAGGCCCATCTCATTGCTAAATGTTGATTTGAAAATTTATGCAAAAATCCTAGCCCTTGAGATTGGCCCCCTCTGCACTGGTACATCCCGATCAGGTTGGATTTATTCCAGGCCGACAGGCCTCCGATAACACCAGAAGAGCCATTGATGTTATCCATTCTATTCCCCAACAGAAGTCCTCTTCCCCGTTGCTAGCCTTGGATGCGGAGAAGGCGTTTGATCGCATTTTGTGGCCTTTCGCTTTCTCGGTCCTCCAACGCATGGGCTTTTCTGGTTAGTTTTATGATGGTGTCTCAGCACTGTATTGCAACTCCTCAGCGCGGGTCTCTGTCAATGGGGTCACTTCCTCATGCTTTGAGATATCTAATGGTACCCGACAGGGATGCCCGCTCTCGCCCTTGATTTTTGCCCTTGTCATGGAGCCTTTAGCGGCCAGGGTTCGTCTCAATCCGAATATTACGGGGATTCGAATCGGCCGCATGGAACACAAAATTGCACTTTATGCTGACGATGTGCTGGTTTCTCTTTCAAACCCGACATCGTCACTCTCTCCTCTCCTCTCTGAGATTGACCTCTATTCGCAATACTAGGGTTATAAGATTAACGCTACTAAAACAGAAGTACTCGATTTTTACATTACCCCTGCGTCTAGGTCGCAACTTGAATCAATATTTCCATTTTCCTGGCATAACCGAAAAATCAAATACATAGGTATTTATCTAACCCACAGACACCACCAACTCTTTCAGGCGAATTTTCCACGTCTTTTGGACTGAATTCGCTCTGATCTCCAAACTTGGTCCTCCTATTTCATTTTGTGGATTGGACGTGCCAATTCTGTAAATGAATGAATGTTCTTCCCAGACTTACTTATCTTTTCCAGACGCTCCCGATCTATATTCCCCCCTACGTTTTTAAATTCTTGCAGCATCAAACTTCCCGCTTTATTTGGGCCAATAAACATCCTAGAATTAAACTTTCGCTGCTACAACAGCCTTCATGGGGCGGAGGTCTAGGCATACCCAATTTTAAATACTATTACCACGCAGCCCAGATGGCATCCTGTGTCCAGTGGTGTGGCCCGGGGGCGGACAAGGTGTGGATAGCTATCGAAGCCGGTGAGCTGGGATTCTCCACACTCTCATCCCTCTTGTGGCTTCCGAGAACCGCCCGCCCTCGTGCCACCTCATCTCACCCAGTGGTGGCCCGTTCTTTATACATTTGGGATCTTGTTGTGAGGAAATATCAATTGGCCCCTAACCCATCCCCCCTCATACCTCTGTTCCACAACCCTGCCTTCCCTCCGGGAATGGTTAAATCTGCTTTCTTACTTTGGAAACAGGGAAAGATTGCCTTTCTTAACAACATTACCTCTAGTACACCCTTTCCTTCGTTTACCCAGGTTCAGACACAATACTCTCTCCCTCACAGTGAATTTTTCCGCTACCTCCAACTTAGACACTTTCACTCCGGGGTTCATACCACCCTCTCTTCTAGGCCTCTCACCACTCTTGAAAGTATATGTTTGCGACGCTCTTCTATGAAAGGTCTTATATCAGATCTCTATTCTTTGCTATTGCAGGGCTCTGCTACTCCCAGAGATCACAGAGGATTGGCCTGGGAGAGGGATTTCGGTGTCACTTTGGATGAGGAGGAATGGGGTGAAATATGGAGCAATGTGTCCTCTAGCTCTATTTGTGTTAGGATAAAGGAAAATGTGTATACTATAAACTGGTATATCGTTGGTATTATGTACCTTCTCGTTTGAAGGCGATGTTCCCTGATGTTACAGACGGCTGTTGGAGGGGTTGTGCTTCTGAGGGGACATACGTGCATATTTGGTGGACCTGCCCGAAGTTAGTACCTTTATGGAAAGAAGTTGTCCGACTTCTTTCATCCCTGTTTTCCTCCCCAATCCCCCTGGACCCTAAATACTTTCTGCTGCCTCTTGATCTTCCGACTTTAACTATGCATCAGAACAAGTTATTACGTCATGTGGCTACTGCCACAACATGTCAAATTGCGAAGGCCTGGAGGTTGCCCTCCCCACCGTCCCTACAATCTGTTGTCACTTATATTTGGTACATTTATATGATGGAATATATAACCAGTGTCATTAGACAATCTGCCAGGGCGTTCGATAAAATCTGGGCACCCTGGCTCACTTCTCAAAATGCCCCCTCCCCATTCGGTAGCTAATTAAGCTACGCACCCTTATATTTATGTTGGCTGCCCGGATCCCGCCACTCGGACCCCCCCCCTCCTCTTTTACCTACTTCCCCTTTTGCCCACAATCTTGTTTCTTCCTTTCCCTCTCTCTATTCTTCCCATTCTCTCACTCCCCTGGGCTGGTTGGCCACACCATAGACCTAGAGGACTTTTCTTTTCTTGCACTATCTCTGTCGTTTCACTTAAAAAAAAAAAGGATTTACTCACTTGATTATTGTTTTTTCTTTGTTGTGTACATTTTAGTACTATAATGTTTTTCTAGGCCTATGAAACACACCGTTTATGTATATTACTGTAAATCGACCAATAAAACTTTTCTAAAAAAAAAAAAGTCCAGGAGCAGAGCATTGTGTCCTTACTGGAGCGGGTTATGTTGGGAGATATGCAGAAGCGTCACCGGGTGTTGTGACACCCGGTGCGCACTCTGCACTGCTCCCCCCACACCAGAAGTGCGGCAATAAAACGGGTGTGGACAAACAAAATGGGCGTGTCCTAGCAGAGATCAGCGGTTCTTCACTCATTAGGCATATCTCGCATACCCAGAGATGCTGGCTGCCCCCAGAGACTGGGCTATATGGGTGCCAGCCCTTCATTTATGACAGGAGCTGCATGCTGCAGGAGAATATCACACTGCAGCACCCGGCTCCTGTCATACACACAGGAAATCAGGCTGCTATGAGGCACTGCACTGTGTAAAACAAACAATACCATTAGGACTGGAGGGCATTTATTGAATCATTTCTCACACACGAAAGATCAGAGGGAGAGGGTGCTACACTGAGGCACCGTGTTTAAAAAAAATAATGTCATTGTAGGGTGCCATTATTACTAGAGATGAGCGGGTTCGGTTCCTCTGAATCCGAACCCACCCGAACTTCATGTTTTTTTTCACGGGTCCGAGCGACTCGGATCTTCCCGCCTTGCTCGGTTAACCCGAGCGCGCCCGAACGTCATCATCCCGCTGTCGGATTCTCGCAAGGCTCGGATTCTATCGCGAGACTCGGATTCTATATAAGGAGCCGCGCGTCGCCGCCATTTTCACACGTGCATTGAGAGTCATAAGGAGAGGACGTGGCTGGCGTCCTCTCCGTTTAGAGAAGAGAGAGACACAGTAGAGACGAGAGAGACACAGTAGTAGTAATTTTGGGGAGCATTATTAGGAGGAGTACAACTATACTACTATACTACTTGCTGAAGTGATATAGATTAGATAGTGTGACTGTAAGTGTATTGTATTATCTGACCTGTGGGGGAGACACTGACAGTGGGGAGCAGTTAGAGTCTGAGAGCAGGACTCAGGAGTACATATAACGTACAGTGCACACTTTTGCTGCCAGAGTCAGTGCCACACTGCCATTGTTGTGACCACACTGACCACCAGTATAATAATATATTTTGTGATTGTCTGCTTAGGACTCGGAGTACTAGTTGCAAGTTGCAACGTGAGTGACCTGACCACCAGTTTAATAATCAATCACCACCAGTTTAATATATATATATATATATATATATATATATATAATTGTATATAATATATATATATATATATATATATACAAAACGGCTTGTGTCCGGCACTCTGCTGTAGATAGAACACTTGCCACGGTGCCCTGGTTTTCAAATACATAGAATTCCAAAGATAGCCGGCACTCGTGGACTAAATTATTGACAGAACACAGGTACTTGTTGTCAACGTTTCGGGGTTTTAATCCCTTTGTCAAGACCACAGAAAATACAAAATAACATACCTTATAAAGTGTGCACCATCACCGTGATCACCGCTCCCGTCGGAGTCCCGATGACGTCATCATGGCGCGTCCGCGCCGGCGTGTCGGGTACTCACTGGGAGGTGAAACGAAACCTCAGTGTGTACAATACAATCAAAACGTAAATGTTAAAAACTACACAAAACAATATGTCGAATCACACTGGCATCAGGGTACAGGTATAGCCTGTATGCAGTATGGTATTATGTAACAATGCGATCTGCCTCTTAAAGGGCTAGCAGAACTTGATGCGGACAAGTACAAACTCAACACCCATGACTCTCCATGACATGCAGATGGCTAGAAATCATTATAATCAATGAATCTCCACAATAATGGCATCAAACTAGATGATGCTACAGGGAGGCTCCCGTGAATCTAATGGTAATTGGTCCTGCTATAGGCACCACATGAAATATATTCTAAATACATTCTATGATGTCACTTTAACTGGGGAGGGGAAAAGTCAGCGGAAATTTTAATGGGAAACATGTTCCTATCTGTGCAAATCACGTATAGAACACAATACAGTCTCATAGGAACGAAGTGTATGATAGCATGTCATTGAGACCGTGTGGTTTATAGGTTTTGAGGGTGTGGATCCAGAATGCTTCTCTCTGCAATAATTTGCGATCTCGATCACCCCGTCTGATGTTAGGAGGAATGCAGTCAATCATCTTATAACGCAATGATGCCAGGTTGTGTTTTTGTTCCACAAAATGCCTGGCAACTGGCTGGTCCGAACCTTTACCTTCCAAAGCTGCACGGATGCTGGATCTGTGCATCGCCATACGTTCTTTCAATTGTCTTTTGGTCTTACCCACGTATAGTAGGCTGCAAGGGCATCTGATGAAGTACACCACATAGGTGGAAGAACACGTAAGTATATGTTTGATTTTATATAATTTTCCCGTATGTGGATGGGGAAAGGTGGAACCTGGTTCTAAATAACTGCATGTTGTGCAGCCTGTGCACTTATAGTTTCCTGGTTTTTTTGTAAGGAAATGTTCTTTAATAGGTGCCTTGAAGTATGAGATGTCGTTGTGGATGACTGTGTCCTTAATGCTGCGACCTCGCTTATATAATGATAAGATTGAGGTTCCTCTCAACATGGGTAATTGGGGGTCTGTAGTTAAGATAGGCCAGACTTGTCGTGCTCGTAGTGCCAGTTTTCTGCTGATACCAGAGTACCCTTGGGGCCAAATCACCTTCTTTTCCAGAGTCTTGTTCTTCGTTATATTTCCAATTAAGGCTTGTTCTCTGGAAAGTGCTAGCGCCTTCGTTTTAGCTGATTGTAGTGATTTGTAGTGATATCCTCTGAGCAGAAATTTATGTAATAAATTATCTATTTGTGCAATGGCATCTACTTCATCACTGCAGATTCTTCTTACCCGTAAAAACTGTGAGTAAGGTAACCCACGTATGGTAGCCGCTGGATGGTCACTTGATGCATGCAGTACTGTGTTACGGTCTGTTTCTTTGATGTATAATGAGGTGGAAATCACATGTTCTTGGTTACTGGAAATTAGTACATCCAGATAATGGATGGATGATGTACTGCTCTCCCATGTGAACTTTACCGCTGGATCCAGTGTGTTAATCTCTTTCATTTTCTCATCAAATATCTTTTGACTCTCTGACCATAATACAAAGATGTCATCGATGTAACGGCAATAATATTTGATGTGTGGTTTGACCATATCATTACTTAGGAATAGGTCTCTCTCGACATCGGCCATGAAAATGTTTGCCAAGCTCGGGGCCACGCAAGACCCCATGGCACAACCAGAGTGCTGTATATATAGCTTGGAATCAAATAAAAAATAATTCCTAGATAATGTGATTTCTAGGAGTGCCAAAAAGAAATTCAAATCTGGGCCGGTGTATAGAGGGTTGTTGGTGAGCCATCTCCGAACAGCCGCAAGGCCCCTGTCATGTGGAATGCATGTGTACAATCCCACCACGTCTATAGTACACATTAGCCAATCTCCTGTCATCGGTGACAGGTCCTGTAGTTTGAGCAAAAGAGTGGTGGTATCTTTTAAGAACGTGGAGATGCCTTTGACCACCGGCTGCAAATAAAAGTCCAAATATTGTGAGAGGACATAATAGAGCGAGTCCCTTGCCGCGATGATGGGGCGTCCCGGTGGGGATACCGGGTCCTTGTGCAGTTTTGGCAGCATATAGATTCCATTTATCCTGGTGATGCGTCTCCACTAGATGATTGATGGTGGAATCCATTGATTGCGTAAAGTGTTTGATGGCAAGATTGTGGGACTGAGGTTCGAAAACGGATTTCTTTCTCACGGGTATGGCTTCGTTGTTTGATGTAGGGGTATCTCCAAACCATTCTTTCAGACGTAATCTTCTATTTAATTTATGAAGATCTATCTTGGACTGGAAAGCATCGGGTTTCAATCATCTAGTGGAGACGCATCACCAGGATAAATGGAATTTATCCCTGACACAGAAAAAGGCTCTCAGAGATCTGAGCACATATCAAGACATAGTCATTCATTCTGCAGACAAGGGAGGAGGCGTTGTCGTGCAGGATGTGACCGCCTACCGCAACGAAGCTCACCGACAACTGAATGACACCAGTGTTTACCGGCAATTATCCAGTGACCCCACTGACCGATTCAAGAAAGAACTGAAGACACTTTTAGATCAAGCAGTCTCAGGTGGAATCATAAGTGAACGTGACCGTAATGCCATCATTGTAGAGGAACCGGTGATTCCAGTATTCTATATGCTGCCAAAACTGCACAAGGACCCGGTATCCCCACCGGGACGCCCCATCATCGCGGCAAGGGACTCGCTCTATTATGTCCTCTCACAATATTTGGACTTTTATTTGCAGCCGGTGGTCAAAGGCATCTCCACGTTCTTAAAAGATACCACCACTCTTTTGCTCAAACTACAGGACCTGTCACCGATGACAGGAGATTGGCTAATGTGTACTATAGACGTGGTGGGATTGTACACATGCATTCCACATGACAGGGGCCTTGCGGCTGTTCGGAGATGGCTCACCAACAACCCTCTATACACCGGCCCAGATTTGAATTTCTTTTTGGCACTCCTAGAAATCACATTATCTAGGAATTATTTTTTATTTGATTCCAAGCTATATATACAGCACTCTGGTTGTGCCATGGGGTCTTGCGTGGCCCCGAGCTTGGCAAACATTTTCATGGCCGATGTCGAGAGAGACCTATTCCTAAGTAATGATATGGTCAAACCACACATCAAATATTATTGCCGTTACATCGATGACATCTTTGTATTATGGTCAGAGAGTCAAAAGATATTTGATGAGAAAATGAAAGAGATTAACACACTGGATCCAGCGGTAAAGTTCACATGGGAGAGCAGTACATCATCCATCCATTATCTGGATGTACTAATTTCCAGTAACCAAGAACATGTGATTTCCACCTCATTATACATCAAAGAAACAGACCGTAACACAGTACTGCATGCATCAAGTGACCATCCAGCGGCTACCATACGTGGGTTACCTTACTCACAGTTTTTATGGGTAAGAAGAATCTGCAGTGATGAAGTAGATGCCATTGCACAAATAGATAATTTATTACATAAATTTCTGCTCAGAGGATATCACTACAAATCACTACAATCAGCTAAAACGAAGGCGCTAGCACTTTCCAGAGAACAAGCCTTAATTGGAAATATAACGAAGAACAAGACTCTGGAAAAGAAGGTGATTTGGCCCCAAGGGTACTCTGGTATCAGCAGAAAACTGGCACTACGAGCACGACAAGTCTGGCCTATCTTAACTACAGACCCCCAATTACCCATGTTGAGAGGAACCTCAATCTTATCATTATATAAGCGAGGTCGCAGCATTAAGGACACAGTCATCCACAATGACATCTCATACTTCAAGGCACCTATTAAAGAACATTTCCTTACAAAAAAACTAGGAAACTATAAGTGCACAGGCTGCACAACATGCAGTTATTTAGAACCAGGTTCCACCTTTCCCCATCCACATACGGGAAAATTATATAAAATCAAACATATACTTACGTGTTCTTCCACCTATGTGGTGTACTTCATCAGATGCCCTTGCAGCCTACTATACGTGGGTAAGACCAAAAGACAATTGAAAGAACGTATGGCGATGCACAGATCCAGCATCCGTGCAGCTTTGGAAGGTAAAGGTTCGGACCAGCCAGTTGCCAGGCATTTTGTGGAACAAAAACACAACCTGGCATCATTGCGTTATAAGATGATTGACTGCATTCCTCCTAACATCAGACGGGGTGATCGAGATCGCAAATTATTGCAGAGAGAAGCATTCTGGATCCACACCCTCAAAACCTATAAACCACACGGTCTCAATGACATGCTATCATACACTTCGTTCCTATGAGACTGTATTGTGTTCTATACGTGATTTGCACAGATAGGAACATGTTTCCCATTAAAATTTCCGCTGACTTTTCCCCTCCCCAGTTAAAGTGACATCATAGAATGTATTTAGAATATATTTCATGTGGTGCCTATAGCAGGACCAATTACCATTAGATTCACGGGAGCCTCCCTGTAGCATCATCTAGTTTGATGCCATTATTGTGGAGATTCATTGATTATAATGATTTCTAGCCATCTGCATGTCATGGAGAGTCATGGGTGTTGAGTTTGTACTTGTCCGCATCAAGTTCTGCTAGCCCTTTAAGAGGCAGATCGCATTGTTACATAATACCATACTGCATACAGGCTATACCTGTACCCTGATGCCAGTGTGATTTGACATATTGTTTTGTGTAGTTTTTAACATTTACGTTTTGATTGTATTGTACACACTGAGGTTTCGTTTCACCTCCCAGTGAGTACCCGACACGCCGGCGCGGACGCGCCATGATGACGTCATCGGGACTCCGACGGGAGCGGTGATCACGGTGATGGTGCACACTTTATAAGGTATGTTATTTTGTATTTTCTGTGGTCTTGACAAATGGAATAAAACCCCGAAACGTTGACAACAAGTACCTGTGTTCTGTCAATAATTTAGTCCACGAGTGCCGGCTATCTTTGGAATTCTATATATATATATATATATATATATATATAATATTGTATACCACCTACCCGTGGTTTTTTTTTTTTCATTCTTCTTTATACATACTACTATAGTAGCTTACTGTAGCAGTCTGCGGTGCTGCTGACCTGACAGTGTCCAGCAGGTCCGTCATCAGTCATTACATAATAAATATATATAGTACCTGTCCGGCTGCAGTACTAGTGATATTATATTGATTTCATCTCATTATCAATAATTTATCATCCAGTCTAGACTCTATATTAGCAGCAGACACAGTACGTTAGTCCACGGCTGTAGCTACCTCTGTGTCGGCACTCGGCAGTCCATCCATAATTGTATACCACCTACCCGTGGTTTTTTTTTTCCTTTCTTCTTTGTACATACTACTATAGTATAGTAGCTTACTGTAGCAGTCTGCGGTGCTGCTGAGCTGACAGTGTCCAGCAGGTCCGTCATCAGTCATCATTACCTAATAAATATATTATCTACCTGTCCGGCTGCAGTACTAGTGATATTATATATACATACATATATATATTGATTTCATCTCATTATCAATCATCCAGTCTATATTAGCAGCAGACACAGTACGTTAGTCCACGGCTGTAGCTACCTCTGTGTCGGCACTCGGCAGTCCATCCATAATTGTATACCACCTACCCGTGGTTTTTTTTTTTTTTCTTTCTTCTTTGTACATACTACTATAGTATAGTAGCTTACTGTAGCAGTCTGCGGTGCTGCTGAGCTGACAGTGTCCAGCAGGTCCGTCATCAGTCATCATTACCTAATAAATATATTATCTACCTGTCCGGCTGCAGTACTAGTTATATTATATATACATACATATATATATTGATTTCATCTCATTATCAATCAGCCAGTCTATATTAGCAGCAGACACAGTACGTTAGTCCACGGCTGTAGCTACCTCTGTGTCGGCACTCGGCAGTCCATCCATAATTGTATACCACCTACCCGTGGTTTTTTTTTTTTCTTTCTTCTTTGTACATACTACTATAGTATAGTAGCTTACTGTAGCAGTCTGCGGTGCTGCTGAGCTGACAGTGTCCAGCAGGTCCGTCATCAGTCATCATTACCTAATAAATATATTAACTACCTGTCCGGCTGCAGTACTAGTGATATTATATATACATACATATATATATTGATTTCATCTCATTATCAATCATCCAGTCTATATTAGCAGCAGACACAGTACGTTAGTCCACGGCTGTAGCTACCTCTGTGTCGGCACTCGGCAGTCCATCCATAATTGTATACCACCTACCCGTGGTTTTTTTTTTTCCTTTCTTCTTTGTACATACTACTATAGTATAGTAGCTTACTGTAGCAGTCTGCGGTGCTGCTGAGCTGACAGTGTCCAGCAGGTCCGTCATCAGTCATCATTACCTAATAAATATATTATCTACCTGTCCGGCTGCAGTACTAGTGATATTATATATACATACATATATATATTGATTTCATCTCATTATCAATCATCCAGTCTATATTAGCAGCAGACACAGTACGTTAGTCCACGGCTGTAGCTACCTCTGTGTCGGCACTCGGCAGTCCATCCATAATTGTATACCACCTACCCGTGGTTTTTTTTTTTCTTTCTTCTTTGTACATACTACTATAGTATAGTAGCTTACTGTAGCAGTCTGCGGTGCTGCTGAGCTGACAGTGTCCAGCAGGTCCGTCATCAGTCATCATTACCTAATAAATATATTATCTACCTGTCCGGCTGCAGTACTAGTGATATTATATATACATACATATATATATTGATTTCATCTCATTATCAATCATCCAGTCTATATTAGCAGCAGACACAGTACGTTAGTCCACGGCTGTAGCTACCTCTGTGTCGGCACTAGGCAGTCCATCCATAATTGTATACCACCTACCCGTGGTTTTTTTTTTTCTTTCTTCTTTGTACATACTACTATAGTATAGTAGCTTACTGTAGCAGTCTGCGGTGCTGCTGAGCTGACAGTGTCCAGCAGGTCCGTCATCAGTCATCATTACCTAATAAATATATTATCTACCTGTCCGGCTGCAGTACTAGTGATATTATATATACATACATATATATATTGATTTCATCTCATTATCAATCATCCAGTCTATATTAGCAGCAGACACAGTACGGTAGTCCACGGCTGTAGCTACCTCTGTGTCGGCACTCAGCAGTCCATCCATAAGTATACTAGTATCCATCCATCTCCATTGTTTACCTGAGGTGCCTTTTAGTTGTGCCTATTAAAATATGGAGAACAAAAATGTTGAGGTTCCAAAATTAGGGAAAGATCAAGATCCACTTCCACCTCGTGCTGAAGCTGCTGCCACTAGTTATGGCCGAGACAATGAAATGCCAGCAACGTCGTCTGCCAAGGCCGATGCCCAATGTCATAGTACAGAGCATGTCAAATCCAAAACACCAAATATCAGTAAAAAAAGGACTCCAAAACCTAAAATAAAATTGTCGGAGGAGAAGCGTAAACTTGCCAATATGCCATTTACCACACGGAGTGGCAAGGAACGGCTGAGGCCCTGGCCTATGTTCATGGCTAGTGGTTCAGCTTCACATGAGGATGGAAGCACTCAGCCTCTCGCTAGAAAACTGAAAAGACTCAAGCTGGCAAAAGCACCGCAAAGAACTGTGCGTTCTTCGAAATCCCAAATCCACAAGGAGAGTCCAATTGTGTCGGTTGCGATGCCTGACCTTCCCAACACTGGACGTGAAGAGCATGCGCCTTCCACCATTTGCACGCCCCCTGCAAGTGCTGGAAGGAGCACCCGCAGTCCAGTTCCTGATAGTCAGATTGAAGATGTCAGTGTTGAAGTACACCAGGATGAGGAGGATATGGGTGTTGCTGGCGCTGGGGAGGAAATTGACCAGGAGGATTCTGATGGTGAGGTGGTTTGTTTAAGTCAGGCACCCGGGGAGACACCTGTTGTCCGTGGGAGGAATATGGCCGCTGACATGCCTGGTGAAAATACAAAAAAAATCAGCTCTTCAGTGTGGAGGTATTTCAACAGAAATGCGGACAACAGGTGTCAAGCCGTGTGTTGCCTTTGTCAAGCTGTAATAAGTAGGGGTAAGGACGTTAACCACCTCGGAACATCCTCCCTTATACGTCACCTGCAGCGCATTCATAATAAGTCAGTGACAAGTTCAAAAACTTTGGGTGACAGCGGAAGCAGTCCACTGACCAGTAAATCCCTTCCTCTTGTAACCAAGCTCACGCAAACCACCCCACCAACTCCCTCAGTGTCAATTTCCTCCTTCCCCAGGAATGCCAATAGTCCTGCAGGCCATGTCACTGGCAATTCTGACGAGTCCTCTCCTGCCTGGGATTCCTCCGATGCATCCTTGCGTGTAACGCCTACTGCTGCTGGCGCTGCTGTTGTTGCTGCTGGGAGTCGATGGTCATCCCAGAGGGGAAGTCGGAAGACCACTTGTACTACTTCCAGTAAGCAATTGACTGTCCAACAGTCCTTTGCGAGGAAGATGAAATATCACAGCAGTCATCCTGCTGCAAAGCGGATAACTGAGGCCTAGACAACTATGTTGGTGTTAGACGTGGTTCCGGTATCCGCCGTTAGTTCACAGGGAACTAGACAATTTATTGAGGTAGTGTGCCCCCGTTACCAAATACCATCTAGGTTCCACTTCTCTAGGCAGGCAATACCGAAAATGTACACAGACCTCAGAAAAAGACTCACCAGTGTCCTAAAAAATGCAGCTGTACCCAATGTCCACTTAACCACGGACATGTGGACAAGTGGAGCAGGGCAGGGTCAGGACTATATGACTGTGACAGCCCACTGGGTAGATGTATGGACTCCCGCCGCAAGAACAGCGGGGCGGCACCTGTAGCAGCATCTCGCAAACGCCAACTCTTTCCTAGGCAGGCTACGCTTTGTATCACTGCTTTCCAGAATACGCACACAGCTGAAAACCTCTTACGGCAACTGAGGAAGATCATCGCGGAATGGCTTACCCCAATTGGACTCTCCTGTGGATTTGTGGCATCGGACAACGCCAGCAATATTGTGTGTGCATTAAATATGGGCAAATTCCAGCACGTCCCATGTTTTGCACATACCTTGAATTTGGTGGTGCAGAATTTTTTTCAAAACGACAGGGGCGTGCAAGAGATGCTGTCGGTGGCCAGAAGAATTGCGGGACACTTTCGGCGTACAGGCACCACGTACAGAAGACTGGAGCACCACCAAAAACTACTGAACCTGCCCTGCCATCATCTGAAGCAAGAAGTGGTAACGAGGTGGAATTCAACCCTCTATATGCTTCAGAGGTTGGAGGAGCAGCAAAAGGCCATTCAAGCCTATACAATTGAGCACGATATAGGAGGTGGAATGCACCTGTCTCAAGTGCAGTGGAGAATGATTTCAACGTTGTGCAAGGTTCTGATGCCCTTTGAACTTGCCACACGTGAAGTCAGTTCAGACACTGCCAGCCTGAGTCAGGTCATTCCCCTCATCAGGCTTTTGCAGAAGAAGCTGGAGACATTGAAGGAGGAGCTAACACGGAGCGATTCCGCTAGGCATGTGGGACTTGTGGATGGAGCCCTTAATTCGCTTAACAAGGATTCACGGGTGGTCAATCTGTTGAAATCAGAGCACTACATTTTGGCCACCGTGCTCGATCCTAGATTTAAAGCCTACCTTGGATCTCTCTTTCCGGCAGACACAAGTCTGCTGGGGTTGAAAGACCTGCTGGTGAGAAAATTGTCAAGTCAAGCGGAACGCGACCTGTCAACATCTCCTCCTTCACATTCTCCCGCAACTGGGGGTGCGAGGAAAAGGCTCAGAATTCCGAGCCCACCCGCTGGCGGTGATGCAGGGCAGTCTGGAGCGACTGCTGATGCTGACATCTGGTCCGGACTGAAGGACCTGACAACGATTACGGACATGTCGTCTACTGTCACTGCATATGATTCTCTCACCATTGAAAGAATGGTGGAGGATTATATGAGTGACCGCATCCAAGTAGGCACGTCACACAGTCCGTACTTATACTGGCAGGAAAAAGAGGCAATTTGGAGGCCCTTGCACAAACTGGCTTTATTCTACCTAAGTTGCCCTCCCACAAGTGTGTACTCCGAAAGAGTGTTTAGTGCCGCCGCTCACCTTGTCAGCAATCGGCGTAATAGGTTACATCCAGAAAATGTGGAGAAGATGATGTTCATTAAAATGAATTATAATCAATTCCTCCGTGGAGACATTGACCAGCAGCAATTGCCTCCACAAAGTACACAAGGAGCTGAGATGGTGGATTCCTGTGGGGACGAATTGATAATCTGTGAGGAGGGGGATGTACACGGTGATATATCGGAGGATGATGATGAGGTGGACATCTTGCCTCTGTAGAGCCAGTTTGTGCAAGGAGAGATTGATTGCTTCTTTTTTGGTAGGGGTCCAAACCAACCCGTCATTTCAGTCACAGTCGTGTGGCAGACCCTGTCACTGAAATGATGGGTTGGTTAAAGTGTGCATGTCCTGTTTATACAACATAAGGGTGGGTGGGAGGGCCCAAGGACAATTCCATCTTGCACCTCTTTTTTCTTTAATTTTTCTTTGCGTCATGTGCTGTTTGTGGAATGTTTTTTGGAAGGGCCATCCTGCGTGACACTGCAGTGCCACTCCTAGATGGGCCCGGTGTTTGTGTCGGCCACTAGGGTCGCTTATCTTACTCACACAGCTACCTCATTGCGCCTCTTTTTTTCTTTGCGTCATGTGCTGTTTGGGGAGGGTTTTTTGGAAGGGCCATCCTGCGTGACACTGCAGTGCCACTCCTAGATGGGCCCGGTGTTTGTGTCGGCCAGTAGGGTCGCTTATCTTACTCACACAGCTACCTCATTGCGCCTCTTTTTTCTTTGCGTCATGTGCTGTTTGGGGAGGGTTTTTTGGAAGGGCCATCCTGCGTGACACTGCAGTGCCACTCCTAGATGGGCCCGGTGTTTGTGTCGGCCAGTAGGGTCGCTTATCTTACTCACACAGCTACCTCATTGCGCCTCTTTTTTTCTTTGCGTCATGTGCTGTTTGCGGAGGGTTTTTTGGAAGGGCCATCCTGCGTGACACTGCAGTGCCACTCCTAGATGGGCCCGGTGTTTGTGTCGGCCACTAGGGTCGCTTATCTTACTCACACAGCTACCTCATTGCGCCTCTTTTTTTCTTTGCGTCATGTGCTGTTTGGGGAGGGTTTTTTGGAAGGGCCATCCTGCGTGACACTGCAGTGCCACTCCTAGATGGGCCCGGTGTTTGTGTCGGCCAGTAGGGTCGCTTATCTTACTCACACAGCTACCTCATTGCGCCTCTTTTTTCTTTGCGTCATGTGCTGTTTGGGGAGGGTTTTTTGGAAGGGCCATCCTGCGTGACACTGCAGTGCCACTCCTAGATGGGCCAGGTGTTTGTGTCGGCCACTAGGGTCGCTTATCTTACTCACACAGCTACCTCATTGCGCCTCTTTTTTTCTTTGCGTCATGTGCTGTTTGGGGAGGGTTTTTTGGAAGGGACATCCTGCGTGACACTGCAGTGCCACTCCTAGATGGGCCCGGTGTTTGTGTCGGCCACTAGGGTCGCTTATCTTACTCACACAGCTACCTCATTGCGCCTCTTTTTTTCTTTGCGTCATGTGCTGTTTGGGGAGGGTTTTTTGGAAGGGACATCCTGCGTGACACTGCAGTGCCACTCCTAGATGGGCCCGGTGTTTGTGTCGGCCACTAGGGTCGCTTATCTTACTCACACAGCTACCTCATTGCGCCTCTTTTTTTCTTTGCGTCATGTGCTGTTTGGGGAGGGTTTTATGGAAGGGACATCCTGCGTGACACTGCAGTGACACTCCTAGATGGGCCCGGTGTTTGTGTCGGCCACTAGGGTCGCTTATCTTACTCATACAGCTACCTCATTGCGCCTCTTTTTTTCTTTGCGTCATATGCTGTTTGGGGAGGGTTTTTTGGAAGGGACATCCTGCGTGACACTGCAGTGCCACTCCTAGATGGGCCCGGTGTTTGTGTCGGCCACTAGGGTCGCTTAGCTTAGTCATCCAGCGACCTAGGTGCAAATTTTAGGACTAAAAATAATATTGTGAGGTGTGAGGTATTCAGAATAGACTGAAAATGAGTGTAAATTATGGTTTTTGAGGTTAATAATACTTTGGGATCAAAATGACCCCCAAATTCTATGATTTAAGCTGTTTTTTAGTGTTTTTTTAAAAAAAAACACCCGAATCCAAAACACACCCGAATCCGACAAAAAAAATTTGGTGAGGTTTTGCCAAAACGCGGTCGAACCCAAAACACGGCCGCGGAACCGAACCCAAAACCAAAACACAAAACCCGAAAAATTTCCGGCGCTCATCTCTAATTATTACAAGGAGCACTGTGTTTGTGAGTTCAGGCACTGTGCTTTCAAAAAATAGAATGTCATTCTAAAGTGCTATTATTATAGGAGCACTGTGTTTGTGTAAACAATTCTCAGGTGTAAAAAACTCATTCTTGGCTGGTGTCAAAAATTAAACGAATCTTGGATCCACCCCTTTTCACGACTCTATCACCTTTTGGTTGTGTCGGCGCCTTTGCGCCCAAGGATTACCAAGTCCAAGTTCTCCAAAGTTGGGAGGTATGGTACTGGTCAAACTAAAGATTACATGACTGTGACAGCCCACTGGGTGGATGTATTGCTTCAGCAGCTGCAGTATGTAACACAACATGCTAGCTTATCACAGACAGGCATCTCTGTATCATCAGCTTCTCTAAAGGGGGGTACTCACGGAGCGATATTCTAAGCAATCTGACTAGATTGCTTAGAATATCAGCATGATCGCTCCGTGTGTAGCCCCCTCAGCGATAGCGATGCGCGGCCCCGCACATCGCTATCGCTGCTGCTAGATTCGCCGCTCACTTCACCGCTGGGTGAAGTGAGCGGCCCCCCGTCTCCCCCCGCACGCTCAGCACAGATTGCGCTGTGCTGAGCGGCGGGAGAGATGTGTGCTGAGCGGTTCACTCAGCACACATCTCTTCCTGCATCGGCCCGTCTATATGGGCCTTAAGAGGTATATCAGTGTCAACCTGTTAGAAAAACTCAGGCTTGTCATAGCAAAATGGCTTTTCCCGCTAGGACTCTCCTCAGAATTTTTCATTTCTGATAACACAACTAATAATGTGAGAGAATTACTACTGAGTGAATTTGAACACATCCAATGTTTTGCACACACCATAAACTTGATGGTACTGAACTTCATAAAGAATGACAGGGGAGATGCTGTCTGTGGCCTGAAAAATTGCTGAACATTTCGCCATTCAGCAACCGCATGCAGGAGATTGCACCAGCTGCAAAAACAATGTAATTTGCCATGCCATCAAATGAAGCAAGAGGTAGTAACCAGGTGGAATTCCAGCCTTTATATGCTTCAGCAAATGGAGGAATAGCAAGACATCATCCAAAGCTACACAACCATCCATGACATAAGGAGAGGAGGGGGATGTACTTAGTAGAGATGAGCGCCGGAAATTTTTCGGGTTTTGTGTTTTGGTTTTGGGTTCGGTTCCGCGGCCGTGTTTTGGGTTCGACCGCGTTTTGGCAAAACCTCACCGAATTTTTTTTGTCGGATTCGGGTGTGTTTTGGATTCGGGTGTTTTTTTAAAAAAACCCTAAAAAACAGCTTAAATCATAGAATTTGGGGGTAATTTTGATCCCAAAGTATTATTAACCTCAAAAAACATAATTTACACTCATTTTCAGCCTATTCTGAACACATCACACCTCACAATATTATTTTTAGTCCTAAAATTTGCACCGAGGTCGCTGTGTGAGTAAGATAAGCGACCCTAGTGGCCGACACAAACACCGGGCCCATCTAGGAGTGGCACTGCAGTGTCACGCAGGATGGCCCTTCCAAAAAACCCTCCCCAAACAGCACATGACGCAAAGAAAAAAAGAGGCGCAATGAGGTAGCTGACTGTGTGAGTAAGATTAGCGACCCTAGTGGCCGACACAAACACCGGGCACATCTAGGAGTGGCACTGCAGTGTCACGCAGGATGTCCCTTCCAAAAAACCCTCCCCAAACAGCACATGACGCAAAGAAAAAAAGAGGCGCAATGAGGTAGCTGTGTGAGTAAGATTAGCGACCCTAGTGGCCGACACAAACACCGGGCCCATCTAGGAGTGGCACTGCAGTGTCACGCAGGATGTCCCTTCCAAAAAACCCTCCCCAATCAGCACATGATGCAAAGAAAAAGAAAAGAAAAAAGAGGTGCAAGATGGAATTATCCTTGGGCCCTCCCACCCACCCTTATGTTGTATAAACAAAACAGGACATGCACACTTTAACCAACCCATCATTTCAGTGACAGGGTCTGCCACACGACTGTGACTGATATGACGGGTTGGTTTGGACCCCCCCCAAAAAAGAAGCAATTAATCTCTCCTTGCACAAACTGGCTCTACAGAGGCAAGATGTCCACCTCATCTTCACCCTCCGATATATCACCGTGTACATCCCCCTCCTCACAGATTATCAATTCGTCCCCACTGGAATCCACCATCTCAGCTCCCTGTGTACTTTGTGGAGGCAATTGCTGCTGGTCAATGTCTCCGCGGAGGAATTGATTATAATTCATTTTAATGAACATCATCTTCTCCACATTTTCTGGATGTAACCTCGTACGCCGATTGCTGACAAGGTGAGCGGCGGCACTAAACACTCTTTCGGAGTACACACTTGTGGGAGGGCAACTTAGGTAGAATAAAGCCAGTTTGTGCAAGGGCCTCCAAATTGCCTCTTTTTCCTGCCAGTATAAGTACGGACTGTGTGACGTGCCTACTTGGATGCGGTCACTCATATAATCCTCCACCATTCTATCAATGTTGAGAGAATCATATGCAGTGACAGTAGACGACATGTCCGTAATCGTTGTCAGGTCCTTCAGTCCGGACCAGATGTCAGCATCAGCAGTCGCTCCAGACTGCCCTGCATCACCGCCAGCGGGTGGGCTCGGAATTCTGAGCCTTTTCCTCGCACCCCCAGTTGCGGGAGAATGTGAAGGAGGAGATGTTGACAGGTCGCGTTCCGCTTGACTTGACAATTTTGTCACCAGCAGGTCTTTCAACCCCAGCAGACCTGTGTCTGCCGGAAAGAGAGATCCAAGGTAGGCTTTAAATCTAGGATCGAGCACGGTGGCCAAAATGTAGTGCTCTGATTTCAACAGATTGACCACCCGTGAATCCTTGTTAAGCGAATTAAGGGCTGCATCCACAAGTCCCACATGCCTAGCGGAATCGCTCCGTGTTAGCTCCTTCTTCAATGCCTCCAGCTTCTTCTGCAAAAGCCTGATGAGGGGAATGACCTGACTCAGGCTGGCAGTGTCTGAACTGACTTCACGTGTGGCAAGTTCAAAGGGCATCAGAACCTTGCACAACGTTGAAATCATTCTCCACTGCACTTGAGACAGGTGCATTCCATCTCCTATATCGTGCTCAATTGTATAGGCTTGAATGGCCTTTTGCTGCTCCTCCAACCTCTGAAGCATATAGAGGGTTGAATTCCACCTCGTTACCACTTCTTGCTTCAGATGATGGCAGGGCAGGTTCAGTAGTTTTTGGTGGTGCTCCAGTCTTCTGTACGTGGTGCCTGTACGCCGAAAGTGTCCCGCAATTTTTCTGGCCACCGACAGCATCTCTTGCACGCCCCTGTCGTTTTTTAAAAAATTCTGCACCACCAAATTCAAGGTATGTGCAAAACATGGGACGTGCTGGAATTTGCCCATATTTAATGCACACACAATATTGCTGGCGTTGTCCGATGCCACAAATCCACAGGAGAGTCCAATTGGGGTAAGCCATTCCGCGATGATCTTCCTCAGTTGCCGTAAGAGGTTTTCAGCTGTGTGCGTATTCTGGAAAGCGGTGATACAAAGCGTAGCCTGCCTAGGAAAGAGTTGGCGTTTGCGAGATGCTGCTACTGGTGCCGCCGCTGCTGTTCTTGCGGCGGGAGTCCATACATCTACCCAGTGGGCTGTCACAGTCATATAGTCCTGACCCTGCCCTGCTCCACTTGTCCACATGTCCGTGGTTAAGTGGACATTGGGTACAACTGCATTTTTTAGGACACTGGTGAGTCTTTTTCTGACGTCCGTGTACATTCTCGGTATCGCCTGCCTAGAGAAGTGGAACCTAGATGGTATTTGGTAACGGGTGCACACTGCCTCAATAAATTGTCTAGTTCCCTGTGAACTAACGGCGGATACCGGACGCACGTCTAACACCAACATAGTTGTCAAGGACTCAGTTATCCGCTTTGCAGTAGGATGACTGCTGTGATATTTCATCTTCCTCGCAAAGGACTGTTGAACAGTCAATTGCTTACTGGAAGTAGTACAAGTGGGCTTACGACTTCCCCTCTGGGATGACCATCGACTCCCAGCGGCAACAACAGCAGCGCCAGCAGCAGTAGGCGTTACACGCAAGGATGCATCGGAGGAATCCCAGGCAGGAAAGGACTCGTCAGACTTGCCAGTGACATGGCCTGCAGGACTATTGGCATTCCTGGGGAAGGAGGAAATTGACACTGAGGGAGTTGGTGGGGTGGTTTGCGTGAGCTTGGTTACAAGAGGAAGGGATTTACTGGTCAGTGGACTGCTTCCGCTGTCACCCAAAGTTTTTGAACTTGTCACTGACTTATTATGAATGCGCTGCAGGTGACGTATAAGGGAGGATGTTCCGAGGTGGTTAACGTCCTTACCCCTACTTATTACAGCTTGACAAAGGGAACACACGGCTTGACACCTGTTGTCCGCATTTCTGGTGAAATACCTCCACACCGAAGAGCTGATTTTTTTGGTATTTTCACCTGGCATGTCAACGGCCATATTCCTCCCACGGACAACAGGTGTCTCCCCGGGTGCCTGACTTAAACAAACCACCTCACCATCAGAATCCTCCTGGTCAATTTCCTCCCCAGCGCCAGCAACACCCATATCCTCCTCATCCTGGTGTACTTCAACACTGACATCTTCAATCTGACTATCAGGAACTGGACTGCGGGTGCTCCTTCCAGCACTTGCAGGGGGCATGCAAATAGTGGAAGGCGCATGCTCTTCACGTCCAGTGTTGGGAAGGTCAGGCATCGCAAACGACACAATTGGACTCTCCTTGTGGATTTGGGATTTCAAAGAACGCACAGTTCTTTGCGGTGCTTTTGCCAGCTTGAGTCTTTTCAGTTTTCTAGCGAGAGGCTGAGTGCTTCCATCCTCATGTGAAGCTGAACCACTAGCCATGAACATAGGCCAGGGCCTCAGCCGTTCCTTGCCACTCCGTGTGGTAAATGGCATATTGGCAAGTTTACGCTTCTCCTCCGACAATTTTATTTTAGGTTTTGGAGTCCTTTTTTTTCTGATATTTGGTGTTTTGGATTTGACATGCTCTGTACTATGACATTGGGCATCGGCCTTGGCAGACGACGTTGCTGGCATTTCATCGTCTCGGCCATGACTAGTGGCAGCAGCTTCAGCACGAGGTGGAAGTGGATCTTGATCTTTCCCTAATTTTGGAACCTCAACTTTTTTGTTCTCCATATTTTATAGGCAGAACTAAAAGGCACCTCAGGTAAACAATGGAGATGGATGGATTGGATACTAGTATACAATTATGGACGGACTGCCACGGTTAGGTGGTATAAAAAAACCACGGTTAGGTGGTATATATTATAATAATAATACAATTATGGATGGACGGACTGCCTGCCGACTGCCGACACAGAGGTAGCCACAGCCGTGAACTACCGCACTGTACACTGGTTGATAAAGAGATAGTAGTATACTCGTAACAATTAGGATGACACTATGACGGTATAAAGAATGAAAAAAAAACCACGGTTAGGTGGTAGGTATATAATAATAAATAATACAATTCTGGTCGGACGGACTGCCTGCCGTGTGCCGACACAGAGGTAGCCACAGCCGTGAACTACCGCACTGTACACTGGTTGATAAAGAGATAGTAGTATACTCGTAACAATTAGGATGACACTATGACGGTATAAAGAATGAAAAAAAAACCACGGTTAGGTGGTAGGTATATAATAATAAATAATACAATTCTGGTCGGACGGACTGCCTGCCGTGTGCCGACACAGAGGTAGCCACAGCCGTGAACTACCGCACTGTACACTGGTTGATAAAGAGATAGTAGTATACTCGTAACAATTAGGATGACACTATGACGGTATAAAGAATGAAAAAAAAACCACGGTTAGGTGGTAGGTATATAATAATAAATAATACAATTCTGGTCGGACGGACTGCCTGCCGTGTGCCGACACAGAGGTAGCCACAGCCGTGAACTACCGCACTGTACACTGGTTGATAAAGAGATAGTAGTATACTCGTAACAATTAGGATGACACTATGACGGTATAAAGAATGAAAAAAAAACCACGGTTAGGTGGTAGGTATATAATAATAAATAATACAATTCTGGTCGGACGGACTGCCTGCCGTGTGCCGACACAGAGGTAGCCACAGCCGTGAACTACCGCACTGTACACTGGTTGATAAAGAGATAGTAGTATACTCGTAACAATTAGGATGACACTATGACGGTATAAAGAATGAAAAAAAAACCACGGTTAGGTGGTAGGTATATAATAATAAATAATACAATTCTGGTCGGACGGACTGCCTGCCGTGTGCCGACACAGAGGTAGCCACAGCCGTGAACTACCGCACTGTACACTGGTTGATAAAGAGATAGTAGTATACTCGTAACAATTAGGATGACACTATGACGGTATAAAGAATGAAAAAAAAACCACGGTTAGGTGGTAGGTATATAATAATAAATAATACAATTCTGGTCGGACGGACTGCCTGCCGTGTGCCGACACAGAGGTAGCCACAGCCGTGAACTACCGCACTGTACACTGGTTGATAAAGAGATAGTAGTATACTCGTAACAATTAGGATGACACTATGACGGTATAAAGAATGAAAAAAAAACCACGGTTAGGTGGTAGGTATATAATAATAAATAATACAATTCTGGTCGGACGGACTGCCTGCCGTGTGCCGACACAGAGGTAGCCACAGCCGTGAACTACCGCACTGTACACTGGTTGATAAAGAGATAGTAGTATACTCGTAACAATTAGGATGACACTATGACGGTATAAAGAATGAAAAAAAAACCACGGTTAGGTGGTAGGTATATAATAATAAATAATACAATTCTGGTCGGACGGACTGCCTGCCGTGTGCCGACACAGAGGTAGCCACAGCCGTGAACTACCGCACTGTACACTGGTTGATAAAGAGATAGTAGTATACTCGTAACAATTAGGATGACACTATGACGGTATAAAGAATGAAAAAAAAACCACGGTTAGGTGGTAGGTATATAATAATAAATAATACAATTCTGGTCGGACGGACTGCCTGCCGTGTGCCGACACAGAGGTAGCCACAGCCGTGAACTACCGCACTGTACTGTGTCTGCTGCTAATATAGACTGGTTGATATTTAAAGAGATATTAGTAGTATACAACAATACTATACTGGTGGTCAGGCACTGGTCACCACTCCTGCAGCAAAAGTGTGCACTGTTAATTAATATAATTGTACTCCTGGCTCCTGCTAACAACCTGCAGTGCTCCCCAGTCTCCCCCACAATTAATTATAAGCTTTTAATTTATACATTGATGACTGTGCAGCACACTGGGCTGAGCTGAGTGCACACAGACTGAGTCACACTGTGTGACTGACTGTGCTGTGTATCGTTTTTTTTTTCAGGCAGAGAACGGATATAGCAGAGAGAAGTGAACGGATATATTATATTAAATAAAAGTTAACTAGCAACTGCACTGGTCACTGACTGTGGTAAACTAACTCTGTCTGCGACTCTGCACAATCTCTCTCTATCTAATCTATCTATCTCTATTCTAATGGAGAGGACGCCAGACACGTCCTCTCCCTATCAATCTCAATGCACGAGTGAAAATGGCGGCGACGCGCGGCTCCTTATATAGAATCCGAGTCTCGCGATAGAATCCGAGCCTCGCGAGAATCCGACAGCGTCATGATGACGTTCGGGCGCGCTCGGGTTAACCGAGCAAGGCGGGAAGATCCGAGTCGCTCGGACCCGTGGAAAAAAAAGTGAAGTTCGTGCGGGTTCGGATTCAAAGAAACCGAACCCGCTCATCTCTAGTACTTAGTCCATCACAGTGGAGAATACTTTCCTTTTTATGCAAGATACTGAAACCTTCGAAGTAGTAACCAATGAAGTGAGTTCAGACATTGCCAGCCTGAGTCAGGTAATTGCACTGCAGGTAGGGCAGATGTAATGTGCAGAGTATATGTGCAGAAAATGTGCAGAATAGAACTACATTATATTCTTTTAAGTCCTTTTCTCAGTTGCTGCAAAACTCAAATGCAATTTAAATCAATGAATTGATTAATCAATTTCAATTAATCATTCAGTCAATCAATCAATCAATCAATTAATTTATTTAGTCAATGCTTCACCTGCCTTACACTACATACTCCACCTCCATTTTCTTATACTGCCCTGGGACCTTTACTTGATTAGTGAAAAAATTCTTTCTATGGGGTTGTATAGCTTATTATACTGCCATCCTGTCTGCCACTGCTGTGCAGCTATGTTTCATAGATGTGCTATATTCTTTTAAACTGCCGTGTGTTTGTGCCACTACTCTGTTGCTTAGTTTTGCCAGCCAGCCTTTGCCCAATATTGATGAACAATGGGGGTCATTCCGAGTTGTTCGCTCGCAAGTGAATTTTAGCAGATTTGCTCATGCTAAGCCGCCGCCTACTGGGAGTGAATCTTAGCATCTTAAAATTGCGAACGATGTATTCGCAATATTGCGATTACACACCTCGTAGCAGTTTCTGAGTAGCTCCAGACTTACTCGGCATCTGCGATCAGTTCAGTGCTTGTCGTTCCTGGTTTGAAGTCACAAACACACCCAGCGTTCGCCCAGACACTCCCCCGTTTCTCCAGCCACTCCTGCGTTCGTTTTTTCCGGAAACGGTAGCGTTTTTTCCCACACGGCCTGTTTCCGCCCAGTAACACCCATTTCCTGTCAATCACATTACGATCGCCAGAACAATGAAAAAGCCGTGAGTAAAATTACTAAGTGCATAGCAAATTTACTTGGCACAGTCGCAGTGCGGACATTGCGCATGCGCATTAAGCGGAAAATCGCTGCGATGCGAAGATTTTTACCGAGCGAACAACTCGGAATGACCCCCTATATTGTGAGCTGTGAGGTGGGCAGAATTTAGTGGAAATGAATGTTGATGAGGTTAATAATATTGTATGCCCAAATTCCATGATTTTATTTGTTTTTATCATTTAAAAAAATCCAGATCAAAAACCTAAACACTTGAGGATGGTATTGACAAAACTGGAAAAACAAAACAAAAAAACCCTGAGGGTGGCTTGGGCAAAACCAAATCCAAAACACAGAGGTCCGCGCACATCTCTGTTTGTTGGGGAACAACACATTTGTATGTCCTGCACTGCAGTTAGTGCATGTGAGATCATGGCACATGTCAGATTCGATACACAGTGAAAACTATTCAAACAACACTTTTATCAATGCAGAAAATAAAGCCCAGTCTAAATACACATTATGAATTTTTAATTAAATTTACACACATTAAAGAAGCTTAAAAATATCACCTGGATGGATGAAGTCAAGGTTTCCCCAAATGTAAGGCCTAATTCAGCATGGGTTGTAGATGTGTGAAAAATCGCATATCCACAACCCTGTACTCTAACATGGGGGGGATGCCCAGCAAAGGTCCTGCCCCCCACCCCTCCCGCAAACATGCGAGCGCATAACATGATGGTGATGCTCGCACATGTTTAGGGTTGCCCTCTGCCTATGCAGCCTAGCTGTGAAGGCAGGCGGCTACCCACAATCTTTTGGGTCGCAGCGGCTGTGTGTGACATCATACAGCTGATGCGGTCTGCCCCGCAAACGGTACAGATATACCTGCAATGTCCAGATCGTGCCCCCCCCCCAATGCAGCAATACCGCTCCAGAAATGCCGATGCGACGCCCCCGCCCCGCCCCACAAATCAGGCAGAGGCATTTGCATATGTGAGATGCCGTGTGGCTTCTGCGTGTGCACACACTGCACAGGGCTTCAGCATGTCAACGTTATTGGAGCAGCGTTCCATGCTGAATTAGGCCCTTAGGGGGACATTTATTAAGCAGTGATAAGAGCAGTTAAGTGAGTTAGTGGAGAAGTTGCCCATGGCAACCAATCAGCACTGAAGTAACATCTATAATTTGCATACTATAAAATGATACAGAGCTGCTGATTGGTTGATGGGGCCACTTCTCCACTGGCTCACTTCTCTGCTCTTATCACTGCTTAGTAAATGTACCCCTTAGTCCTTAATGCACACAGCACTGGCGTATTTATAATGGGTGCAGTGTGTGCGGTGCACACTGGCCTCCGGAGCTCAGGGGGGCCCACACTGCGAACACAGGATTTGTAATACGCTACCTCTGAAGTCCCGTGGTGCAGCAACACTGCTGCAGGAATCACTGGGAAAGTGGTGTGGTGCCAATTTCCCATTGTTTTGCGCATGTGCAGTGGGAAAATCACTGGGAAAGTAGACACCGCAACATTTTCCTGGATATATGCACATGCGCTCTAGACTCTGGGGCAGCATTAGGTTCCCCTAGGGATCCTAGTGCGCAGGGATTTACAGCGCTGCTGGCTAGAGAGAGGGGGCCCAGACAGAGTCTGCACATGGGCCTCCTCCTCTCTAGATACGCCACTGACACACAATTCTGGTTTTGATGATATTCATACTAGAGATGTGCACTTGAAATTTTTCGGGTTTTGTGTTTTGGTTTTGGGTTCGGTTCCGCGGCCGTGTTTTGGGTTCGACCGCGTTTTGGCAAAACCTCACCGAATTTTTTTTGTCGGATTCGGGTGTTTTTTTAAAAAAAACACTAAAAAACAGCTTAAATCATAGAATTTGGGGGTTATTTTGATCCCAAAGTATTATTAACCTCAAAAACCATAATTTACACTCATTTTCAGTCTATTCTGAATACCTCACACCTCACAATATTATTTTTAGTCCTAAAATTTGCACCTAGGTCGCTGGATGACTAAGCTAAGCGACCCTAGTGGCCGACACAAACACCGGGCCCATCTAGGAGTGGCACTGCAGTGTCACGCAGGATGTCCCTTCCAAAAACCCTCCCCAAACAGCACATGACGCAAAGAAAAAAAGAGGCGCAATGAGGTAGCTGTGTGAGTAAGATAAGCGACCCTAGTGGCCGACACAAACACCGGGCCCATCTAGGAGTGTCACTGCAGTGTCACGCAGGATGTCCCTTCCAAAAAACCCTCCCCAAACAGCACATGACGCAAAGAAAAAAAGAGGCGCAATGAGGTAGCTGTGTGAGTAAGATAAGCGACCCTAGTGGCCGACACAAACACCGGGCCCATCTAGGAGTGGCACTGCAGTGTCACGCAGGATGTCCCTTCCAAAAAACCCTCCCCAAACAGCACATGACGCAAAGAAAAAAAGAGGCGCAATGAGGTAGCTGTGTGAGTAAGATAAGCGACCCTAGTGGCCGACACAAACACCGGGCCCATCTAGGAGTGGCACTGCAGTGTCACGCAGGATGTCCCTTCCAAAAAACCCTCCCCAAACAGCACATGATGCAAAGAAAAAAAGAGGCGCAATGAGGTAGCTGTGTGAGTAAGATAAGCGACCCTAGTGGCCGACACAAACACCGGGCCCATCTAGGAGTGGCACTGCAGTGTCACGCAGGATGTCCCTTCCAAAAAACCCTCCCCAAACAGCACATGATGCAAAGAAAAAAAGAGGCGCAATGAGGTAGCTGTGTGAGTAAGATAAGCGACCCTAGTGGCCGACACAAACACCGGGCCCATCTAGGAGTGGCACTGCAGTGTCACGCAGGATGGTCCTTCCAAAAAACCCTCCCCAAACAGCACATGACGCAAAGAAAAAAAGAGGCGCAATGAGGTAGCTGTGTGAGTAAGATAAGCGACCCTAGTGGCCGACACAAACACCGGGCCCATCTAGGAGTGGCACTGCAGTGTCACGCAGGATGGCCCTTCCAAAAAACCCTCCCCAACCAGCACATGACGCAAAGAAAAAAAGAGGCGCAATGAGGTAGCTGTGTGAGTAAGATAAGCGACCCTAGTGGCCGACACAAACATCGGGCCCATCTAGGAGTGGCACTGCAGTGTCACGCAGGATGGCCCTTCCAAAAAACATTCCACAAACAGCACATGACGCAAAGAAAAATTAAAGAAAAAAGAGGTGCAAGATGGAATTGTCCTTGGGCCCTCCCACCCACCCTTATGTTGTATAAACAGGACATGCACACTTTAACCAACCCATCATTTCAGTGACAGGGTCTGCCACACGACTGTGACTGAAATGACGGGTTGGTTTGGACCCCCACCAAAAAAGAAGCAATTAATCTCTCCTTGCACAAACTGGCTCTACAGAGGCAAGATGTCCACCTCATCATCATCCTCCGATATATCACCGTGTACATCCCCCTCCTCACAGATTATCAATTCGTCCCCACTGGAATCCACCATCTCAGCTCCCTGTGTACTTTGTGGAGGCAATTGCTGCTGGTCAATGTCTCCACGGAGGAATTGATTATAATTCATTTTAATGAACATCATCTTCTCCACATTTTCTGGATGTAACCTCGTACGCCGATTGCTGACAAGGTGAGCGGTGGCACTAAACACTCTTTCGGAGTACACACTTGTGGGAGGGCAACTTAGGTAGAATAAAGCCAGTTTGTGCAAGGGCCTCCAAATTGCCTCTTTTTCCTGCCAGTATAAGTACGGACTGTGTGACGTGCCTACTTGGATGCGGTCACTCATATAATACTCCACCATTCTTTCAATGTTGAGAGAATCATATGCAGTGACAGTAGACGACATGTCCGTAATCGTTGTCAGGTCCTTCAGTCCGGACCAGATGTCAGCATCAGCAGTCGCTCCAGACTGCCCTGCATCACCGCCAGCGGGTGGGCTCGGAATTCTGAGCCTTTTCCTCGCACCCCCAGTTGCGGGAGAATGTGAAGGAGGAGATGTTGACAGGTCGCGTTCCGCTTGACTTGACAATTTTCTCACCAGCAGGTCTTTCAACCCCAGCAGACTTGTGTCTGCCGGAAAGAGAGATCCAAGGTAGGCTTTAAATCTAGGATCGAGCACGGTGGCCAAAATGTAGTGCTCTGATTTCAACAGATTGACCACCCGTGAATCCTTGTTAAGCGAATTAAGGGCTCCATCCACAAGTCCCACATGCCTAGCGGAATCGCTCCGTGTTAGCTCCTCCTTCAATGTCTCCAGCTTCTTCTGCAAAAGCCTGATGAGGGGAATGACCTGACTCAGGCTGGCAGTGTCTGAACTGACTTCACGTGTGGCAAGTTCAAAGGGCATCAGAACCTTGCACAACGTTGAAATCATTCTCCACTGCGCTTGAGACAGGTGCATTCCACCTCCTATATCGTGCTCAATTGTATAGGCTTGAATGGCCTTTTGCTGTTCCTCCAACCTCTGAAGCATATAGAGGGTTGTATTCCACCTCGTTACCACTTCTTGCTTCAGATGATGGCAGGGCAGGTTCAGTAGTTTTTGGTGGTGCTCCAGTCTTCTGTACGTGGTGCCTGTACGCCGAAAGTGTCCCGCAATTCTTCTGGCCACCGACAGCATCTCTTGCACGCCCCTGTCGTTTTTTAAATAATTCTGCACCACCAAATTCAAGGTATGTGCAAAACATGGGACGTGCTGGAATTTGCCCATATTTAATGCACACACAATATTGCTGGCGTTGTCCGATGCCACAAATCCACAGGAGAGTCCAATTGGGGTAAGCCATTCCGCGATGATCTTCCTCAGTTGCCGTAAGAGGTTTTCAGCTGTGTGCGTATTCTGGAAACCGGTGATACAAAGCGTAGCCTGCCTAGGAAAGAGTTGGCGTTTGCGAGATGCTGCTACTGGTGCCGCCGCTGCTGTTCTTGCGGCGGGAGTCCATACATCTACCCAGTGGGCTGTCACAGTCATATAGTCCTGACCCTGCCCTGCTCCACTTGTCCACATGTCCGTGGTTAAGTGGACATTGGGTACAGCTGCATTTTTTAGGACACTGGTGACTCTTTTTCTGAGGTCTGTGTACATTTTCGGTATCGCCTGCCTAGAGAAATGGAACCTAGATGGTATTTGGTACCGGGGACACAGTACCTCCAACAAGTCTCTAGTTGGCTCTGCAGTAATGATGGATACCGGAACCACGTTTCTCACCACCCAGGATGCCAAGGCCTCAGTTATCCGCTTTGCAGTAGGATGACTGCTGTGATATTTCATCTTCCTCGCAAAGGACTGTTGGACAGTCAATTGCTTGGTGGAAGTAGTAAAAGTGGTCTTACGACTTCCCCTCTGGGATGACCATCGACTCCCAGCAGCAACAACAGCAGCGCCAGCAGCAGTAGGCGTTACACGCAAGGATGCATCGGAGGAATCCCAGGCAGGAGAGGAATCGTCAGAATTGCCAGTGACATGGCCTGCAGGACTATTGGCATTCCTGGGGAAGGAGGAAATTGACACTGAGGGAGTTGGTGGGGTGGTTTGCGTGAGCTTGGTTACAAGAGGAAGGTATTTACTGGTCAGTGGACTGCTTCCGCTGTCACCCAAAGTTTTTGAACTTGTCACTGACTTATTAGGAATGCGCTGCAGGTGACGTATAAGGGAGGATGTTCCGAGGTGGTTAACGTCCTTACCCCTACTTATTACAGCTTGACAAAGGCAACACACGGCTTGACACCTGTTGTCCGCATTTCTGTTGAAATACTTCCACACCGAAGAGCTGATTTTTTTGGTATTTTCACCAGGCATGTCAGCGCCCATATTCCTCCCACGGACAACAGGTGTCTCCCCGAGTGCCTGACTTAAACAAACCACCTCACCATCAGAATCCTCCTGGTCAATTTCCTCCCCAGCGCCAGCAACACCCATATCCTCCTCATCCTGGTGTACTTCAACACTGACATCTTCAATCTGATTATCAGGAACTGGACTGCGGGTGCTCCTTCCAGCACTTGCAGGGGGCGTGCAAATGCTCTTCACGTCCAGTGTTGGGAAGGTCAGGCATCGCAACCGACACAATTGGAGTCGGACTCTCCTTGTGGATTTGGGATTTCGAAGAACGCACAGTTCTTTGCGGTGCTACTGCTTTTGCCAGCTTGAGTCTTTTCATTTTTCTAGCGAGAGGCTGAGTGCTTCCATCCTCATGTGAAGCTGAACCACTAGCCATACTACATACATATATATATTGATTTCATCTCATTATCATCCAGTCTATATTAGCAGCAGACACAGTACGTTAGTCCACGGCTGTAGCTACCTCTGTGTCGGCACTCGGCAGTCCATCCATAATTGTATACCACCTACCCGTGTTTTTTTTTTCTTTCTTCTTTGTACATACTACTATAGAGTATAGTAGCTTACTGTAGCAGTCTGCGGTGCTGCTGAGCTGACAGTGTCCAGCAGGTCCGTCATCAGTCATCATTACCTAATAAATATATTATCTACCTGTCCGGCTGCAGTACTAGTGATATTATATATACATACATATATATATTGATTTCATCTCATTATCAATAATCCAGTCTATATTAGCAGCAGACACAGTATGTTAGTCCACGGCTGTAGCTACCTCTGTGTCGGCACTCAGCAGTCCATCCATAATTGTATACCACCTACCCGTGGTTTTTTTTTTTCTTTCTTCTTTGTACATACTACTATAGTATAGTAGCTTACTGTAGCAGTCTGCGGTGCTGCTGAGCTGACAGTGTCCAGCAGGTCCGTCATCAGTCATCATTACCTAATAAATATATTATCTACCTGTCCTGCTGCAGTACTAGTGATATTATATATACATACATATATATATTGATTTCATCTCATTATCAATCATCCAGTCTATATTAGCAGCAGACACAGTACGTTAGTCCACGGCTGTAGCTACCTCTGTGTCGGCACTCGGCAGTCCATCCATAATTGTATACCACCTACCCGTGTTTTTTTTTCTTCTTTCTTCTTTGTACATACTACTATAGAGTATAGTAGCTTACTGTAGCAGTCTGCGGTGCTGCTGAGCTGACAGTGTCCAGCAGGTCCGTCATCAGTCATCATTACCTAATAAATATATTATCTACCTGTCCGGCTGCAGTACTAGTGATATTATATATACATACATATATATATTGATTTCATCTCATTATCAATCATCCAGTCTATATTAGCAGCAGACACAGTACGTTAGTCCACGGCTGTAGCTACCTCTGTGTCGGCACTCGGCAGTCCATCCATAATTGTATACCACCTACCCGTGGTTTTTTTTTTTCTTTCTTCTTTGTACATACTACTATAGAGTATAGTAGCTTACTGTAGCAGTCTGCGGTGCTGCTGAGCTGACAGTGTCCAGCAGGTCCGTCATCAGTCATCATTACCTAATAAATATATTATCTACCTGTCCGGCTGCAGTACTAGTGATATTATATATACATACATATATATATTGATTTCATCTCATTATCAATCATCCAGTCTATATTAGCAGCAGACACAGTACGTTAGTCCACGGCTGTAGCTACCTCTGTGTCGGCACTCGGCAGTCCATCCATAATTGTATACCACCTACCCGTGGTTTTTTTTTTCTTTCTTCTTTGTACATACTACTATAGAGTATAGTAGCTTACTGTAGCAGTCTGCGGTGCTGCTGAGCTGACAGTGTCCAACAGGTCCATCATCAGTCATCATTACCTAATAAATATATTATCTACCTGTCCGGCTGCAGTACTAGTGATATTATATATACATACATATATATATTGATTTCATCTCATTATCAATCATCCAGTCTATATTAGCAGCAGACACAGTACGTTAGTCCACGGCTGTAGCTACCTCTGTGTCGGCACTCGGCAGTCCATCCATAATTGTATACCACCTACCCGTGGTTTTTTTTTTTTCTTTCTTCTTTGTACATACTACTATAGAGTATAGTAGCTTACTGTAGCAGTCTGCGGTGCTGCTGAGCTGACAGTGTCCAGCAGGTCCGTCATCAGTCATCATTACCTAATAAATATATTATCTACCTGTCCGGCTGCAGTACTAGTGATATTATATATACATACATATATATATTGATTTCATCTCATTATCAATCATCCAGTCTATATTAGCAGCAGACACAGTACGTTAGTCCACGGCTGTAGCTACCTCTGTGTCGGCACTCGGCAGTCCATCCATAATTGTATACCACCTACCCGTGGTTTTTTTTTTCTTTCTTCTTTGTACATACTACTATAGTATAGTAGCTTACTGTAGCAGTCTGCGGTGCTGCTGAGCTGACAGTGTCCAGCAGGTCCGTCATCAGTCATCATTACCTAATAAATATATTATCTACCTGTCCGGCTGCAGTACTAGTGATATTATATATACATACATATATATATTGATTTCATCTCATTATCAATCATCCAGTCTATATTAGCAGCAGACACAGTACGTTAGTCCACGGCTGTAGCTACCTCTGTGTCGGCACTCGGCAGTCCATCCATAAGTATACTAGTATCCATCCATCTCCATTGTTTACCTGAGGTGCCTTTTAGTTGTGCCTATTAAAATATGGAGAACAAAAATGTTGAGGTTCCAAAATTAGGGAAAGATCAAGATCCACTTCCACCTCGTGCTGAAGCTGCTGCCACTAGTCATGGCCGAGACGATGAAATGCCAGCAACGTCGTCTGCCAGGGCCGATGCCCAATGTCATAGTACAGAGCATGTCAAATCCAAAACACCAAATATCAGTAAAAAAAGGACTCCAAAACCTAAAATAAAATTGTCGGAGGAGAAGCGTAAACTTGCCAATATACCATTTACCACACGGAGTGGCAAGGAACGGCTGAGGCCCTGGCCTATGTTCATGGCTAGTGGTTCAGCTTCACATGAGGATGGAAGCACTCAGCCTCTCGCTAGAAAACTGAAAAGACTCAAGCTGGCAAAAGCACCGCAAAGAACTGTGCGTTCTTCGAAATCCCAAATCCACAAGGAGAGTCCAATTGTGTCGGTTGCGATGCCTGACCTTCCCAACACTGGACGTGTAGAGCATGCGCCTTCCACCATTTGCACGCCCCCTGCAAGTGCTGGAAGGAGCACCCGCAGTCCAGTTCCTGATAGTCAGATTGAAGATGTCAGTGTTGAAGTACACCAGGATGAGGAGGATATGGGTGTTGCTGGCGCTGGGGAGGAAATTGACCAGGAGGATTCTGATGGTGAGGTGGTTTGTTTAAGTCAGGCACCCGGGGAGACACCTGTTGTCCGTGGGAGGAATATGGCCGTTGACATGCCTGGTGAAAATACCAAAAAAATCAGCTCTTCAGTGTGGAGTTATTTCAACAGAAAAGCGGACAACAGGTGTCAAGCCGTGTGTTGCCTTTGTCAAGCTGTAATAAGTAGGGGTAAGGACGTTAACCACCTCGGAACATCCTCCCTTATACATCACCTGCAGCGCATTCATAATAAGTCAGTGACAAGTTCAAAAACTTTGGGCGACAGCGGAAGCAGTCCACTGACCAGTAAATCCCTTCCTCTTGTAACCAAGCTCACGCAAACCACCCCACCAACTCCCTCAGTGTCAATTTCCTCCTTCCCCAGGAATGCCAATAGTCCTGCAGGCCATGTCACTGGCAATTCTGACTAGTCCTCTCCTGCCTGGGATTCCTCCGATGCATCCTTGCGTGTAACGCCTACTGCTGCTGGCGCTGCTGTTGTTGCTGCTGGGAGTCGATGGTCATCCCAGAGGGGAAGTCGTAAGCCCACTTGTACTACTTCCAGTAAGCAATTGACTGTCCAACAGTCCTTTGCGAGGAAGATGAAATATCACAGCAGTCATCCTGCTGCAAAGCGGATAACTGAGGCCTTGACAACTATGTTGGTGTTAGACGTGCGTCCGGTATCCGCCGTTAGTTCACAGGGAACTAGACAATTTATTGAGGCAGTGTGCCCCCGTTACCAAATACCATCTAGGTTCCACTTCTCTAGGCAGGCGATACCGAGAATGTACACGGACGTCAGAAAAAGACTCACCAGTGTCCTAAAAAATGCAGTTGTACCCAATGTCCACTTAACCATGGACATGTGGACAAGTGGAGCAGGGCAGGGTCAGGACTATATGACTGTGACAGCCCACTGGGTAGATGTATGGACTCCCGCCGCAAGAACAGCAGCGGCGGCACCAGTAGCAGCATCTCGCAAACGCCAACTCTTTCCTAGGCAGGCTACGCTTTGTATCACCGCTTTCCAGAATACGCACACAGCTGAAAACCTCTTACGGCAACTGAGGAAGATCATCGCGGAATGGCTTACCCCAATTGGACTCTCCTGTGGATTTGTGGCATCGGACAACGCCAGCAATATTGTGTGTGCATTAAATATGGGCAAATTCCAGCACGTCCCATGTTTTGCACATACCTTGAATTTGGTGGTGCAGAATTTTTTAAAAAATGACAGGGGCGTGCAAGAGATGCTGTCGGTGGCCAGAAGAATTGCGGGACACTTTCGGCGTACAGGCACCACGTACAGAAGACTGGAGCACCACCAAAAACTACTGAACCTGCCCTGCCATCATCTGAAGCAAGAAGTGGTAACGAGGTGGAATTCAACCCTCTATATGCTTCAGAGGTTGGAGGAGCAGCAAAAGGCCATTCAAGCCTATACAATTGAGCACGATATAGGAGGTGGAATGCACCTGTCTCAAGCGCAGTGGAGAATGATTTCAACGTTGTGCAAGGTTCTGATGCCCTTTGAACTTGCCACACGTGAAGTCAGTTCAGACACTGCCAGCCTGAGTCAGGTCATTCTCCTCATCAGGCTTTTGCAGAAGAAGCTGGAGACATTGAAGGAGGAGCTAACACGGAGCGATTCCGCTAGGCATGTGGGACTTGTGGATGGAGCCCTTAATTCGCTTAACAAGGATTCACGGGTGGTCAATCTGTTGAAATCAGAGCACTACATTTTGGCCACCGTGCTCGATCCTAGATTTAAAGCCTACCTTGGATCTCTCTTTCCGGCAGACACAAGTCTGCTGGGGTTGAAAAGACCTGCTGGTGAGAAAATTGTCAAGTCAAGCGGAACGCGACCTGTCAACATCTCCTCCTTCACATTCTCCCGCAACTGGGGGTGCGAGGAAAAGGCTCAGAATTCCGAGCCCACCCGCTGGCGGTGATGCAGGGCAGTCTGGAGCGACTGCTGATGCTGACATCTGGTCCGGACTGAAGGACCTGACAACGATTACGGACATGTCGTCTACTGTCACTGCATATGATTCTCTCACCATTGAAAGAATGGTGGAGGATTATATGAGTGACCGCATCCAAGTAGGCACGTCACACAGTCCGTACTTATACTGGCAGGAAAAAGAGGCAATTTGGAGGCCCTTGCACAAACTGGCTTTATTCTACCTAAGTTGCCCTCCCACAAGTGTGTACTCCGAAAGAGTGTTTAGTGCCGCCGCTCACCTTGTCAGCAATCGGCGTACGAGGTTACATCCAGAAAATGTGGAGAAGATGATGTTCATTAAAATGAATTATAATCAATTCCTCCGTGGAGACATTGACCAGCAGCAATTGCCTCCACAAAGTACACAGGGAGCTGAGATGGTGGATTCCAGTGGGGACGAATTGATAATCTGTGAGGAGGGGGATGTACACGGTGATATATCGGAGGATGATGATGAGGTGGACATCTTGCCTCTGTAGAGCCAGTTTGTGCAAGGAGAGATTAATTGCTTCTTTTTTGGTGGGGGTCCAAACCAACCCGTCATTTCAGTCACAGTCGTGTGGCAGACCCTGTCACTGAAATGATGGGTTGGTTAAAGTGTGCATGTCCTGTTTATACAACATAAGGGTGGGTGGGAGGGCCCAAGGACAATTCCATCTTGCACCTCTTTTTTCTTTATTTTTTCTTTGCGTCATGTGCTGTTTGGGGAGGGTTTTTTGGAAGGGACATCCTGCGTGACACTGCAGTGCCACTCCTAGATGGGCCCGGTGTTTGTGTCGGCCACTAGGGTCGCTTATCTTACTCACACAGCTACCTCATTGCGCCTCTTTTTTTCTTTGCGTCATGTGCTGTTTGGGGAGGGTTTTTTGGAAGGGACATCCTGCGTGACACTGCAGTGACACTCCTAGATGGGCCCGGTGTTTGTGTCGGCCACTAGGGTCGCTTATCTTACTCACACAGCTACCTCATTGCGCCTCTTTTTTTCTTTGCGTCATGTGCTGTTTGGGAAGGGTTTTTTGGAAGGGACATCCTGCGTGACACTGCAGTGCCACTCCTAGATGGGCCCGGTGTTTGTGTCGGCCACTAGGGTCGCTTATCTTACTCACACAGCTACCTCATTGCGCCTCTTTTTTTCTTTGCGTCATGTGCTGTTTGAGGAGGGTTTTTTGGAAGGGACATCCTGCGTGACACTGCAGTGACACTCCTAGATGGGCCCGGTGTTTGTGTCGGCCACTAGGGTCGCTTATCTTACTCACACAGCTACCTCATTGCGCCTCTTTTTTTCTTTGCGTCATGTGCTGTTTGGGGAGGGTTTTTTGGAAGGGACATCCTGCGTGACACTGCAGTGACACTCCTAGATGGGCCCGGTGTTTGTGTCGGCCACTAGGGTCGCTTATCTTACTCACACAGCTACCTCATTGCGCCTCTTTTTTTCTTTGCGTCATGTGCTGTTTGGGGAGGGTTTTTTGGAAGGGACATCCTGCGTGACACTGCAGTGCCACTCCTAGATGGGCCCGGTGTTTGTGTCGGCCACTAGGGTCGCTTATCTTACTCACACAGCTACCTCATTGCGCCTCTTTTTTTCTTTGCGTCATGTGCTGTTTGGGGAGGGTTTTTTGGAAGGGACATCCTGCGTGACACTGCAGTGACACTCCTAGATGGGCCCGGTGTTTGTGTCGGCCACTAGGGTCGCTTATCTTACTCACACAGCTACCTCATTGCGCCTCTTTTTTTCTTTGCGTCATGTGCTGTTTGGGGAGGGTTTTTTGGAAGGGACATCCTGCGTGACACTGCAGTGCCACTCCTAGATGGGCCCGGTGTTTGTGTCGGCCACTAGGGTCGCTTATCTTACTCACACAGCTACCTCATTGCGCCTCTTTTTTTCTTTGCGTCATGTGCTGTTTGGGGAGGGTTTTTTGGAAGGGACATCCTGCGTGACACTGCAGTGACACTCCTAGATGGGCCCGGTGTTTGTGTCGGCCACTAGGGTCGCTTAGCTTAGTCATCCAGCGACCTAGGTGCAAATTTTAGGACTAAAAATAATATTGTGAGGTGTGAGGTATTCAGAATAGACTGAAAATGAGTGTAAATTATGGTTTTTGAGGTTAATAATACTTTGGGATCAAAATGACCCCCAAATTCTATGATTTAAGCTGTTTTTTAGTGTTTTTTGAAAAAAACACCCGAATCCAAAACACACCCGAATCCGACAAAAAAATTCGGTGAGGTTTTGCCAAAACGCGGTCGAACCCAAAACACGGCCGCGGAACCGAACCCAAAACCAAAACACAAAACCCGAAAAATTTCCGGCGCTCATCTCTATATATTATATACAATTATATATATATATATATATATATATATATATTAAACTGGTGGTGATTGATTATTAAACTGGTGGTCAGGTCACTCACGTTGCAACTTGCAACTAGTACTCCGAGTCCTAAGCAGACAATCACAAAATATATTATTATACTGGTGGTCAGTGTGGTCACAACAATGGCAGTGTGGCACTGACTCTGGCAGCAAAAGTGTGCACTGTACGTTATATGTACTCCTGAGTCCTGCTCTCAGACTCTAACTGCTCCCCACTGTCAGTGTCTCCCCCACAAGTCAGATAATACAATACACTTACAGTCACACTATCTTATCTATATCACTTCAGCAAGTAGTATAGTAGTATAGTAGTACTCCTCCTAATAATGCTCCCCAAAATTACTACTACTGTGTCTCTCTCGTCTCTACTGTGTCTCTCTCTTCTCTAAACGGAGAGGACGCCAGCCACGTCCTCTCCCTATGACTCTCAATGCACGTGTGAAAATGGCGGCGACGCGCGGCTCCTTATATAGAATCCGAGTCTCGCGATAGAATCCGAGCCTCGCGAGAATCCGACAGCGGGATGATGACGTTCGGGCGCGCTCGGGTTAACCGAGCAAGGCGGGAAGATCCGAGTCGCTCGGACCCGTGAAAAAAAACATGAAGTTCGGGCGGGTTCGGATTCAGAGGAACCGAACCCGCTCATCTCTAATTCATACATCATACCTCCCAACATGACCCTCTCCAGGAGGGACAGATTACTCTGCTCCTGGGCTTCCCTCTTAATATATAATTGCCATCACCTGTGCTGAAACACCTTTCTTATCCATTAACCTGTTCAAAACAGGTGCAGGCAATAATAAATTAAGAGAAAAGTCCAGAAGCAGAGCATTGTGTCCCTCCTGGAGAGGCTCATGTTGGGAGGTATGATACATGTGCACAGAAGGTATAATCAAACTGACTGAGGTACACTAAGTAAGTCACCTGTGCATAAACATGAATATCTTTAAAACCTGGACTGTTAGGGTGCCTTGAGAATCAAGTGTGGTTGCACACCCAATTCTTAATACTGCATCCCTACTTCTGCAGGTTTATGTAGCTACTTGAAAATGTGCATGATGGAAACTGTATAAATCAATTACAAAGCCCAACCTTCTTCCACTTTAGGAGCCATTTCTTCATATGCACCTTACAAAGAAGATCTTCATGTTGTACCTACTCTTTGTCCCAGATTTATCAAGCCTTTGAGTGTGATAAATTGCACAAGTGATAAATGAGCAGCCTATCAGCTCCTAACTTCCATGTTACAGGCTGTTTTTGAAAAATGACAGGAGCTGATTGGTTGGTACTTTAGCACAATGCAATTTATCACTCTCCAAGGCTTAATAAATTAGCACGATCGATAAAATCCTATAGGAAGGACTTCCGGTTCCGGGACGCATGGAGTAGGAAGCTCACTGCAGGAGCTCCGTCCCCGCCGCCCGTTATAAAACACCTTTTAAAGGCTATATTAGCCTCCACACCGCCTGGAACACCATATCCAGCACCCGCAAACACGATGGACCGTTATGTGACAGCCGTGACGGCGGCCCCGCAGGCTCCCGCAGCAGCACCGAACAGACTGGAGAAGCGCCGCGCGACAAGTGTCATGGCGCCGGACACCGGACCTGAGGTGATCTCCCCAGCGTCCAAGAAAGCCGCTGCTGAGGGCACAGACAGCACAGGCTCCCAGGTATGCCGGGACCCCACAGCCCCTGTCACATATGGAGATGTAGTGGCCGCTATCACAGCTACTATGGCACCCCTTCTGTCCCAAGCAGTCTGTGATATATCCAAACAACTGCAGCACCTGACACAGAGGGTTACCCATACTGAAACACAACTCCAGGCAGCTACCCATGACATTGAAGGGCTTCACCATTCAGTAAAAAATCTCACTACAGAAAATTACCAAATATGGAATAAATTAGACGATATTGAAAATCGTTCGAGAAGAAACAATATAAGATTAGTGGGACTGCCAGAATCAATAAAAAGCACAGCACTGGCACACTTTGTGCGCACCACTCTCCCTTCACTATTGGGCATTGAACGGGACTGTAATGATCTAGTAATTGAGAGAGTGCACCGAGTGGGACCAGTCCCTACCCCCAACAGACCGCACCCACGTGTGACCTTGTTCCGTTGTCTGAACTACCTTCATAAAATGACATTCTGGTCTGCTTCCCGTAAAGTGAAAGATCTACAATGGGAGGGTAATAAGCTTTACATATTTCAGGATTACTCAGTGGAACTGACCCGGGCCCGCAAGGCTTTTTCCCCAATTTGCACACAACTCGTATCAGAGGGCCGCAAGTTTGGCCTGCTCTATCCCGCACGTTTGCGTATTTATGAGGGTACCTCCCACAAGGACTTTTTGTCTCCCGCTGACGCAGCAGCATACCTACGTAATCTTGCCAGAGAGGATAGTGCGGACATCACAGATCGTCCTTCACCGGCAGCGACGTTATAATTCAGAAGAACCCACTGGAGCGCTCTCAAACACCTCCTCACTAACAGTATCATTTTAAGGCCGTTTGCAGGCCGTTCAACGACTATGCATGCTGAACACTGATTATGCATATCCTCAGCCATAAGCACCCACTTCTCTATACTTTCTACACTCGATTGCATCGTGTGTTATCGCTAACTTAGCTCATTTAGATATAAGATTCACTCACTTATGTTGTTTAATACATTAGTTGACATATTTCAAGTCTATAATGACCTAGAAAACTATGTCTTGATAATCTTCACTCCCTGATGGTCATTTATGACACTCCGCCTCTCATAATTCAGTTAACACATGGGAATTCTCTACTCTTCTTCTCAGGCGGGAGTAACTACTTATAAGACGACGGCGGGGAGGAACTCCCTCCTTACTATCGCATTTATGTTCTATAACGCTCATCCGCGAGACCACTGTTCTCGGTCCTTGTGTATGACCGTTGGTCGGAAGTCGCTGGTCATTGCTAGCATGATTATTAGTACGGTAACGCGTTTCATATTGTATGACCTGTTATCTACCTTTTTCTTTTCTAAAACTTCTCCCTTCCTTGTATTGTCTCCTTCCTCCCCCCTCTCTCCCACCCCCCTCCTAGGATGTAACTGTCCTCATTCGTATAAAACTGATAGTAGTTGGTGCATAGGTTTCATCTTTACCATGACAACATGCCTGACTTAGTAGTGGGAACTTGGAATGTAGGGGGATTTAACTCCCCAGCGAAGAGAAGGAAGATACTCATTTATCTTAATAAACAGCGGATAGATTTGGCTTTTCTGCAGGAAACACACCTCACGCCGGAGGAGACAGTGAAGTTAAACACCTTAAACTGGCGGGTACTGGGTTTTAGCTCATATAATTCGAAAGCCAGAGGTGTTGTTGTATTGGTTAAGAGTCATATTCTCACGGAGGTGGTCTCCTCTATAGGCGACCCAGAGGGTCGTTATATCATATTATCTGTGAAAATCAATGGTAAAATGTACACTATATGCAATGTTTACGCTCCTAATGTTTACAACAAGACGTTTTTTCAGACTTTACTGGCCAAATTGACCCCCTTTCTGACAGAACCTTTGCTTCTAGGTGGTGATTTTAATCTTATTTCGTCCTCCTATCTAGATAGGTCACATCCCCCCGCGAGACATCTTTCACTGCCCAAATTGGGAGTCCCCTTTTTAGCAGAAAGACTGCAAGCAGTAGATATCTGGAGGGCCCTCCACCCCACGGAAAAGGAATACACATGCCTCTCCACTGCCCATCATACACTATCGAGGATAGACTATATTCTACTATCCCACTCTCTACTGCCTCATGTGTCAGATTCCCAAATTGAGACCATATCCCTCTCGGATCATGCCCTAGTAACAGCAACCCTTCACTTTCCAAATGTCTCCTCCCCATCTCCTAAACCGTGGCGATTCCCATCATATCTTGCAAACTCCTTAAAATTTCAACAGAAATTGGAATCCTCCTGGGAATCTTTTCAGATTAATAATGTATCCCATCTGGAAGAGGACCCTATATTATTCTGGATGACTGCAAAATCAGTTCTCCGGGGTGATATCATATCTTACGTCTCAGCCAACAATAAAAAATATGCCACTCAATATTTGGAGTCTCAGAGACCCCTGTCGACAGCCTACCAGCAGTATAAATCCTCCCCTACCTCGCAAAACCGCCTCAACTATCTTAATGCCAAAACTCATTTTGATGAATTTATGTCTGCAATGGGCAGTAGATTCTCCTTCTCAGTAAGTTATAGATACTACAAATTTGGTAATAGAACTGGTAAATTATTGACAACTTTACTAAATGGTTCTCGCCCTCCCATGGTCACACACCCGCTTCAAACACCCACTGGCGCGCTAACCACCACTAACCAAGAAATTTCAGACGTAATGAGATCCTTTTATGAAAGCCTATACTCCCCAACCCCACCTCCTTCATCCATGACTTCTCCTACTGACTCCCCATGGCCCTCTACTTTCTGGGATACTCTTCCAGTTCCACAGCTACTCCCCACTGCGGTCCAATCGCTACTAGACCCCATTACACTTGAAGAAGTCAAGAGTGTCATTGGACAATTCGGCAGGGACAAGGCACCGGGCCCTGATGGCTTTAGTGCTGATTTTTATAAGATTCTTCTACCACGCATGGGGGAAACCTTAGTGTCGGTCCTGAATGCGGTTTTGACCTCTGACACTCTTCCCAGGCATTTTAACACAGCCATTCTCAAGGTTCTTCCTAAACCAGGGAAAGACCTCTCTCAGCCGGGATCATATCGTCCAATCTCTATACTAAACCTAGATTATAAATTACTTACCAAGATATTAGCAGATCGGATTAAACATTTACTCCCTCATATTATACACAAGGACCAAACGGGATTTATCTGGGGAAGACACTCTGAGGTTAATGTAAGAAGGGTCCTGTCAGCTATTTATGCTTCCTCCTCCTCTTTATCTCATACCACACACCCAGTTATACTCTCTCTTGACGCGGAAAAAGCGTTCGACCTGGTCAACTGGGACCATCTTTTCTCTTCTCTTTCACTTTTTGGTTTTCCTGACTCTTTTGTAAATCTCCTGAAACTTCTTTATTCTTCCCCTCTGACACAGGTCTCATGTAATGGAGTTCTATCCCCAGCTTTTGAGATACATAGAGGCACCAGACAGGGATGCCCCCTGTCGCCCTTACTTTTTGCCATAGCACTGGAACCCCTAGCGATAGCCTTACGACAATCTTCAGTATTTAAAGGAATCAAAATAGGAAATATTGATCTCCGCCTGGCTCTTTTTGCAGATGACATGCTCTTGTTTGTCTCAGATCCAGAGACCTCCATCCCGGAGATCCTGGGATTGATTCAGGCATTTGGGAACAGGGCGGGATATAGGATTAATGTAGCCAAGTCAGAAATTCTACTCTTAGGCCCCACTACAAACACCATATCAAACTTTCTTTCATCCCTCTCTTTCAAAATTATTCCCACAAAAATTACATATTTAGGGATTCAAATACCGGCGAATTTGTCTAGATTATATGAAGAAAATTACTCTCCTGGTATTGCACGGGTGACAACACTTTTGGACAGTTGGAAATTACTCCCCTTATCATTATTGGGGAGAATAGCTGTATTACAAAGTATAGTCTTCCCCAAACTATTTTACCTTATGCAAATGCTCCCAATTCGACTTAATAATCGGGATCTTCAGTACCTAAGGAAAATTATGTCAAAATTCCTGTGGAAAGGGAAGAAATCATTCATTGCTCTAGACAAATTGATGGCTCCTAAATCGGCAGGTGGTTTCGGGGTCCCTGATTATGCGTCATACTCAATGGCTTGCCTGTTTCGCTGCGCTGCTGACTGGCTGTTCGACACTGACTCTGCATTGGACGAGGCTATGCTTGCTCCATATTCACCGGGAGCTTTGTTACTTTGTGGACCCTCACTGATCCCCTCCTCGATTCGCAATAACCCCCTTTTCCATGATATTTACTATAACTGGCGCTCTCTACATAAAAAATTCAGGAGTAATCCGGAGATATCATCATGCATTCCCCTATGGGGCAATCCTGCCTTCCCTCCTTCACTCATTAACCCTAATTACCGACTCTGGAAAGAGAAGGGTCTCTCCAATTCCTCCAAGGTCTTTGATCCGGGAGGCTCCATACAGTCGTTCACCTTTCTTCGAGAAAAGTTCAACCTACCTCACACTCACTTTTACATGTACCTCCAAACCAGACATTATTTACATCACACAAACCTTAAACATGCTCACCCACAGGACAATTCTTCTCATTCTACACCATTATTGCTCTCACTCGCGGCACACAAAGCTGGACCCACACGTATCAGACAGTTATATAACATTCTGACCTCCAAATCAACAGAACATAGATGGAATAGATTACTGGATCAATGGTGTAAGGACATACCTAGTCTAACTTCCCATCAACACCTCAGTGATCACTATATCTCCTCCCTGAAAGCCCTGGCCTCCCCGTACTTACAGGAGGTCCATCTTCGCACCCTACAGAGGGCATACATATCCCCCACACAACACGCTCGATTCAACCCCACAGAATCCGGGGAATGCCCTAAATGTCATATTAGAGTAGCTTCGTTTTATCACATGTTTTGGGAATGTGGTCTGATCCGCCGCTTCTGGCATAAAGTAATGGCTTTTATTAATCAGCTATTACATATCCATGCAGAAGCGACACCGCTATCATGCCTATGTGCAAATTTCTCAGAATGGGACTTAGGACCAGGTAGACGGAAGATACAACCATTCCTAACCGTCCTAGTAACGGTATCTAAAAAAATTATCTTGACCCACTGGCTCCTGTCCACATCTCCGACCCTGACAGAGGTACACAGTAAACTCCTACAAATCTTATATTACGACAGAAAATCGGCTCAAATTAACATTGAATCAGGGATTAAAACCTTTTACAAAAAATGGGGCCTTTATATTGATTCACGAGATCAGACCACACAAACTCAAATATTTAAGGTTTTCGAACACACAGAATGGTTCTTACATAGGAAACTACTGGAAGACACTTTATCGTGATACATCACATTAATATATGCTGATACCTTAAAGATGTGATCCCCCTACTCCTCAGAATTATACTAATGCATCAATTATGATTCTTTTCACCATGCACATATAGATAGAACATCCCCATACCCCCATATTCCCATCCAGCCAACCTTATGTGTTATCCCCCTCTTCCCTACCCTCTCCTGTCTTTGATATTCAATTGTTACTTCTCTTCTTTTTCTCTTTCCTCGGTTTAATACTATTTACTTGCCAGGATACCGAATTACAAAAGAACTGGATTTGACTATAGTGATTATTGTTATTTTCTAATCAATTATCTAGTTATAAAGGTAATTATACCTTCCCCTATTGTTCTGTTGATACAGCATAGATGGAGATCTTTGTTGATTTGACTCCACAGGTTAGATATATAAGGCGGTACCACCAATATACAATACCTCCAAAATCAGAGTTGATTCAATAATATGGCGACAACATACAGCTTATGATTCGTAACGAACAAGTATTTACTCTGTGGACCTGAACCACCCTCCTGTTACCATAGCGTATCATATAAGTAAATGTATCATCCTCCTCATGTTCTCCATTGTATGCTAATTCATTGTGTTATTTTATACTCATTATGAAAAAACACCAATAAACAGATTAAAAAAAAAAAAAAATCCTATAGGAAGGAATATTTTACGTATATGTTTATACTAGAATAAAATTAACTGTAACCAAAATGCTGCCAATTTTATAGGCAGCATATACTTCTGTATAATGATATGCACACATATGTCTACACAGCAAATATTTTAGTGTTGGTAATAAATTTTCTTCTTTATGCAGCACATTTAAAATGTTAGGTTTTACCACTCTCCTGTTGGCTGAACTAATGCTGAGGCAGACAGATAGAATAAAAGGACAGTCGAGAAACATAAATGGAGACAAAGCAATCATACAAACCCCAATATAAGAAACAAACATATTATCATTGGTTGTAATTCCAAGTTGATCGCAGCAGGATTTTTGTTAGCAACTGGGCAAAACCATGGCCCTCATTCCGAGTTGATCGCTCGCAAGGCGATTTTAGCAGAGTTACACACGCTAAGCTGCCGCCTACTGGGAGTGAATCTTAGCTTCTTAAAATTGCGAACGATGTATTCGCAATATTGCGATTACAATCTACTTAGCAGTTTCAGAGTAGCTTCTGACTTACTCGGCATCTGCGATCAGTTCAGTGCTTGTCGTTCCTGGTTTGACGTCATAAACACACCCAGCGTTCGCCCAGACACTCCTCCGTTTCTCCAGCCACTCCCGCGTTTTTTCCGGAAACGGTAGCGTTTTTATCCACACGCCCATAAAATGCCGTGTTTCCGCCCAGTAACACCCATTTCCTGTCAATCACACTACGATCGCCGGAGCGAAGAAAAAGCCGTGAGTAAAAAAACTATCTTCATAGCAAAATTACTTGGCGCAGTCGCAGTGCGAACATTGCGCATGCGCACTAAGCTGAAAAACGCTGCGATGCGAAGAAAATTACCGAGCGAACGACTCGGAATGAGGGCCCATGTGCACTGCAGGGGAGGCAGATATAATATGTGCAGAAAGAGTTAGATTTGGGTGGGTTATATTGTTTCTGTGCAGGGTAAATACTGGCTGCTTTATTTTTACACTGCAAATTAGATTGCAGATTGAACACACCCCACCCAAATCTAACTCTCTCTGCACATGTTATATCTGCCTCCCCTGCAGTGCACATGGTTTTGCCCAGTTGCTATCAAAAATCCTGCTGCAATCAACTTGGAATTACCCCCATTATTATTAGAAGCAGTGAAAGAAAACAAAAAAAAAAAAAAATGCAAAAGGCTTACAGTATGAACCATTGCTAAGCATAACATGGTATATAAGCTAAATTACCACTAGTGCACTGCACATGCAGTCATATACTCACAGAAGGTACACGGGCTGAACCCAAATGCCCAAAGCCATTTTTGGCAATTATGAGGAGATGATGGTAAAAGTGAGGGAGGAATATGCACATATGGGAAGAGGGCCCTGCTTGTGAGAGCTTACAGGTGATACTAAATTAGTAACTGTGCATTCTACAAGTATAATACTACACCTTTATAATATAAAATTTTAAATAAATGATTGGTCAAGAGAAAGTAAAAAAAAAAAACATTTTAAAGCTTCCCCTAATCATTAACATTGACTTATTGCCATATATCGCAGTGATTGGGAATGCATCTTCAAGGCCATTTACCATTGTGGAAATGCCAGGAAATGGCCTATGATAAGAGCCCATGTTGGTGAAGACTAATGAAGATCAATGTACTTTTGAGCAGACCTGGCTGAGCTAATGCACATGTGCAGTTATCTGATCCCTACAGTATATGAAAAAATGGCATTAATGTAGCTTATAGACCACAACTGCAACACTTGTCGTAGCTTGGTAGATTTAGCAGTTTTGTAATCCCCATAAAAACTGATGGGGACTCTTAAACAATCAATCATTTCGGGACTGCAGCATCTCAACTTGATTTTGGAATTCTCTAAAAAATGCAGTTATTGGAGAATTTTCCACAAAAAATGTTTAATAAATAGGCTCACAAATGTGTTACTGAAAAGATGACTGCTACTACATACATTGTGCCATAAATAAGACTACTGTATGATCGGAATAGTGGGTGATCAATAGGGATGAGCGGGTTCGGATCCATGAGAACCAAACCCGCCCGAACTTGGGGATCCGAGCACAGATCCGAGTGAGGCTCGGTTTTTCGTACCTAACTCGGATCCGAAAATGAGGCAAAACATCATCATCCCACTGTCGGATCTAGCAGGTTTTGAATTCTATATATAGTCCTGGTGATTGGTGCCATCTTCACTCCGGACTTGGAGAGCTCACAGTAAGGATGTGTTCCTTCTGTGCTGTGTGCTGTTAGGGAAAGTGCAAGCAGGGAGAGAATACACTACTGCTATATATCTGTGTGTGATCCAAAGCCAAAAAAATATTTCTATTGGTGCGTCCCACAGTGGCCACTAGCACTGCCGTACACTACTGCTATACAGTATATCTGTGTGTGATCCAAAGCCAAAAGTATATTTCTATTATGTATTTGAAAGGGGTACGCTGTCTGCTGTATCTGAAAGGGGTGATCTGTCCGTCCATCCAGGATCTTTCCCAGTGTAAAATTAAAATAATAAAAGCTAAAAACAAAAAGACTAAATTTATAATTATAAAAAATATATATTTTTGTTTGTTTGTGCTGTACCCCAGTGTACTATACAATTTTTATTTTATTTTCATAAGTACTGTGACACTGCCGGTCAGACTGCAGTATATTATTTCCTACTCATACACGTATTGTGCAACGCTTTTGGTGAAGTCAACTGCAGTGTATATTTATTATATATATTTCTGACTCATTTGAGCGACACTGTCGGTGAAGGTCAACCCGACTTTGGGGTTAATTCAGACCTGATCGTAGCAGCAATTTTGTCAGCAGATGGGCAAAACCATGTGCAGTGCAGGGGAGGCAGATATAACATGTGCAGAGAGAGTTAGATTTGGGTGGTGTGTGTTCAAACTGAACTCTAAATTGCAGTGGAAAAATAAAGCAGACAGTATTTAGCCAGCACAGAAACAAAATAACCCACTTAAATCTAACTCTCTCTGCACGTTTTTTTTTATCTGCCCCCCGCAGTGCACATGGTTTTTCCCATCTGCTAACAAATTTGCTGCTACGATCAGGTCTGAATTAGGCCCTTTGTGTTGATAGAAATGGAGACTACTACTAGTGCTGAAGCTGCTGCCACTAGTCATAACATTGACAATGGAAGTCCAACAACATCATCTGGTAAGGCAGATGCCCAGGGGCATAGAGGGCTTAAGTTAGGGAATGTAAAATCATTTAATTTTAGAATGGTAAAGAAAAAAAAATCAAAAGGAAAGTTAGCTGCAGAGACAAACTGTGCATTCAGAATCAGAACCATCAGACATTCTCAAGGAACGTTTAGGGGTGTCCACGTCAGCTATGTGTGAGTCTGACATTTCTCGCACTGTCCTCATAGAGAAGCCTCTGTCACCTCCTTCCACCATTTCTGAATCATCTGCACATGTGGGGAGAAGTACAAGGAAAGATGGTGATGAATCTGATGAGGAGGATATACTGTATTACAAATTGAGGATTCATGTGTGGAAGTGGGACAGGATGAGGGGGATATGTGTGTACTATCTGACAGTGAGGATGATGTTGATGATTATGTTGTTTGTGTAAGTCAGCCACCAGTGGCTGCAGTTGTTGACCGTGATAAAAAGAAAGCCATTGCAATGCCTGGGCCAAAAAAGCCACCTCTTGGGTGTGGGATTATTTTAACCCCAATCCTGATAATGTTTATGAAAGCATCTGCTCCATTTGTGAGGCCATTTAGTAGAGGTAGGTACGTTAGCCATCTAGGCATCTCCTCCATGTTACGTCATTTGCGGCAAAGACATTATATTTATTGTACAAGATTTTAATGAAATTAACACCTCATCATCAACATCCTCAGAGTAATTACTTAACAGAGGTAGTTCTTCTAAAAAAATTTTTGTGAGGGCCCAAACAAACCAATCATTTCAGCCACAAGTGACGGTCACTGAAATGAATGATTTGTTAAACTGTGCATGTCCTATTTAATATCTACAACATAAGGGTGGGTGGGAGGGTCCAAGGACAATTCCATATTGCACCTCTTTTCTTTGCATTATGTGCTCTTTGTAGCATTTTTTGGCATAGTTTGTAAAACTGATATCCTGTCTGCCACTGCAGTGCCACTCCTTAATGTCCCATGTGTTTGTGCGACCTTTTGGCCTGAACTGGATGAAAACAATATTGTGAGCTGTGAGGTGTTCAAAATAGACTGGAAATGAGTGAAAATTAATGTTATAGAGGTTAATAATACTGCAGGAATAAAAACACTCCCAAATTGTTATTTTAGCTGTTTTTAATTTTGTTTTCAAAAAATACAGATTCCAAACCAAAACCTGCAAGGGCGGTTTTGGCAAAACCAATCCAGATCCAAAACACGAAGTAGAAACAGATCCAAAACCAAAACACAAACCCGAAAAATGGCCCGGTGCACACCCCTACTTTTAGCAATCTATCTTTCTTATTCCCTTTTCCTCTTTTCCCTTTACCCCCTTTAAAAATAATGTACTGTAATAACTTATTTTATTTAGGCTCATCTTCCAACTGATTTGGTATGTCTTTTATTTTTTTATTTCATTCTTTTTATTGCATTAAATGTATTGTCGATCCCTAATCTTGTTTCAAGTGGTTAAAGTTGACCTGTAATCTGCGTACGACTGTATATCTATCTGATAATTTCTAAGGTGGCCAGTATAACAGAAGAGTTTCAGTATTACTAATAATTGGATAGAACATAGCATACATCTATTCTTGGATCACATACAAATCAATAACAAGCCTTCAATTTGGTGTTTAGTGCAATAGCAGATCATTACTCATCCCCCCCCCCCCCCCCCCCCCCGCCCACCACCATCACCACAACCAACACAATGCACTTACAAAGTCCTATTGGAAAATATGAGTCCTATTGGAAAAAAATCACTATATTATTGGCAATCACCAACAGCTTGGCAACACACTCATTAGGGAGCTGCACTCTTGGCTATTTGCCTATATCGATGGTAACACCACTGAATGTATGAGTGGCAATAGTATCTTAGAAAGTTCCTGTTCTAAAGTGTATAGACACTATAAACGAAAAGGACAATTTTTTATTTATTTATTATCAGCTGGTTATATGGCGCACACATATTCTGCTGCACTGTGCGGATAACATTTGGTCACTCACATCAGTCCCCACCCTAGAGGAGCTTACAATATGTATTCACTACAACATATACACACAAGGGTTAATTTTTGTTGGGGACAAATAACCTACTGTATCAGTATATTTTTGGATCGTGGGATGAACCCCATGCAAACACGGGGAGAAAATACAAACTCCGCACAGTTAGGGCCATGGTGAGACTCAAACTTATGACTCAGTGCTATGAAGCACTAGTACCAATCATTACAGTAGCGCATACGGAGGGGGTGGGTGGGGGAGGGGGCGTTCTGAGTACCCAGAACCCCCCCTTCACCAACAGAGGACAGAGAGTGGGCATGATATTACTAGTGATGAGCGGGTTCGGTTCCTCGGAAACCGAACCCCCCCGAACTTCACCCATTTTACACGGGTCCGAGGCATACTCGGATTCTCCCGTATGGCTCGGTTAACCAGAGCGCGCCCGAACGTCATCATCCCGCTGTCGGATTCTCGCGAGATTCGGATTCTATAAAAGCAGCCGCGCGTCGCCGCCATTTTCACTCGTGCATTGGCAATGTTAGGGAGAGGACGTGGCTGGCGTCCTCTCCGTTTATTCATTGTTGATGCAAATATTTGTGCTTGCTTATATCTTAATTGTGGGGACTGGGGAGCAGCTGTATATTAATATAGGAGGAGTACAGTGCAGAGTTTTGCTGATCAGTGACCACCAGTTTTATCCATTCTCTGCCTGAAAAAAACGCTCCTTATCTGTGCTCAGTGTGCTGCATATATCTGTGCTCACACTGCTTAATTGTGGGGACTGGGGAGCAGCTGTATTATATAGGAGGAGTACAGTGCAGAGTTTTGCTGACAGTGACCACCAGTATACGTTGTCTGCCTGAAAAACACTCCATATCTGTGCTCAGTGTGATGCATATATCTGTGCTCACACTGCTTTATTGTGGGGACTGGGGACCACCAGTATAATATTATATAGGAGGAGTACACTGCAGAGTTTTGCTGACCAGTGACCACCAGTATACGTTGTCTGCCTGAAAAACACTCCATATCTGTGCTGCAATGTAGTATATAGTAGGAGTACAGTGCATAATTTTGCTGACCACCAGTATATAATATATAGGAGTACGGTACAGAAGGCCACTGCTGTACCTACCTCTGTGTCGTCAAGTATACTATCCATCCATACCTGTGGTGCATTTAAGTTTTGCACAGTTTGCTGACCACCAGTATATAATATATAGCATTACGGTACAGTAGGCCACTGCTGTACCTACCTCTGTGTCGTCAAGTATACTATCCATCAATACCTGTGGTGCATTTAAGTTTTGCACAGTTTGCTGACCACCAGTATATAATATATATCATTACGGTACAGTAGGCCACTGCTGTACCTACCTCTGTGTCGTCAAGTTTACTATCCATCCATACCTGTGGTGCATTTCAGTTTTGCACAGTTTGCTGACCACCAGTATATAATATATAGCATTACGGTACAGTAGGCCACTGCTGTACCTACCTCTGTGTCGTCAAGTATACTATCCATCCATACCTGTGGTGCATTTCAGTTTTGCACAGTTTGCTGACCGCCAGTATATAATATATAGCATTACGGTACAGTAGGCAACTGCTGTACCTACCTCTGTGTCGTCAAGTATACTATCCATCCATACCTGTGGTGCATTTCAGTTATGCACAGTTTGCTGACCACCAGTATACAATATATAGCATTACGGTACAGTAGGCCACTGCTGTACCTACCTCTGTGTCGTCAAGCATACTATCCATCCATACCTGTGGTGCATTTCAGTTTTGCACAGTTTGCTGACCACCAGTATATAATATATAGCATTACGGTACAGTAGCCACTGCTGTACCTACCTCTGTGTCGTCAAGTATACTATCCATCCATACCTGTGGTACATTTCCGTTTTGCACAGTTTGCTGACCACCAGTATATAATATATAGCATTACGGGTCAGTAGGCCACTGCTGTACCTACCTCTGTGTCGTCAAGTATACTATCCATCCATACCTGTGGTGCATTTCAGTTTTGCACAGTTTGCTGACCACCAGTATATAATATATAGCATTACGGTACAGTAGGCCACTGCTGTACCTACCTCTGTGTCGTCAAGTATACTATCCATCCATACCTGTGGTGCATTTCAGTTATGCACAGTTTGCTGACCACCAGTATACAATATATAGCATTACGGTACAGTAGGCCACTGCTGTACCTACCTCTGTGTCGTCAAGCATACTATCCATCCATACCTGTGGTGCATTTCAGTTTTGCACAGTTTGCTGACCACCAGTATATAATATATAGCATTACGGTACAGTAGCCACTGCTGTACCTACCTCTGTGTCGTCAAGTATACTATCCATCCATACCTGTGGTACATTTCCGTTTTGCACAGTTTGCTGACCACCAGTATATAATATATAGCATTACGGGTCAGTAGGCCACTGCTGTACCTACCTCTGTGTCGTCAAGTATACTATCCATCCATACCTGTGGTGCATTTCAGTTTTGCACAGTTTGCTGACCACCAATATATTATATAGCATTACGGTACAGTAGACCACTGCTGTACCTACCCCTGTGTCGTCAAGTATACTATCCATCCATACCTGTGGTGCATTTCAGTTGTGCGCAGTATATATAGTAGTAGGCCATTGCTATTGATACTGGCATATAATTCCACACATTAAAAAATGGAGAACAAAAATGTGGAGGTTAAAATAGGGAAAGATCAAGATCCACTACCACCTCGTGCTGAAGCTGCTGCCACTAGTCATGGCCGAGACGATGAAATGCCATCAACGTCGTCTGCCAAGGCCGATGCCTAATGTCATAGTAGAGTGCATGTAAAATCCAAAAAACAAACGTTCAGTAAAATGACCCAAAAATCAAAATTGAAAGCGTCTGAAGAGAAGCGTAAACTTGCCAATATGCCATTTACGACACGGAGTGGCAAGGAACGGCTGAGGCCCTGGCCTATGTTCATGGCTAGTGGTTCAGATTCACATGAGGATGGAAGCACTCATCCTCTCACTAGAAAAATGAAAAGACTTAAGCTGGCAAAAGCACAGCAAAGAACTGTGCGTTCTTCTAAATCACAAATCCCCAAGGAGAGTCCAATTGTGTCGGTTGCGATGCCTGACCTTCCCAACACTGGACGGGAAGAGCTTGCGCCTTCCACCATTTGCACGCCCCCTGCAAGTGCTGGAAGGAGCACCCGCAGTCCAGTTCCTGATAGTCAAATTGAAGATGTCACTGTTGAAGTACACCAGGATGAGGATATGGGTGTTGCTGGCGCTGGGGAGGAAATTGACAAGGAGGATTCTGATGGTGAGGTGGTTTGTTTAAGTCAGGCACCCGGGGAGACACCTGTTGTCCATGGGACGAATATGGCCATTGACATGCCTGGTCAAAATACAAAAAAAATCAGCTCTTCGGTGTGGAATTATTTCAACACAAATGCGGACAACAGGTGTCAAGCCATGTGTTGCCTTTGTCAAGCTGTAATAAGTAGGGGTAAGGACGTTAACCACCTCGGAACATCCTCCCTTATACGTCACCTGCAGCGCATTCATCATAAGTCAGTGACAAGTTCAAAAACTTTGGATGACAGCGGAAGCAGTCCACTGACCACTAAATCCCTTCCTCTTGTAACCAAGCTCCTGCAAACCACACCACCAACTCCCTCAGTGTCAATTTCCACTTTACACAGGAAAGCCAATAGTCCTGCAGGCCTTGTCACTGGCAAGTCTGACGAGGCCTCTCCTGCCTGGGATTCCTCCGATGCATCCTTGAGTGTAACGCCTACTGCTGCTGGCGCTGCTGTTGTTGCTGTTGGGAGTCGATCGTCATCCCAGAGGGGAAGTCGGAAGACCACTTATACTACTTCCAGTAAGCAATTGACTGTCCAACAGTCCTTTGGGAGGAAGATGAAATATCACAGCAGTCATCCTGCTGCAAAGCGGATAACTCAGGCCTTGGCAGCCTGGGCGGTGAGAAACGTGTTTCCGTTATCCACCGTTAATTCACAGGCAACTACAGAAATGATTGAGGTACTGTGTCCCCGGTACCAAATACCATCTAGGTTCCATTTCTCTAGGCAGGCGATACCAAAAATGTACACAGACCTCAGGAAAAGAGTCACCAGTGTCCTAAAAAATGCAGTTGTACCCAATGTCCACTTAACCACGGACATGTGGACAAGTGGAGCAGGGCAGACTCAGGACTATATGACTGTGACATCCCACTGGGTAGATGTATTGCCTCCCGCAGCAAGAACAGCAGCGGCGGCACCAGTAGCAGCATCTCGCAAACGCCAACTCGTTCCTAGGCAGGCTACGCTTTGTATCACCGCTTTCCATAAGAGGCACACAGCTGACAACCTCTTACGGAAACTGAGGAACATCATCGCAGAATGGCTTACCCCAATTGGACTCTCCTGGGGATTTGTGACATCGGACAACGCCACCAATATTGTGCGTGCATTACATCTGGGCAAATTCCAGCACGTCCCATGTTTTGCACATACATTGAATTTGGTGGTGCAGAATTATTTCAAAAACGACAGGGGCGTTCAAGAGATGCTGTCGGTGGCCCGAAGAATTGCGGGCCACTTTCGGCATTCAGTCACCGCGTGCCGAAGACTGGAGCACCAACAAACATTCCTGAACCTGCCCTGCCATCATCTGAAGTAAGAGGTGGTAACGAGGTGGAATTCAACCCTCTATATGCTTCAGAGGATGGAGGAGCAGCAAAAGGCCATTCAAGCCTATACATCTGCCAACGATATAGGCAAAGGAGGGGGAATGCACCTGACTCAAGCGCAGTGGAGAATGATTTCAACGTTGTGCAAGGTTCTGCAACCCTTTGAACTTGCCACACGTGAAGTCAGTTCAGACACTGCCAGCCTGAGTCAGGTCATTCCCCTCATCAGGCTTTTGCAGAAGAAGCTGGAGACATTGAAGGAGGAGCTAAAACAGAGCGATTCCGCTAGGCATGTGGGACTTGTGGATGGAGCCCTTAATCCGCTTAACCAGGATTCATGGGTGGTCAATCTGTTGAAATCAGAGCACTACATTTTGGCCACCGTGCTCGATCCTAGATTTAAAACCTACGTTGTATCTCTCTTTCCGGCAGACACAAGTCTGCAGAGGTTCAAAGACCTGCTGGTGAGAAAATTGTCAAGTCAAGCGGAACGTGACCCGTCAACAGCTCCTCCTTCACATTCTCCCGCAACTGGGGGTGCGAGGAAAAGGCTAAGAATTCCGAGCCCACCCGCTGGCGGTGATGCAGGGCAGTCTGGAGCGAGTGCTGACATCTGGTCCGGACTGAAGGACCTGGCAATGATTACTGACATGTCGTCTACTGTCACTGCATATGATTCTGTCACCATTGAAAGTATGGTGGAGGATTATATGAGTGACCGCATCCAAGTAGGCACGTCAGACCGTGCGTACGTATACTGGCAGGAAAAAGAGGCAATTTGGAGGCCCTTGCACAAACTGGCTTTATTCTACCTAAGTTGCCCTCCCTCCAGTGTGTACTCCGAAAGAGAGTTTAGTGCAGCTGCTCACCTTGTCAGCAATCGGCGTACGAGGTTACTTCCAGAAAATGTGGAGAAGATGATGTTCATCAAAATGAATTATAATCAATTCCTCCGTGGAGACATTCATCAGCAATTGCCTCCAGAAAGTACACAGGGATCTGAGATGGTGGATTCCAGTGGGGAAGAATTAATAATCTGTGAGGAGGGGGATGTACACAGTGAAAGCGGTGAGGAATCAGAGGATGATGATGAGGTGGACATCTTGCCTCTGTAGAACCAGTTTGTGCAAGGAGAGATTGATTGCTTCTTTTTTGGTGGGGTCCAAACCAACCAGTCATTTCAGTCACAGTCGTGTGGCAGACCCTGTCGCTGACATGATGGGTTCGTTAAAGTGTGCATGTCCTGTTTATACAACATAAGGGTGGGTGGGAGGGCCCAAGGACAATTCCATCTTGCACCTCTTTTTTCTTTCATTTTTCTTTGCATCATGTGCTGTTTGGGGACAATTTTTTTGAAGTGCCATCCTGCCTGACACTGCAGTGCCACTCCTAGATGGGACAGGTGTTTGTGTCAGCCACTTGTGTCGCTTAGCTTAGTCACACAGCGACCTTGGTGGGCCTCTTTTTTTCTTTGCATCATGTGCTGTTTGGGGACAATTTTTTTGAAGTGCTATCCTGTCTGACACTGCAGTGCCACTCCTAGATGGGACAGGTGTTTGTGTCAGCCACTTGTGTCGCTTAGCTTAGTCACAAAGCGACCTTGGTGGGCCTCTTTTTTTCTTTGCATCATGTGCTGTTTGGGGACAATTTTTTTGAAGTGCCATCCTGCCTGACACTGCAGTGCCACTCCTAGATGGGCCAGGTGTTTGTGTCGGCCACTTGTGTCGCTTAGCTTAGCCATCCAGCGACCTCGGTGCAAATTTTAGGACTAAAAATAATATTGTGAGGTGTGAGGTGTTCAGAATAGACTGAAAATGAGTGTAAATTATGGTTATTGAGGTTAATAATACTATGGGATCAAAATGACCCCCAAATTCTATGATTTAAGCTGTTTTTGAGGGTTTTTTGTAAAAAAACACCCGAATTCAAAACACACCCGAATCCGACAAAAAATTTTCAGGGAGGTTTTGCCAAAACGCGTCCGAATCTAAAACACGGCCGCGGAACCGAATCCAAAACCAAAACACAAAACCCGAAAAATTATGCAATTCCATTACACCCTCCCTCTTCCGAAAGACCCGCAAATCACTGAATTTTGCAGCGATGGGGTGGGGCTTAGTAATATTGTGCTCACTCTCTCATATGTGTATATGTATGTATATGTGTTTGTGTGTGTGTACCAGGACCATATCTAGGGCTGTGTCAGCGGTGCCTGGCACGCAGCGCATAGGCAATGCATATGCACTGCGGGTGCAGAACTGCATACAACACCTGCAGGTCACACCGCGCCACGCTAGTATTGTGTGCCCACCGTAGATCTCACATCCTCACTGCTGCTTAGTCCCTGCCTCAGGCTGTCCCTCCCCCAATTGGTCACTTAGAGCTGGCCCAGGTTTGGCTGGTCTCTCAATATCGCTACTTTCACTTTTGGGTACTGTGCTCTGTGCTCTGTCTCGGTTCACCAGCTATCTGAGCTGCTTCTACTGTGGCCTCTTACCGATGTCGCCGTGACAGCTACCCAGGGGCTATTACAGGTACCCAGCTTCCCGGCCCTGGTATTACAGATACCACCGCCAGCCTCTCCCTGAGGGACGTGCCACACTCCAGCTGCCCTGCTCTGGCTTCACTATCCCAAACAGCTACTGCTGGCATTTACAGCTCAGCTCTCCTGCTAGCAGAGCAGGCACCTAGGGGAATGTGAGCGCATTCAGGAGGAACAGCAGACTGGTCTCTATAAGGGCTAGGGGGTGTTTATATACTCCTCTGACAGTGGCCATGCAGCACCCCTTTTTCCCAACTCTGTTGCATGGGTTCCCCCATACTCTGTGCGTGCGGTATCTGGAAGCTTCCCTCAGAGCCTACTCAGCACCAGAGTATCCCCTACTGGTGCATTCAGGTTGGCATACATGTGCTAATGGCTGGCATAACAGCAATACCACTCTATGGGCCTAATTCAGACCTGATCGCTAGCAAGCTATTTTTGCACTGCTGCGATCAGATAGTTGCCGCTTACTGGGGGAGTGTACTTTAGTTGTGCAAGTGTGTGAACGCATGTGTAGCGTTGCACAAACTGATTTTGTGCAGTCTCTGCACAGCCCAGGACTTACTCAGCCGCTGCGATCACGTCAGCCTGTCCGGGACCGGAATTGACATCAGGAACCCTCCCTGCAAACGCATGGATACACCTGCGTTTTTCTAAACAGTCCCTGAAGATGGTCAGTTGACATCCCCAAATTCCTTGCGTTCGCCCGTGCGAATGGATCCGTCGCACAAATCCACTGCTTTGTATCAGTGCGAAGCGCCTGCGCATTGTGGTGCATACGCATGCGCAGTTTGGACCTGATCGCCTGCTGTGTGAAAACGCACAGCAGCGATCAGGTCTCAATTATCCCCAATGTACTGGAGTAAAATAATTACAATACATATGTAACAGGCCGGTATTGGCAGGTATCTAGTGGTTGTAAGAGGAATCACAGGTAGCGAAATGATTGACACTTTCCCAAAGATGCTCCACTCCATACCTTGTTCATTGTATCAGATGCAGAGAGGTGTGATAGATTGATACACAGCAGTGTCTCAATGACAGCGGTCTTCAACATAGTATCATAGTAACTAGAGATGAGCGCCTGAAATTTTTCGGGTTTTGTGTTTTGGTTTTGGGTTCGGTTCCGCGGCCGTGTTTTGGGTTCGACCGCGTTTTGGCAAAACCTCACCGAATTTTTTTTGTCGGATTCGGGTGTGTTTTGGATTCGGGTGTTTTTTTCAAAAAACACTAAAAAACAGCTTAAATCATAGAATTTGGGGGTCATTTTGATCCCAAAGTATTATTAACCTCAAAAACCATAATTTACACTCATTTTCAGTCTATTCTGAATACCTCACACCTCACAATATTATTTTTAGTCCTAAAATTTGCACCGAGGTCGCTGTGTGAGTAAGATAAGCGACCCTAGTGGCCGACACAAACACCGGGCCCATCTAGGAGTGGCACTGCAGTGTCACGCAGGATGGCCCTTCCAAAAAACCCTCCCCAAACAGCACATGACGCAAAGAAAAAAAGAGGCGCAATGAGGTAGCTGTGTGAGTAAGATTAGCGACCCTAGTGGCCGACACAAACACCGGGCCCATCTAGGAGTGGCACTGCAGTGTCACGCAGGATGGCCCTTCCAAAAAACCCTCCCCAAACAGCACATGACGCAAAGAAAAAAAGAGGCGCAATGAGGTAGCTGTGTGAGTAAGATTAGCGACCCTAGTGGCCGACACAAACACCGGGCCCATCTAGGAGTGGCACTGCAGTGTCACGCAGGATGTCCCTTCCAAAAAACCCTCCCCAAACAGCACATGACGCAAAGAAAAAAAGAGGCGCAATGAGGTAGCTGTGTGAGTAAGATTAGCGACCCTAGTGGCCGACACAAACACCGGGCCCATCTAGGAGTGGCACTGCAGTGTCACGCAGGATGTCCCTTCCAAAAAACCCTCCCCAAACAGCACATGACGCAAAGAAAAAAAGAGGCGCAATGAGGTAGCTGTGTGAGTAAGATTAGCGACCCTAGTGGCCGACACAAACACCGGGCCCATCTAGGAGTGGCACTGCAGTGTCACGCAGGATGTCCCTTCCAAAAAAACCCTCCCCAATCAGCACATGATGCAAAGAAAAAGAAAAGAAAAAAGAGGTGCAAGATGGAATTGTCCTTGGGCCCTCCCACCCACCCTTATGTTGTATAAACAAAACAGGACATGCACACTTTAACCAACCCATCATTTCAGTGACAGGGTCTGCCACACGACTGTGACTGATATGACGGGTTGGTTTGGACACCCCCCAAAAAAGAAGCAATTAATCTCTCCTTGCACAAACTGGCTCTACAGAGGCAAGATGTCCACCTCATCTTCACCCTCCGATATATCACCGTGTACATCCCCCTCCTCACAGATTATCAATTCGTCCCCACTGGAATCCACCATCTCAGCTCCCTGTGTACTTTGTGGAGGCAATTGCTGCTGGTCAATGTCTCCGCGGAGGAATTGATTATAATTCATTTTAATGAACATCATCTTCTCCACATTTTCTGGATGTAACCTCGTACGCCGATTGCTGACAAGGTGAGCGGCGGCACTAAACACTCTTTCGGAGTACACACTTGTGGGAGGGCAACTTAGGTAGAATAAAGCCAGTTTGTGCAAGGGCCTCCAAATTGCCTCTTTTTCCTGCCAGTATAAGTACGGACTGCGTGACGTGCCTACTTGGATGCGGTCACTCATATAATCCTCCACCATTCTATCAATGTTGAGAGAATCATATGCAGTGACAGTAGACGACATGTCCGTAATCGTTGTCAGGTCCTTCAGTCCGGACCAGATGTCAGCATCAGCAGTCGCTCCAGACTGCCCTGCATCACCGCCAGCGGGTGGGCTCGGAATTCTGAGCCTTTTCCTCGCACCCCCAGTTGCGGGAGAATGTGAAGGAGGAGATGTTGACAGGTCGCGTTCCGCTTGACTTGACAATTTTGTCACCAGCAGGTCTTTCAACCCCAGCAGACCTGTGTCTGCCGGAAAGAGAGATCCAAGGTAGGCTTTAAATCTAGGATCGAGCACGGTGGCCAAAATGTAGTGCTCTGATTTCAACAGATTGACCACCCGTGAATCCTTGTTAAGCGAATTAAGGGCTGCATCCACAAGTCCCACATGCCTAGCGGAATCGCTCCCTTTTAGCTCCTTCTTCAATGCCTCCAGCTTCTTCTGCAAAAGCCTGATGAGGGGAATGACCTGACTCAGGCTGGCAGTGTCTGAACTGACTTCACGTGTGGCAAGTTCAAAGGGCATCAGAACCTTGCACAACGTTGAAATCATTCTCCACTGCACTTGAGACAGGTGCATTCCACCTACTATATCGTGCTCAATTGTATAGGCTTGAATGGCCTTTTGCTGCTCCTCCAACCTCTGAAGCATATAGAGGGTTGAATTCCACCTCGTTACCACTTCTTGCTTCAGATGATGGCAGGGCAGGTTCAGTAGTTTTTGGTGGTGCTCCAGTTTTCTGTACGTGGTGCCTGTACGCCGAAAGTGTCCCGCAATTCTTCTGGCCACCGACAGCATCTCTTGCACGCCCCTGTCGTTTTTTAAAAAATTCTGCACCACCAAATTCAAGGTATGTGCAAAACATGGGACGTGCTGGAATTGGCCCAGATTTAATGCACACACAATATTGCTGGCGTTGTCCGATGCCACAAATCCACAGGAGAGTCCAATTGGGGTAAGCCATTCCGCGATGATCTTCCTCAGTTGCCGTAAGAGGTTTTCAGCTGTGTGCGTATTCTGGAAAGCGGTGATACAAAGCGTAGCCTGCCTAGGAAAGAGTTGGCGTTTGCGAGATGCTGCTACTGGTGCCGCCGCTGCTGTTCTTGCGGCGGGAGTCCATACATCTACCCAGTGGGCTGTCACAGTCATATAGTCCTGACCCTGCCCTGCTCCACTTGTCCACATGTCCGTGGTTAAGTGGACATTGGGTACAGCTGCATTTTTTAGGACACTGGTGACTCTTTTTCTGAGGTCTATGTACATTTTCGGTATCGCCTGCCTAGAGAAATGGAACCTAGATGGTATTTGGTACCGGGGACACAGTACCTCCAACAAGTCTCTAGTTGGCTCTGCAGTAATGATGGATACCGGAACCACGTTTCTCACCACCCAGGATGCCAAGGCCTGAGTTATCCGCTTTGCAGTAGGATGACTGCTGTGATATTTCATCTTCCTCGCAAAGGACTGTTGAACAGTCAATTGCTTACTGGAAGTAGTACAAGTGGGCTTACGACTTCCCCTCTGGGATGACCATCGACTCCCAGCGGCAACAACAGCAGCGCCAGCAGCAGTAGGCGTTACACGCAAGGATGCATCGGAGGAATCCCAGGCAGGAGAGGACTCGTCAGAATTGCCAGTGACATGGCCTGCAGGACTATTGGCATTCCTGGGGAAGGAGGAAATTGACACTGAGGGAGTTGGTGGGGTGGTTTGCGTGAGCTTGGTTACAAGAGGAAGGGATTTACTGGTCAGTGGACTGCTTCCGCTGTCACCCAAAGTTTTTGAACTTGTCACTGACTTATTATGAATGCGCTGCAGGTGACGTATAAGGGAGGATGTTCCGAGGTGGTTAACGTCCTTACCCCTACTTATTACAGCTTGACAAAGGGAACACACGGCTTGACACCTGTTGTCCGCATTTCTGGTGAAATACCTCCACACCGAAGAGCTGATTTTTTTGGTATTTTCACCTGGCATGTCAACGGCCATATTCCTCCCACGGACAACAGGTGTCTCCCCGGGTGCCTGACTTAAACAAACCACCTCACCATCAGAATCCTCCTGGTCAATTTCCTCCCCAGCGCCAGCAACACCCATATCCTCCTCATCCTGGTGTACTTCAACACTGACATCTTCAATCTGACTATCAGGAACTGGACTGCGGGTGCTCCTTCCAGCACTTGCAGGGGGCGTGCAAATGGTGGAAGGCGCATGCTCTTCACGTCCAGTGTTGGGAAGGTCAGGCATCGCAACCGACACAATTGGACTCTCCTTGTGGATTTGGGATTTCAAAGAACGCACAGTTCTTTGCGGTGCTTTGCCTTTTGCCAGCTTGAGTCTTTTCAGTTTTCTAGAGAGAGGCTGAGTGCTTCCATCCTCATGTGAAGCTGAACCACTAGCCATGAACATAGGCCAGGGCCTCAGCCGTTCCTTGCCACTCTGTGTGGTAAATGGCATATTGGCAAGTTTACGCTTCTCCTCCGACAATTTTATTTTAGGTTTTGGAGTCCTTTTTTTACTGATATTTGGTGTTTTGGTTTTGACATGCTCTGTACTATGCCATTGGGCATCGGCCTTGGCAGACGACGTTGCTGGCATTTCATCGTCTCGGCCATGACTAGTGGCAGCAGCTTCAGCACGAGGTGGAAGTGGATCTTGATCTTTCCCTAATTTTGGAACCTCAACATTTTTGTTCTCCATATTTTAATAGGCACAACTAAAAGGCACCTCAGGTAAACAATGGAGATGGATGGATTGGATACTAGTATACAATTATGGACGGGCTGCCGAGTGCCGACACAGAGGTAGCCACAGCCGTGAACTACCGCACTGTACTGTGTCTGCTGCTAATATATAGACTGGTTGATAAAGAGATAGTATACTCGTAACTAGTATGTATGTATAAAGAAAGAAAAAAAAACCACGGTTAGGTGGTATATACAATTATGGACGGGCTGCCGAGTGCCGACACAGAGGTAGCCACAGCCGTGAACTACCGCACTGTACTGTGTCTGCTGCTAATATATAGACTGGTTGATAAAGAGATAGTATACTCGTAACTAGTATGTATGTATAAAGAAAGAAAAAAAAACCACGGTTAGGTGGTATATACAATTATGGACGGGCTGCCGAGTGCCGACACAGAGGTAGCCACAGCCGTGAACTACCGCACTGTACTGTGTCTGCTGCTAATATATAGACTGGTTGATAAAGAGATAGTATACTCGTAACTAGTATGTATGTATAAAGAAAGAAAAAAAAACCACGGTTAGGTGGTATATACAATTATGGACGGGCTGCCGAGTGCCGACACAGAGGTAGCCACAGCCGTGAACTACCGCACTGTACTGTGTCTGCTGCTAATATATAGACTGGTTGATAAAGAGATAGTATACTCGTAACTAGTATGTATGTATAAAGAAAGAAAAAAAAACCACGGTTAGGTGGTATATACAATTATGGACGGGCTGCCGAGTGCCGACACAGAGGTAGCCACAGCCGTGAACTACCGCACTGTACTGTGTCTGCTGCTAATATATAGACTGGTTGATAAAGAGATAGTATACTCGTAACTAGTATGTATGTATAAAGAAAGAAAAAAAAACCACGGTTAGGTGGTATATACAATTATGGACGGGCTGCCGAGTGCCGACACAGAGGTAGCCACAGCCGTGAACTACCGCACTGTACTGTGTCTGCTGCTAATATATAGACTGGTTGATAAAGAGATAGTATACTCGTAACTAGTATGTATGTATAAAGAAAGAAAAAAAAACCACGGTTAGGTGGTATATACAATTATGGATGGGCTGCCGAGTGCCGACACAGAGGTAGCCACAGCCGTGAACTACCGCACTGTACTGTGTCTGCTGCTAATATATAGACTGGTTGATAAAGAGATAGTATACTCGTAACTAGTATGTATGTATAAAGAAAGAAAAAAAAACCACGGTTAGGTGGTATATACAATTATGGACGGGCTGCCGAGTGCCGACACAGAGGTAGCCACAGCCGTGAACTACCGCACTGTACTGTGTCTGCTGCTAATATATAGACTGGTTGATAAAGAGATAGTATACTCGTAACTAGTATGTATGTATAAAGAAAGAAAAAAAAACCACGGTTAGGTGGTATATACAATTATGGACGGGCTGCCGAGTGCCGACACAGAGGTAGCCACAGCCGTGAACTACCGCACTGTACTGTGTCTGCTGCTAATATATAGACTGGTTGATAAAGAGATAGTATACTCGTAACTAGTATGTATGTATAAAGAAAGAAAAAAAAACCACGGTTAGGTGGTATATACAATTATGGACGGGCTGCCGAGTGCCGACACAGAGGTAGCCACAGCCGTGAACTACCGCACTGTACTGTGTCTGCTGCTAATATAGACTGGTTGATAAAGAGATAGTATACTACTAATATTATATACTGGTGGTCAGGTCACTGGTCACTAGTCACACTGGCAGTGGCACTCCTGCAGCAAAAGTGTGCACTGTTTAATTTTAATATAATATTATGTACTCCTGGCTCCTGCTATAACCTATAACTGGCACTGCAGTAGTGCTCCCCAGTCTCCCCCACAATTATAAGCTGTGTGAGCTGAGCAGTCAGACAGATATATAATATATATATAGATGATGCAGCACACTGGCCTGAGCCTGAGCAGTGCACACAGATATGGTATGTGACTGACTGAGTCACTGTGTGTATCGCTTTTTTCAGGCAGAGAACGGATATATTAAATAAACTGCACTGTGTGTCTGGTGGTCACTCACTATATAATATATTATGTACTCCTGGCTCCTGCTATAACCTATAACTGGCACTGCAGTAGTGCTCCCCAGTCTCCCCCACAATTATAAGCTGTGTGAGCTGAGCAGTCAGACAGATATATATAATATTATATATAGATAATAGATGATGCAGCACACTGGCCTGAGCCTGAGCAGTGCACACAGATATGGTATGTGACTGAGTCACTGTGTGCTGTGTATCGCTTTTTTCAGGCAGAGAACGGATTATAAATAAAACTGGTGGTCACTGGTCACTATCAGCAAAACTCTGCACTGTACACTACTGAGTACTCCTAATGCTCCCCAAAATTAGTAAATCAAGTGTCTCTCTAATCTATTCTAATTCTAAACGGAGAGGACGCCAGCCACGTCCTCTCCCTATCAATCTCAATGCACGTGTGAAAATGGCGGCGACGCGGGCTCCTTATATAGAATCCGAGTCTCGCGATAGAATCCGAGCCTCGCGAGAATCCGACAGCGTCATGATGACGTTCGGGCGCGCTCGGGTTAACCGAGCAAGGCGGGAAGATCCGAGTCGCTCGGACCCGTGAAAAAAAACATGAAGTTCTGGCGGGTTCGGATTCAGAGAAACCGAACCCGCTCATCTCTAATAGTAACATGGTTTCTGAGGTTGAAAAAAGACAATTTGTCCATCGAGTTCAACCTGTTAGTGATCTCCTACACTCTAATATATTTGAGACTCATTATAACTATGGTGAATGTTTAGCCGTTATGTGAACTACTCCTTTATATATTGTAACACTGTAGGGGAACAGGGTGCCGTCTCCTGGGGTAGATGGCAGCAAGCAGCAGCTGAGAAATCATACAAGTCCAGTTTTGTGGTGCAACTGGCTCCAACCAGTTTTATTAAGCAGAAAATAAAATAAACATCAAAAGAAAATACCTTGCCTGTCCGGCACTAACTACACACAAGATGTTCATGACTGTCTCTAAACAAAACACAGAGATTTCCAGTAAATACTATATGGCTCACTTATATAAGGAAGCATGTTTCTCCCACAGAGGTTCTGCAGTCTCTACCTACAGTAGGCAGTCTCCACACACTGATCAGGCTAGCAGCCCTATAACACTCTTACACATCTGAAAGCCCTGATTAGCCCTCTGTGAGGCCAAAGACCTGAACTGGGCCCAATGTCTGGAACTTGCCCTCTCTCTCTCTCTCTCTCACAGGGCCCTTATCCAGCTTTTCCAACAGACTGAAAAGCTGCTAACAAAACAACCTGGGACAAACATGCCTGCCCTCAAACACTATTCCAGTGTACATGTCACAATATATATATATATATATATATATATATAGTGGAATCGGTTAGGTTCGGCACTCAGAAGGGTATAGAAGATTACTTGCTGCGGTGCCTTCTGCGATCAAAAGCAAGATCCAATGTACAGAAGCAGGAATCAGCGGCACTCAGCAGGCTAGGTATTGGATTAAATAACCTTTAATTAGGTCCTACGCCGTTTCGGGGACGACACCCCGTCTTCAGGGACAAATCATACACATTAAAGGTTATTTAATCCAATACCTAGCCTGCTGAGTGCCGCTGATTCCTTCTTCTGTATATATATATATGTATATTAGAGATGAGCGGGTTTGGTTCGTCGAGATCCGAACCCCTCCCGAACTTCACGTATTTTACACGGGTCCGAGGCAGCCTCGGATCTTCCTGCCTTGCTCGGTTAACCCGAACGAGGCCGAACGTCATCATCCTGCTGTCGGATTCTCGCGAGATTCGTATTCCATATAATGAGCCGCGCGTCGCCGCCATTTTCACTCGTGCATTGGAGATTGAACGGAGAGGACGTGGCTATGTTCTCTGCCTGAAAAGCTCCATATCTGTGCTCAGGGTGCTGCAAATATCTGTGCTCAGTGTGCTGCAAATATCTACGTTCTCTGCCTGAAAAGCTCCATATCTGTGCTCAGTGTGCTGCAAATATCTACGTTCTCTGCCTGAAAAGCTCCATATCTGTGCTCAGTGTGCTGCAAATATCTGTGCTCAGTGTGCTGCATTGTGGGGACCACCAGTATATAATTATAGTAGTACAGTACAGTAGGAAATTGCTGTATCTTGCAGCTCCGTGTCAGACTCAGTTCTAGACAGTATCCTGATCATCAGTGCTCAATATCTGCTGCATTGTTGTGTGACCAGTATATACTATATATATTATATATAGTAGTACAGTGCAGCATTTTGGTGACCACCAGTATAGCAGTACAGTACAGTAGTCCATTGCTGTATCTTGGAGCTCTGTGTCACTTCAAGTATCCATATCTGTGCTGCATTGTCGTGAGCAGTATATATAGTAGTACAGTGCAGCATTTTGGTGACCAAAAGTATATAGTTGTACAGTACAGTAGGCCATTGCTGTATCTTGGAGCTCCGTGTCACTTCAAGTATCCATATTTGTGCTGCATTGTTGTGAGCAGTATATATAGTAGTACAGTGCAGCATTTTGGTGACCACCAGTATAGTAGTACAGTACAGTAGTCCATTGCTGTATCTTGCAGCTCCTTGTCACTTCAAGTATCCATATCTGTGCTGCATTGTTATGAGCAGTATATATAGTAGTACAGTGCAGCATTTTGGTGACCAACAGTATATAGTTGTACAGTACTGTAGGCCATTGCTGTATCTTGCAGCTCTGTGTCACTTCAAGTATCCATATCTGTGCTGCATTGTTGTGAGCAGTATATATATAGTAGTACAGTGCAGCATTGTGGTGACCAGTATACTACAGTACAATAGTCCAGTGCTGTTCTCGCTGCTCAGTGTCAGTTCTCCGTAGTATCATCAGTGCTCAGTAAAATCAGTGCTCAGTATAATCAGTGATTGATCAGTATAATCAGTTCTCAGTATAACCAGTGCGCTGTTAGACGTGCGCCCGTTTTCCGCCATTAGTGCATTGGGATTTAGACAATTGATGAAGTTATTGTGTCCCTGGTACAAAATCCCATCTAGATTCCACTTCACTAGGCAGGCGATAGCGAGATTTTACCAATTAATATCAGTGATTTATAATTAATTATTAATTACAGTGATCTTGCCAAATGACTCCAGTGATTTTGTCGTTTTCTTCCTGTGATTTGGACCAATAATACAATTGATTAGAACAAATAATTCCTGTGATTTTGTCATTTTCTTCCAGTGATTTGGACCAATAATACAATTGATTAGAACGAATAATTCCTGTGATTTTGTCATTTTCTTCCAGTGATTTAGGCCAATAATACCATTGATTAGAACAAATAATTCCTGTGATATTGAGGTGTTTGTGTCGCTTAGCTTAGCTATCCAGCGACCACAGTGCACCTCTTTTTCTCTTTTCTTTGCATCATGTGCTGTTTGGGGACTATTTTATTAAGTGCCATCCTGTCTGACACTTCCCTATATGTTCAGTAGTACTGCCATTTGATATATTTCCCGACATTACTGCCATTTAATTCCAGTGATTTTGACATTTTCTTCCAGTGATTTGGACCAATAATACCATTGATTAGAACAAATAATTCCTGTGATTTTGTCATTTTCTTCCAGTGATTTGGACCAATAATACCATTGATTAGAACGAATAATTCCTGTGATTTTGTCATTTTCTTCCAGTGATTTGGACCAATAATACCATTGATTAGAACGAATAATTCCTGTGATTTTGTCATTTTCTTCCAGTGATTTGGACCAATAATACCATTGATTAGAACAAATAATTCCTGTGATTTTGTCATTTTCTTCCAGTGATTTGGACCAATAATACCATTGATTAGAACAAATAATTCCTGTGATATTGAGGTGTTTGTGTCACTTATCTTAGCCATCCAGCGACCACATTGCACCTCTTTTTCTCTTTTCTTTGCATCATGTGCTGTTTGGGGACTATTTTTTTAAGTGCCATCCTGTGTGACACTTCCGTATATTTCCAGTGGTACTGCCATTTGATATAATTCCCGACATTACAGCCATTTAATTCCAGTGATTTTGTCATTTTCTTCCAGTGATTTGGACCAATAATACCGTTGATTAGAACGAATAATTCCTGTGATTTTGTCATTTTCTTCCAGTGATTTGGACCAATAATACCATTGATTAGAACGAATAATTCCTGTGATTTTGTCCTTTTCTTCCAGTGATTTGGACCAATAATACCATTGATTAAAACGAATAATTCCTGTGATTTTGTCATTTTCTTCCAGTGATTTGGACCAATAATACCATTGATTAGAACAAATAATTCCTGTGATATTGAGGTGCTTGTGTCGCTTAGCTTAGCCGTCCAGCGACCACAGTGCACCTCTTTTTCTCTTTTCTTTGCATCATGTGCTGTTTGGGACTATTTTTTAAGTGCCATCATGTCTGACACTGCAGTTCCACTCCTAGATGGGCCAGGTGTTTGTGCCACCCTCTTGGGTCGCTTAGCTTAGTCATCCAGAGACCTTGGTGCAAATTTTAGGACTAAAAATAATATTGTGAGGTGTGAGGTGTTCAGAATAGACTGGAAATGAGTGGAAATTATGGTTATTGAGGTTAATAATACTATAGGATCAAAATGACCCACAAATTCTATGATTTAAGCAGTTTTTGAGGGAGTTTTGAAAAAAATACCCGAATCCAAAACACACCCGAATCCGAACAAGAAATTTTCAGGGAGGTTTTGCCAAAACGCGTGCAAATCCAAAACACGGCCGCGGAACCGAATCCAAAACCAAAACACAAAACCCGAAAAATTTCCGGTGCACATCTCTAAATATATATATATATATATATAATTATTATTATTACTACAGCGCATCATTTACCCACCAGAACCCTGTATATCCTTATCCATTACTGATTTATCTAGCCCATTCTTAAAAGTAATGACAGAGTCTGCCATTACTACTCTCTCAGGCAGGGAATTCCAAATACGTATTGTCCTTACTGTGAAGAAACCTTTCCATCTCTGTGTGTGAAATCTCTCCTCTATCCTAAGCGGTTGTCCGCGTGTCTTTTGTGATGATCTTACCAAAAACAAATCCCCCATTAGCTTTGTGTATTGACCCATTATATATTTGTAAATGTTAATGTCCCCTCTCAATCTCCTTTTTTCCAGTGTGAACATGCCTAGCCTAGCAAGCCTTTCCTCATATTCTAGCGTCTACATCCCCTTGATCAATTTGGTCACCCGTCTCTGAACCTTTTCTAGTTCTAGGATATCCTTTTTGTAGTATGGTGCCCTTAATTGTGCACAGTAATCGAGATTGTGCCCTCACTAGTGATTTATATAATGGGAGTATAAGACACTCATCCCTTGCATCAATTCCCCGGTTTATGCATGCTAATACCTTGTTTGCCTTTTTTTGCTGCATTCCTGCTTTGGGTACTAATGCTAAATTTGTTATCTTTGTGAACACCTAAATCTTCTTCCAGTACAGAATCCCTTAGTTTTTCCTCATTTAGTATGTATGTAGTATTATTGTTCTTCTACCAAAGTACATTACCTTACATTTGTCTATACTGAACTTCATTCTCCATTTTGCTGCCCATGTTTACAGTTTAAATAAGTCGTTTATGAAGAGACTTAGCATTTCCCTCTGACTTTTTAACCTTACACAGTTTGATATAGTCTGTTAAAACTTAAACTGTACTCTCTAGACCTACTTCGAGATCATTTATGAAAATGTTGAAAAATAGTGGTACAAGTACAGACCCTTGTGGCACACCACTGAGTACTTCAGTCCATTTAGAAAAACTTCCATTTACCACCACTCGCTGCTCCCTTTTATCCAACCAATTTCTAACCCACATGCATATTGTGCTCTCTAGCCAAAGTTCTCTTAATTTGTAGATAAGTCTCATGTGAGGTACTGTATAGAAAACTTTAGCAAAGTCTAAAAAGATTACATCCTCCTCTTTACTCTGATCTAGGTTCGCACTAACTGTTTCATAAAAGTTAGTTTGACATGATCTATCCTTCACAAATCCATGCTGGTTCCTATTCATAACCTTATTGGTTTCAAGGAACTCCTGTATTCTATCCCTTAAAATACGTTCCAGTATTTTACCCACTATAGATGTAAGACTTACTGGTCTATAATTACTCGGTTCAGATTTACTTCCCTTTCTAAATATCGGCACTACTTCTGCTACACAGTATGTCAGTCTTTGGGAACCATGCCTGATGTAAGTGAGTCATTGAAAATCAAATATAGGGGTCTTGCTAATACGGAGTGTAGCTCCATCGGAACCAGGTGACTTATTAATGTTAATTTTTTTAATCAGTCACAGACTACTTCCTCACTTATATAAGCATTGAGCAGTGGGACATTATCATTGCTGAGGTTATGCATCAATACCGCCATCTGGTCCTCTCTTGTGAATACAAACGAGAAAACCTTGTTTAATTTTTCTGCTATGTCATTGTCGTCTTTGATTAGGATGCCCAACTTGCCTTTTAAAGGTCCTATGCTCTCTCTCTTTAATCTTTTGCTGTTGATGTATTTAAAAAAACTTTTGGGGGTTTGATTTACTTTCCTTTGCTATTAGCTTTTCCGTTTCTATTTTAGATGCTCTAATTTCTTTTTTGCATATTTGGTAACAATCCTTCTAGTACTGGAATGACTCCACATTTCCATCTGATTTATACTTTTTGAATGCTCACCTCTTTTTGGCCATTAGTTCCTTAATGTTTTTGTTAAGCCACATTGGTTTGGAACACAAAGTTCTTTTATTTGGCCGCAATGACTTCTGGATTGAAGATGGTAATTGATTATACGTCAGAAATTGAATAATCACTATAATGCAAACGGGACAAAACAATTACAAAGACTGAAGAATACAAGAAGATCAAATTTACACTGGGACATTTAATAATGCAATCGTTCAATCAATCTAATCATAGATATATGCATATTCCGAGAAAATTACATGATAAGAAAAACAGTGAAGTAGGTGAATAAGAATATGATTTTCAGTATCAGCTGCTACTTTTCTAAATATCCCTTATTTCAAAAAATGTCTCAATATTCACTGACAATTCTACTTTGGAGCTCAGCACATACAGCGCCACATTATTGCAGTGGGGAGTGGCTGTGGTATAACTATACTTGTTGCACAAGGGTTTGAGATCCTACAGCGCCAGAGTGTGGCAATGGAGACTGTGGCTTAACTGAACTTGTTACACAAGGGATTGAGATCCTGGGTTTCAGTTAATAAATGTCACTGTACTCCAATATGCCATGGTTATGTAGATAATTAAGGTTTCTTGGAATCTCTATCAAACAACTGTCTCTGTAGTAATTATCTCTTGGAAACAAAAAACTCAGTCTTTCTCTAATCACTCAGTGTCACAAATGGCATATCTGTACTGATTTACACTGTATTTAAACAAGGGTCACTCTGTGTGATCTTTAGTTAAGGGACTGGTTACACCCCTTCTCTCCATGGGGTCGTGAGTAGTGTGTGTGACAATGTACGATGCGGTTTAGCAATCACTCTCCAGCAGTCCGCCACAAGTTTGTTCACTCTCTCCCGAAGCTTGTCCCAGCGGTTTTAGAAGTATCCAAAATGGCTGTGGCGTCCATGCCTCTGCATAGGCCTGGTGGTGTCTGGTCCACAGCTATAGCGCCTCATGCCCGCTCTCCAAGTCCTCCACACTCACGGAATAAACCCACTTCCTGAACTCTGCAGTGCTGCTCTCTGCCGCCTTGTGTGACCACCAGGTTCATGCAAACTGTCCTGCTCCACACCTCGCCACACACCTGGCTCCTTCAATGGCCTCTCTTCAACTCTATGCGTCACCTCCCTCTTCTTCCCGCAAGGCACCACTTGCTCTTTAAATCTCTATGCAATCAAATACTGCCACCTCACAAAATGGGACACGGGATCTGGAACTGGTCTGTCCCTTAACTTCCACTGTGCCAGCCACACAAATCATTAGGTTGCAAACACTGTCTTTTTTATGTTAAAGGGGCATACACAACTGTCTCCAGGGTGCCACACATATATTTCTCATAAGTATTTACAATTAAAATACAGAGATTTACAAATTACTTATGTTAAGTCCTTTGTACCATTTCTATATGCAGTGCTGGCCGCTGTGCAGTTAACAGCAGACAGCGCTGTGTAGTGGGAGAGGCATCCTCTGTGTGGCCTGCCCTGTGTGTCATGTAGGAAAAGCAGTGTATTGGCAGGCATTGGAGGAGGTCATTGGGCAGTGGAGTGCTGTTGTATGGGGAGTGTAGGCTGGCTGAAACGATGAAGACTGATGAACCATCCCCTTCCCCCCACACCTCACTCTGTCTCTCTCCTCTACCTGGCGTAATTAATATAAGAGGATCTACCTGGCATAATTAGTATAAGTGGATCTACCTGGCATAATGTGTGTAAGGGGCTCTACCAAGCATAATGTGTGTACGGGGCTCTACCAGGCGTAATATGTGTATGGGGCTCTGCCTTGCATAATGTGTGTAAGGGGCTGTACCAGGAGTAATGTGTGTAAGAGGGTCTATCAGGCATGTGTATAAGGGACTCTACCAGGCATAATATGTATAATGGGCTCTACATGGTGTAATCTGTATAGGGGCACAGGTGCTCTACATGGCGTAACATGTGTAAGGAGCACTACTGTGCAGTGTAATGCGAATAACGGACATTACTTTGTGTGTTGTAATGTGACTAATGGATACTACTGTGCGGTGTAATATGACTAATGGATATTACTGTGCGGTGTAATGTGAATTGGTACTATTCTGTGGCCATGCCCATTCTCCATGAAGCCACACCCCTATATATTTTAAATATGGAGGAGGGGGACACCAATTCTCTTCCTGGCACAGAGCACCAAAATGCCTAGTTACGTCTCTGCTGTATACAGTATATGTTTATATGTATGTATGTGTAAGGTACTCTTGTCACATATACTTGTGTGTGTCTACTGGGTGTATATGTGAAAAATCCTGTGTTTGCCCCTGCACTACACCAGCCATGCTCCCCATAGTGTGCTATAAAGTAATTTTAAAAATATATTTGTTATATGTGATTAATTGGCATTAAACTAAAGAATTAAGTATTCTAAATAATGCTTAAAATAAAGTGGTTTACATAACTGAGGAATTATAGTGCATTGATACAATTAATAAAAAATGCAATGCAGTACTGTAAGTACACCAAATGTGTACACACAGAGCATGTAACCTGTTCTACAGCACTATATACCTGGCATAAATAAGTGATATGTTTAAATCCTACTCATTATTATATCATTTCACAGCAGTTAGATAACAGATGTAAAACTGCATGATCAACATTATTCATACCCCCTGCCTGCCTTTCTCCTCAACCCACACACACTCGCAAACATCTTAAGCTGCAGCATTTTCTAACACCTGTCATACTATAACTATTGACAAGAAAGCTTGGTAAAAAGGGGAGGGTTACTCCCAAATAAACCTTCCAAGGTTCTACTGTATTTCAAGATCTGCTGTGTGTTGTAAATTCTCCATTATTTTAAATGGACACAACCTTTAAATACCTTTCAATCAAAGGCATAACAATAGCCAAGGCTATAAAGTTCAGCTGCCCAGAGAGCGCTGCCTCAGAGGAGAATATCTGCCTTATATAGTAGAAACATCATATGACTATGGCTTCATGGCTTTTATTCAGGCAGCTTTGTGATTGGAAAAGATAACATGAGCATATATATAATTCAGATTAACGTGCCAGATTGCTAGTAATGCAATTCAGGGACGTAAATTCATTCCAGTCGCTCGGAGGCAAATTGGAGTTTGGTGCCCTCCCCAACCCTTAAAAAAGGGAAAACAAATATAGTGTGTGTGAATGTGTGACAATGGACGGTGGGTCAGGGCAGAGGCGGATTTACCGCTAGGCAACCTAGGCATTGGCCAAGGGCCCGGTGGGTCTCAAGGGGCCCATGGTCAGGCCCCCTGAAATCCGGCTCTGATCTGTGGTCCCAGGCATTAGGCAGACTATGCAGGCATGTATGGCTCCACGCTGTAAGGGAGCCATAGACAAGCCAACTGCTGCCACCACCGCCGTCAGGGGGGAGCTCCTGGCATTAATGTCTTCAAGGGTCACTCACAGCTTGGACAGGAGTGGCATCGAACCCGGGCTCCAAGAACCGGTGGTAGAGGAGGAAGAAGTGGTGAGATGGTGGCTAGCTACCTGCAGCTGCTGTGCGGTCAGCCTCCGGGGACCTGGCTCGCTACCTGCAGGTGCTGTGCGGTCAGCCTCCGGGACCTGCAGTAGAGGAAGAAGTAGTGTTGTGGTGAGACACCGGCTCGCTACCTGCAGGTGCTGTGCGGTTGGGCTCCGGGAACTTGTAGTAGAGGAGGCAGGCGGGAGGAGCGCTGGGGTAAGATGCCAGCTGGCTGTGCACCTTGGGCTCTGGGGACAGGTGCTAATGGTGTAATTAGAAATGCTGCTGGCTGGGGTGAGTGGTTGGCTGCAGATGCTGTGCACTGCAGCTCGTGTTCCACACCGAGGCTGCTGGAAGTAATTGGAATTAAACCTTTTTCAGTGCTGTTGTGTGAATGGAGTGAGGCACAGTGTGTGTGTGGGGCATGATAAAGCTAAATATTTATCTTACTTAAAACCCTTTAAGAGGTCTAAGAACACAGTACGCTATTGGCGTACGGAATACCGTAAGGGTACGCATGTTGCGTAACAATCGCTTAGCCGTAGTCGAGACGCTCAAGCGTCACGTTCGCTCACGGCCAAGAGATCACAGGCAGGCACGCTATTGGCTGCCGACTAACGTAATGATACGCTATTAGCGTAGCGGACGCTCTGGACCACGAGGAGATCACAAGCGGCGCTGACGCTCACAGTGTAAAACCTTTATATCTATACCATAAAACAATGTATTATGCAGTAAACCTTGGTGTAGTGATAGGGTGTAGATGTGACACAGTGTAACCTTATTAACTTAAAAGCTGTTCGAGCGTCTCCGACGCTCTGAGAATACTTAGAAATATAAGAAATACACAGATACCGATCTTAGGTTCTAACACCTTCTATGAACGTTCTATTTGCAAAAGAATAATACAATACAAGTCATACACTACCAATATAACATAGACTAACTAACCAGATAACTACATATGAAATACAATACAATATAATTACGTTTAAGGGAAAATGAGAGAGAAAGAGGAGAGGAGAGAGAGAGAGAGATATGGCTCACAATAACAATAAAGACAATATGATTGCGGAGAAAACTTACGCACAAAGGGAACGATCGCATGCGCCTTTCTGAATATCCAGCTCCCGATTATCAGTGATGAGAACCGTTGAAGAGAGTGAGCTGGATCAGATCGGCTTGTCTATTTATGCCCCACACACAATACAATACAATGGTCCCTACAATCTCATTGTTCATTGGACACAGGAATTCGTCTTCGCTTTATAACAAAAGGTCATAGGTTGATTCATACAGGTGGGCTGTGACTATTTCCAACTGCTCAGGTGGGTGGGAAACTAGGTTTCCCGCCGCATGGATAAGTGAGTGCAAATAATAGTAAAAGTACATAAACTTCTTATGTCCATAACTATTCGCACGAGCGATTAATCCGCTTCAAACCAACACCGGAATATTGCTAATTAAATACTCTTCCGATGGATACTAAACACCACTGTATAACCCTTGTCTGACCCTTCGTATCAAACAAAGAGGGATCTCTTTGTTCATGAACATGCTACATTAACTAAACTTTCAGATTCTATCAAAGGGACCATAATCTACAAAATACATTATATGGTTAAAATATGTAACGATCGAGTCGCACGCTAGGCGCACATAAACTCTACCGTAAATGCGCATACCGTGCGCCTGCGGGTGCACGTAACAGCGGGTATGCGTACGCACAGGAGAGCGCACGCATGCGCAGCGCGGACCTGTATGAGGTGCAAATATGGCAGTGTGCATCATGATATTTTTCTGACTTTGACAGTCCACCCTTTGGCAGTCACCAATAACTGCCACTTCCTAAAACATTTCAAAAAGAGAAAAATATATGTCATGTGTAAATACATTTCTATGGTTGGGTAGGGGAGGAGAGGAGAAGGTGAGAAAAGGGTATGACCTAGTGAGATAGCAGAAGCATGTGTGTATGAATCCATGTTTGGGGGGTCATGTATCATCGTGCCGTACGTGTTGTAAATCAAGCTTCGAGGTATTGCGAAGTATACATTTGAATTCCTTCTTATCCCGCGGTACGGGTCTGTGGATGGGCTGTCAAACGTTACCGAGCTCTTTTCGGCTTTTGGTTGCAACAAAATGGGGGAGCACATTTTAGTTGATGATACATGAATGGGGGGGAATATGTGATTGCTGATATCTGTGCCTGTATTCCCTATCGACTATGTGTGTCATTACCTGAAGGTTGTAGAGATGAAGATAAAGAACAATTATGGTAAATGCAGTGGTATTCTATGTCAGGTTAATGAACATTTGTCGGTTGAAGTCTTGTCTGGTGTCTGTTGAATGCAGTCTTCTTTGGGCTTTTGCCAAAAAGTGTGGGCAAAAAGCTTTGTCAATGTCCATAGACTTACAAAAGTGTTGGGCTAGCGTAAATTTAAAATTTCTAGGGAAACTGGGGGTCTATGGCATAGTTCATCAATTATCTGTGTATAAGGTTGTCAAAACTTCTTCTTTCATCAATCTGTTGTCTGTATACAGGATCGTCAAATTCCTCGTCCAAGTGGGTCTTTTTACCTTGGAGAAAACGGAAAAACAGGTGAAAGAAACGGACCGTATAATCGCATTTTCATCACATCATTGTCTCTACCGTTGGGTCATAAATCAAATCCATTGGAATAACAATTTCCTCACTCCTTAGACTCATTACCCTGGTACTACGTTTGCACTTCGTTAAAGCCTGAACGCATCTAAATATCAAGCCAATCGTTATGACGACACCCAAGATACATAGGAGAAACTTCCCTACATCCATTATGACTCCTTGAGCCCATTCTCCTAAACCAGAGAACCAATTTCGCGGGTTCAACCATGACACCCAACCAGTCAGCTCATTACCCACAGCAGCAAGGGTGAGATTGTGTCTCCTGCGAAATTCCCACTTTAATTGGAGAATATCGTCCATCTTTTGGTCTATGACCTCGACCGGATCCTCGGTACTATTCGTAATATATGTGCAGCATTTCACGCCGTACTGCGTTGCCAGTGTGACACAATATCCACCTGTCACTGCTGTGAGATAATTAAGAACCATTCTATGCTGAACCAGTTCTGTTTTATAAGCTTGAAGCTCTCTTCCAGTATACCTAAAAGTGTCATCATACATTTCTGTGATATTGTCTAGTAAATTTGCAAGCGCAGAGATATACCTATAGTTCAGCACTCCTCTAGCGGTGCGAGTGAAATCTAGCGCAAGTAGAACCTGAATCCCGGTGGATTCATGGATCATGTCAGAGGCCGAATGCTCTGTCCTTTCTGTCAGTTGCCTTTTAACTACGTGCTCGTAATGGGTGTGAGTATAAGGAGCTTGGGCACCACGGTGTATATCTTTCATTTTGGCATGTGATACAGTCATTACTTCAGGCAGTACTTTTCCAATATAACACAATCCTTCAGAGTTTGGGGCAAGCCACTTATACGCCTTCCTCCCGCATATGAAATATGCATCATCGGGAAGAACATATGGGACGGAGTAGGACATAACCATATTACACATCTTCCATGTGAAATCTCCTAACCCTAATTCTCCCATCTGTCTAGTACACGTATCAGTTTGTATGATATGTGCACAGTATCCTGGTGATACCTCTCCAACTGTTAGGGTCTCCTGCCCTGTGCTGCCACGTCATCATGGCAACCGGGAGACAAGTGCTAGCGGAGTAACCTGAGCGCAGCTGATACTCCGGTTCGGGTCTTTTGCTGTGCAGTGGTTATAGGCTCTGTGCACGGCAGGGGATCCGGTGCTGGTTTTTGTGCTCACAGTCTGTGAGGTCTGAGTGGGGCGTGGACAGCACCTGCTTTATAAGGCCTCTTCTCAGGGTAAGCAGATGCTGCTGAATCTTTGTTGGTTAGTCAGTTCCTGAAAGTTAACCAGTACTGTGTAGCTTTGTATTTGTTTGTTGCTTACTGCAAATAGGCCTGGGGATTTGGTATTACACTCTGCCAATCCAGACCTAGCAGTAAGACTGGAGTCAGTCGTTTAGCTTGCTGGGGTTCTGTTACTACTCTGTGAACTTAGCAAGTTTGCGGCTGTATTCTAAGACTTGCCTGTCTAATCCTGTCTCACTGTGCTAGGTGTCAGGGGTCAGTTTAGTGGCAGTAAGCTGAACCTGTGCACTGCAAGTGAGAATTAGGATTGTGGAGACTCTCCTTGTGTCTATCATTCCATCTCTGACCAAGGAGTTTACTGCCACACCCGTTGGTAACCCTTTAGGGTTTTGCTGTTGCCCTTAGCAACAGCATTTCGGGTTCTCTACGTATTAAAACACAACATCTTGCTTTTCCCATCTGAGCAGTTCTAATACAAGGGAGATACCCAGTTCCTTAGCCTCTGGGCTTCTCTGTTCACTTTGTGTGTATTTTGTTACCCTATCACCTTCTGTGTACGTTATGTCATATTCCCCAGTCTGTCTGTGAGTCCATTTGTTTTGCATAACAGTTCAAACACCAGTACATTCCTGCAGGCACTGGAGTGCATAACAGTTCTGACACCAGTACTTTCCTGCAGGCACTGGTGTGCGTAACATATTCAGCAGCCTAATACTCCTGTTGAAATTTTGTGGGAATATGGAGCATACCCCTCAAAATACGTTGCAACAGGTGGTCGATCAGGTGCAGGTCCTGACTCGACAATTTAATGATTTGTCCATTAAAATGCACACCTCCCTGGCTGCTGGCGGAGCTCCCGCAGCAGCAGCACCTGTAGGGGTTAAGGAGCCGAAAGTAAATCTGCCGGATCGTTTTTCTGGAGATCGCTCGCAGTTCTTTTGTTTCAAGGAGAGCTGCAAGCTATACTTCCGGCTTAGGCCTCAGTCTTCTGGGTCGGAGATTCAGCGGGTGGGCATACTGATTTCCTTGCTACAAGGAGACCCTCAGGTCTGGGCATATGGGTTGCAGCCTGACTGTCCGTCGCTTAAAAGTGTTGATGCTTTTTTTACGGCACTGGGCATGTTGTATGATGACCCTGACAAGACGGCCTCAGCCGAGGCTCAGATTTCGATCCTTAAGCAAGGGCGAAGGCCAGTTGAGGTTTACTGTACGGAGTTTTGGAGGTTGGCCCATGATACCCAGTGGAATGAACCAGCCCTGAGACACCAGTACCGAAGAGGTCTTTCTAACCAGATAAAGGACCAACTGGTACAATATCCCTTGCCTGATAGCTTGGATCAGCTCATGCAGTTATCCATCCGGGTGGATAGACGGCTGAGAGAGCGTAGGCTTGAAAGGGAGACTGAGATTTCCTTCCTTCCCAAGGGAACCTCAGACTCTGAGGAATTTTCCGAGGAGCCTATGCAGATTGGGGCTACCCGCCTCTCCTCGCGTGAGAAGACGCGGAGGAGACAGCAGGGGTTGTGTTTGTACTGTGGGAATAAAGGTCATGTGGTAGTATCATGCCCAGAAAAGCCGGAAAACTTCAGGGCCTGAGGGTGATGGGAAATATCCTGTCAGGCCAGAAGTCAGAATTTCCCAAGAAGACTTTTATCATTCCGGTGACCTTGAAGATCCTCGGTCAAACTGTCAAGACTGAGGCCTTTGTGGACAGTGGGGCCGACGGGGTTTTTATGGACCGCCAATTCGCCCTGAAACACTCTGTTCCCTTAGTACCCTTGGCATCGGAAATTGAGATTTGTGGGTTAAATGGGGAACCATTATCCCAAGGTAAAATTACCTCTTGCACTAGCCAGATTTCTTTGTTTATTGGAGCCACACACTCTGAAAAATTGTCCTTTTATGTGACTGTCTGTACTTTTGCCCCATTGGTGTTGGGGTTACCCTGGTTAAGGGCCCACAATCCTCAATTTGACTGGGTCTCTGGGGAGATTCTTAGTTGGGGTACTGATTGTTTCAGGAGTTGCTTGAGCCTTCCAGTCAGGCTCTCGCAGCTAAGTTTGCCAGGATTGCCAGGGTGTTATGCAGATTTTGCGGACGTGTTCTCCAAAAAAGTTGCAGAGGTACTACCTCCCCATCGCCCCTATGACTGTGCCATTGATTTGTTGCCAAATGCTAAGCTTCCCAAGAGCAGGTTGTACTCCCTGTCACGTCCTGAGACTCAGGCTATGGCAGAGTACATTCAGGAGAACTTGGCTAAGGGATTTATCAGACCTTCACAGTCTCCAGTTGGGTCGGGGTTCTTCTTCGTGGGTAAAAAGGACGGTTCGTTGCGACCCTGCATCGACTTCAGGGAATTGAACCGTATCACGATTAAAAACTCATACCCACTGCCTCTCATTTCGGTCTTGTTTGACCAGCTTCGTACTGCCACCATTTTTTCTAAGATTGACCTACGCGGTGCGTACAATCTAATCCGAATAAGAGAGGGGGATGAATGGAAGACTGCCTTTAATACCCACTCAGGGCATTATGAATATTTGGTGATGCCTTTTGGGCTCTGTAATGCCCCGGCAGTCTTCCAGGATTTCATGAATGATGTGCTCAGGGAATATTTGGATAGATTCTTAGTTGTATACTTAGATGACATCCTAATCTTCTCCCATTCCCTGGAGGAACATCGGAAGCATGTACGCTTAGTCCTCCAGAAACTCAGAGACCACCGGCTTGGGGCGAAGCTGGAGAAGTGCGAATTTGAAGTTCAGCAAATCGCATTTCTAGGATATATTATCTCCCCAGAAGGTTTCCAAATGGAGGGTTCCAAGGTACAGGCAGTCCTGGATTGGGTGCAGCCCACTAGTTTGAAGGCGCTTCAGCGTTTCCTGGGCTTTGCGAATTTTTATAGACGATTTATCGCTGGATTTTCGTCTATAGTGGCGCCCTTGGTGGCACTCACTAAGAAAGGGGCGGATGTTGCTCACTGGTCTTGTGAGGCTAAAGCGGCTTTTGCCCGTCTCAAAAGGGCATTTGTTTCGGCCAAGGTGCTACGACACCCAGATCCAGAGCGTCCTTTTGTGGTGGAGGTGGATGCCTCTGAGATGGGTATTGGGGCAGTGCTTTCTCAGATGGGAGTGTCTAATAATCGCCTTCATCCCTGTGCTTACTTTTCCCATAAATTTTCGCCTGCCGAGATGAATTATGACGTGGGTAACCGGGAATTGTTGGCTATTAAGGATGCACTCGAAGAGTGGAGACACTGGCTTGAGGGGGCTAAGTTTGTGGTCTCAATTCTCACTGACCATAAGAATCTGGCATATTTAGAGTCAGCGAAGCGTCTCAATGCCAGGCAGGCACGATGGGCTTTGTTTTTTGCTCGCTTTAATTTTTTGATAACATATCTCCCTGGGTCAAAAAACATCAAGGCTGATGCGCTCTCGCGGAGTTTTTCTCCAATCCAGGAGACCACAGAGGAGCCGTTGCCCATTGTTTCCCCATCATGTATTAAAGTGGGCATTACCCAGGACCTCTTATCATTAGTCCTTAGAGTACAGGAGCAGGCTCCTCCAGACCTTCCGGTAGGTCTTTTGTTTGTGCCTCCTAGGTTAAGACAGCGAGTGTTCCTGGAATTCCATGCCAAGAAGTCGGCAGGTCACCCGGGTATTGCCAGAACTCGGGAGTTGCTATCTAGGGCGGTGTGGTGGCCCTCGGTGGCTAAGGATGTGGATCAGTGGGTTCGGGCATGTGACATCTGTGCCCGAAATAAGACTCCTAGAGGGGTTCCTGTTGGCCCATTACATCCACTCTCTATCCCATCTAAGCCATGGACCCACATTTCAATGGATTTTGTGGTGGACTTGCCCAAATCCTCGGGGATGACAGCCATCTGGGTTGTCGTTGACAGGTTTTCGAAGATGGCGCACTTCGTTCCACTGGTTGGGCTGCCATTGGCCAGACGCCTGTCTGAATTATTTATGCTGCATGTTGTGCGTCTCCACGGGTTGCCACTTGATGTGGTCTCTGACCGCGGATCCCAGTTTGTGGCCAAATTCTGGAGGGCATTTTGTTCCGATCTCCAGATTTCTGTCAGCTTGTCGTCAGGCTACCATCCGCAGTCTAATGGGCAGACTGAAAGGGTGAACCAGTCCTTGGAGCAGTTCCTCAGGTGTTATGTCTCCAAGTGTCAGACTGACTGGGTTGCTCATCTGTCCATGGCGGAGTTTGCCTATAACAACGCGGCTCACTCTGCTACAGGGATCTCTCCCTTCCTTTGTGTGTATGGGCATCATCCTAAGGCCAATTCTTTTGACCTCCTGTCCACCGGTCTCCCACCCTTTAGCTCAAGTACCTCTCCTACCGTTAAAGGGAATGGTACTAGCCCTGATTTGCTATGGTCTTGAGGTACTTGAGAGCATACCCAACAATCTGTCTGATTTAACACTTTACCCACTAAGGAGTGATAGTCACTCAATGGATGCCGGTCCATGTGGATATTAAAACTGGATTGGCATTTCTTGATGCACCCATCCTCAACTACATTGTCACAGAGCCTACAGATACAGTTTTCTTCAGCTAACAATCCTTCACAATTCCTTCTATTGTCAATGCTATCGGATCGTTTTCTGATACTCGCCTTTACTTGTTGATTAAGTTGTTCTTGGAAAACTACGCCTCCATCTTTGTCATCAGAACCCATTCCAGAACCTCTCTCGACCTCCATGTACTCTCGCCGGAACAGACTGCTCTGGTCAACATCATGGTCAACAGGAAAATCCGGATCACAGTCTCTTGGGGCAAGTCCATCTTATAGGAGGAAACGGAGAAGAATGAGAAGGGGGAAAGAAATAATTTGAGGGAGATGGGATGGGAAGTTTGGAGAAAAACAAAAAAAAGGAACAGGGAATCGACAACTGCTTTTGGTCTTATGATTTTCAATGCTCAGGTGCCGCCTCAGTCCTCCTGAAACAGACACTCCAGTGATACAACTTCCTCTACCGTCTGTTCTTTATCACGGGACCTCTCTGGATCAGCAACCTTCTTACAATGGGACGAATGAACCCAAGTCTCTCTCTCGGCAACCTTCAATGCTGTAGTGCTAGTCAATAAGACCTGGTATGGTCCTTCCCATCTGTCAATAAGGCAACCTGAGCGTAGAAAATTCCGTATCATTACATAATCCCCAGGTTCAATGTCATGACAATTACTATCTGGTAAATCAGGAATCACTAACTTCAAATTATCATTTTGATTCCTTAGCTGTTTACTCATGTTAACCAGGTACTTTACAGTCACTTCATTGTTACACTTCAAATCATCCTGAGGGTTAATCATAACATGCGGTTGTCGACCAAATAAGATCTCAAAGGGAGACAGATTAAGAGGGGACCTGGGAGTGGTTCTGATGCTGTATAGTACAATGGGTAAAGCTTCTGGCCATGTCAATCCTGTCTCTGCCATAACTTTGCTCAGTTTATTTTTAATAGTGCTGTTCACTCTTTCCACCTTCGCACTCGCCTGGGGGCGGTATGGAGTGTGCAGCTTACTATCAATTCCCATTAACTTACACATTCCTTGAAAGACATCACCTGTAAAATGGGTACCCCTATCACTTTCAATTATTCTAGGGATACCGTATCTACATACAAATTCCTGCACAATTTTCTTAGCAGTAAACATAGCGGTATTTGTGGCCGCAGGAAATGCTTCGACCCAATTTGAGAATACATCTATACAAACAAGTACATATTTCAAATTTCGACAAGGGGGTAATTGTATAAAGTCAATCTGTATTACCTGAAAAGGGCCGCCTGTAGGTGGGACATGAGATGGTTCTGTTGGTATTGCCTTTCCGATATTCTTCCTCAAACAGGTAAGGCATGACATTGCTCTTTTACCTGCATGAGATGAAAATCCTGGGGCGCACCAATATGCTCTTACCAACTTACACATTCCCTCCTTGCCCAGATGAGTCAGCCCGTGTGCTGCCTCAGCTAAACATGGAAGGTATGCTCTGGGGGCCACTGGTTTACCTTGTCCATCCGTCCAGAGTCCTGAGGACTCCTGGCCATATCCTTTTGCCTTCCAGACTGCCTTTTCCTGTGTGGAACACAAATTTTGCATTTCACACAACTTTTGTGTGTTGATGGTATTAAATACCATCAATTGTGTGGTGTCTGTCTGTCTGGGGGTACCAGCTGCCAACTTAGCAGCTTCGTCTGCTCGGCTGTTACCAAGTGATACTGGGTCCTGGCTATATGTGTGTGCTTTACACTTGATAACAGCCACTCTGTCGGGTTCCTGTATCGCTGTTAGAAGCCTTTTGATGTGAGCTGCATGCGCTACCGGTGTACCAGCTGCCGTCATGAAATTTCTGAGGCGCCATAGGGCTCTGAAATCATGGACTACCCCGAATGCGTATCTAGAGTCGGTGTAGATATTGGCTGACTTGCCCTTAGCCAATTCACATGCTCTGGTTAGGGCGACCAGTTCAGCAACCTGGGCTGAGTGAGGTGGGCCTAGCGGTTCTGCTTCTATGGTGCCTTGGTCATCTACGACTGCGTATCCAGTACACAAGTCTCCCGAGTCTGACTGTCTGTGACAACTACCGTCAGTGTAGAAAGTAAGATCTACATCTTCCAGTGGGTTGTCACTGATGTCAGGCCTTGCCGTGAAATTTTGGGTCAAATATTCCATACAATCATGCATGTCATCTTTTGTATTAAATCCTCCTTCCCCACCACTCTCATCCTCCACCCTTTGTGCCTGTCCAGGCACACCTGGGAGATATGTTGCAGGATTTAATGCACTGCATCTCCTTATGGTGATGTTTACGGGGGCCATTAGTGCCAATTCCCATCTTGTAAACCGCGCTGATGAGACGTGTCTGGTTTGGGCAGAATTTAGCAAGGCTGACACTGCATGTGGTGTATGAATTGTGAGGTTGTGACCTAGCACTACATCTTCGCTTTTCGTTACTAGCAATGCTATCGCAGCAACGCTTCGCAAGCATGTGGGGAGGGATCGCGCTACCGTATCTAGCTGAGCGCTGTAGTATGCTACCGGCCTGCTGGCATCACCGTGCTTTTGGGTTAGGACGCCTGCCGCGCAACCAGCACTTTCTGTTCCGTACAGCTCAAAGGGTTTCCCATAGTCTGGCATACCTAATGCTGGCGCCTGCGTTAGGCACTGTTTGAGTTTCTCAAATGCCATCTCGGATTCGTCTGTATGCGAAATCCGATCAGGTTTGTTTGATGAGACCATCTCCTGCAAAGGTAATGCTAGAATGGAAAATCCTGGGATCCAGTTACGGCAATACCCACACATTCCTAAAAACGTTCTGATCTGTTGCTGGGTTTGTGACAGAGTCATGTCTCTAATTGCTTGGATTCTATCAGCGGTCAGGTGTCTCAGTCCTTGTGTTAGACAGTGTCCTAGATATTTTACTTTAGTTTGGCATAATTGCAATTTGTCTTTGGAAACCTTGTGTCCTGTGTCTGAAAGATGAAACAGGAGCTGTTTCGTATCCTTCAGGGACGCTTCCAATAAATCTGAACACAGTAGTAAATCATCCACGTACTGTATCAATATTGATCCACTCTCTGGTTGGAAAGACTGTAAACAATCATGCAAAGCATGGGAAAATATACTTGGACTGTCTATGAAACCTTGTGGTAATCGAGTCCATGTGTATTGGACTCCTCTGTATGTAAATGCAAACAAATATTGGCTGTCAGGATGTAGGGGTACCGAAAAGAAAGCGGAGCAGAGGTCAATAACAGTGAAAAATTTCGCAGTGGGAGGGATCTGCATAAGGATGACAGCTGGATTTGGCACTACGGGGAACTGACTCTCAACTATTTTGTTAATCCCCCTTAGATCCTGCACTAGCCTGTAACCCCTCCGCCCACTCTTTTTCACAGGGAAGATGGGACTATTGGCAGTGCTGGATGTTCTTACCAGAATGCTCTGTTGTAGCAAGCGCTCTATTACGGGATACACTCCTAACTCCACCTCTGGCTTCAGAGGGTATTGTGGGATTTTTGGAGCTATCCTACCATCTTTTACTTGCACAACTACCGGAGCTACATTTGCCATTAATCCAGTGTCTTGTCCATCTTTTGTCCAAAGTGACTCTGGTATCTGGGATGTCATTTCTTCTACTTGGGATGGAGTCCTATTTGTCATAACGGTATGTGTCATTAATTTTGATGGGGAGTCTAACATGTCTCGCACTTCCTGAGCGTGATTCTCAGGTATGTCCAAGAATACACCTTCAGGAGTACAATAAATGACGCACCCCATTTTACACAATAAGTCTCTTCCCAGGAGATTAGTCGGTGCCGATGCAGCCAGCAAAAAGGAATGCTTGGTATGTAAAGGCCCTATTGTAATCTCTGCTGGTTTGCTAACAGGGTAATGCTGGACTACTCCCGTTACTCCCATGGCTGGAATTGTCTTACCAGTGGTTCTCATGCCCACTGTCGAATTTATCACTGATTTGGCCGCCCCCGTATCTACAAGAAAGTTTAATGTTTTACCAGCTACGTCAATTGCAATTTCGGGTTCACTTCCAAGGCTTGCAATCAATTTTACTGGCTGCAGATTACAGGTATGGCCACACCCCTATTGGGTATGGTGACCACCCTGAATCCCACTGGCAGCAACTACTTGTGAAGGGGTTAACTGGGAACTGCCAGAAGCTTGCCAGTCTCCTTTTGGGGGATATCTTTTTGTTTCCCCTGCATGTGGCTCATAACTCCGTCTCTGCGGGCCCTGATCCCAATGTCGTGTGTCATGTCGTGGTCTAGGGGGTTGGTATGATTTTTGTGAATTTTTCACTCTACAGTCTCGTGCCATGTGTCCCTGTCTATGACAAGAATAACAAGTTACCACATTTGACTTACCCACAGGGTTTGGTGATTTATACAAAGGCTGCCTTGTGGTCAGGGCCTGTATACTTACGGCCATTAACTTATCACCTTGTAATTCCCTGTGTCTGGTGATATTCCGATCGTGATCAATAGCTGCCTCTCTCAAAGTAGCCACCGACAGACCTCGCCAACATGGTTGCGTGGTCTGTACCCTTGTCTTTAATGCTTTTTTTAAACCATCCATTAGCACAGATACTGCTACTTCTCTATGATTTATGTTGGTTTTAATGTCCTCTATGCCTGTGTATTTAGCCATATCTAGTAATGCCCTGTGAAAATATTCTGCAGCTGTTTCTGACTCCTTTTGTTTAATGGAGAAAATTTTGTTCCATTTAACTACAGCTGGAAAATACTCTTTTAACTGTAAATTTATTCTTTTTACATTGTCTTGGTTGTACACATCTGTAAGGGGTACATCCTGATCCAATCCACAGTCAGCTAAAAATTGAGCTGAGTCGACATTGGAGGGTAAACATGCCCTCAGCAATATCTGCCAGTCTTTGTTATTGGGCTCTACAGTGTTCCCTAGGTCTCTGATGTATTTCTGGCTAGCAACTAGATCTTTTCTAGGATCAGGGAATTCAGACACTATGGTTCTTAATTCCATTCGGGAAAATGGGCTGTACATGGCAATGTTTCTGATAGGAGTGACTCCTGTAGTGTCAGTTTTCCCATTTGGCACAGCTATTACCCTAACGGGATTAAGCCTAACAACATCATTCTGAGTAGATTCTACAGCCTGTGGTGAAATGGTTTCAGCATAGTGTAAGGTGCCGTACTTACCCATTGATACGACCTCACCTGTCCCTCCGCTAGGGGCCTTTGCTACTAATCTTAAGGGTTGGGCCGTGCCTACTGTTGTTTCTGATAAGGTGGCTGCTAGAGAGAGCGCCGATATTGTTGCCGATTCGTCCTCTTGATCACACTCCTGGGCAAAGTTTAAAACAGGGTACAACTTGCACGGGTTAATATTTGCATTGGTTAACTTATTAACATTATCTTTAACATTTATACAGTTGCTAAGTGTTTGTTTGTTACACCCTAGTGCGTCATTCTCCGCAACCAATTTCTCTCCTGATATATATGGTGGCGGCGGTGCCGTGGCTATCAGTTTCCTGATAGGGTTAGATCCCGCCGCCTGAGCCAATCCTCTCTGTATTTCACCCTCCTGTTGCCATAACTGCAAATAATCATAATGTTTGATCCGTCTCTTTGTTGATTTAATGAGACATATCCTCCTCCGTAGATTCAGTAACACATCTGGGCTAAAGCTGCCTACTCTTGGGAACTTCTCCCCGTCATGTACCGTCATTCTCTCCCATTCATCACATAAAACCTCTGTGTGTGAACCGTATTTTTCACACATTACATACCTTGCCGACCCGATTGGTCGGTTTACTGAATCAACCCGAACCGAGGTTGATCGCCCCCTACCTGAACAATTGGCCCCCATACCTGCAGGTGTTGCTTTCTTCAGCGAACCCTTACAAAAACCAAAATGTTCAAGATAGGCTGACGGTGGCGGTTTACCGAGTACCCCACTCACTCGCCCACGCCGACCAATACGACCTACACACTGCCCTAGTGCTGGCGTACTCGACCCAGGGCCCCTGCGACCTGAACCTCTATTTACTGGAACATGTGAGGGTGATCCGCAGAGCACTTACTCTTTCCAGTAACTATTGGTTGCTGGATAGTTCCTTAGTGACCAGCGAACTTCCCTTAAAATAAAAAAATTACACAAATCACGTTAGAATGTACAAATAGCGTTTATGACCCCTTTCGTACACAAATGGCACTAGGTCAGATTACTAACTAATGCACACAATTACGTGCGGTACAATCGTTCAGTACATAAGCAACTAATCTTATGTACGGAGCGACCAACGGAATCGAAAATTACGGCTGCGAATTCCTTCAGCCAGAGCTTTTATGGCCTATATGGGTTCCGCACCAACCCTTCTTGGTGTTGTGCTACTTTTCTCTATAGCGGACTTCTTAGTCTGCTGTACCTAGACCTCCTGGTCTGTTCCGGACCTCCTGGTCTGTGCTACAGTAGACCTCCTGGTCTGCTATACTCTAATGCTCAAATTTTATGTTTAACAAGGGATGCCTCCCTAGCCACCATGTACGTCACTTACATGCATGTACCTCACGAGAACTCGACTTCTTGTGGTTCAACCTCAAAAATTGTAGAACTTATATAATTGCAAACACTCACTCACCACATGTACACTTTTGTTTCTATTTCTATTTCTGCGCAGAAATTTCTTTCCTTTAGACCAGATGAGTTGTAAATTGGAGAAGGATCTATTAACTTAAATTTCGGACACTAAAATCGATTTGCGCTATTTATCGCGTTGCCACCTTTTCGCCTGTTTAAAATAACACTATCGTGTGATTTGAGTTATGTGGGCAGACCCGGATGCTCCGTTGCGTAATATACGCTGCGTGCGTCGGCCTTTGGGTTGCGTACGCGAGTCTCAGCCTTTTGTTAGAGACACGTGTACGCAAAGCAGATATCCACCGTAACACAATTTACACGTTTATCAATGTAGACGATCCTCGATCATCTACCGAGCACCACACAGATCTCTCCTTGTAATTTTAGGCAGAGCTGTATGCGTGCTTTGCAATTTACACCTTAATGTATTACTTTTACTCTTTAACTATTAAATAGCGGCAAATCTCTCTTAGCACGTTTATCAATTATAAAATGGCAAACAGGAGAGTGATATGAAAATACACGAATGAAAAAGAAATGCAGATATATGCGTGTGCGTACGCAAAACAGAAATAAACAGTTTTAAAAGACACTAGCGTTTTGTTCTTACCTCCGGTTCCGGATTCCCTCAGCACCCTTTACTAAGCGAAGCAGACGCTTATCCAGACAGCACTACGAGGAATATGACCTCCCGCCCTTTGCTGATGGATAATGTCTGCTGAAATTACCTAGTGCAGATATGTGAAGGACGGACGAGCCGCCAATTGATAAAGCTAAATATTTATCTTACTTAAAACCCTTTAAGAGGTCTAAGAACACAGTACGCTATTGGCGTACGGAATACCGTAAGGGTACGCACGTTGCGTAACAGTCGCTTAGCCGTAGTCGAGACGCTCAAGCGTCACGTTCGCTCACGGCCAAGAGATCACAGGCAGGCACGCTATTGGCTGCCGACTAACGTAATGATACGCTATTAGCGTAGCGGACGCTCGGGACCACGAGGAGATCACAAGCGGCGCTGACGCTCACAGTGTAAAACCTTTATATCTATACCATAAAACAATGTATTATGCAGTAAACCTTGGTGTAGTGATAGGGTGTAGATGTAACACAGTGTAACCTTATTAACTTAAAAGCTGTTCGAGCGTCTCCGACGCTCTGAGAATACTTAGAAATATAAGAAATACACAGATACCGATCTTAGGTTCTAACACCTTCTATGAACGTTCTATTTGCAAAAGAATAATACAATACAAGTCATACACTACCAATATAACATAGACTAACTAACCAGATAACTACACATGAAATACAATACAATATAATTACGTTTAAGGGAAAATGAGAGAGAAAGAGGAGAGGAGAGAGAGAGAGAGATATGGCTCACAATAACAATAAAGACAATATGATTGCGGAGAAAACTTACGCACAAAGGGAACGATCGCATGCGCCTTTCTGAATATCCAGCTCCCGATTATCAGTGATGAGAACCGTTGAAGAGAGTGAGCTGGATCAGATCGGCTTGTCTATTTATGCCCCACACACAATACAATACAATGGTCCCTACAATCTCATTGTTCATTGGACACAGGAATTCGTCTTCGCTTTATAACAAAAGGTCATAGGTTGATTCATAGAGGTGGGCTGTGACTATTTCCAACTGCTCAGGTGGGTGGGAAACTAGGTTTCCCGCCGCATGGATAAGTGAGTGCAAATAATAGTAAAAGTACATAAACTTCTTATGTCCATAACTATTCGCACGAGCGATTAATCCGCTTCAAACCAACACCGGAATATTGCTAATTAAATACTCTTCCGATGGATACTAAACACCACTGTATAACCCTTGTCTGACCCTTCGTATCAAACAAAGAGGGATCTCTTTGTTCATGAACATGCTACATTAACTAAACTTTCAGATTCTATCAAAGGGACCATAATCTACAAAATACATTATATGGTTAAAATATGTAACGATCGAGTCGCACGCTAGGCGCACATAAACTCTACCGTAAATGCGCATACCGTGCGCCTGCCGGTGCACGTAACAGCGGGTATGCGTACGCACGGGAGAGCGCACGCATGCGCAGCGCGGACCTGTATGAGGTGCAAATATGGCAGTGTGCATCATGATATTTTTCTGACTTTGACAGGCAGCATGTGTGTACAGTTATGGGGGTGATGTATTTGTGAGGCTATGGGGGCAGAGTGTATGGGGGGGTTGCCTGTCTATTTTGTTAGTCCTTTGCCCGTTTCTCATGGCATCCTTGCTGATTGGTCACCCAGGCTGCTGCTACCTGCCTCCTGCCAGCCAGCCAGCGCCTCCCTGCCTGCCCGACATCTGGAGTGTGGACTGCAGAATGAGCTCCTCCAGCACCCTGCTACTGAGCCTGTGGCTGCATTCTACTGTACAAAAGTCAGTGACTGTGAGCAGCAAGGACTGCCTGGAAGGGGGGGGGTCACCCACTGTACTATCTCCCTGTCACCCACTGTACTATCTCCCTGTCACCCCTGCCTCCTGGGTCACCCACTGTAATATCTCCTTGTCATCCCAGTCACCCACTGTACTATATCTCCCTGTCACCCCTGCCTCCTGGGTCACCCACTGTACTATTTCCCTGTCACCCCTGCCTCTCGGTCACCCACTGTACTATCTCCCTGTCACCCCTGCCTCACAGGTAACCCACTGTACTATCTCCTTGTCACTCCAGTCACCCACTGTACTATATCTCCCTGTCACCTCTGCCTTCCCAGTCACCCACTGTACTATATCTCCCTGTCACCTCTGCCTTCCCAGTCACTCACTGTACTATCTTTCTGTCACCCAGGTCACCCACCGTACTATCTCCCTGTCACCCCTGCCTCCCCAGTTACCCACTCTACTACTGTATCTCCCTGTCACCCCTGTCACCCACTGTACTATCTTCCTGTCACCCCTGCCACCCCAGTCACCCACAGTACTACCTGTCACCCACTATCTCCCTGTGTGGCCATGCCCCTTTCTTGTCAGACCACACCTCTTTTCCCAGTCACCCACTGTACTATCTCCCTGTCACCCGTGCCTCCCGGGTCACCCACTGTACTATCTCCCTGTCACCCCAGTAACCCACTGTATTATCTCCCTGTCATCCATGCCTTCCCAGTCACCCACAGTACTACCTGTCAACCACTATCTCCCTGTGTGGCCATGCCCCTTTCTTGTCAGACCACACCTCTTTTTGCAGTACGTGCCGCTGTCCCTTCATAAAGCTTATTCCATCAACGGTGCCAAAATCTCTATTCGCTATATTCTCTCTCTCTTTGGGGTCTATTTACTAAGCCTTGGATGGCGATAAAGTCAACGGAAATAAAATACCAGCCAATCAGCTCCTAACTGTCATTTTTCAAATGCAGCATGTGAGATGGTAGTTAGGAGCTGATTGGCTGGTACTTTATCTCCATCCACTTTATCTCCATCTAATGCTTAGTAAATAGACCCCTTTGTCTCTCTCTCTTCATGTCTGTCTATCCCTTTACCTCTTTCCCACCTCATGCCCCCCTCTCTCCCCATGTGTCGTCCCCCATTTTTCCATTTTATACATATTTTTATATATACAGTGTACATATATATATATATATATATATATATATATATATATAGCAAAAGTAGAAAATCCACTTGTACCAGCACACCTGAAGAAAAAAGTTCCTTTTATTATTAATCCATAATTATCTTGGAAATAAAGTGCAACGTGCAATTGTGCAATTCAATGGATAGGCAGTCAATGAACAAAAGAATATTGGTTCCAATGCATGTTACCAGTCTGCAGCTCCACCAACAGCTGTTTCGGTGCCACAGCACCTTCATCAGGGTCCAGGAGCCATGCAAATGTCATAGAAGCCATCCATGCATGTTCACAACAAATCCACTACATCTTATATACCCACAACCACACCCAATCATTACAAACACCTGTGTTACCTATTCCAATCTGTGCCTCATCAAACATCATCCAATAGAAACATGGCATTGCTTAAGTATCCATAGTAACATGTAAAATCACTAAACCTCTCCGCCCAGCACATTGTCAGTTCCCACCACACTTCCTGGGTGCCACATAAATCATGTTCCCCGGTAACAGCATTGCGATATAATCACGATCGCGTTACTGGAAGTGACGCACCTCCGGCTCCGGCGTCATATAGAATGTTACCATAGTAACAGTGACTCTATGGGCGTCATCAGGGCGATCTATATATTATTCATGACAAACTCCCTATCTGTGCATCCGTCTGGAGGCAGTAAATAGGTGATTGCTCATGTAATAATAAAACCATGTTAATAGAATAAACAATTTGATTACAGCACTACTAATTAATTACTGAGGCACTGATTGGTACAGGCAACAAAAAGAACGGAATTATCACAAGAGGTACCTTAAGGTGAAAAGATTTTTCTTACTATATCAAACACAATATTTAAGTAAGTTGTCACATGGTTTACATGCCTAGAGGGACAAAAACTAGCGGGGATCCATCAGTTCATTCTACACACAATAATGTCTCTATGAGATGTTTTAAAGAAAGGAAGTAAATAGCAGTTCTTCATTCAGTCCATTAGGGACCATAGACCCTAGATTATATATCCATTTGGATTCCTTTTGTAACAATGTACGGTTTCTATCTCCTCCTATTCTGGATGGGGGAACTTGTTCAATTGGCATAACTTTCAGGTCCTTTATGCCATGCTTGGCTAACTGGAAATTATGTGCTACTGGCGATGTGCTGGTGTCAATCTTTGTCAATGCTTTTTTGATGGAGTTGCGATGCATTGATATCCTTTCCTTAAGCATCCTTTGGGTTTTCCCCACATAAATCAATTTGCAGGGGCACCAAATCACATACACCAGGTCTTTTGTGTCACAGGACATTCGTTGTTTGATCGAACAGCTCTTTCCTGTGAGTGGATGCAGAAAACAAGTTCCTGTATACAAGAAACTGCAATTCACACAACCAGTGCATTTGAACACACCATGTGTCAGTTGTAACCATCCTGAATTCGTCATGACTCTCGGGCTGATGTCAGAATAAACCAATTGGTCTACTTCGCTTGTAGCAGAACAATGGTTCCTTACTGCAAGCATGTTTCAAAACAGGATCACTTTGTATTATATGCCAATGTGATAAAATGGACCATCTAATGGCACCCAATGATATAGAATAAGTACTTATTAACTTCATTATTCTTGTTGCATCAGATCTTTCTTTCGGTATTAGAAGATCATTTCTGTCCAATCGGAGACACTTTTGTATAGCCTCATCAACCTCTGTTTGATCATAGCCCCTTTGTAGGAACTTATCTCCCATTTGTCGTAATGCTATACTTAACTGGTTAGGGTCAGATGTTGTTCTGACCACCCTGATCAGTTGGTAGTAGGGCAGCCCTCTTTTTAATGGCTGTGGGTGAAAGCTATCATATTTAAGTAGCGTGTTTTTATCTGTAGATTTACAGTAAATCTCAGTAGAAAATGCCCCCTGGATTATATTGATGCGTACATCCAGAAATTCAATAGTGTTTGGACTGTGAATCTGATGGACCCCTCCAAGCTATTAAGTTTCATAATAAAGGCCTGCAACAACTCACTTCCTCCAGTCCAAATCAGAAACAGGTCGTCAATAAAACGAGTGTAATACTTTACATATTTAGAGAAAATTCGGTCACCATGAATATGTAATTTCTCATATTCGTACATGAATAAATTGGAGTATGATGTGGCCATGTTCGACCCCATCGCAGTTCCGTGCAATTGCAAATAAAATGCATTATTGAATAGGAAATAATTTTTATGAAGTACTATTTCCATGAGAAGCATTAAATATTCAATAGGTGGACCACAATACCATGTGTTGGAGGAGATTACTGATCTTTTGGCCTCCATACCTTCTTTATGACCAATGTTGGTATAAAGGCTACTAACATCAAGTGTTACCAGCAGACAGCCTTCTGGGGGCAAACCAAAAGATGTCAATTTGTTTAAAAAATCTGTAGTGTCTTTAAGATAATAAGGTGTATTCTGCACCACCGGTTGTAAATAGGCATCCACCAACTGGGACAATGGCTGACCCAACGATCCCCTAGATGAAATTATGAGCCTACCAGGGGGTTTTGTCATGGATTTATGTACCTTCAGTAGAATGTACAATACAGGAACTGTAGGAAATTCCTGAGTTAGAAAATCAGCAGTGGGAGTGTCTATCCAACCATTAAGTACACCCATCGCTATGATAGAGTCTATTTCCCATTTATAAGCTCCAGTGGGATCAAACGTCAACTTTTTGTAGTTCAATGCATCATTCAATTGTGACATGACTTCATCCACATAATCAGATCGGTCAAGGAGAACAATCCCCCCACCCTTATCTGCAGGGCGTACGATAATATCTTTGTTGTTACATAATTCTCTAATAGCCTTGGCTTCCTGCTTGCTTATATTTTGATGTTTCTTTCTCATGGAGTGGATGGTGGGTATAGAATCTCTTTTGACCAATCTGATAAATGTGTCAATAGATGCGTTATTACTTGGAGGATCAAAAGAACTCTTTGGCCTAAATGGCCTCTCCACTATAGCATCTGAATTATGTCTGCTGAAAAAATAGGATTTTAGTACCTACCGGTAAATCCTTTTCTCTTAGTCCGTAGAGGATGCTGGGGACTCCAAAAGGACCATGGGGGTATAGACGGATCCGCAGGAGCTTGGGCACCCTATAAAGACTTAAACTGGGTGTGAACTGGCTCCTCCCTCTATGCCCCACCTCCAGACCTCAGTTAGAAAACTGTGCCCAGGAGAGATGGACAATTTCAAGGAAAGAATTTATTGTTATAAACACGGTGATTGTCATACCAGCTCACACCTCAAACACACCATAGAACGTGGCATTCAGTAGAATACCAGCCAACGGTATGAACAAAACACAGCCACATGCTGAGAGAATATGTAACACAACCCGTGTGTCCACATAAGCAAAAATAAGACCCTGCATGCCATGTCATGAACAACGGTAGCAACCTCCAGACAGAGAAGACACACCACCAGGGTGTAACCAAAAGCAATAACTGCAGACACAGTACGCACTGTGACGGATGCCCAGCATCCTTTACGGACTAAGAGAAAAGGATTTACCGGTAGGTACTAAAATCCTATTTTCTCATACGTCCTAGAGGATGCTGGGGACTCCAAAAGGACCATGGGGTTTATACCAAAGCTCCAAAACGGGCGGGAGAGTGCGGACTCTGCAGCACCGAATGAGCAAACATAAGGTCCTTAAAAATCAGGGTATCAAACTTGTAGAGCATAGCCAAAAGCGTTTGATCCCGACCAAGAATCCGCTCGGCAAAGTTGAACCGCCGAGACTCCTCGGGCATCCGCCAAAGAAAAGCCCATCTTCCCAAAAGAATGGACCTCCACCGACTTCGGTGACGGCAATTCAGCCGTAGAACGAACCTGCCAAACCGCATCACAGATTCAGCGTGTAACAGACTGCATAACGCAGTCTCCCAAACCATGCTGGGAACATACCAGACAAACAGAGCCTCTGTTTCTCCAAACTGAGCCAAATTGACGACCTCAAATACCTCAAATCCCTGGCAAGATCGAGGGAATTTGAATCAGCTAATGCCTAAGTAACCACCGGCATCAAAATAGGCTGATTTCTGCGAAACCCAGAAACCACTCTTGGTAGAACTACCAACCGAGTACTCAATTCCTCTCTATCCACCTGAAAGATCAAACAAGGCTCTTGTGAGACAAAACCACCACTTCCGACACCCGCCTTGTGGACGTCAAAGCCAATAGCCTGACCACTTTCCAAGAGAGACATTTTGTAAAGAAACTTATTAGGCTTGCCTCCACACCGGCTTGTAACGTATGGATAAGCACGACCTAGCTGAAAGTCCTCCATAGGAGCCTTCCTGGATACACACCGAGACACATAATTACTCCAACTACGGTGGTAACGCTTTGCCGTTAGTTCTTTCCTAGCCTGAAGAATTGAGGAAACGACTTCCCTGGGAACACCCCGTTCGGCTTAGGATATGGCATTCAACCGCCCCGCCGTCAGACGCAGCCGCGGTAAGTCCTGATACACGCCCTGATCTTGTTGTAACATTACCTCACGTAGAGGAAGAGGGCATTACTCTTCTATGAGTAAACCCTGAAAAACTGGATAGCCGGGGGCGTGGCCTGGCTGGAGAAGAGAGCAGACGTGTTTCTGCTTAGCTCCTCTCTCCAGCTTTATTAAACATATCATATTGTGTACTCACCCACTTTATACCCTCTCTGGGGGCTCCCCTTCCCCCCCTGTGGACCTCCTGTGCCCAGCAGTGACTGCCGCAGAGCCGGGGACCAGTTTTAACTGTTCCCGCAGGTTGCGGCCTACGGACCTCCAGAAGCCGGGGCCTCGCATACTCCCGGTGCCCGCGTTTTGAGCTCCATAGCGGGGAGGTGGCGCCGGGAAGCGGCGCGGACCTCCCCAGTGCCACAGGAGCCATCGGCAGCCTTCCCCAGACCCCCAGGGTGGACATCCCCTGGGGCAGCAGGTCGGGGAGACGCCTGGCAGCGGGAGACAGCGGTGAAGCAGACGCCTAGGGGGACGTGGTGGCCATTTTGGATTGCACTGCAGGAGCTGCTCTGAGGTAGTGGTGTGCCTGTGTGTTCTGGGTGTCTCTAGATTGGGGCTACACCGGGACTGGTGGCCCTCTGGCACTATTCTACCTTTCATCTCACTCTGGTGCCTCTGTAGAGGGATTGGTGCTTACCTTTCTTTGTGGAGCAAAGGACTTTTTCACAGCAGTATTTTCTTCTACTACAATTGCCCCATCTTGTGGCCACTGGGCGTAATTGCATGCATTTCTCACACAGTGTGCTCGATATATAATACATATTGTACTGCAGATTTCATAGGACCGCAGATATCCCAGCACCTCCCGTGTCGTTCGGCTGCGATGTCCCCATGGTTGAATAACCACGATATTATGATGTAACTGCTCTGAGATAATTCTACCTCCACCCGAATGCTCCTATGACATGATATGACAACTCAGCTTTTATGTGGATCCTTCCTTGATTGATATTACAGACGCCTCTTACCTCCAGTCCCTTTACTTTTGTCGTTCAGCTTTATTATGCCTCCCAAGAAATATAAGGCCGCTAAAACGGTTTCCCAGGTGGCGTTCTTTAAACCTTCTCCTCAAGCCGCTAAAACAAAAGATGCACGGAGTGGCGCCTCTAAGCCTGCTGTCCCTGTGCCCTCACCACTTCGGGAAGCGTCCACCCCTACCTCTGTTACCATACACGCCGGTTCTATTGAAGACAGTGACTCGCTTACGGTGGGCGCTATGAAGCATCTCCTAACGCAATTTAAGGATGAAGTTGCGGCGGAATTTAGAGCGACTATGAAGGAATGTCAGAGATCTATTGATGAGATTGGTGACCGCACCGACCACTTAGAAACAAAAATGGGTGAAGTGGTGTCTTCGCACAATGATCTGATCTCTTCTCATGAACTGCTTCAAAATGAGGTCACGGCACTCAGGGACAAACTCTCTGATATAGAGGACAGATCGAGACGTAACAACATAAAGCTGCGAGGTGTCCCGGAGGCTGTCGCTAATAGCGCTTTAAACGATTTTGTAGTTGACCTCTTTAGCAAACTCCTCCCTTCGTACCGCTCAGTGGACTTTCTAATCGATCGCATCCATAGGCTCCCTAAAGCCAGGAACGCTCCTGATGGTGTCCCCCGAGATGTCCTTATGAGGTTGCACTATTTCCACATGAAGGAGGCAATTTTGAAAGCTGCTAGACCCTCGGATACTGCTTCGGAGGCTCTGGGCTCACTTCAGATATTTGGAGGCCTGTCCCCTGCTACTTTAGCGAAAAGGCGCTCTCTTTACCCCATCACATCAGTGTTACGTAAAGAGAACATTCTATACAGATGGGGATTTCCTACTAAGTTGCTTATCTCTCGAGAAGGTTCTACTGTTGTTATAACGAACGTTGAGGAGGGTAAAAAGATCCTAGCATCATGGATCTCTGCAAGCTCTTCTACACACACCTCCCCCGAACGGGGCCTTCAGCGGGACTGGGCCTCGTCGGCTGCAGATCTTTGAATATCGTCTACTTTACTACGTTTGCATTGATTTCATGTTTTTCTAATCGGTTTGACATGTCATGTTTCCTATGTTGCACCAGTTCCTTGGCGGTTGTTTGAGGCGGGTGTTTATGTGATATTTGAGTGTTATTAGATTGTTTTCGGGTGTTGCCTCAACACCACTAGTTAACTGTTTGCTATCTGCCTCTGCTGCCCCGACTGCCACCCACATTTCTTTGTTAGCTGGGACTTCTACCTGAGTTTCTTTTAGTCCCGGCGGCTGGCGGTGTGGGGGACCAGAGATGGAGAACCGAGGAACTGTATCTGGTTTCATTTTAGTTCGGGTGCGGGTAGATTGACCACTACCCCCCACAATTTAACTCTGAGTCGCCATGGTTAGGCGTCCAACTATGCCCCTGCGAGGGGTCAATGTTATGTTTCCTTTTCCTGTTATTCTTTTTTTTATCTTTTCTTTCCCTTTTCCTCTCCTTCTGTCCGGAAATTGCTACATACACTTTCTACATGCCATGGGTGATGATAGCTATGCAATCCTCGATATCCTTACAGTATGGTTAACATTGTCTCTATAAATGCAAAGGGTCTTAATTCCCCACAAAAGAGGAGATTGGCACTTAATTATTTTCATAAACTTAAAGCTCAAATCATAGCCATCCAAGAGACTCATTTTATTAAATCTGCCCCCCCCCCCCACGGTTTACTAATGGGAGATTTCCCCATTGCTATTTGGCCAACGGACCAGCAAAGAAGGCAGGGGTGGCAATCTTGGTATCTCAGAATTGCGCGTTTTCCCTCACATCACAATACTGCGACCCTGAGGGGAGAATTCTAATTCTGGTTGGTACTCTAGAAGATAAAGAGGTGACAATAGTTTCTTGCTATGCTCCTAACACCAAGCAATTAGCATTTTGCAGGAAACTCTGTGCTAAGGTGCAACAATTAGCCAAGGGTGCTTTACTCCTAATGGGGGACTTTAACTTGACCCTGGACCCATTGGTTGACAATTCTGGCAAGCGACCCTCACTCTCCAGTCAGCTCCATAGGAATGCACAGGGCTTTAGCCAGTTATGGCGGAATATGATCTTTTAGACCTTTGGCACGTTAAGCACCCAATGGACAGAGATTACACATTTTATTCCCCGGTACATGCCTCTTATTCTAGAATAGACCTAGCTTTAGCAGATAAGTGGACTCTACAGTCCATCCGTAAAATCTCCATTCTCCCCATGTCTTGGTCGGATCACTCCCCACTATTCATCGAATGGGATATTAATAGTAGAAAGGTTACCCCGGCTCCCTGGCGTTTAGGTAAACGAAGTCTTCTTCAGCCGGAGACCACACAGGCTATCCAAACCACCATGGACTATTACCTTTCTGAGAACTCTCCTCGGGAGACATCTATCTTCACATTCTGGTGCGCCCTCAAAGCAGTAACACGAGGGACATCGATTCAAACAGCGGTTAAACTTAAAAGGGCATATCGTAAAAAATTTGAACAAGCTGAGCTTGCAGTCGCTTCCTTGGAGAGTACTCACAAGGCACATCCACACGATAAAGCCCTTCTTAATTCATTGAAGTAAGCCAGAGAGGCGGTAAATGTTTTCTATTTAGCGGAAGTCCAACGCAACCTACATAGACTGAACCAAAAATTGTACGTTTTTGGTAACCGGGCTGGTAGACTACTGGCGAGGAAGCTGAGGGGTAAGAAAGCTAAAGAAAAAATACATGTTGTCCACTCGGATAGAGGTAAGAGAGTCTACGATCCTGACGAGATTGCAAATGTCTTTGCATCTTATTACTCTAAACCACAGGTTCTCAAACTCGGTCCTCAGAACCCCACATGGTTCATGTTTTGCAGGTCACCTGTAGATTTTTAAAATGTGACAGTTGGTGATACACAGTGCAGCTGCTGGGTGACATGGAAACTGTGAACCGTGTGGGGTCCTGAGGACCGAGTTTGAGAACCACTGCTCTAAACTATACAACTTGAAGGAGGATTCTTCCACTTTTCAACCTACAGGCATTGATGTTCAAAATTTTCTGAGCAATTTTACTCTCCCCTCGCTGTCTCCAGTGACTAGTAGCTCCCTTAGTGAGCCTTGGACTTTAGCAGAAGTCGAAAAGGCTATTGACTCCCTTCCGGCGGATAAGGCCCCGGGACCTGATGGTTATCCTTCTGGTTTCTATAAATCCTTTAAGGAGAGTTTGGCCCCGGTGCTCTTGTCAGTGTTTAATGAAGCCTCAGAAGTTGGGCATTTTCCCAAAGAGATGCTGGAAGCTCAAATCATCACCATCCCCAAACCGGGAAAAAACCCTACCTCAGTCCAGAATTTTAGACCAATAGCTCTATTAAATACGGATCTAAAAATGAATGCCAAATTTGTTGCCAACCGTATCAGTCCACTTCTCCCTTCTCTTATCAACCCTGATCAAGTGGGCTTCATATTAAACAGACAGGCCCCCGGATAATATGCGTAGGGTGATTAATATTATTGAGCATTCTGCCTGTAGAAAAGAACCCCTCCTAGTTTTGTAATAAAGAAAAGTTTTTCAAACCAGCGCTCCAAACCAGCAGTGCTGCACCGTCCGCTGAAGTGGTCACCCCCACTTCCAAAGAAACGTTTAGACAATTCACAAAATGCAGATATACGCACCCCAGGGTAGTACGGGATAAGTGTTCGAGTATTAGTTTTGTACGCAAAGCGTTAGATATTCAAATATTCAGATCCTTCCCTTTAGATCAGAACAGAGTTCCTCTTCGTTCCCTCAAAGAAACAAAAATGAGGGAATATATAGTGAAGTACAGTTTTTTTTATGGGTGTAAACAACATAAAAAGGTAATATACAATTTCACCAACTTGTAGTGGGGCAAATATGCGTACCAGAATATGTGGGGTCCCCAGCGATGGTTACCCTATAGCACTTGCAGACGTCAGTAGTTTATATACAATTATTGACCATGAAAAAGGAATCAATGCCGTAAAATATCAATTACAAAACAGCTATTTTGAAACAGGCAAGATTCATTTTATATTGGAGAGTATTAGGTTCATTTTAAACAACAATTTCTTCTGGCATAACGGAAAATTTTATTTACAAAAAATGGGGACTGCTATGGGCATACGCTTTGCTCCGGCATATGCTAACCTCTTCATGAGTTACTGGGAAAATCATCACATATGGACAGAAAGCAACCCCTTTTTATCTAACATCAAATTATGGTATCGTTTTATCGATGACATTATTTTTATCTGGGAAGGTGATGAAGAAACTCTTAACTCTTTTTGTGAATCTCTTAATAAGAATGATTTTAACATTTCCTTGGTGTTCAATATTAGTAGAATGGAAGTAAATTTTTTAGATCTTACTTTTTATATTGAAAATAATGTTTTAAAAACAAAATCGTATTTTAAACCAACGGACAGTAATTCCTACATTTCAGTTTCAAGTAACCACCATTACAACTGGTTAAAAAATGTACCAAAAGGCCAAATCAGAAGAATAAGAAGAAATTGCACCGATATTACTGTTTTTAAAAACCAATCTGCTGATATGAAGAAAAAATTTGTTTCTAAAGGATATGATGGTAATAAGGTTGATGAACATATTAAGGAAATACAAGAAGCGAACCGACAAGATCTCCTAAAACCAAAAAGAAAACTTCAGGAAGACACATGCACTTTACCTTTTATAACATCTTTTAATGGCCAACATAAGGAAATGGAACAAATTGTTAAAAAACATTGGCATCTTTTAACCAGAGATCCGATTTTAGAGAAAATTATACCACAGAACCCAAAATTCGTCTATAGAAGAGCACCCAACTTAAAACAGAAGCTAGTAAAAAATCTAGCAGAATAAAAACAAAAGGGTTTCATAGATGCGGCTTGTGCTTGATGTGTAGAAGTCACAGCAAGCAGCCCAGTAAGACGGAGGAATTTAAGTCTAACACCACTGGGTATACATACAATATCTCTGAATTTATTACGTGCAACACTATAAACTGTATTTATTTGATTGAGTGCAGTTGTAAATTACAGTATATTGGTCGGACCACCAGACCCCTTAAGGAACGCTGGGCAGAACACATTCGTAACGTAAAGAAGGGCTTCGAAAACCACTCAGTTTCAAGTCATTTTAAGGCAGTCCACAATAAAAATTGTAATGCTTTGGAGAAAGTAATAGGCATTAAAATGGTTCAGAATCACTGGCGCAATGGAAATCTGGAAGAGAGTCTCGCACAAACAGAAATGAGGTGGATTTACAACATGGGGACTTTATCCCCCAAGGGACTGAATCTGGACTTTGAATTGAAATGGTTTTTATGATAATTTATTGACATCAATTTTTATTAATTATCATTTTGTATTAATTTTACCAATATAATATGTTTCTGTAATGAATTTTCCTATTTTTAATATTTTTAAAATGGGGTTCACATTTTTGAGGAGCATGAGGTTTTACATGAGAAATACCCTGTATTAATTGACCTGATGTTCCACATCTTTTATCTTTGTATATTGATGTCCATTTTTGTTTTGTTTCTCTCCCACCTCATACTCATTTTACCAAGATGAGATATATAAATGGTCTGTTTTGTATCAAGTCCGGAATGGAAGTCGGTGGAACGCATATTAATTAATGCGTTCCACAACTGATTCCGTCCGTGACCGGAAGTTTGGGCATCGGATATCACATTAATGCCATTAGGAGCCAAGGCGGAAACGGAAATGGCATGCGTTCCAGCACATGGAACGCATGCTCCGCGGGAGGCTTGACAACGCCGGGCGTGTATCATCACGAACGGCGGGCGGAACCGGAAGTGCGGTGTGCGTTCCACGAGTTGGAACGCACGCCGAATCACAGAGTTTCTGAACATTTTAAAGTTAATAAGGAATTGTATTTTAAGTTTTTACCACCTAAGGGGCTATAAATTATATACACGAAACCCACCACAATAGTTAGTATAAGCTAATTGATTGAGGGAACTATAATTACTGCACGGTCCAGTCTGAACCAATCACACCACAGTACTGGGTTTAAATACTCCCAGTCATTCATTCCACCACACACCTTGAGAAAGGCTCCCTGTGAGCAGAAACGCGTTGGTGCTGTGGGACAGACTGCGACAGATTTAGTAAGAGTGGAAGTACCCAGGATTACCACGGCTAGAGGAGGAACAGTGCTGAGATCCCGGGAGGTATCTGTTTACCACCTCACAAGTGCTATAGGGTAACCATCGCTGGGGACCCCACATATTCTGGTACGCATATTTGCCCCACTACAAGTTGGTGGAATTGTATATTACCCTCCTAGTTTTGTCTCTGGATGCCGAAAAGGTGTTCGATAGGTTGAACTGGGACTTTATGAGATTAACTCTGGACAAATTTGGCTTCGCTGGAAGGATCTTAGACTCTATCCTGGTTCTCTATTCCACACCCTGTGCGCGGGTCTTTGTTAACGGATGTCTTTCTTCACCCTTCAATATCTCCAATGGCACTCGTCAGGGCTGCCCGTTATCTTCTATTATAATCACATTGGCGATAGAACCCCTGGCTGCTTGCATTAGATCCCGTGATTCGATTAGTGGCCCTGTTATTGGGGGCATATCTCACAAAATCAGCTTGTTTGCAGATGATATTTTACTATGTCTTTCTGATCCTGAGTCTTCCTTGCCAGTTCTTCATGACAACCTTCAAGACTATTCAGATGTTTCTTTTTATAAATTAAATACTAATAAAACTGAAGCCCTCCCACTCAATGTATCTCCGACTGTGGTCTCTAGGTTGAAGGATTCGTACAAATATGCCTGGAAGTCCTGCTCCTTGAGATATCTAGGGATTAACTTAACCAGAGAAGTTAATTTAATTGAGTGTAATTATGCCCCGTTATTAAAAGCGTTTACGGAGCTGACTGGGGAGTGGATGCTACAGGAGGTGTCTTGGCTGGGTAGGATTGCTGCTGCCAAGATGGTCTTATTGCCGAAATTAATGTACCTGTTTCGCGCCATACCAAGACCCCTTCCCAAACTCTTCTATAATAAATTTAATCAGGTCCTGATTAGATATGTGTGGGGAGGCTCTAGACCAAAAATTGCTAAAAAAATTCTTATTATGCCCAAACAATCAGGTGGGGTAGCTTTCCCAGATATAGAAAAGTATCATACTGCATATCTATTAAGTCAGTCTAGAGACTGGTTTGACACCTTGTGTCTGAAACCATGGGTGATTCAGGAAGCTTCTTATGTGAACCCTGTTACTCTTTCTGATTTGTTTTGGTTGCCACCGTCTGCTGCTCGTAGTAGGTCCGGAGCCTGCAAGTCTATTAAAACAACCCTAGATTCATGGCATAAACTAGTATCCTCTTCGGAGGAGATTAAATTACCGTCCCCCTGCCTGTCGTTAATTGCTCTTATGTCATTGATTCCTAATATTTCCCTAGAGGATTGGATTCAGAAGGGGCTCTCCACGGTGGGCGATTTATTTTTAGGAGACGTCTTGATGTCCTTTTCCCAATTACAAGAGAGATTTGAGATTCGGACTCAAGACTTTTTCAAATACTTGCAGGTGAGAAGTTGGTTACACTCATTCACTCCCCCACATCTTCACAAACCTTCTCCTCCGGCTTATATTAAAAGCTGATTGGAGACATCCTTGCATAAATATGGGATTACGTGGTGGTATCATTTTCAATTGACAAACAGCACACAGACTTAATTAAAAGCTCAGATTTTATGGGAAAGTGATTTGAATAGATCCTTTATTGATGCAGATTGGGACAGTATATTTAGATCTTGTTTTAAAGTCTCCAAATGTGTAAACCACTCCGAAATGTTTTACAAACTTATACAAAGGGCCTACTTCACCCCTGAAACACAAAATAGAATCTGGCCTTCACAATCTAAATTATGTTGGAGAAAATGCGGCTCTACGGGGGATATCTTCCATATTTTTTGGGCCTGCCCTCGAATACAACCACTTTGGAGAGAAGTTTTCAATATGGCTAGTATGGTTCTAGGGTTCATCATCCCCCTGGACCCAGCTTTAGCGTTATTCCATTTGTACTTAGATCACCTCTCTGCAGGTGATCGCTACGTCTTGGGGCATATCTTGATAGCCACTAAAGCTGCTATAGCACAATTGTGGAAATCTGAGAATATTCCTTCCCTAGTGATTATTCAAAATAAGATTCATAAACATTTCATTTTTGAAACAGCGGAAGCTAAATATTCTTCCTCAGCTAACTCGATCCATTTGAAATGGTTAAGTTGGTCCGACTATAGGGGAAGAGAAGGTAGGCTAACCGTCTATAGTTCTCCAATTGATTTATCTGGGCTTTGCCCCACCTAGACTGACCTCTTCAAGGATGTTGTGATATCAGATATTTTTTTATTTATTTATCTTTTTTGTTATGTCTCTTCTCTGTGCTCTCTCTTCTTCCTGTTTCTGGACGCCCAATGTAACCAATTGTTTATTCATCCAACTGTGCGTTGTGTGTGCTTTGATTATTGTAACCATTCTGGACTACCCCTATGTTTCCCTTATCTCTTTTTCTGTTCCCCATTTCTGTGTGAAAACTCTTCAATAAAAATGTAATGTTTAAAAAAAAAAGAAAAACTGGATAGCCAACCCTCGCTGGCTAGACCGGATTCAAGAGGATCACCGGAACCTTTGATCATCTTACACTTACCACTGCCAGAAAAGTGAAAGCGGAGAGGCCACATAGACAGACTTAAAACACCCTCGGTGTCACAAGGATGCCCACTGCTATATCTAGAATGTCCCTTGACCTGGACCAATCTCCTTGAGGCCCCTCGTTGAGGCAAGACGCCAACATGTCCAATTGTGACACTCCTCAAAGTTTTGTCACGTCTGGGAAAGCTTCTCGATGATGACTGAACTTTTCCTGGCTGGATATCGTGTCAGCAGAGGAAATCTATTTCTCCGTCGTTTACCTCCGGAACGAAGACTGCTAATATAGCATTTACCAGACTTCCCACTCAACTGCAAACTGTGCATCTTCCGCCATTGCCGCTTTGCTCCTTGTTCCACCATAGCGGCTTACTTACGCCATTGCTGACAAGTCGTCTGGCAGAACTAACACGGGCAGAACATGAAGAATACATTTGTCTAAAATAGCTCTTAATTCAAGAAAGCTTACAGCAGACAAGTTTCCCAACTTGACCTTATCCTCTGGAAATACGTCCCTTGCAACGGACTGTTCCCCAGCTTCAGAGATCTGTATGCACGGACACCAGGATCCAAACCTGGATCCCTAACCTTCATTCCTCCAGAAGAAAAGAACCGAGCAGACACCACAGGAGCGATGTCTTGGCCGTTTGGATTATATTCCGGTTCATGCGCAGGTGAGACCCGGACCACATTTCCAACTGGTCCCATGAAAACCACTCTGGTATTAGACCTGCTCACCGAAAAAAGCCTCTTAGGCCGCACCCATCTGTCTTATTAACGGAACATATTGATGAGGTGTCACCTCAAAGCCGATCCAACTCTGGATCCTCAGACCTCTTTCCATAGGAAAAACACCTAACCCTAACCGGTCAGTATCTACTCTGAAATCCACTTTTGACATCTGCGTCGTTGGGAACAACAGCCAATCCCTGTGCCGAAGAACAGTCAGAGAGAAACAACGATTTGCACCTCTATACAGGGACAACCAGACAATGTCCTGAACCTGACGCACCTCTGTATGGCGTCGCGCACTACCTCCCCTTCCAGAGGGGAAAGGCAAGATCTATTAAAAAAAACAGTAAGGGGAAACAACCGTAACTCCGAAAGTTCCCCTTTGGGTTCTATAAATAACTCGCAGGTCATAGTCTATTCCTGGACTAACTGAAAATTAGTAGACAAGTGGTCACCGGATTGGGGACCAGCCAGATAGACTCAGCGACAAGTGGTGGATGTAGTGGAAACAGAAAACGACATCCACTTCTGCGAACCTAACAAGGCGGCAGAACACTTACCTTTTCACCTTCCACTGTCTGCACAGAAAAGGAAAAAAGAACGGTATCGAACCGGTTAAAATGACTGCATCCCACAAAAGAATGCGTCACCAACCGTTGTGAAGGAGGCTAACTCACGAAGTTAGACTTACCAGTGGAAACTGCCGAGATTGACTGAACAGAGGCCACACCAAACAGCTGTATACCTCCCACCAGCATCTCCCGGAGACATCCTCCACATTTTTCCGGTCACTCCTCCTGCTGTCACGTGGCAGCCTGCTGTAATGTAATAAGGAAGAATAAACATAGGCAAGCCTACCCACTCTGGGTAGGATAATTCTATCGGATGCCTACCCGACTACAACACTCCCTCAAGTGCATACAGTGCAAATAAGGTCAAAGTATAGAAATAAAATTTCACTTAGCTGCCTGTTATGATCCTTTGCGACCGGGCTCTGCGTCGACCAGGAGTTGACTGTCATAATTTTCTCTCCGCGTTGTGAAGAGAATAATATTCGGACTCCTTGGCCAGTATTTACTAATATTCGTGTTTGAGTCGGTTTGTGTAGTGTTTAAACTCGTTTTGTATCGGGTGCATTTTCATGCAACGTTTTGAATCCATATACGCAAAGTTACGAAGCAGTCGACTTTATGGTTGTCGTGTTTTCCGATGTCGATGCCAGTCGTGTTTTTTGGGCACATTTACGGCCGTCATTGTCGTTTGCGTACGTGTTTTTGTTGTATTTGCTGTTTTTTTTCCTAAGTTAAACGCGGCAGGGTTTTTTTTTCCCCGCAGCCGCATTTTCACTTTCAGTTTCGATTTTCATCCCCGTTCGGGATTGGTTGTGTTTCAGATGGTAGGAGTGTCTGTGCGCAACCATCTAAATACGCCCCAAACCGTCCGCACCTCGTGGGTTTGGTTAGTGGTGAGGAGGAGGGAGGTTGTGCTGTGGAGGTAGGTGAATTTGTGGTTTGGTGAGGAGTGTTGTTAGCGATTTCTGAGTGTGGTATTGTGTTTGAAAGTTGTCTTGTCATTCTTGTTGTCTTGTATTTTGTGGTTTTGTCTCATTTTTAGTCCAAGTTATTTTTCTTTATAGTCCCTTGTCAGTGTTTGTGTGTGTGTGTGTGTGTGTGTGTGTGTGTGTGTGTGTGTGTGTGTGTGTGTGTGTGTGTGTGTTGTGTAGTGGTAGTGGAGGAGTGTGTTGTTTGTCTTTTTTTCCCTGTGTTAACTGTTTACACACACAATTATGTGTGACTCAGAGGTGGGTGAGGTGGAGGGTGTGAGTTAGGGAGAGGAGGTCGGTCAGGTGGGGGAGGTGAGTGTTAGTGAGGTTAGTGAGGTGGAGGAGGTGGGTGAGGTTGCTGCAGCAGCCTCAAGTGATAGTGACAGTCAGAGTGCTCCGCAGCCACGCACCACTACTAAGACTGGGCGGAATGTTAAGTTTAGTTTTGCTGAAAATGTGGCATTGGTTTGTGAGCTGATGAAGTATCAGAGGCAGCTATTTGGCCCTGAGTACGCCAAGGTGCCAACACGGAGGAAGACGGTGTTGTGGGCGAAAGTTATTGCTGTTGTCAATAGTGAGGGGGTGGTCAAGCGGACGGAGGACACGTGCCGCAAACGGTACTATGACATAAAGCGACGTGTCAAGTCCAAAATGGCCAGGGAGGCCAAGTCGGCTCGGAAAACCGGTGGTGGGCAGCCCTATATTGCAAGATATCTGGAGTATGAGGAGCCCATGCGGAGTGTAATCCCTCCAGAAGTTGTCTCTGCAACCCATGTCCGGGATTCAGATAGGCCCAGGAAGAATGGTGAGCATGTGTATTTGCATTTACATTCTATGTTTGTTTGTTTTTTAAATGTGTGTCATGTGACGTTGCATATTACTCCCATCTTCAAGTGTGTGTCAGAAAAAACATTGTTTTGTGTAATGTTTTATACAATAGCCAATGTAACATCTTACTTCATTGTATGTCATGTGTTTTTCTGACAGATATTTTGCATGTGTAGTTTGGACTTGGTGTGTCTCTGAATTGTCCTACAATAATGTTTTCCTTTTGGCCGTTTAAAAAAAAAAAATTGTGACTGTGTTTTATATTTAAGTGATCCATGTGCAATGTTTAAAAAACAGTGGTTGTCATGTTAGAGGCTGGAGTACTGGAAAGTGGTTTCGAAACCACTTACATGTGTAGTGTCATTATTAGATAATGTTAATTTTGAATTTAAATTAACATTTTTTATTTTTTATTTTTTTTTGCTTGTATTTGTACCGTGACACCACACTGCAGTGTAATTTGTGGGAAAAATTGCTACATTTTGTTTTGGCTCATATAGTGGTAATGTGTCTTTGGAGTGCCACATCACAGAGCAATTTATTTATTGCATCTGTAATATTTATCCTTTCAATACAAAATGAAGATGTGTTTTTTTTTTCTTTAACTTGTGGCCTATGTCAGTGTCCTGGACATGTTTTCTTGTGTTGATGTTGCCATAGTGCATATGTGTTTTGGTCAATGTTTTTTTTTTTTTTTTGTATTTCCGGTCCTTATGTTTTTTTATAAATAAAAGCCAAGCATTTCTTAAAGAATAAATGTTTATAAGCATAATGGGTGGATGGATACACAATAGCATGCTTACATTTTTTTATTTCTTTTATACAGTGTTAGAAAAAAGCAGTACTACTCGTCGGCCAGTAACTCCTATCACATTTGATGATGATGACGCTGCGGAAGCAGGTAAAGTGTCCATTGTAGTATAGGGTATGCTTGTAAAGGAATGGCCATAACAAAATTGCACTTTCATTAAAAGGTCCATCAAAAGACGTATTGAGCAGCAGAAGTGGCACTTCTGAAAAACATCACCACAAAAAACCTGTGGCCGAAAAGAAAGCAAGGTCGTATGTCCCGGCTCAAACACAGCAGGTTACCCCGCCACGAAGATTATCGTCCGTATGTTCTGTACCCCCACTCCAAATTTTGGACACACCTCCAAGACGTCATTCACACTCCCCTCATCTTGATTGTGAGTATCAAACTGAAAAAAATGTGAAACAAATCAGAACGTAATCCTAAAATTTCATAACCGCATTAAGTCAAAACACATCAGAAACTTAAATACTTACCGCAGTAAGTAAAAGCAGAAATGGAATCCAAGCTAAATGGCCTTGTCCACATCCAGTAAAGATATGTATGTCCTCTTGAGCCATACAGTATGACATTGTGTGTAAGATGCTGCAACAAAAAAGCATGTAGGTTTTTATGCAAAAAGTAAAGTTGTTTTTCAAAATTTAACATGTGTGTTTGAGGTAACATTGCAAAATACATCTAAAAACATTAATATGTCTTTTTGAACAAAGCTATAAGGTAACACATTATGTATTCCAATGTGTTTTTATGGTGGAGTATGTGTGAGCTACAATAAAACTAAAGTGTTTGCTTTCACAATTAAGTAACCAGACACATTTGCCACAAACAGGCATATGTATGTATTTAAGCTATGAGTGATGATGTTGCTAGGCATAATAGTTGTAAGCAACAGTGAATGACATGTGTTCCATGTGTAGTGATTTGTTTACATTTATGAAACATATGGATAGCTAACGGAGATTTGTTTAACATTTGAGCTTCGAGTCCTGGGAACAGCATCCCTCCGCAACAACAGCAACACAGTGACATGGAGGAGACAAACATCTTAGAAATGCAGCCATTAGTACAAGGAATGAGCCCCCCAGCACCTGTGAGTACACCACCACAGCAAAGCACACCATCACCACAACACAGCCCAACAACACCAGGAACACAAGGCCCTGATCAGGTGTTTTGGTCTCTTTGGGCTAGACAGCAGGCCACTAATGAAGATTGTCTGCGTAAGCAGACACAAATGTTTGCAAGCCTACCATCTCACCTCAGAAGAATATCAAGAAATCTGAGTAGACAAAATGAACAAACAACCAGAATAGGCAATACCATGGAAATCATGCGTACAGACATTACACAGGTCATGGGCAACTTACAGCGCATAATGGCAGAACAGTACAGACAACAGCAAAGTTATATGAGCATTTTTCAAAACAATCAAAAAATTAATGAAAGTTTATTCCAAATAGTAGACAATCAAAATGCTGCTACACGTGAACTCAATGCCACCCTCACTAACCTGAATGAAACACTCAGATGCATGCACAAACAGCAAACAAGCAGCAGTTCTGGTACGATTACTCCAAATATCACGCCAGCCTCATCACCACCAAGACGCTCCACCAGAGCACGACAACATGACAGTGCTAAAGGCAAAGGGCAGGACAAGCAGCCACCCAAAAAAACGTGAACAAATAACAAGTTAGACATTTGTGATAAGTAACTCAAAATAGTTAATAAGTGTATTTTTTGGCAAAAATATAGAACACTTAGCTCCTTGACACTTTTTTCAACATCAATAATTATAAGTGGTACAAACAAACAAAAAAAATGTACGCACATTTATTCTTTACCATTTTTTAAAGGTATTGGAGGAGGGAAATGTTGATGGAGCCACACATACATGTTAGCAGAAAGTAAACTGACCACTTGATTTTTTTCTAATCATTACTCTTTCTAGATTCCAATCATTCTCTTTTCCTGCAGACACAATAATTGCCAGCCAGGCAGTATGTCTTTAGCAGGAAGTAAACTGACCACTTGATTTTTTTCTAATCATTACTCTTTCTAGATTCCAATCATTCTCTTTTCCTGCAGACACAATAATTGCCAGCCAGGCAGTATGTCTTTAGCAGGAAGTAAACTGACCACTTGATTTTTTTTCTAATCATTACTCTTTCTAGATTCCAATCATTCTCTATTCCTGCAGACAATCCATATTACAATGTTATTGATACATATTTTAGCTTTCTTCTCTATACAACATTACAAGAAAAACACAATTGAGTTGCGAAAAAAGCTTGTAATATGTTGGCTTTGTTTTGTTGTAAAAACATTGACAAAATGAATGTCAGTATTATTGGGACATGTTTGTGTGTGTTAAAAATTAGTAAGAATGTTTTTACACATGATGCTGAAACAAACAAATATGTACTTTTACTACAAAAATCAAAGAATGTGTTTAATAATGTATATGTGTGGCAAACTGTGTATTTACTTACACATCATCAAGTTTACAGCATCAAACATTAGGAAATAAATTATTCCTGATTACAGTAAGTTTGTGTGTCTTAAATATGATGGTGCATCACACCATAGGGACACTTGTATTCCTCAAGGCTCACATATTATATGTTGAGGAGTGTTTTTTGGGAACACAGGTTCTCAAACTCGGCCCTCAGAAACACACACAGTGCATGTATTGCAGGTCTCTTCACAGAATCACAAGTGACATAATTAGCTCCACCTGTGAACCTTTTAACATATGTGTGTGAGAAATTCATACACCTGTGCTTCTACTGGGTTACGTGAAAAACATGCACTGTGTGTGGTCCTGCGGGCCGATTTTGTGAACCTGTGCATTAGGACGTTACACACAATGATAAAGTGAAATACTAAATGGATTATGTGGGCTTGTAAGAAATTAGCACTGCAAGTTTACGATCACTTCTCCAGACTTAATGCATGCCACTCATAATCTGTTGCTTTGAGTTTAAAAATACACACAAGACACATGCAACATTTGTTTTTCATAAAGCAAGGGTATGTTTGTATGTGTCAAGGAGACAGACACATTCTGAGTAATGGTTTTGGTGAAAAAAAACAAAACATCTATTTATGATTACACAACAAATGAAATAAGCAAAACAAACTTACCTTAGAAATAGCGATTGATGATCTCTTGCCTAACCTGCCTCCCTACATCTGTACTCCAAGTATCACCAGATGTCTCTAATTCCTCTGCTTGCTGGCTGCTTTCTTCCTCCTCCTCCTCAACATGTGGCAGATGTTGTTGCAAACACATGTTATGAAGAAAGAAGCAGCAGAACACAATTTGAGTCACCTTGGAGGGACTATACAACAAAAGGCCACCAGACTTATCCAGACACCGAAACCTAGATTTCAGCACACCAAAACATCTTTCTATCACATTCCGCGTGGACTTATGTGCATGATTGTAATTGTGTTCAGCAGGGGTATCAGGTCGGGACAATGGAGTTAGAAGCCAAGAGAAACAGCCATATCCTCCATCACCTAAAAGACAGATATAGTAAGGTGATTCATGTTAAGATACACCAACACATAAGTAACACACTGTGGAGCAGATGTATTAACCTGAAGAAGGCATAAGGAAGTGAAAAACCAGTGATATGTGCAAGGTAATAAATGCAGCAGACAATCTGTTCCTAAATGTTCATTTACAAATTGGAGCTGATTGGCTGGTGCCTTTATCACCTTGCACATATCACTGGTTTCTCACTTCCTTATGCCTTTTACAGGTTAATACATCTGCACCTGTCTTTGGGCAAAGTATACGCAGGCCTACACATATCAAATTACATACCCAGCAGCCATCCATCTGGCATTTGTCCATCCTCAAACTTATCAAAGAGGGATGACTGACTGAGGATGAAGGAGTCATAGCAGCCCCCAGGGTAACCAGCAACAACACTCATTATTTTGAGATTTGTATCACAAACCACCTGCACATTTGTGGAGGGTTCGAAATGGCGGTTTGCATATATGTGCTGCCTGCCCCTAGGTGGTCTCAGCTGAATGTGTGTGCAATCTATGGCTCCAAGCACATTGGGCATGCCAGCCAGCTCATAGAAATCTACCCTGACGGCATGCCACTGAGACTCCTGGGTAGGGAAGCAGATTGAGGCCTCGATGTGGGGCTGCAAAACAGCCAACACCTGTGTGTATATTTTAAAGAACAATAAACATGAGATTTTAGGACAGAACTGGCCACCGAGAAATTAAAACAAACACAAAACAGAAGAGGTAGTTAGGTATACATCACCTGGGTTAAGATTCTGGAAAATGAGGGCTGTGAGATTCCTATGACATCCCCAGACACAGCCTGAAAGCTGCCAGTAGCCAGAAAGTGCAACGCAGCCAGGAGTTTGTGCAGGCCTGAGACAGAGCGAGAGCGTGCTGTCTCAGGGTCTAGGCCCAGTTTGACAAGGTCATACAGACGGAAAATGTTGTTACGATTTAGACGGAACATCTGTATGACCTTATCATCGGACAACGCGTTCAAGTTTAAACGCCTCCTAAAAAAAACGAGGCCTGCGCAGCCTCCGCGGAACCTGTACAACCTGCTGACCATGTTCAGTTTCTTGGCCCTGGTTACTTACAGGCTGATGTCTGAGTCTGAGGAATCCCACAGCACACAAAAGATCACTGGCCCACAGTCCTGCTGCCATTTCTGAGTGTAGGTGTATTGAAATGGGCCTAACATCCTTTTATAGGCATCCTAATTCAGGTGTGAGTGATTTTTTATTTGCAACACATGTAAACACGACTGAAAAAAGCAGGTCTATTTTTTTGCCGCTTTTTTTAACGATTCGCAAAAAAATACGACCGCATTTGAGCACTCAGAGACTAACACCCAAATACGAATGAATAGTGAATTCCCGTATTCTATGTAAAAACAGCCGCGTTTGACCGATGGTCTATTCATTCGTATTTGTGAACGTTGTCATTCAAACCATTACGAATAGTCCAAACACTGCCGAGATTGGTGTTTAGTGAATTCCCGGTTTGGGACTTAGAAAAAAAAACACAAATCGGACAAACTCGATTTTTTAGTAAATACTGGCCCTTGAGAGGATCGAAACCAACTCGTCATGACCAATCTAGAGCTTAATCAACAGAGCGACCAGTACATGATAAGAATACCATTATTTCAGCATTCATGGATATACATCGTGTAATACACAATAAAACACATATATCCTAACCATGCATATATAACCTATATCTACATATATACACATATAGATATACAGTAACCTATACACAAGTGGATTGTCCAGACCTGTCAGGTGCCTAGTGACAGTAATGTGTTGCGAATGTGTATGACCATGTACTGACATGCCCCCGATGTGGATCTACCAGGAACGTTATGGTCGACAGAAATTTAGTAAATGTCGACAGCAAGGAATAGTAAGTGGGCAAAAAATAATAATAATCACGGAACCCCGAGGGGTCTGAGGGAAGCATACAAATACAATTTTGATAACACTTCCCCCTCATATACCTATAAATATACATATACATATATATACAGGTACAAGGCAATAACAGCCTGATAATTCATTACCCAGGAAATACCGTTGATGCCGACAGGGCATCCATAAACAACTGTATCTCCCCTATCGTGTTTACTGTTTAAGCACACAAACACCCATTTGCTAATACTTAATTTTCCGAATCAAGTACCGCCATACACCGGCGAAGCCGACAGTTATCCCCACAGCAGCTTATGACAAAGCCCTCACACCTGCCGACATATGTTGACTAACCAATAGTGGGTACAAACAGGGAAACAGTGAATTTATGTAATATAAGAGTGATTATGCGTCCATTATCAAACATAATGCTATATGACAACCATATAGCATTAAAACACTGTGCCCCCTCCCCCCCTGCGGGGATCTGAGGAAAATGGCGCTGACTCTATGAGGGCTAAGCTCCGCCCCTTCCCGGTGCGCTTAAGCCCGCTCAAACATATACACATACATAACCTTAAACTTGAGCTGGGGCTTATATACAGGGATTAACCCCCTGTATATACCCCTATATGTACAAAAACGCAGCCCAGGATGCCCCCCCCCCCGCGCCCCGCACCCACGGAAATCGTTGGTGTGGGGGAGCGATGGAGCGCAGCGTGCACTCTGCGGTGCCCTGGCGGGGTGAAGACACCCAGTGTCCGGGTATGTTCCCCCGCCCGGGATGATTCAACAAATGCTGCCCAGGGCGCTCCCCCCCCAGCGCCCTGCACCCATGGAGCTGGCGGCGGTGGGAAACTGGCGCGCAGTGCGCTACCACGCACTGACGGGGGTCCGGGACACGGAGCCCCGGCAGCGCCAGCATAACTAATCACAATCACCTGTAATATGCTGCCCAGGGCACTCCCCCCCCAGCGCCCTGCACCCGAGAGAGCCAGCAGCGGGGAAGAAATGGCGCGTAGTGTGCTACCACATGCTGGTGGGCGTCCGGGACACGGAGCCCAGGCACCGCCAGAGAGTCACAGATATAAGTGTAAAATGTCTGCCCAGAGCGCTCCCCCCCAGCGCCCTGCACTCGTGGGAGCCAGCGGCGGGGAAGTAATGGCGCGCAGCGCGCAGTTATATGCTGGCGGGGGTATGATACACGATACCCAGGTACCGAAATGCTTTTACGCCAGCCTTAGGATGAAATCAGCAACCTGCTGCCCAGGGCGCTCACCCCCCCCCCCCCCCCCCAGCGCCCTGCACCCTGTGAGTGCCATTGGTGTGTGGGAGCATGGAGCGCAGCGCGACCGCTGTACCTCCGTTACTGAAGTCTTCTGCTGTCACTGAAGTCTTCTGTTCTTCTAATACTCACCCGGCTTCTTTCTTCTGGCTTTTGTGAGGGGGGTGACGGCGTGGCTCCGGGAACAAGCAGCTAGGTGCACCAAGTGATCGAACCCTCTGGAGCTAATGGTGTCCAGTAGCCGAGAAGCAGAGCCCTTGAACTAAGAAGAAATAGGTCCTGCTTCTCTCCCCTCAGTCCCACGATGCAGGGAGCCTGTTGCCAGCAGGTCTCCCTGAAAATAAAAAACCTAACATAAAGTCTTTTAGAGAAACTCCCCTAGTGTGTGTCCCATCACTCCTGGGCACAAAGTCTAACTGAGGTCTGGAGGAGGGGCATAAAGGGAGGAGCCAGTTCACACCCAGTTTAAGTCTTTATAGTGTGCCCAAGCTCCTGCGGATCCGTCTTTACCCCCATGGTCCTTTTGGAGTCCCCAGCATCCTCTAGGACGTATGAGAAAATCTTTTAGACAAAGCTGCCTATAAAAACGATACAATTCTGTCTCCCACTGGAATGCTGTCTGCTGAAATGTCAGTACAAAGGTTAAACCTTTTGACAATACAGCCATCTCAATAGGTTCTAAAGAATGACTGGACAGGTTAAAAACCACTACCTCTTGTTCCCTCTGTTGTATGCCATTTCTGCCTCTCTTTCGGTGCTTTGTCCCCCCTCTCCTACAGGGTTTCTTCCCCCCTTGTACCGACTTCTGGTATACACTCGCTCCCTTAAAAAAGGCTGTCTGCTGGCAGATGGTTGGTCTGAGTCACTGGGAGATGTTTGGGAGTCCAGGTCTGTGTAGACCCTGTCCCCCCTTCTCCTACCCCTACTTGCCTGACTCCCCCTCCACACTCGTCTCACACCCAGATTGGTAAGCCACGAGTACACTCTGAGTTTCCTGAAATCCTCTTTGACTTTTTTAAATGTATTTTTCTTAAAGGCAAGTAGCTCTGATCTAAAACTTGCAATACTGGTATCTAATCTCATGAGCCAATTAGAGATGAGCGCCTGAAATTTTTCGGGTTTTGTGTTTTGGTTTTGGGTTCGGTTCCGCGGCCGTGTTTTGGGTTCGAACGCGTTTTGGCAAAACCTCACCGAAATTTTTTTGTCGGATTCGGGTGTGTTTTGGATTCGGGTGTTTTTTTCAAAAAACCCTAAAAAACAGCTTAAATCATAGAATTTGGGGGTAATTTTGATCCCAAAGTATTATTAACCTCAAAAAACATAATTTACACTCATTTTCAGCCTATTCTGAACACATCACACCTCACAATATTATTTTTAGTCCTAAAATTTGCACCGAGGTCGCTGTGTGAGTAAGATAAGCGACCCTAGTGGCCGACACAAACACCGGGCCCATCTAGGAGTGGCACTGCAGTGTCACGCAGGATGTCCCTTCCAAAAAACCCTCCCCAAACAGCACATGACGCAAAGAAAAAAAGAGGCGCAATGAGGTAGCTGACTGTGTGAGAAAGATAAGCGACCCTAGTGGCCGACACAAACACCGGGCCCATCTAGGAGTGGCACTGCAGTGTCACGCAGGATGTCCCTTCCAAAAAACCCTCCCCAATCAGCACATGATGCAAAGAAAAAGAAAAGAAAAAAGAGGTGCAAGATGGAATTATCCTTGGGCCCTCCCACCCACCCTTATGTTGTATAAACAAAACAGGACATGCACACTTTAACCAACCCATCATTTCAGTGACAGGGTCTGCCACACGACTGTGACTGATATGACGGGTTGGTTTGGACCCCCCCCAAAAAAGAAGCAATTAATCTCTCCTTGCACAAACTGGCTCTACAGAGGCAAGATGTCCACCTCATCTTCACCCTCCGATATATCACCGTGTACATCCCCCTCCTCACAGATTATCAATTCGTCCCCACTGGAATCCACCATCTCAGCTTCCTGTGTACTTTGTGGAGGCAATTGCTGCTGGTCAATGTCTCCGCGGAGGAATTGATTATAATTCATTTTAATGAACATCATCTTCTCCACATTTTCTGGATGTAACCTCGTACGCCGATTGCTGACAAGGTGAGCGGCGGCACTAAACACTCTTTCGGAGTACACACTTGTGGGAGGGCAACTTAGGTAGAATAAAGCCAGTTTGTGCAAGGGCCTCCAAATTGCCTCTTTTTCCTGCCAGTATAAGTACGGACTGTGTGACGTGCCTACTTGGATGCGGTCACTCATATAATCCTCCACCATTCTATCAATGTTGAGAGAATCATATGCAGTGACAGTAGACGACATGTCCGTAATCGTTGTCAGGTCCTTCAGTCCGGACCAGATGTCAGCATCAGCAGTCGCTCCAGACTGCCCTGCATCACCGCCAGCGGGTGGGCTCGGAATTCTGAGCCTTTTCCTCGCACCCCCAGTTGCGGGAGAATGTGAAGGAGGAGATGTTGACAGGTCGCGTTCCGCTTGACTTGACAATTTTGTCACCAGCAGGTCTTTCAACCCCAGCAGACCTGTGTCTGCCGGAAAGAGAGATCCAAGGTAGGCTTTAAATCTAGGATCGAGCACGGTGGCCAAAATGTAGTGCTCTGATTTCAACAGATTGACTACCCGTGAATCCTTGTTAAGCGAATTAAGGGCTGCATCCACAAGTCCCACATGCCTAGCGGAATCGCTCCGTGTTAGCTCCTTCTTCAATGCCTCCAGCTTCTTCTGCAAAAGCCTGATGAGGGGAATGACCTGACTCAGGCTGGCAGTGTCTGAACTGACTTCACGTGTGGCAAGTTCAAAGGGCATCAGAACCTTGCACAACGTTGAAATCATTCTCCACTGCACTTGAGACAGGTGCATTCCATCTCCTATATCGTGCTCAATTGTATAGGCTTGAATGGCCTTTTGCTGCTCCTCCAACCTCTGAAGCATATAGAGGGTTGAATTCCACCTCGTTACCACTTCTTGCTTCAGATGATGGCAGGGCAGGTTCAGTAGTTTTTGGTGGTGCTCCAGTCTTCTGTACGTGGTGCCTGTACGCCGAAAGTGTCCCGCAATTTTTCTGGCCACCGACAGCATCTCTTGCACGCCCCTGTCGTTTTTTAAAAAATTCTGCACCACCAAATTCAAGGTATGTGCAAAACATGGGACGTGCTGGAATTTGCCCATATTTAATGCACACACAATATTGCTGGCGTTGTCCGATGCCACAAATCCACAGGAGAGTCCAATTGGGGTAAGCCATTCCGCGATGATCTTCCTCAGTTGCCGTAAGAGGTTTTCAGCTGTGTGCGTATTCTGGAAAGCGGTGATACAAAGCGTAGCCTGCCTAGGAAAGAGTTGGCGTTTGCGAGATGCTGCTACTGGTGCCGCCGCTGCTGTTCTTGCGGCGGGAGTCCATACATCTACCCAGTGGGCTGTCACAGTCATATAGTCCTGACCCTGCCCTGCTCCACTTGTCCACATGTCCGTGGTTAAGTGGACATTGGGTACAACTGCATTTTTTAGGACACTGGTGAGTCTTTTTCTGACGTCCGTGTACATTCTCGGTATCGCCTGCCTAGAGAAGTGGAACCTAGATGGTATTTGGTAACGGGGGCACACTGCCTCAATAAATTGTCTAGTTCCCTGTGAACTAACGGCGGATACCGGACGCACGTCTAACACCAACATAGTTGTCAAGGACTCAGTTATCCGCTTTGCAGTAGGATGACTGCTGTGATATTTCATCTTCCTCGCAAAGGACTGTTGAACAGTCAATTGCTTACTGGAAGTAGTACAAGTGGGCTTACGACTTCCCCTCTGGGATGACCATCGACTCCCAGCGGCAACAACAGCAGCGCCAGCAGCAGTAGGCGTTACACGCAAGGATGCATCGGAGGAATCCCAGGCAGGAGAGGACTCGTCAGACTTGCCAGTGACATGGCCTGCAGGACTATTGGCATTCCTGGGGAAGGAGGAAATTGACACTGAGGGAGTTGGTGGGGTGGTTTGCGTGAGCTTGGTTACAAGAGGAAGGGATTTACTGGTCAGTGGACTGCTTCCGCTGTCACCCAAAGTTTTTGAACTTGTCACTGACTTATTATGAATGCGCTGCAGGTGACGTATAAGGGAGGATGTTCCGAGGTGGTTAACGTCCTTACCCCTACTTATTACAGCTTGACAAAGGGAACACACGGCTTGACACCTGTTGTCCGCATTTCTGGTGAAATACCTCCACACCGAAGAGCTGATTTTTTTGGTATTTTCACCTGGCATGTCAACGGCCATATTCCTCCCACGGACAACAGGTGTCTCCCCGGGTGCCTGACTTAAACAAACCACCTCACCATCAGAATCCTCCTGGTCAATTTCCTCCCCAGCGCCAGCAACACCCATATCCTCCTCATCCTGGTGTACTTCAACACTGACATCTTCAATCTGACTATCAGGAACTGGACTGCGGGTGCTCCTTCCAGCACTTGCAGGGGGCATGCAAATAGTGGAAGGCGCATGCTCTTCACGTCCAGTGTTGGGAAGGTCAGGCATCGCAAACGACACAATTGGACTCTCCTTGTGGATTTGGGATTTCAAAGAACGCACAGTTCTTTGCAGTGCTTTTGCCAGCTTGAGTCTTTTCAGTTTTCTAGCGAGAGGCTGAGTGCTTCCATCCTCATGTGAAGCTGAACCACTAGCCATGAACATAGGCCAGGGCCTCAGCCGTTCCTTGCCACTCCGTGTGGTAAATGGCATATTGGCAAGTTTACGCTTCTCCTCCGACAATTTTATTTTAGGTTTTGGAGTCCTTTTTTTTCTGATATTTGGTGTTTTGGATTTGACATGCTCTGTACTATGACATTGGGCATCGGCCTTGGCAGACGACGTTGCTGGCATTTCATCGTCTCGGCCATGACTAGTGGCAGCAGCTTCAGCACGAGGTGGAAGTGGATCTTGATCTTTCCCTAATTTTGGAACCTCAACTTTTTTGTTCTCCATATTTTATAGGCAGAACTAAAAGGCACCTCAGGTAAACAATGGAGATGGATGGATTGGATACTAGTATACAATTATGGACGGACTGCCACGGTTAGGTGGTATAAAAAAACCACGGTTAGGTGGTATATATTATAATAATAATACAATTATGGATGGACGGACTGCCTGCCGACTGCCGACACAGAGGTAGCCACAGCCGTGAACTACCGCACTGTACACTGGTTGATAAAGAGATAGTAGTATACTCGTAACAACTAGTATGACACTATGACGACGGTATAAAGAAAGAAAAAAAAATACCACAGTTAGGTGGTATATATTATAATAATAATACAATTATGGATGGACGGACTGCCTGCCGACTGCCGACACAGAGGTAGCCACAGCCGTGAACTACCGCACTGTACACTGGTTGATAAAGAGATAGTAGTATACTCGTAACAACTAGTATGACACTATGACGACGGTATAAAGAAAGAAAAAAAAATACCACAGTTAGGTGGTATATATTATAATAATAATACAATTATGGATGGACGGACTGCCTGCCGACTGCCGACACAGAGGTAGCCACAGCCGTGAACTACCGCACTGTACACTGGTTGATAAAGAGATAGTAGTATACTCGTAACAACTAGTATGACACTATGACGACGGTATAAAGAATGAAAAAAAAAACACGGTTAGGTGGTATATATTATAATAATAATACAATTATGGATGGACGGACTGCCTGCCGACTGCCGACACAGAGGTAGCCACAGCCGTGAACTACCGCACTGTACACTGGTTGATAAAGAGATAGTAGTATACTCGTAACAACTAGTATGACACTATGACGGTATAAAGAATGAAAAAAAAACCACGGTTAGGTGGTATATATTATAATAATAATACAATTATGGATGGACGGACTGCCTGCCGACTGCCGACACAGAGGTAGCCACAGCCGTGAACTACCGCACTGTACACTGGTTGATAAAGAGATAGTAGTATACTCGTAACAACTAGTATGACACTATGACGACGGTATAAAGAAAGAAAAAAAAATACCACAGTTAGGTGGTATATATTATAATAATAATACAATTATGGATGGACGGACTGCCTGCCGACTGCCGACACAGAGGTAGCCACAGCCGTGAACTACCGCACTGTACACTGGTTGATAAAGAGATAGTAGTATACTCGTAACAACTAGTATGACACTATGACGACGGTATAAAGAAAGAAAAAAAAATACCACAGTTAGGTGGTATATATTATAATAATAATACAATTATGGATGGACGGACTGCCTGCCGACTGCCGACACAGAGGTAGCCACAGCCGTGAACTACCGCACTGTACACTGGTTGATAAAGAGATAGTAGTATACTCGTAACAACTAGTATGACACTATGACGACGGTATAAAGAAAGAAAAAAAAATACCACAGTTAGGTGGTATATATTATAATAATAATACAATTATGGATGGACGGACTGCCTGCCGACTGCCGACACAGAGGTAGCCACAGCCGTGAACTACCGCACTGTACACTGGTTGATAAAGAGATAGTAGTATACTCGTAACAACTAGTATGACACTATGACGACGGTATAAAGAATGAAAAAAAAACCACGGTTAGGTGGTATATATTATAATAATAATACAATTATGGATGGACGGACTGCCTGCCGACTGCCGACACAGAGGTAGCCACAGCCGTGAACTACCGCACTGTACACTGGTTGATAAAGAGATAGTAGTATACTCGTAACAACTAGTATGACACTATGACGGTATAAAGAATGAAAAAAAAACCACGGTTAGGTGGTATATATTATAATAATAATACAATTATGGATGGACGGACTGCCTGCCGACTGCCGACACAGAGGTAGCCACAGCCGTGAACTACCGCACTGTACACTGGTTGATAAAGAGATAGTAGTATACTCGTAACAACTAGTATGACACTATGACGACGGTATAAAGAAAGAAAAAAAAATACCACAGTTAGGTGGTATATATTATAATAATAATACAATTATGGATGGACGGACTGCCTGCCGACTGCCGACACAGAGGTAGCCACAGCCGTGAACTACCGCACTGTACACTGGTTGATAAAGAGATAGTAGTATACTCGTAACAACTAGTATGACACTATGACGACGGTATAAAGAATGAAAAAAAAAACCACGGTTAGGTGGTATATATTATAATAATAATACAATTATGGATGGACGGACTGCCTGCCGACTGCCGACACAGAGGTAGCCACAGCCGTGAACTACCGCACTGTACACTGGTTGATAAAGAGATAGTAGTATACTCGTAACAACTAGTATGACACTATGACGACGGTATAAAGAAAGAAAAAAAAATACCACAGTTAGGTGGTATATATTATAATAATAATACAATTATGGATGGACGGACTGCCTGCCGACTGCCGACACAGAGGTAGCCACAGCCGTGAACTACCGCACTGTACACTGGTTGATAAAGAGATAGTAGTATACTCGTAACAACTAGTATGACACTATGACGACGGTATAAAGAAAGAAAAAAAAATACCACAGTTAGGTGGTATATATTATAATAATAATACAATTATGGATGGACGGACTGCCTGCCGACTGCCGACACAGAGGTAGCCACAGCCGTGAACTACCGCACTGTACACTGGTTGATAAAGAGATAGTAGTATACTCGTAACAACTAGTATGACACTATGACGACGGTATAAAGAATGAAAAAAAAACCACGGTTAGGTGGTATATATTATAATAATAATACAATTATGGATGGACGGACTGCCTGCCGACTGCCGACACAGAGGTAGCCACAGCCGTGAACTACCGCACTGTACACTGGTTGATAAAGAGATAGTAGTATACTCGTAACAACTAGTATGACACTATGACGGTATAAAGAATGAAAAAAAAACCACGGTTAGGTGGTATATATTATAATAATAATACAATTATGGATGGACGGACTGCCTGCCGACTGCCGACACAGAGGTAGCCACAGCCGTGAACTACCGCACTGTACACTGGTTGATAAAGAGATAGTAGTATACTCGTAACAACTAGTATGACACTATGACGACGGTATAAAGAAAGAAAAAAAAATACCACGGTTAGGTGGTATATATTGTAATACAATTATGGATGGACGGACTGCCTGCCGAGTTCCGACTGCCGACACAGAGGTAGCCACAGCCGTGAACTACCGCACTGTACTGTGTCTGCTGCTAATATAGACTGGTTGATAAAGAGATAGTATACAATACATACAACAATATACTACTATACTGGTGGTCAGGCACTGGTCACCACTAGTCACACTGGCAGTTGCACTCCTGCAGCAAAAGTGTGCACTGTTTAATTTTAAATTAATATAATATTATGTACTCCTGGGGGCTCCTGCTATAACAACCTGCAGTGCTCCCCAGTCTCCCCCACAATTATTATAAGCTTTGCCTTTTATACATTGATGTGCAGCACACTGGGCTGAGCTGAGTGCACACAGACTGAGTCACACTGTGTGACTGGCTGCTGCTGTGTATCGTTTTTTTTCAGGCAGAGAACGGATATAGCAGAGAACGGATATATTATATTAAAATAAATAAAAGTTAACTAACAACAACTGCACTGGTCACTGTGGTAAACTCTGTCTGACTCTGCACAATCTCTCTCTCTCTTCTAATCTAATTTCTAATGGAGAGGACGCCAGCCACGTCCTCTCCCTATCAATCTCAATGCACGTGTGAAAATGGCGGCGACGCGCGGCTCCTTATATAGAATCCGAGTCTCGCGAGAATCCGACAGCGTCATGATGACGTTCGGGCGCGCTCGGGTTAACCGAGCAAGGCGGGAGGATCCGAGTCTGCTCGGACCCGTAAAAAAAACATGAAGTTCGTGCGGGTTCGGTTTCAGAGAAACCGAACCCGCTCATCTCTAGAGCCAATCTCTGCCCACATCAGTGCGTAGAACCTCTAGCCCTGTCAATTCACACTCATTAAGTTCCCTCTTGAGAGTCTCGATTTCGGTGTTGACCTGTTGGATCACTAAAATCATTAGATCAAAACTGCAGTGATTTAATATCAAACACCAATGCCTACAGAATTCGGTGTTATTCCACCCAATAGTGGGTTGAATTTTGATGCGGAAGCCTCTGAGTATAAATTTATCTTTGTGATATTGTGATAGGGTTAAACCATGTAACTCTAACTCAGTCAATCTCTTCCTAAATTTCAATAGATCAGCATAGATTTCAGCAGGGCTGTGCTATCCGTTTCCAACGCTAATTCATCTGTAGCAGAAAACAGTATTTTTGAAATGTCCTTTTCTAAAAATTTCTTAGTTCCCGTCAAATCACCGATATCTTTATCCATTCTTAACAGGTGTACAGTCTCAGGAAAAATGTGAATGCCATGTTTCTATTGGATGGTGTTTGATGAGGCACAGATTGGAATAGGTAACACAGGTGTTTGTAATGATTGGGTGTGGTTGTGGGTATATAAAATGTAATGGATTTGTTGTGAACATGCATGGATGGCTTCTATGACATTTGCATGGCTCCTGGACCCTGATGAAGGTGCTGTGGCACCGAAACAGCTGTTGGTGGAGCTGCGGACTGGTAACATGCATTGGAACCAATATTCTTTTGTTCATTGACTGCCTATCCATTGAATTGCACAATTGCACGTTGCACTTTATTTCCAAGATAATTATGGATTAATAATAAAAGGAACTTTTTTCTGCTACTTCAGGTGTGCTGGTACAAGTGGATTTTCTACTTTTGCTACATATCAACTATTTGTTACCGTGCACCCACCTATTACAAAGGAAGTGTGTGCGATTCAATTTGCTTTATATATATATATATATTTAAAATCTCATATCTGGACCCCTTAAAAAAAGATCTGAGGTTTGCAACCAATTTCTGTGTGTGGTGAAAAAGGGGCATTACAGTGTTTGGAATAATGTGTAAGGAGCATTATTGTATGGTGCATAATGTGTAAAGGGCATTATGGTGTGTGGCATAATGTGTAAGGAGCATTACTATAAGGAGGAAAAATGCTGTAATGATGTAATCGGCATGAATCAGCAACAAAAATATAGTGCTACAGATTGTTTGAGGGAGAGGGCCCCAAACCGGTATCTTGCATAGGGCCCCATGAGGTCTAAATCCGGCTCTGGGGCAGGGTCAGACTCATGAGTTTCAGCCATCTGCAGCCTGCAGAATCAGTGATCACGGGTGGGTCCCATCTGGCAGTGAGCAGCAGCTGTGGATGCAGGTCACTTGCTGCAGCGCAGGCTGAGCCGTCCTGTTCCCTATTGCAGGTGTTAGCAGGGCTTCTGGGACAGAGCCAATTAACTTTGCAGCAGCAGCGGGTGCGCTGCAGCGCTCCGCTGGATGAACAGCGGTCACACTTGGATCCCGCTGTGAACCACACAGGTGCTGCTGTATATGCAGGTGCCCTTTCAGGGCTTGGAGCCTAGAATCAGGCATCTCCATTGGGATACGGTCGTTAGGTCAGAACCTTCTGATGAAACCGTGGTTTGATTTTCACTGAGAAACATGTTAAGGACATCTCACGCTGCTGTTTTTCCCTGAGATCTACACAAGCACAGCACCACAGTCCGGACTCCAGCACACGGCAAACTGCCTGAATTCTGCAGCTACGAACAGCGCGCTCCCTCCCCGGTGAGCTGAATAGAACACCGCCGCTCCCACCAACCACAACGGATTCCGCATGCTGACAGCCAGCCTCACATGAGACTCTAAGGAATAAGTGGTGAGCACAAAATTATTTGGCGGTCGAGGGAGGTAGTAGCATAGCGCGCATCGTTTATACAGCTGAACATTCACCATCTAGTGAACACCATTCACATTCCCTAAAACAAATTGGGACTTTATCATTTGCTTTGGAGTAGAGATGAGCGGGTTCGGTTCCTCTGAATCCGAACCCGCCCGAACTTCATGTTTTTTTACACGGGTCCGAGCGACTCGGATCTTCCCGCCTTGCTCGGTTAACCCGAGCGCGCCCGAACGTCATCATCACGCTGTCGGATTCTCGCGAGGCTCGGATTCTATCGCGAGACTCGGATTCTATATAAGGAGCCGCGCGTCGCCGCCATTTTCACACGTGCATTGAGATTGATAGGGAGAGGACGTGGCTGGCGTCCTCTCCGTTTAGAAATAGATAGGAGAGTGAGAGTGAGACACTTCATTTACTGGAGCTTAGGAGGAGTACTCAGAGAGTGCAGAATTTTGCTGATAGTAGTTAGTTAGTTATACTAGTGACTGACCAGTGAGACCACCAGTGCAGTTTTATTATTATTTAATATAATCCGTTCTCTGCCTGAAAAAAACGATACACAGTGACTCAGTCACATACCATATCTGTGCTCAGCCCAGTGTGCTGCATCATCTATGTATAATATCTGACTGTGCTCACACAGCTTAATTGTGGAGGAGACTGGGGAGCAGTTATAGGTTATAGCAGGAGCCAGGAGTACATATTAAACAGTGCACACTTTTGCTGCCAGAGTGCCACTGCCAGTGTGACTGACCAGTGACCTGACCACACTGACCACCAGTATATTGTGATTGTCTGCCTGAAAAAGTTAAACACTCGTCGTGTGACTTGTGTGGTGTTTTTTTATTCTATAAAAAACTCATTCTGCTGACAGACAGTGTCCAGCAGGTCCGTCATTATATAATATATACCTGTCCGGCTGCAGTAGTGATATATATATATTTTTTATATCATTATTTATCATCCAGTCTATACTAGCAGCAGACACAGTTCGGTAGTTCACGGCTGTAGCTACCTCTGTGTCGGCACTCGGCAGTCCATCCATAATTGTATACCACCTACCCGTGGTTTTTTTTTTCTTTCTTCTTTATACATACTACATCTCATTATCATCCAGTCTATATTAGCAGCAGACACAGTACAGTACGGTAGTCCACGGCTGTAGCTATCTCTGTGTCGGCACTCGGCAGTCCATCCATAATTGTATACCACCACCTACCCGTGGTTTTTTTTTTCTTTCTTCTTTATACATACTACATCTCATTATCATCCAGTCTATATTAGCAGCAGACACAGTACGGTAGTCCACGGCTGTAGCTACCTCTGTGTCGGCACTCGGCAGTCCATCCATAATTGTATACCACCTACCCGTGGTTTTTTTTTTCTTTCTTCTTTGTACATACTACATCTCATTATCAACCAGTCTATATTAGCAGCAGACACAGTACGGTAGTCCATGGCTGTAGCTACCTCTGTGTCGGCACTCGGCAGTCCATCCATAATTGTATACCACCTACCCGTGGTTTTTTTTTCTTTCTTCTTTATACATACTACATCTCATTATCAACTAGTCTATATTAGCAGCAGACACAGTACGGTAGTCCATGGCTGTAGCCACCTCTGTGTCGGCACTCGGCAGTCCATCCATAATTGTATACCACCTACCCGTGGTTTTTTTTTTCTTTCTTCTTTATACATACTACATCTCATTATCATCCAGTCTATATTAGCAGCAGACACAGTACGGTAGTCCACGGCTGTAGCTACCTCTGTGTCGGCACTCGGCAGTCCATCCATAATTGTATACCACCTACCCGTGGTTTTTTTTTCTTTCTTCTTTTTACATACTACATCTCATTATCATCCAGTCTATATTAGCAGCAGACACAGTACGGTAGTCCACGGCTGTAGCTACCTCTGTGTCGGCACTCGGCAGTCCATCCATAATTGTATACCACCTACCCGTGGTTTTTTTTTTTCTTTCTTCTTTATACATACTACATCTCATTATCAACCAGTCTATATTAGCAGCAGACACAGTACGGTAGTCCACGGCTGTAGCTACCTCTGTGTCGGCACTCGGCAGTCCATCCATAATTGTATACTAGTATCCATCCATCTCCATTGTTTACCTGAGGTGCCTTTTAGTTGTGCCTATTAAAATATGGAGAACAAAAATGTTGAGGTTCCAAAATTAGGGAAAGATCAAGATCCACTTCCACCTCGTGCTGAAGCTGCTGCCACTAGTCATGGCCGAGACGATGAAATGCCAGCAACGTCGTCTGCCAAGGCCGATGCCCAATGTCATAGTACAGAGCATGTCAAATCCAAAACACCAAATATCAGTAAAAAAAGGACTCCAAAACCTAAAATAAAATAGTCGGAGGAGAAGCGTAAACTTGCCAATATGCCATTTACCACACGGAGTGGCAAAGAACGGCTGAGGCCCTGGCCTATGTTCATGGCTAGTGGTTCAGCTTCACATGAGGATGGAAGCACTCAGCCTCTCGCGAGAAAAATGAAAAGACTCAAGCTGGCAAAAGCAGTAGCACCGCAAAGAACTGTGCGTTCTTCGAAATCCCAAATCCACAAGGAGAGTCCAATTGTGTCGGTTGCGATGCCTGACCTTCCCAACACTGGACGTGAAGAGCATGCGCCTTCCACCATTTGCACGCCCCCTGCAAGTGCTGGAAGGAGCACCCGCAGTCCAGTTCCTGATAGTCAGATTGAAGATGTCAGTGTTGAAGTACACCAGGATGAGGAGGATATGGGTGTTGCTGGCGCTGGGGAGGAAATTGACCAGGAGGATTCTGATGGTGAGGTGGTTTGTTTAAGTCAGGCACCCGGGGAGACACCTGTTGTCCGTGGGAGGAATATGGCCATTGACATGCCTGGTGAAAATACCAAAAAAATCAGCTCTTCGGTGTGGAAGTATTTCAACAGAAATGCGGACAACAGGTGTCAAGCCGTGTGTTGCCTTTGTCAAGCTGTAATAAGTAGGGGTAAGGACGTTAACCACCTCGGAACATCCTCCCTTATACGTCACCTGCAGCGCATTCATAATAAGTCAGTGACAAGTTCAAAAACTTTTGGCGACAGCGGAAGCAGTCCACTGACCAGTAAATCCCTTCCTCTTGTAACCAAGCTCACGCAAACCACCCCACCAACTCCCTCAGTATCAATTTCCTCCTTCCCCAGGAATGCCAATAGTCCTGCAGGCCATGTCACTGGCAATTCTGATGATTCCTCTCCTGCCTGGGATTCCTCCGATGCATCCTTGCGTGTAACGCCTACTGCTGCTGGCGCTGCTGTTGTTGCTGCTGGGAGTCGATGGTCATCCCAGAGGGGAAGTCGTAAGCCCACTTGTACTACTTCCAGTAAGCAATTGACTGTTCAACAGTCCTTTGCGAGGAAGATGAAATATCACAGCAGTCATCCTGCTGCAAAGCGGATAACTGAGGCCTTGACAACTATGTTGGTGTTAGACGTGCGTCCGGTATCCGCCGTTAGTTCACAGGGAACTAGACAATTTATTGAGGCAGTGTGCCCCCGTTACCAAATACCATCTAGGTTCCACTTCTCTAGGCAGGCGATACCGAGAATGTACACGGACGTCAGAAAAAGACTCACCAGTGTCCTAAAAAATGCAGTTGTACCCAATGTCCACTTAACCACGGACATGTGGACAAGTGGAGCAGGGCAGGGTCAGGACTATATGACTGTGACAGCCCACTGGGTAGATGTATGGACTCCCGCCGCAAGAACAGCAGCGGCGGCACCAGTAGCAGCATCTCGCAAACGCCAACTCTTTCCTAGGCAGGCTACGCTTTGTATCACCGGTTTCCAGAATACGCACACAGCTGAAAACCTCTTACGGCAACTGAGGAAGATCATCGCGGAATGGCTTACCCCAATTGGACTCTCCTGTGGATTTGTGGCATCGGACAACGCCAGCAATATTGTGTGTGCATTAAATATGGGCAAATTCCAGCACGTCCCATGTTTTGCACATACCTTGAATTTGGTGGTGCAGAATTTTTTAAAAAACGACAGGGGCGTGCAAGAGATGCTGTCGGTGGCCAGAAGAATTGCGGGACACTTTCGGCGTACAGGCACCACGTACAGAAGACTGGAGCACCACCAAAAACGCCTGAACCTGCCCTGCCATCATCTGAAGCAAGAAGTGGTAACGAGGTGGAATTCAACCCTCTATATGCTTCAGAGGTTGGAGGAGCAGCAAAAGGCCATTCAAGCCTATACAATTGAGCACGATATAGGAGGTGGAATGCACCTGTCTCAAGCGCAGTGGAGAATGATTTCAACGTTGTGCAAGGTTCTGATGCCCTTTGAACTTGCCACACGTGAAGTCAGTTCAGACACTGCCAGCCTGAGTCAGGTCATTCCCCTCATCAGGCTTTTGCAGAAGAAGCTGGAGACATTGAAGGAGGAGCTAACACGGAGCGATTCCGCTAGGCATGTGGGACTTGTGGATGGAGCCCTTAATTCGCTTAACAAGGATTCACGGGTGGTCAATCTGTTAAAATCAGAGCACTACATTTTGGCCACCGTGCTCGATCCTAGATTTAAAGCCTACCTTGGATCTCTCTTTCCGGCAGACACAAGTCTGCTGGGGTTGAAAAACCTGCTGGTGACAAAATTGTCAAGTCAAGCGGAACGCGACCTGTCAACATCTCCTCCTTCACATTCTCCCGCAACTGGGGGTGCGAGGAAAAGGCTCAGAATTCCGAGCCCACCCGCTGGCGGTGATGCAGGGCAGTCTGGAGCGACTGCTGATGCTGACATCTGGTCCGGACTGAAGGACCTGACAACGATTACGGACATGTCGTCTACTGTCACTGCATATGATTCTCTCAACATTGAAAGAATGGTGGAGGATTATATGAGTGACCGCATCCAAGTAGGCACGTCACACAGTCCGTACTTATACTGGCAGGAAAAAGAGGCAATTTGGAGGCCCTTGCACAAACTGGCTTTATTCTACCTAAGTTGCCCTCCCACAAGTGTGTACTCCGAAAGAGTGTTTAGTGCCGCCGCTCACCTTGTCAGCAATCGGCGTACGAGGTTACATCCAGAAAATGTGGAGAAGATGATGTTCATTAAAATGAATTATAATCAATTCCTCCGCGGAGACATTGACCAGCAGCAATTGCCTCCACAAAGTACACAGGGAGCTGAGATGGTGGATTCCAGTGGGGACGAATTGATAATCTGTGAGGAGGGGGATGTACACGGTGATATATCGGAGGATGATGATGAGGTGGACATCTTGCCTCTGTAGAGCCAGTTTGTGCAAGGAGAGATTAATTGCTTCTTTTTTGGTGGGGGTCCAAACCAACCCGTCATTTCAGTCACAGTCGTGTGGCAGACCCTGTCACTGAAATGATGGGTTGGTTAAAGTGTGCATGTCCTGTTTATACAACATAAGGGTGGGTGGGAGGGCCCAAGGACAATTCCATCTTGCACCTCTTTTTTCTTTAATTTTTCTTTGCGTCATGTGCTGTTTGGGGAGTGTTTTTTGGAAGGGCCATCCTGCGTGACACTGCAGTGCCACTCCTAGATGGGCCCGGTGTTTGTGTCGGCCACCAGGGTCGCTTATCTTACTCACACAGCTACCTCATTGCGCCTCTTTTTTTCTTTGCATCATGTGCTGTTTGGGGAGGGTTTTTTGGAAGGGACATCCTGCGTGACACTGCAGTGCCACTCCTAGATGGGCCCGGTGTTTGTGTCGGCCACTAGGGTCGCTTATCTTACTCACACAGCTACCTCATTGCGCCTCTTTTTTTCTTTGCGTCATGTGCTGTTTGGGGAGGGTTTTTTAGAAGGGACATCCTGCGTGACACTGCAGTGCCACTCCTAGATGGGCCCGGTGTTTGTGTCGGCCACTAGGGTCGCTTATCTTACTCACACAGCTACCTCATTGCGCCTCTTTTTTTCTTTGCGTCATGTGCTGTTTGGGGAGTGTTTTTTGGAAGGGCCATCCTGCGTGACACTGCAGTGCCACTCCTAGATGGGCCCGGTGTTTGTGTCGGCCACTAGGGTCGCTTATCTTACTCACACAGCTACCTCATTGCGCCTCTTTTTTTCTTTGCGTCATGTGCTGTTTGGGGAGGGTTTTTTGGAAGGGACATCCTGCGTGACACTGCAGTGCCACTCCTAGATGGGCCCGGTGTTTGTGTCGGCCACTAGGGTCGCTTATCTTACTCACACAGCTACCTCATTGCGCCTCTTTTTTTCTTTGCGTCATGTGCTGTTTGGGGAGGGTTTTTTGGAAGGGACATCCTGCGTGACACTGCAGTGCCACTCCTAGATGGGCCCGGTGTTTGTGTCGGCCACTAGGGTCGCTTATCTTACTCACACAGCTACCTCATTGCGCCTCTTTTTTTCTTTGCGTCATGTGCTGTTTGGGGAGGGTTTTTTGGAAGGGACATCCTGCGTGACACTGCAGTGCCACTCCTAGATGAGCCAGGTGTTTGTGTCGGCCACTAGGGTCGCTTAGCTTAGTCATCCAGCGACCTTGGTGCAAATTTTAGGACTAAAAATAATATTGTGAGGTGTGAGGTATTCAGAATAGACTGAAAATGAGTGGAAATGATGGTTTTTGAGGTTAATAATACTTTGGGATCAAAATGACCCCCAAATTCTATGATTTAAGCTGTTTTTTAGGGTTTTTGGAAAAAAACACCCGAATCCAAAACACACCCGAATCCGACAAAAAAAATTCGGTTAGGTTTTGCCAAAACGCGGTCGAACCCAAAACACGGCCGCGGAACCGAACCCAAAACCAAAACACAAAACCCGAAAAATTTCCGGCGCTCATCTCTACTTTGGAGCGAACCAGCCACACTGGTCTTTTGGATGTGGACATCTGTGCAATATACAATTGGGATACAGTATATGGCAGCGTGTAAATAATATCAGCAGTGGGAATAATTCTTTTATGAAAATATGCATTGCATTTTTTATGCTTTTATTTTATGTGATTGAATAAAATGTTTATATAGTAATGATCGGTATCTAGCGCTCTCTTGTGATATTGCATGTTTCACAATTACTTTGTATCTATTTGAGTATCGCAGAATACTCATGTGGGAGCAGCTGTAAGTATATAGATATCAGTATATCAATTCTATTATATAAATTGGGTGACCAACAGCTTTATTTTGTGCCTTATATCAGAGCCCCTGATTTGATAATTTTAGGAGTCATAATTATCAAGCACTATAGTACACTTCCCTAGTGACCCTAGTGCCCAGAGTCCATATTGTTGTCATCTAGAAAGGAGAGGGCCCAGACGGAGTCTGCACATGGTCTCAGGGAAAATGGTGCGCATGTGAAAAACTATTGTGATTTGTGTATCGCTGCTGACACGGGGCTCTGCCAGCATGGGACTCCGGAGAGGTAGTACTGAAGAAATGTGTGCAGGATGCGTGCACTCAAGACCATAATGCCCACAAACTGCACATATGCCACACTAGTACTTCCAGGCAGAAGTGTTTCTAAGGGTTCGGGCGACCCTGGCAAAGTAAGAGACTGGCTCCCCCATATTTGAAATAAGGAAGGCTCATGTGCAAAAAAGGGGCATGATCTTGTGGGAAAGGGACATGACCACACAATAGTACTCCCAATTAAAATTACGTTTCACAGTAGTACAGTAGTAATCCTTGTCACACTGTGGAGAAATCAGCAGTGCCTGGCGCGACCAAGGAGGAGCACCGCCCGGCGATGCCACCCGAATCCAGGGGGTATAATCAAATATTAATGGCAATGAAAAGGTATCTCTGCTCACTACCTAGTAGTGGTAATGTAGTGATAAATTAAGGATAGTATTCTAGTAGTTAACTTTGAGTTTCTTCACTGTGGTGCATTGCAGTGCTGAACACCGGTGCCAGCTCCTGGCTGCTGTGTGAACCACCTGCCCTGGCACTGCCACTACTAAGTGATTCCACCCCCTGGCCAAGGGTGGCAACACCAGAAAGCGCCCCCTCCTCGGCCAGTGCACTTGGTGAGTGCCATCCTGGCCAATGGGTACTGTAGATAACCTAATGTCCTGAGCACATAGCCGTAGTCCCCACATCCTTCCAGAATAGAAGTAGTCCCCATTCCCCTCCCAGCAAATGGCCGTAGTCTCCATTCTGTTCCCAGCACACAGAAGTAGTCCCCATCCCCCTTCCAACACATAGCCGTAGTCCCCATCCCCCTTCCAGCACATAGCCGTAGCCTCCATCCCTCTCTCAGCACATAGCCGTAGTCTCCATCCCTCTCTGAGCACATAGATATGGTCTCCCCCCAGCACATAGCCATAGCCCCCATTCCAGCACATAGCCATAGCCCCCATCCCCCGCCCTCCACATAGGCATTGTCTCCCCCCTCCCTACACATAGGCATAGTCTCCCCCTTCCATGCACATAGGCATAGTCTCCCAACTCCCTGCACATAGGAATAGTCTCTCCCCCTGCACATATACATAGTCTTCTCCCTCCCTGCACATAGCCTTAGTCTCCCTCCTCCCTGCACATAGCCTTAGTCTCCCTCCTCCCTGCACATAGGAATAGTCTCCCCACCTGCACATATATATAGTCTTCTCCTTCCCTGCACATGGCCTTAGTCTCCACTCCCTGCACATACTGTAAGCATAGTCTCCCCCCTCCCTGCCCATAGACATAGTCTCCCCCCTCCCTGTACATAGGCATAGTCTCCCCCCTCCCTGCACATAGGCATAGTCTCCCCTCCCTGCACATAGGCATAGTTTCCCCCCCTCCCTGCACATATCCATAGTCTCCCCCCCTGCACATAGGCATAGTCTCCCCACCCTCTGCACATAGCCATAGTCTCCCCCCTCCCTGCACATATCCATAGTCCCCCATCCCTGCACATAGGCATAGTCTCCCCACCCTCTCCCATAGCGCCGCACAGACACTAGAGGTCAATTATGACCTTTAGCATCTATAGCCGCTTCCACAATGCCGTGCGGTGCGTCTGACGTCATCGCGCACCAGCACGGTTCTTGCCATGATGGCGGCACCCTCTGAACAGTGGAGCCCCGGGAAAAAAGTCTGCTTGCCCGTGGCAAGATCTGCTACTGCCTGCAGTATATCACTACACTACATCCCCACACTATTTCACTGCACTACCTCCCCAGACTACATTCCCGCACGTCATCTACCTTCCCACACCACATTACTGCACTACCTTCCCACACCACATTACTGCGCTACCTTCCTACACCACATTACTGCGATACCTTGCCACATCACATTACAGCATTACCTTCCCACACCACATTACTGCGCTACTTTCCCACACCACATTACTACGCTACTTTCCCACACCACATTACTGTGCTACATTCCCACATCACATTACTGCGCTACTTTCCCACTCCACCGTACTGTTACATTCCCAGACCACATTACTGCAGTACCTTACCACACCACCGGACTGCAATAATTTCCCACACCACCATACTATTTTACCTGCCCACACCACGGAACTGCATTCCCTTCTTGCATCGCTGTACTGTGCTACCTTCCCACACCACCTTACTGCGCTACCTACCTTCACCATGTACTGCGCTACCTTCCCACACCACATCCAGGCGATACCTTCACACCACATTACTTTGCTACCTTTCCGCACCACATTACTGCATTACCTTCCCGATCCACCATACTGCACTACCTTCCCACACCACCATACTGCACTACCTTCCCACACCACCGAACTGCATTACCTTCCCACAACACAATACTGTGCTACCTTCCCACACCACTGTACTGCGCTACCTTCCCACACCACACTACTGCGCTACCTTTCCTCACTATATTAAACATAAAGAGTGGATTCTCCCTATAGGCGCTGATCCTTGCTCAAAAAGGTCATAAGGGTGTGATAAACCTTATCAATTGAAATTCACCAAATAGTGAGATACTCTTGGAAAATATTTAAAACAGATTTATTACACATAACATGAATAAAAAGGTGTGGCAATGGAAATTAATCCTACCAGTGCAGGTAGAAGGAGCCACAGGTGTTGTTATGCAGAGTACCCCGGGAAATACCCTGCATTGGCTCCCATTGATAGTTTCCCAAAGCGATACAGCATCCACAGGTCCAGTAATCCGTGATGGCACAAACAGGATAATGCCTACGCGTTTCAGGACTCAAGGTCCCTTTGTCAAGGCTGGATAACCTGTGTGTCCAGAGTCCCTGTATTTAAAGGAAGTCTTGACCATTCAAAAGTGTCCACATATGTGATTTCCTTCACTTCCTGTCCGGACTTTCCCGGAACCGGAAGTGACGTAGGAAATGCGTTCCACCGCTGACCGGAAGTGCGTTCCACCGCTGACCGGAAGTGCATTCCAAAAACCGGACATGGATGTAATAACGATGCAAAACTGGAAGTTAATGCATTCCATCCGGATCAGGAGGGGATTTCTTTCTCATAATAGTTTCCACGGGGCTCCAGATAAAAAGTTAAAAATAAAAAAGAACACAATTAATAATGTTGAAATATAAAGCATAAAAAATTAAAATAAATAAACAATAAAAATAAAATTAAAAAATAGTTTAAAAAATGCAAATAAAAATAAAAAATAAAAATAAATGCAAATAAAAATAAAAGCATTCGACACCATAAAAGGAAAAATGTATGATGATGAATTGATTTATGACAATCAACCGATGAATTAATCAAAAAAGGACGAAAAAAGGATGAAGTGGCTATAAAAACCACTTTATCTCAAAGTCCTGATTGAGACCATTAGACGAGAGAGTTTGCAGATCAAAAATAGTCCTAATTTCTGCCTTAGCTAGGCGGGTTTCAAGGTTCCTATTTTTCCAGGTGGCTTTAATATGGATGAGGCCTACAAAATATTTAATGGAATTTGGTGAACATTGATGTTTGTTCTTGAAATGTTCTGAGAGATGGAGGGTCGCAAGTCCTTTTCTGATATTGCGTAAATGTTCACCTATACGCATTTTCAATGCACGTGAAGTCCTGCTGACATAGGATTTCCCACATTCGCATGTAATCAAATAGATGACATTGGTGGTATTGCACGTGATGAAGTCACAATTTTTAAAGGTCGTCCCATTGACAGAAATTTCTGTATATTTGGTTTTGTCAGTTTTAATGTTTCTGCAGCCTAAACAAGTGCCGCATTTCGGCAAACCAGCTGTCCTGATTGGGTTGGTGCTTTTAATTGGAAATTCGCTACGTACCAAACGATTTTTTTAATTAGGGGCTCGGCGGTAGATGAATCTAGGTTTCACCGGGATAATATTTTTTAGCACAGGATCACCTTGGAGAATATGCCAATGTCTCTTAATAATTTTCTCAAATAGTTTATGATCTGAATCGAAACCTGATAGAAAGACCCACTGACTGTCTAGTTTAGAGTTTTATTGACTGCTCTTCTTGTCTACTAACAGTGTGACTCTATCGGTTGCTGAGATGTCCTGGGCTGCTGCTTCAACAGTTTCTGATTGATAGTCCTTTATGAGAAAGATTTTCTTTAAATTTTGCAATTGAGTTTCACATATAGATTGTTCACTGCAGTTTCTCTTTATCCTAGTGAATTGGCTTCTAGGATGCCTTTGAGCCAATTGTTGTGATGCTCACTGTCAACTGCAATATAATTCTGAGTGTCGGTAAGTTTTTAATACGTTTTCATATGTATGGTTTCTCCTTAATATATATAGATAAATCTAAAAAAATTATTTCAGATTGACTGCTATGAAAAGTGAACCGGAGATTGATGTTATAATTGAGTGGAACAAAAACAGTCTAAATCATTTTTTTTACCGATCCAGGTAAAGATGATGTCATCAATATATCGTCCATAATTAAGTATTTGTGACCCCCAAGCTGCACTCGAATATATGGTTTTCTGTTCCCAGAGGGCCATAAACAAATTTGCGTAGCTTGATGCGAAATGAGTACCCATGGCGGTGCCCTTGCGTTGAAGATAGTAGTCGCCATTGAAGAAGAAAAAATTATTGCAAAGTATGAAATCGATGGATTCTATGATGAAGTCTTTTATCGGTTGCTTTCTTGGTTTTGTTCATGGAGTATGTGATGGCTTCGATCCCATCCTTGTGACTGATAATCATATAAAGTGAGGAGACATCCGCCGTGACCAGGTACAGATTGGATGTGTAATTTATTCCTTGAATTCTTTTAATGGCATCTTTTGTATCTTTGAGAAAAGAGAGAGTCTCTACCACTAATGGTTGTAGGAAATGATCTATCATGGCAGATAAATTTGAAGTAAGGCTTCCTGTGCCCACTATAATTGGGCGGCCTGGTGGTGAAGTTAAGCTCTTATGTACCTTTGGTAAAACATATATTGTAGGTGTAACTATATTTTCAACTTTAAGGTACCCAAACTCACTTTCTGATATTCCTCCAGACGATAGATGTTTTTCTAGGAGTTTCACATAATTGTTTCTGATATGCATGGAGGGATCTGTTTTAAATTTTTGGTATGTGGTAGTGTCAGATTGCGGTCTCATAACTTCATTTTTGTAATCTTCCGTATTCAGCATTGCTACTCCTCCTCCTTTATCGCATGGTTTAATGATGATTGTTTCATCCTTACTTAAATCTGTAATGGCCTTTCGTTCTGCTTTAGACAGATTCCATTGGCGTTTCTTTTTCTTGTTCTTTATCTTCCTGAAATCTTCTGCCGACAGTTTCTGGAAGGTTTTGATAAATCCTCCTTTGATGTGGGCTCGGTAGAAATTGGATTTTTGGAATGCACTTTCGGTCAGCGGTGGAACGCATTTCCGATGTCACTTCCGGTTCCTGGAAAGTCCGGACAGGAAGTGAAGGAAATCACACATGTGGACACTTTTGAATGGTCAAGACTTCCTTTAAATACAGGGACTCTGGGCACACAGGTTATCCAGCCTTGACAAAGGGACCTGGAGTCCTGAAACGCGTAGGCATTATCCTGTTTGTGCCATCATGGATTACTGGACCTGTGGACGCTGTATCACTTTGGGAAACTATCACTGGGAGCCAATGCAGAGTATTTCCCGGGGTACTCTGCATAACAACACTTGCGGCTCCTTCTACCTGCACTGGTAGGATTCATTTCAATTGCCACACCTTTTTATTCATGTTATGTGTAATAAATCTGTTTTAAATATTTTACAAGAGTATCTCACTAATTGGTGAATTTCAATTGATAAGGTTTATCACACCCTTATGACCTTTTTGAGCAAGGATCAGCGCCTATAGGGAGAAGCCACTCTTTATGTTTGATTTATGTTCTTGTTGGGAGCCTTCTTGGGGAACTCCAGCATTCTTCCAGGCTGCTAAAAGATACATTACAGCGCAGTAATTCACCTCACACCCTTCACTTTTGTGAAGTTTTCCTCACTATATTACCTTCCCACACCACATTACTGCATTACCTTCCAGCACCACAGTACTGAGCTTCCTTCCCGCACCACCGTAATGCATTACCTTCCCGCACCACAGTACTGCGCTACCTTCCCGCACCACATTACTGCGCTACCTTTCCTCACTATATTACCTTCCCACACCACATAAATGCACTACCTTCCCGCACCACGGTACTGAGCTACCTTCCCGCACCACCGCAATGCATTACCTTCCCATACCACATTACTGTGCTACCTTTCCTCACTACATACCTTCCCGCACCACAGTATAGCGCTACCTTCCCACACCACATTACTGCACTACCTTCCTGCACCACATTACCGCATTACCTTCCCACACCACATTACCGCACTACCTTCCCACACCACAGTATAGCGCTACCTTCCTGCACCACGGTACTGAGCTACCTTCCCGCACCACATTACCACTCTATGTTCCAGCACCACATTACTGTGCTACCTTCCTGCACCACATTATTGCGCTACCTTTCCGCACCACATTACTGCGCTTCTTTCCCGCACCACAGTATAGCGCTACCTTCCTGCACCACGGTAGTGAGCTACATTCCCGCACATTACTGTGCTACCTTCCCGCACTACATTACCGCGCTACCTTCCCGTACCACATTACCGTGCTACCTTCCTGCACCACATTACCGCAGAATAATTACTCATATCAGTCACTTCTCCAATGGAGCTTTTATTCTATATTTCCCGCTATCTTCCTGCACCACATTACCGCACTACCTTCCCGCACCACATAACTGTGCTACCATCCCACACCACATTACCGCACTACCTTCCCACACCACAGTATAGCGCTACTTTCCAGCATCACAGTACTGAGCTACCTTCCCGCACCACATTACCACGCTATGTTCCCACACTACATTACTGTGCTACCTTCCTGCACCACATTATTGCTCTACCTTTCCGCACCACATTACTGCGCTACCTTCCCGCACCACAGTATAGCGCTACCTTCCTGCACCACGGTACTGAGCTACATTCCCGCACATTACTGCACTACCTTCCTACACCACATTACCGTGCTACCTTCCCGCACCACATTACCGCGCTACCTTCCTGCACCACATTGCTGCGCTACCTTCCTGCACCACATTACCGCACTACCTTCCCGCACCACATTACCGTGCTACCTTCCCATACCACATTACCGCACTACCTTCCCACACCACATTACCGCACTACCTTCCCACACCACATTACCTTCACATACCACATTACCGCATTACCTTCCCACACCACATTACAGCGCTACCTTCCCGCACCACATTACCACATTACCTTCCCACACCACATTACAGAGCTCCCAAACCACCATACTGTGCTACTTCACAATGCATTACTGTTGTTCCTCTCCACACACTATCACTATGCTACACCACCATACTACTTCACTGCACTGCGTCTCCACAATACATACAGTCAGTAACAGCACTATACTACCTTCCTACTCTTACTGACCTCAAGGACTGAGATTCACCCGCTGCTGCTGCTGCTGGACAGTGGATTCGACCATGGCCTTCCTGACAGGGAGACTTCACCCTGGAGCTCCATCTCTCCTGTTTCTGGCAGTTGTCCTCTGCCTGCACCTTACTGCAGGAGCGAGGGTGCTTGCTAAGCTTTTCTCTCCTCTGGGACCAGCTCCTGCTGCTCTTCCTGTTTAGCTCCAGGCGGGTAGCGTGGCTTGTACTGGTGGTGGTGGTCATCTTGCTTCATTCTGCCTGGCTCTCCCTGCACCTGGACACTCCGTGGACGTGGCTCTTTGCTGGGGGTCTGTATAGCACCAGTATGGGGTAGACTGGTCAAGGTGCTACAGCAGCTAAGCTATCCCTAACAGAAGAGGGAGGCAGCTGAGCCTGAGGCTTTAGGAGCAGGATGGGGATGACTCTGGTCCTGGGGATGTGCAGGGCTATCTGGATGTCTCAGCCTGCTCACAGTGAGTGCAGCAGCAGGACGGAGAGGGGCCAGCCACACAACATCCATTCTGAGCATGTTGGAGTTGGACTCTACACCAGGGGACCGCTATTGACCTGCTATTGACCCTGGGACATACAGACACAGCCACCTTTGGGGTTTTACCCTATATGCTATCAGGCATTTGGAGAGCCTGACCACATCATTTACCATCATCTGCTGTGGCTGCAAGGACCCTCTCGGTGATATACTTGCTGTGTTATCCTATGGAGTCTATTACGTTATGCTTCTCTTTTTTAACTTCTTAGGCACTTATCTTTCAGGTTCCTCAAGGTTATTGTCAGTCCTATCTGAATATTGGGCTCGATATAAAGATCAATCAGAGCGAATCTCTATTCATCATCTATCATCATATGAGGATTACCATCCAATTAAGGGTGATTGTATTCTATTCATATCATTTTATTATGTATATGTTCTGTCATGGTATTTGGTGAGTGCTGTATTTATGTGTGCAAACTTTCTTTACACTCGTTGTTTTCCTTGAAGTGTGGGATACACCTCTATCTGCACCCTTTATAGCTGCACTCCAAGTTTTATTGCGCATATACTTTGAAAACAATTGTTAAAGATATTGAAAAATTAAATAAACAATAAACAACACATATTTTTCCAAACAAAATGCAATCATTTTTTATAAAACTAAAAAAAAAAAAGGACGCTCAGTGGCAAACACAGGATTTGCATGGGGGGGTTACAGAACTGGGCGGAGCCAATCACGGGGGTGGGGACTGAGGTGACCCAGTATATGCTGGGTCTGTAAAACTAGTGTGTCTGTGTGTGTGTGTGTGTGTGTATATATATATATATATATATATATATATACACATATATCTACACACACACACACACATATATATATATATATATATATATATATATATACATACACACATACATATACACATAGCATATTAAACATGCATATATGTACACACACATACAGTACACATATATACATATATATATATATACACACACATATATATATATCTATCATATGTGTGTGTGTGTGTGTGTGTGTGTGCGCGCGCGTGTGTTTATATGTATGTATGTATATACATGTGTATATATGTATGCACATGGATATATATGTACTTTAATTAAAATAAAGTAAACTTTTATTGCACTTACAAGTGCCACCAGGAAGACAGCAGGCTGCAGATAATACTCATGCAGCAAAAAAAAAAATAATATTTTTTATTTTTAGTGGAGGGGGGTTTCTGGGTGCTCGGAAACCCCCCCTGGGAGCGCCACTGATGCTCACACTAGCAGGGTCCTCTTTCCTCATGTGCTTTAACGCCTCTTTCAGTACTTATCCTCTTTTACAACACTCCCTTTGATGACACAAAATCCTTAGGTTGTCAGCCACCCTGATACTTTTAAATGTGCTGTTTACTGACACAACTATGCTTAAATACCCTATACTTTTTCTATATTGTATTGAACTATAAAGGTGGGTACACACTGATAGATATATCTGCCGATCAATTGATCAGCAGATATATCTATGGGCGGATCGGGCAGTGTGCTGTGCATACACACTGCCTGATCCGTCGGGGACTGACGTCATGAACTGGACGGGCGTGTATACATACCCGCCCAGTTCAGCTGTCAATCACCGCCGGCTGCCGCAGCATGTGCCGACCGCCCGTTCACACACAGCGATGCGCCAATATATGAGTAGATATATTGGCCGTCGGCTGTGCTGTGGGGCCGACACGATATGTCTGTGAACGACGGAGTTCACAGACATATCACCCATACACACTGGCCGACGGACCCGCGATATATCAGCCGTTCAATAGAACGGCCGATATATCGGCCAGTGTGTACGAGCCTTAAGACACTGGCTTCATGTTTACCATATTTATTTAATATAAATTTTTGCATAATAATCACATGTGGTGACATATAAATGCGGCCAATATCAACCTTTACAAAAAAAACATACCTATGGATTATACATATCACCGTATATTTTAACTCTGTGTAAAATAAAATGCTTTGAAAAACACAGTATGGCCTGGAAACTATTTTTGCACAATAGCCACATATCATAATAAAGATTGGTGTGCATGAAACAAATTCAAAAGCCATGCTAATTAATAAAAAAATAAAAAAACACCAAATTAATTCATAAATATGATGTGTTTAGAAACAACAACACAGCATACATTTCTGTGCTGACATCATACACAATGGTAAATGAGAAGAATAAATAAGACAACATTATTGCTGGATAAACCAGTTACAAACTGCTCCCTTCAAAAAAAAAAAAGTGCATCTTCAACATTAATATATTTAAAATCATAACTTACCAGCCTCCTTTGGCCGATCGGAGTCCCGTACATAAGTCCCCCTCAGTACCTCCGGAGGAATCAGATTCTGCAGGGGCTCCTCATACTCCAAATAAGTGGCGATAAATGGCCGCCCACCTCCAGTTTGTTGCGACGACTTCGCCTCCTTTGACATGTTCGCTTTCACACAATGCTGTATGTCATAAAAGCGCTTTCTGCAGATCTCTGCTGTTCGCCTCACCACGCCCTCACTATTCACAGCATTAACCACCTTCATCCATATTAGTGATTTTTTCCGAGATGACATCTTAGCTGCATCTTGACCAAAAAGCTGGCGATGATATTTCATTATCATCCTCACCAGGGCCACATTCTCTGCAAATGTGACCTTCACATTGCTCCCTGACTTGGTCCTGGTATGTGGCTGCGGAGCCACATCACTATCACTCGAAGACTCAGACACTTCTTGGCAACCTCCTCCATCTCACGCCCCCCCTCCCCCATTACCCTCCTCCACCTCACTAACCTCCTCCACCTCACCAAACTCCTCCACCTCACCAACCTCACTAACCTCTGAATCTGACATCCTTAGGACAAACAACACTGAACAGTAAAAAATAAACACAAAGCACACTCCTCCTCTAATTCTACACAGAACACCACACACACACACACACACACACACACACACACACACACACACACTGACAAGAGACTAAACCAAAAATACACTGACAGTAAATATGACACACTAATCAGTAACAGAACAACAATAAAGACAAGACAACTTTCAACAACAATACTGCACTCAGAAATCGCAAAGCTAATAACTACTACACTCACCAACTCATCACAGCACAATCTCTCTCCTCTCCACTAACTAAACCCACAAGATTCGGACGGTTTGGGGCTTATTTATATGGCTGCGCTTTGACACTCCCACGTATTCCACATAACCAATCACGCAGGGCCGGTGCTAGGGTGTTTGGCGCCTCCCTGCAAACTATAAATTTGCGCCCTCTCCCCCATACTTAATAAAGGGATAGCAAAAAGGCGAAGGCGCACACCATAAAAAGGTGTGTGGTCTCACAAGGAAGGGGTGAGCCCACACAATAGTACCCCCAATTCAATTTACCACCGTCCCCCTTTTTACACATTATGGCAGACAGCGCCCCCTTTTTACACATTACGGCAGACAGCGTCCTCCTTTTTACACATTACGGCAGACAGCGCCTCCTTTTTACACATTACGGCAGACAGCGTCCCCTTTTTACACATTACGGCAGTATAGATAGATAGACAGAATAGATGATACTTACCATCTCTCCGCTGGCTCAGGCAGTCAGGCTTCCTCGGTGCTGGCAGTTCCGGAGGCAGGGGAGAAGGAGTAGGAGGGAGGGGGACTCGGGAGTTGCAGCAGCACAGTGTAATTGGTGGCCACGCTGCTGCAGCTGTCCCTCTCCTTCCGCATTGGCTGGCCGCCGCCACTGTGAATGCTGGGATGAGGGAAGCACATCGCAGCATTCACAGCGGTGGCGGTCAGCCAATGTGGAAGAAAAGGGACAGCTGCAGCGGCGCCACTACCAATTTCATAGTGCTGCTGCGGCTCCCTCCCCCTCCTTCCTCCTCCTTCTCACCTGCCCGGGATCTGCTCCTCTCCTCCTCCGGCACACACAGGCGGCTTGTATTGAGTCAATTTGACTCATTACAAGCCGCTGACTTGGAATGTGGGCAGTTGCGCCCTCAGGGCGACTGCGCTGTGTGGCAGACACAACTGGCACACACGTAGTTACGGCTCTGCTCGCTACTCTCGTGAGATCTCACATGCAACCCGGAGCTGGCAGCCGCCTCAGCCAGGGCCAGTGCTGTCGAAATCAATAGCTGCAGGTGTCAGAACGGTCAGTGCCTTTGACCGATCTTACATTACCAACATATTGGCGTGCTATCTTACAAACACACACCACCGCAGTAATACACAGAGAACCGGTATCAGCGCACATAATATGTGCTGATACAACTTCCCTCCTATATCGACGCCTCATACATTTACCCCCCTGTATCATACTCAGCTCACTTCATCCTCTATTTGTGCACCAGACACCGCCTACTCACCATCATCCTTTCATGTGCATATACAGATGTAGCCATGCTCATCGTTGTGCTTTGTGGCAGCGAAGGCGTGGCAAGTGTATCCGTGTCTATGGACACGTGCATGCATCCATTAAAACCTATGAAGCAAACGGCAGCTGCAACCAGTCGCAGCCAGGTGCATTTGCATTACGCTGCGATGGGTATGCCCGTGTGTACGCATTGCGGCATAGATGAGCATGGCTACATCTGTAGGTGCCGACACAACAGGACAGAATTTGGTCACAAAACAACACATTATTGTGCTGTCTTTTTTTTTATTCATGTCCATAATTGCCCCTTATATATATACACACACACACTGTATATATGTGTGTGTGTTTGTTTTTTATCATCTCCAGTTTTTAACATTTTTATATGCGAAGGGAAAATTAGACACTGACAAAATATATATACAACTCTGGTAAAAGATAAAAAATTATGATACACTTGCAACTTGAGTAATTAAGAGCAATTGCTGACAAGGATTTCGAAGAGTTAAACTCACTATTGTGTTGTAGTGATTCTTGTCGGCTGCACTGAACTCAGTCGAGGTCCCGTGCACTGCAGCAACATGAAGAGGGGGAGGGCTCAGAAATACGAGTCACAATAGTGCAGGGAGAACGGGTTCCTTGCCTCGCAGCAGAATGAAGCAGGAACAGAAAGTAACAGTTGAAGGGTGTGTGACAGCCCGTGCGGCTGATGCTAGGAGGCAGGTGGGAGTGACGGAAGATCAGTTGGTGGGGTGGAGCTTAATTCCGCCGGCACCGTTGCTCGTTGCCAGCAATAGCGCACAGCGTGAGCATACAGAGCCGGCCATAGGCATAGGCAAACTAGGCAATTGCCTAGGGCATTTGATATGCCTAGGGGCATCAGCAGTTTCTGCTGATTAAAATGATATGCAGCATGCCTATATTCTGTGTGTAGCATTTCATATGCAGATACAGCCACAGTCTCACACAGAATATAGGCATGCTGCATATCATTTTAATCAGCAGAAGCTGCTTGTGCATCCTAGCCACATAGCAATGCAATTAAAAAAAGGTGCCCGATGTTAGCATTGAGGCAAGATTTATGAGCACACATCTGTTTCCAAGCAGAGGCAGAGGTACAGTGTTAGTGGCAGTGTGAGTGCTGTGTGCATGTGAGTGGGTTGGTTGTGCAGTAGTGTTTGGAATATGTGTAAGGAGCATTATGTTTATAAGGACATTAATAATATATCTCATATGTGTAAGGGGCATTACTGTGTGTATTATGTGTATAAATGCATTACTAATGTGTGGCATTATGTGTATAAGATGCTCTACTATGTGGCGTTGCGTATAGAAAGGGCACTACTGTGTCATCTAATGTGAATAAAGAGCAATAGGGTGTGGTGTAATGTGAATAAGGATCAATTCAGTGTGATGTAATGTGAATAAGGGGCTCTACTGTGAGGAGTAACGTTTATAAGGTAAAGTGATACTACTGTGAGATGTAATATGAATTATGGATACTATCGCATGATGTGAATAAATTTGCAGTACTATGTGGCGCATTTGGAATTGGGGTCATTGTGTGGCCATGCCCCTTGCCAGCAAAAACACACCTTTTTGGGCTGTGCGCCAAATGTACGAACTGTTCCTATTTAAAATATAGGGGGTACAAACACCAAAATAAGGACTGCTATGGATGAGGGGTGATGGTGCTGGGAAAGAGGTGCAAGCTCAGAGGCGGAACCAGCGGTGGTGCTAGGGGGCACCAGCCAAAATCTTGCCTAGGGCATCATATTGGTTAGGGCCGGCTCTGTGAGCATACATTAGCAGGGTATAGCAGAGCGAGGAGAGCGCCTCTCCTGCCCGGCGCCTACCTGCTTTGCAGACTCTGCTGAGCGGGTAGCGCCGGGCCTGCAATCACACTTCAACTTCTAAAACTAAAGTTAATGTGAAAACGTGGCCGCAAAGTCCACAAAATACTGCCGCTCTGTAAGTATACGAATCATGCGTCACAATATCCATCTTCGGCCGAACACAAACACATTCGGCCAACCCACACCCTGCCCCCTCCAGAAATACGAATAACATCGACATCAGAAAATTCGATAGAACAAATATACAAAATAGGACAAATTTGAAAGCTTAGTAAGAATACAGATTCAAAAAGTGGCAAATATGCACGGCCGATGTCATTCGAGTTCATTTTCGACTGAAATCGTCAGAAACACGAATCTTAGTAAATATACCCCAATGAATCCACATGTACACCATTTAGAATATCTGGAAAATATGCACTGTTAGGGGTCCTTGAAGATTGGAGTTGGGGAACACGTCCATATATAATTTTTCAAACCCTGATACACAGGGGCGTAAGTTTAAACCAGACGCCCGGAGGCAAATTAGACAATGGTGTGCCCCCCCTCCCCCCCACTCACACAGCCTCATATGTGCACACACACAGCCACACAAAGAGACACATATACACATGCAAAGCCGCATACAAAGACAGCCACATATGCAGAGAGCCACATATACACACACACAGCCCCATATACATACATATACGCACACACATAGCCCCATATACATACATACGCACACACAGCCCCATATATGCACACTGCCCAAATACGCGCATGCACATAGCACATAGCACCATAGTATAACACACAGCCTTATATACAGTATATAGATAGATAGAGTCTATCCACACAGCCCCATAAAAATCGGGAGACTGGACCAGTTTATTTGAATTAAGTCCTGGAGTGCCGCTTCATTGTGCTTATATCTTCAACCTGCAAAGTTGATTTAGAGGGCACCGGGCAAGCTGCCTGTGATGTTTATTTCATGAGTACCGAATACAAATACTATATATATATATATATATATATATATATGTATATATATATACATATACACACACACGCATACACACACAGACCCATATATATATTTTTATATATATATATATACACACAAACACACACAGACCCATATATCACACAGCCCCATATATATATATATATATATATATATATACACACATACACCCCCCCCAATGCCCCATATATACACATACACTACCCCATGTATATACACACACAGACCCATATAGACACACACACAGCCCCAAATACTGTATATACACACACAAAGCCCCATATATACACACAAAGCCCCATATAGACACACACACAACCCCATGTATATATAGTTATACACATACAGCCTCTTGTATATTCACACACAAAGCTCCATATAGGACACACATAACCCCATGTATATAAACACACAGCCCCATACATACACATAGCTCCATATAGGATACACACACAACCCTATGTATATACACACACAGTCCCATATAGACACACATACAGCCCCTGTATATACTGTACACACACACAGCTCCATATAGGATACACACACACAACCCTATGTATATACACACACACAGCAAATGTCCCTAACACTACAGCCACCGCTGCTGCTCCTCACCAATAGAAGAGGCATCTTCTGGCAGCAGCTCACGATTCCCGTCTTCAAGCTGACCCTCTGAGCCGGGGGTGGGGAGAGAGCTGGCGGGAGACGAGTGAGTAGGGCTGTGAGGAGGCGGGAGCATTGCCTGACACACTGCCGGCAAACCCCTCCTGCCCCTGCTGAAAGTATGCAGCAGCGCTGATCGGAGCGCTCTCCCGCTGCGCACGGAGGCTGGAGCTCAGCAGAGGCAATGGAGACGGTCGGAGCCGGGCCAGGTGCCCTCTTCAGAGCTGGAGCCCTGCGGCGACCGACTCCGTTGCCTCCGGAACTTCCGCCACTGCTGATACATCCAATCAGTCTGCTGTGTTATTTTCAGTCAATTAACTAGGTTTATTTTACTGCAAAGACCAATGCTAAACCCACTGTGCATGAAGTTCCAATGCAACAGAGGCAGAACGTGCTGTAGAGCCACTTCGTAGTAGTTTCATTCCTCCCAACATGACCCACTCCAGGAGGGACAAAATGCTCTCTATCTGGACTTCCCTCTTACGTTATGATTGCAATCACCTGGGTTGAAATAACTTTTTTATAAATACATAGTTCAACACAGGTGACGCCAATCATATATTAAGAGGGAAGTCCAGGTAGAGAGCATTTTGTCCCTCCTGAAATGGGTCATGTTGGGAGGTATTGTCAGTGCCGTAACTAGACATTTTAGCGCCGTGTGCAAAAAAACAGCATCGGCGCCCCCTCCCCCCAAATATAAAACTGGGCCAATGCGCGCGCCAAAATATAGGAGCGTGGCTTTATGGGAAAGGGGCGTGTCCACATAGCTCCCTTTTACACAGTACGGCAGGTAGAGTCCACTTTTACACATTAGGCAGATATTTTACAAAGTACGGCAGGTAGAGTCCACTTTTGCACATTAGGCAGGTATTTTACACAGTACGGAACGTAGAGTACCATTAAACACATTACAGCAGCAGAGTCCCGTTTTACACATTACAGCAGCAGAGTCCCATTTTACACATTATAGCAGCAGAGTCACCCTTTGTTACATATTACAGCAACAGAGAGTGAGAGAGTGTGTGTGTGTGTGTGTGTGTGTGTGTGTGTGTGTGTGTGTGTGTCTCAAGTCACCTGTTAGGGCGATGCGGCATCCAGGACTACCAGGCGCAGACACTAATTTACTGGCGCTCACAGTCCCCTCTCCAGTGCTCAGGCTGCGGCGGGTGTCACAGTAGAGGCAGCAGCGGCTCCTATACGGCACCAGGCGGCTGAAGGAGCGCTCACTCTCTCCACAACAGTGGTGGCGGCGGCGGGTCTCCCTGGTGGCATCAATAGAGGCAGCGGCGGCTCCTATACGGGACAAGTTGGCTGAAGGAGCGCTCCCTCTCCACTTCAGAGGTGGCGGCGGAGCTCACAGCCAGAATTACCGCACAAAGGGTAACACCAAATGGCGCGCTCCCCGTCGCTTACAGAGGCAGGCACCGGCGGACAGCGGAAATTTCACTACTCCATCACTGACCAAAACAGCCGTAGGTAGGGGTGTGCTGCCAGATGGTGCGCCTTCACTGCACTTGCGCTGTGGGCAAGGCACCATCGGCACACACCTAGTTACGGCCCTGGGTATTGTATGTATATAATTTAGTGCTGGACGCTCCTTTTGCAATTAAAGCCCTCACCGCTTGTCCTCCCACATAACCAGACATGATATTGTGCTTTCTTTACTTTGGGTGGGAGGTCAACACTGTGTGTAGTTATAAGAGTTCCATCCAATCAGAATTAATACCAAAATTTGTCTGTCTATAAAATATTTCTCAAAACTGATAAATTGCTGTTAGACATTTCAAAGGATACACCTGGTCAGGTAATAATTAGTTTATCATATCTGTGCCAGGAGACCAGACACTAGCAAACTTGTGAATTGCAAAACATTTTCACTTTTCTCTAACTATATGATTATCAGCAGATGTCATTTCTGACATTTACCAAGGAGGGGTAGCTCAGTGGAATCCATATGCTGGCTAGACACATACACAAGATACAGTACATGCAGTCTATACACAAATAAAGAAAAAAAATAACCTTCACAGCACATTTATTTTCTTCCTAATTCACCTATTAACAAATCTGTAAACTCAGGGGCTGAAATCACAAAAGGTGTGTGAATTATAAATAACTGCTGTGTTGGAAAGCCACAGTAATCCCATGGGTGTGATGCACAAAGGAAAAATGCGGTAAAAAAACAAATTTTCAGGGTTTATACCGCATTTCCATATGCATTAAGCCCCGCAGCCCAGGGCTTTGGTGCGGAGAATAACGCCAGCTTTTGTTGACACTAACCTATAGAAGCCTATGGGTTTCCTTCTGCACTGTGCGAGGGATCCAATCGGATCCCTTCCAGTACCCCCCATGGCTTACCGCATCCCTCTGCACATGCGGAGAGGGACTCCCAGGGCTGAAACCTGGAAGTGCAGTGCTTGGCGCTGATCGCAAAAGATAGCACTGTCCTTTGTACTACTAATCGCATATGTTAGTGCATATGCGATTAGTATTAATGTGAATTGTGGCGGAGTATACACCACAACCTTTGTGCATACCACACCATATCTTGCAAAATTAAACTTAATATTATTATTAATGTAATAATATTATATTTTATTATATTTTGGATGCAAATGTGTGGTAGGTTCTGACCTGTTAATTAAACAGAAAATCATATCTCTGTGAAGGAAAAATATATTTCAAACTTTTTTCAAATTTTCAGATAAAATGTCTGTCGATCTGACAGACATTTTATTTGACAGTGTATGTCTGGTGTTATCCTACAGCACAAAATCTTGTTTTTTAATGTGTGTGCAATATGGGGTGCATTTCTTTGCCCATAGTAACTCATATCTACTATCTAGGATCAACCACTACAATCAGCAAAGCCTACCTAAATAGTACAGATGCTCCAAAAATGCAATGGCCACGAGCATTTCTTTGGCGCAGTCATAATAGACTCTGGCCAATATTTACTAAGAATTCGAGTTTGTCCGATTTGTGTTTTTTTTTCAAAGTCCAAATCCGGGAATTCACTAAGCACCAATCTCGGCAGTGTTTGGACTATTCGTAATAGTTTGATTTGCAAAGTTCCGAAATACGAATGAATAGACCATCGGTCAAACGCGGCTGATATTTCAAACAATACGGGCATTCACTATTCATTCGTATTTGGGTGTTAGTTTCTGAGTGCTCAAGTGCGGGTCTGTTTTTTTTCGATTCATTAAAAAAGGCAGCAAAAAATAGACCTGCTTTTTCCAGTCGAATTTGGATAACCATGCACGGATCAGTGAGATCTGTGCATGGTTATCTATGGGAAAGGGTCTGTTTAGTGTAAAAACTGAAAAAAAAATTGCGTGGGGTCCCCCCTCCTAAGCATAACCAGCCTCGGGTTCTTTGAGCCGGTCCTGGTTGAAAAAATATGGGGGGAAAAATTACAGGGGTTCCCCCATATTTAATCAACCAGCACCGGGCTCTGCGCCTGGTCCTGGTTCCAAAAATACGGGGGACAAAAAGCGTAGGGGTCCCCCGTATTTTTTAAACCAGCACCGGGCTCCACTAGCCAGGTACATAATGCCACAGCCGGGGGACACTTTTATACTGGTCCCTGCGGCCCTGGCATTACATACCCAACGAGGTTACTTTCGGTCAACCGCTGACCGCAAAGTTCCCACCATTGGCTACAATGGAGCGCATAGGCGCTACATTGTATCTGTGCCGTGTGCTGCCTGACAGACACTACAGGAGCACACAGCCAATCAGGAGAGTGCCACGACGTGGCGCTCCCTGATTGGCTGAAGGGACCCTCTTTGACAGGAGTCAGGGGGGTCCTGGCAGTCGGGGAAAGGGGTCCCATGTGTAAACATGGGACCCCTTTCAGTGCGTGGTCGGGTTTCCATTTTATTATTTTGCCAAGTACGTGGATTATACAAAGGTCTGATTCTACACTGGATTATGTGAGTATAATTTTTTTCACAGGTACCCCAAGGATTCTACATGGAGAAGAGGACCGAGCCTCGTGGGAACATAGGTAAGTATGTATGTATGGAGGTGTGCATGTATGTAATAAAATTATACTTCGACGGTGTGTGTGTCCTGTTTTTTGGGGGGTATTTCTTTAGTAGTAGTACTACAGGTACCAGCGGGCCCGGTCTTCCACTGCATGCTGGTACTTGTGGTTCTCCAAGTACCAGCTTGCGGGGGAGGCTTGCTGGGACTTGTAGTACTGCTACTAAAACAATATTCACATTTTTACAAAAGGCTATCAGCCCCCCATCCGCCGCCCTTGGATGGGGGGGACAGCCTCGGGCTTCACCCCTGGCCCTTGGGTGGCTGGAGGGGGGGACCCCTTGATTTAAGGGGTTCCCACTCCTCCAGGGTACCCCGGCCAGGGGTGACTAGTTGGGTATGTAATGCCAGGGCCGCAGGGACCAGTATAAAAGTGTCCCCCGGCTGTGGCATTATGTACCTGGCTAGTGGAGCCCGGTGCTGGTTTCAAAAATATGGGGGACCCCTATGCTTTTTGTCCCCCATATTTTTGGAACCAGGACCAATCGCAGAGCCCGGTGCTGGTTGATTAAATATGGGGGAACCCTGTCATTTTTTTCCCCATATTTTTTCAACCAGGACCGGCTCAAAGAGCCCGAGGCTAGTTGTGCTTAGGAGGGGGGACCCCACGCAATTTTTTTCAGATTTGTTAAGACTTTAATCAACTTTTAAAGGTACACAATGAAGCCCTGCACGGATCTCACAGATCCGGCCGGGATTCCTTGTGTTTTGTCAGGCAGTGTTTTACTCATCACTCCCGTAAAACACTGCCTGATATTACGAATCACATCGACATCGGTAAAAACGATTGTGCAAAACTCGGCAGCTTAGTGAATGATCGTATCAGGATTCAAAAAGTTGCAGTAAAATGCACCCGATACCATTCGAGTTCAAACACCCTTCAAAACGGCCAAAACACGAATCTTTGTAAATATACCCCTCTGATTCTAATTATCTGTCTGTGTTTGAAATCCACATCAAAATGTCTTTTGGTTTTAAAATATCAGTTCTAGCTGATTTTGGTTTTGGATCTGATTTTAAATCTGAATTCCAAATCAAAACACTTGAGTATGGTTTTGATGAAAAACAAAACAAAACAAAACACAATGATAGAATTAGAACAAAAACACAAGACTCCGCGCACAACTCTAGTTTGAACTACTGTAGTTTGAATTTGGTTGAACTATCTCGAGCTTGACTAAGCGCGTTCAACTTTAATGAATGTAATTAAGGGACCTATTCAATAAACATTTTTTTACATACAGTTCTCTAAAATTGCAGCTTCTGCATAATATTATGAATTATTGCTATGTACTAACAGCCCAATGCCGGATATTTCACAGAGAACTCCTGCAGAAGGTAGTTAGGGCTGCATATCACAATACTCATTATTGTCAATGGGGGTACCATCTGATCCCTGTGTTCCAAACTCTGAAAAGCGAGGTTTGGCCCCTTTAGTTTACACCCGGTTTGTTGGCCCCATTAGTGTACCCATCTTAAATTTAGCACACACAAAGTTTAGGATTGCATATTTCTTGCCTGCCTCAAATTTGATTTTATCTCTATTATTCTGCATTCTCCAAACCAGGGACTTTGGCCGTCACAATTTTTCTGTCTACAGTATATTGTCAAAGTCAGAAAAATATCTCTATGCACACTACCATATTTGCACCTCACACAGGTCCGTGCTGCGCATGCGTACGCTCTCCCGTACGTGCGCATACTCACAGTCGCGGGCACCCGCAGGCGCATGGTATGCGTATTTACGGTAGAGTTTATGTGGTTGTAGCGTGCGACTCAATCGTAACATATTTTCAGTAATAATGTATTTTGTAGATCATGGTCCCTTTGATAGAATCTGAAAGTTTGGTTAATATAGAATGTTTATGAACAGAGGAATCCCTCTTTGTTTGATACGAAGGGTCAGACAGGAGTAATACAGTGGTGTTTAGTATCCATCGGAAGAACATTTAATTAGAAATATTCCGGTGTTGGTTTGAAGCAGATCAATCGCTCGTGCGAATAGTTATGGACATAAGAAGTTTATGAACATTTACTTTATTTGCACTTTATTACCCATGCGGCGGGAAACCCAGTTTCCCTCCCACCTGAGCAGTTGGAAATAGTCACAGCCCACCTGTATGAATCAACCTATGACCTTTTGTTATAATGCAGAGCCGAATTCCTGTGTCCAATGAACAATGAGATTGTAGGGACCATTGAATTGTATTGTGTGTGGGGCATAAATAGGCAGGCCGACAGTATCCAGTTCTCTCTCTTCAACGGTTCTCATTGCTGATAATCGGGAGCTGGATATCGAGGCGCATGCGATCGTTCCCCTTGTGCGTAAGTTTTCTCCGTAATCATATTGTCTTACTGTGAGCCATCTCTCTCTCTCTCTCTATCTCTCTCTCTCTACTCTTTCTCTCATATTTTCCTTAAATTGTATTGTATTGTATTTCCTGTGTAGTTTATCTGGTTAGTTGGTTTATGTTATATTGTAGTGTATCATTTGTACTGTGATTCCTTTTGCAAGTATAATAGTTATAATACATATAATAGGTTTCGGACCCTAAGCCCAGGTATCTGTGTATTCTTTTTAGTGTTGGGTATTCCCTGAGCGTCGGTGACGCTCAAGCAGCTTTGTAGTTAATCAAGGTTACACAAGGTTGCACTTACACTTTGTCTCTACACTAAGGTTTGCTGTGTATTTCATTGCCAAAGGTATAGATATAAAGGTTTAACGTTGTAAGCGTCTGCACCGCTGGTGATCTCCTCGTGGTCCCGAGCGTACGCTACGCTATAGCGAATCATCACGTTAGTCGGCAGCCAATAGCGTGCCTGCCTGTGATCACTGGGCCGTAAGCGAACGTGACGCTTGAGCGTCTCGACTACGGTTGAGCGATCGCTACACAACTTGCGTACCCTTACGGTACTTCTTACGTAGACAGCGTACAGTGTTCTTAGACCTCTTAAGGGTTATATATACGATAAATATTCAGCTTTATCAATTGGCGGCTCGCCCGTCCTTCACATATCTGCACTAGGTAGATCAGCAGACATTATCCCTCAGCAAAGGGCGGGAGGTTGTATCCCTCATAGTGCTGACAGGATAAGCGTCTGCTTCGCTTAGGTAAAGAGTGCTGAAGGAATCCGGGAACCGGAGGTAAGAACAAAACGCTAGTGTCTTTTAAAACTGTTTATTTTTCTGTCTTGCGTACACACGCACGCACACATATATATATCTGCATTTCTTTTTCTTTTTCATTTTCGTATATCACTCTCCTGTCTGCCAGTTTTATAGTTGATAGAAGTGCTAAAAGGGATTTGCCGTTATTTCATAGTTTAAGAGTAAAGATAATATAGTTAAAAGATAGACAAACACACAGTTTTGCCTGGGAGATAAGGCGAAGTCAGTGTGTTTGTGTGGTAGATGATCAAGGATCATCTACATTGATAAAAGTATAAATTGTGTTACGGTGGATCTTTGCTTTGCGTATACGTGTCTCTAACAAAGACTTGCGTACGCAATCCAAAGGCCGACGCACGCAGCGTATATTACGCAACGGAGCGTCCGGTTACGCCCACGTAGCTCAAGTCACGATAAGTTGATTTTTAACGCAAAGCGATAAATAACGCAAAGCGATAAATAACGCGAGGCGAGAAATAACGCAAGTCTATTTTTGGGTGTCCGAAATTTAGTTAACAGATCCTGCTCCTAATTGGTAACACACCTGATCTGAAGAAAAATTTCTGCGCAGAAATAGAAATAGAAACAAAAGTGTACATGTGATGAGTGAGTGTTTTTACAATTTTTAAAGGTTGAACCACAAGAAAAGTCGAGTACTCGTGAGGTACATGCGTGTAAGTGACGTGCACGGTGGCTAGGGAGGCATCTCTGGTTAAATATACAATTTTGAGCATTAGAGTATAGCAGACCAGGAGGTCATACTGTAACAAGACCAGGAGGTCATACTGTAACAAGACCAGGAGGTCATAACAGACCAGGAGGTCCAGGTACAGCCGACAAGGAAGTCCGCTATACAGTTCACAGGCACAACACCGAAAAGGGTTGGTGCAACACCCATATAGGCCATATAAGCTCTGGCTGAAGGAATTCGCAGTCGTAAGTTTCGATTCCATTGGTCTTTCCGTACATAAGCTTAGTTGTTTGTGTACTGAACGACTGGACCGCACGTAAGTGTGTGCAGTAGTTAGTAATCTGACCTAATACCATTAGAGTAAAGGGGTCACAAACGCTATCTGTACACTCTAACGTGATTTGTGTAATTTTTTTATTTTAAGGGAAGTTCGCTGCTCACTCAGGAACTATCCAGCAACCAATAGTTACTGGAAAGAGTAAGTGTTCTTCGGATAACCCTCGCAGGTTCCAGTAAATAGAGGTTCATGTCGCAGGGGCCCTAGGTCGAGTACGCCAGCACCATATCGGTGTGATCAGGTCGTATTGGTCGGCGTGGGCGAGTGAGTGGGGTACTCGGTAAACCGCCACCGTCAGCCTATTGTTGGCATTTGGTTTTTCGTAAGGGTTGGCTAAATAAAGCAACACTTTCGAACTATGGGGGCCACTTGTTCAGGTAGGGGACGATCAACCTCGGTTCGGGTTGATTCAGTGGTCCGACCAATTGGGTCGGCCAGGTATATAATGTGTGAGAAATATGGAAGTCACACAGAAACTTTATGTGATGAATGGGAGAGAATGACTGTGCATGACGGGGAGAAATTCCCAAGAATAGGGAGCTTCAGCTCAGAAGTGTTGCAAAATTTAAGGAGGAGGATATGTCTCATAAAATCAACAAAGAGACGAATCCAGCATTATGATTATTTACAGTTGTGGCAACAGGAAGGTGAGATACAGAGAGGTTTGGCTCAGGCGGCGGGATCTGGCTCTAACAGAAAACTGATTGCCACGGCCCCGCCGCCACCATACATATCAGGAGAGAAGTTGATTGCGGAGAAAGACGCACTAAGGTGTAACACAAAATCACTTAGTAACTGTGTAAATGTTAATGATAATGTTAACCCATTAACCCATGCAAGTATTAACCAGTGCAAGTTGTACCCTGTTTTGAACTTTCCTCAGGAGTGTGATCAAGAGGACGAATCGGCAACGATTTCAGCGTTCTCTCTAGCAGCCACCATAGCAGAGACCACAGTAGGCACAGCTCCACCCACGAGATTAGTAAAGGCCCCTAGCGGAGGGATAGGTGAGGTCGTATCAACTGGTAAGTACGGCACCATGCATTATGCTGAAACTATTTCACCACAGCCGGTAGAATCTACACAGAATGAGGTTGTTAGAATTACACCTGTTAGAGTAATAGCAGTGCCAAATGGGAAAACAGACGCATCAGGAGCCACTCCCATTAGGAACATTGCCTTGTACACTCCATTTTCCCGAATGGAATTAAGGACCATAGTGTCTGAATTTCCTGACCCTAGAAAAGACTTAGTCGCCAGTCAAAAATACATCAGAGACTTAGGTAACACTGTAGAGCCCAACAATAAAGACTGGCAGATATTGCTGAGAGCATGTTTACCCTCAAATGTCGACGCAACTCAATTTTTAGCTGATTGCGGACTAGGTCATGATGTACCTCTTACAGATGTGTACAACCAAGATAATGTGAAAAGAATAAACTTGCAGCTAAAAGAGTATTTCCCAGCAGTAGCTAAATGGAATAAGATATTCTCCATTAAACAGAAGGAGTCAGAGACAGCTGCAGAGTATTTTCACAGAGCATTATTAGAAATGGCAAAATACACAGGTATAGAGGACATTAAAACAGACACAAACCATCGGGAAGTAGCAGTATCGGTACTGATGGATGGTTTAAAAGAGTCATTGAAGACTAGGGTACAGACCACGCAACCATGTTGGCGAGGTCTGTCTGTGGCTACTTTGAGAGAGGCTGCTATTGATCACGATAGAAACATCACCAGACACAGGGAGCAACAAGGTGACAAATTAATGTCAGTAAGTATACAGGCTCTGACCACAAGGCAGCCTTTGTTTGTATCACCAAATCCTGTGGGTAAGTCAAGTATGGTTACTTGTTATTCTTGTCACAAACAGGGACACATGGCACGAGATTGTAGAGTAAAGAATCCACGAAACTCATACCAAACCCCTAGACAACGACACGACACACGACATTGGGAGCAAGGTCCGCAGAAACGGAGTTATGAGCCACATACAGGGGAAACAAAAAGATATCCCCCAAACAGAGACTGGCATGCCTCTGGTAGTTCCCAACTATCTCCCTCACAAGTAGTTGCTGCCAGCGGGATTCAGTAAGGTCACCATACCCAATAGGGGTGTGGCCATACCTGTAATCTGCAGCCAGTAAAATTAATCGCCAATCTTGGAAGTGAACCCGAGATCGCAATTAATGTAGCTGGTAAAACTTTAAACTTTCTTGTAGACACAGGCGCGGCCAAGTCAGTGATAAATTCGACAGTGGGCATGAGAACCACTGGTAGGACAATTCCAGCCATGGGAGTAACAGGAGTAGTCCAGCACTACCCTGTTAGCAAACCAGCCGAGATTACAATAGGGCCTTTGCATACCAAGCATTCCTTTTTGCTGGCTGCATCGGCACCAACCAATCTCCTGGGAAGAGACTTACTGTGTAAAATGGGGTGCGTCATTTATTGTACTCCTGAAGGTGTATTCTTGGACATACCTGAGAAACACGCTCAGGAAGTGCGAGACATGTTAGACTCCCCATCAAAATTAATGTCACATACCATTATGACAAATAGGAATCCATCCCAAATAGAAGATATGACATCTCAGATACCAGAGTCACTTTGGACAAAAGACGGACAAGACACTGGATTAATGGCAAACGTAGCTCCAGTAGTTGTACAAGTAAAAGATGGTAGGATAGCTCCAAAAATCCCACAGTACCCTCTGAAGCCAGAGGTGGAGTTAGGAGTTTACCCAGTAATAGAGCGCTTGCTACAACAGGGCATTCTGGTAAGAACGTCCAGCACTGCTAATAGTCCCATCTTCCCTGTGAAAAAGAGTGGGGGGAGCGGTTACAGACTAGTGCAGGATCTAAGGGGGATTAACAAAATAGTTGAGAGTCAGTTCCCCGTAGTGCCAAATCCAGCTGTCATCCTAATGCAAATCCCTCCCACTGCCAAATTTTTCACTGTTATTGACCTCTGCTCCGCTTTCTTTTCGGTACCTCTGCACCCTGACAGCCAATATTTGTTTGCATTCACATACAGAGGAGTCCAATACACGTGGACTCGATTACCCAAAGGTTTCATAGATAGTCCAAGTATATTTTCTCAGGCTTTGCATGATTGTTTACAGTCTTTCCAACCAGACAGTGGATCAGTATTGATACAGTATGTGGACGATTTATTACTGTGTTCAGATTCACTGGAAGCATCTCTGAAGGATACGAAACAGCTCCTGTTTCATCTTTCAGACACAGGACACAAGGTGTCCAAAGACAAGTTACAATTATGCCAAACTAAGGTAAAATATTTGGGACACTGTCTAACACAAGGACTGAGACACCTGACCGCTGATAGAATCCAAGCAATTAGAGACATGACTCTGCCACAAACCCAGCAACAGATCAGAACGTTTTTAGGAATGTGTGGGTATTGCCGTAATTGGATCCCAGGGTTTTCCATTTTAGCGTTACCTTTGCAGGAAATGGTCTCCTCAAACAAACCTGATAGGATTTCGCATACAGACGAGTCCGAAACAGCATTTGAGAGACTCAAACAGTGCCTAACGCAGGCACCAGCACTAGGTATGCCAGACTATGGGAAACCCTTTGAACTATACGGAACAGAAAGTGCTGGTTGCGCGGCAGGGGTACTAACCCAAAAACACGGTGATGCCAGCAGGCCAGTTGCATACTACAGCGCTCAGCTAGACACGGTAGCGCGATCCCTCCCCACATGCTTGCGAAGCGTTGCTGTGATAGCATTGCTAGTGACAAAAAGCGAAGACGTCGTGCTAGGCCACAACCTCACAATCCATACGCCACATGCAGTATCAGCCTTATTGAATTCTGCCCAAACCAGACACGTCTCATCAGCGAGATTTACAAGATGGGAATTGGCACTAATGGCCCCCGTAAACATCACCATAAGGAGATGCAGTGCATTAAATCCTGCAACGTATCTCCCAGGTGTGCCTGGTCAGGCACAAAGGGTGGAAGGTGAGAGTGATGGGGAAGGAGGATTTAATACAAAGGAAGATACACATGATTGTATGGAATATTTGACCCAAAATTTTACCGCAAGGCCTGACATCAGTGACAACCCACTGGAAGATGCAGAACTCACGTTCTACACGGACGGTAGTTGCCATAGACAGTCAGTCTCGGGAGACTTGTGTACTGGATACGCAGTCGTAGATGACCAAGACACCATAGAAGCGGAACCGCTAGGCCCACCTCACTCAGCCCAGGTTGCTGAACTGGTCGCCCTAACCAGAGCATGTGAATTGGCTAAGGGTAAGTCAGCCAATATCTACACCGATTCTAGATACGCATTCGGGGTAGTCCATGATTTCGGAGCCCTATGGCGCCTCAGAAATTTCATGACGGCAGCTGGTACACCGGTAGCGCATGCAGCTCACATAAAAAGGCTTCTAACAGCGATACAGGAACCCGACAGAGTGGCTGTTATCAAATGTAAAGCACACACATATAGCCAAGACCCGGTATCACTTGGTAACAGCCGAGCAGACGAAGCTGCTAAGTTAGCAGCTGCTACCCCCATACAGACAGACACCACACAATTAATGGTATTTAATACCATTAACACACAGAAGTTGTGTGAAATGCAAAATTTGTGTTCCACACAGGAAAAGGCAGTCTGGAAGGCAAAGGGATGTGGCCAGGAGTCTTCAGGACTCTGGACGGATGGACATGGTAAACCAGTGGCCCCCAGAGCATATCTTCCATGTCTGGCTGAAGCAGCTCACGGGCTGACTCATCTAGGCAAGGAAGGGATGTGCAAATTGGTAAGAGCCTATTGGTGCGCCCCAGGATTCTCCTCTCATGCGAGTAAAAGAGCAATGTCATGCCTTACCTGTTTGAGAAAGAATATTGGAAAGGCAATACCTACAGAACCATCCCATATCCCACCTGCCGGCGGCCCTTTCCAGGTAATACAAATTGACTTTATACAATTACCCCCTTGTCGGAATTTGAAATATGTACTTGTTTGTATAGATGTTTTCTCAAATTGGGTCGAAGCATTTCCTGCAGCTACAAATACCGCTATGTTTACTGCTAAGAAAATTGTGCAGGAATTTGTATGTAGATATGGTATCCCTAGAATAATCGAAAGTGATAGGGGTACCCATTTTACAGGTGATGTCTTTCAAGGAATGTGTAAGTTGATGGGAATTGATAGCAAGCTGCACACTCCGTAACGTCCACAGGCGAGTGCGAAGGTCGAAAGAGTGAACAGCACTATTAAAAATAAATTGAGTAAAGTGATGGCAGAGACAGGATTGACATGGCCAGAAGCTTTGCCCATTGTATTGTACAGTATCAGAACCACTCCCAGGTCCCCTCTTAATCTGTCTCCCTTTGAAATCTTGTTTGGTCGACAACCGCATGTCATGATTAACCCTCAGGATGATTTGAAATGTAACAATGAAGTAACTGTAAAGTACTTGATTAACATGAGTAAACAGTTAAGGAATCAAAATGATAATCTGAAGTTGGTGATTCCTGATCTACCTGATAGTAATTGTCATGACATTGAACCTGGGGATTATGTAATGATACGGAATTTTCTACGCTCAGGTTGCCTTATTGACAGATGGGAAGGACCATGCCAGGTCTTATTGACTAGCACTACAGCACTGAAGGTTGCTGAGAGAGAGACTTGGGTCCATTCATCCCACTGCAAGAAGGTTGCTGATCCAGAGAAGTCCCGTGATAAGGAACAGACGGTAGAGGTTGTATCAGTGGAGTGTCTGTTCCAGGAGGACTGAGGCGGCACCTGAGCCTTGAAGACCGAGAGCTGTTGTCGACTCCCCACTCCCTTTTATTGTTTTTCTCCACTTCCCATCCCCTCTCCCTCAAATTTATTTTTCCTCCTTCTCATTCTTCTCCGTTTCCTCCTATAAGATGGACTTGCCCCAAGAGACTGTGATCCGGATTTTCCTGTTGACCATGATGTTGACCAGAGCAGTCTGTTCCGGCGAGAGTACCATGGAGGTCGATAGAGGTTCTGGAATGGGTTCTGATGATAAAGATGGAGGCGTAGTTTTCCAAGATCAACCTAACCAACAAGCAAAGGCGAGTATCAGAAAACGATCCGATAGCATTGACAATAGAAGAAATTGTGACGGATTGTTAGCTGAAGAAAACTGTATCTGTAGGCTCTGTAACAATGTCATTGAAGATGGGTGCATTAAGAAATGCCAATCCAGTTTTAATATCCATATGGACCGGCATCCATTGAGTGACTATCACTCCTTAGTGGGTAATGTGTTAAACAAAACAGATTGTTGGGTATGCTCTCAAGTACCTCAAGGTCATAGCAAATCAGGGCTAGTGCCATTTCCTTTAACGATAGGGGAGGTACTTGAGTTAAATGGTGGGAGACCGGTGGACAGGAGGTTTAATATCTCCAGCCCTCCTAGTTTGAAGCTCCACCAATACCATGTGGATAGGTCCCTATTATGTTTCAACATCTCCAATCCCAGAAAGCCGGGAAATTGGGAAGTGTCATGGAGTAACCACACCATGACCTTTTCACATAGAGCAGATAGAATGCCTACAGATACAGAGCTTGTACGCCACATAGCCAGTAGAGGAAAATCTTTCCGGTATAGGTACACCTTAGGAAATAGGATTACGAGAGTTGGAGAAGTATCACCAGGATACTGTGCACATATCATACAACCTAATACGTGTATTAAGCAGATGGAAGAATTAGGGTTAGGAGATTTCACCTGGAAGGTGTGTAATATGGTTATGTCCTTCTCCGTCCCATATGTTCTCCCCGATGATGCATATTTCATATGCGGGAGAAAGGCGTACAAGTGGCTTGCCCCAAACTCTGAAGGATTGTGTTATATTGGAAAAGTATTGCCTGAAGTAATGACTGTAACACATGATAAAATGAAAGACATACATCGTGGTGCCCAAGCTCCTTATACTCACACCCACTACGAGCACGTTGTTAAAAGACACCTGATAGAGAAGACAGAGCATCCGGCCTCTGATCTGATAAGTGAATCTACCGGGATTCAATTCTTAATCGCGTTAGATTTCACCCGCACCGCTAGAGGAGTGCTAAATTATAAATACATATCGGCGCTCGCAAATTTGTTAGACAATATCACTGAAATGTATGATGACACGTTTAGATATACTGGAAGGGAACTTCAAGCTTATAAAACAGAACTGGTGCAGCATAGAATGGTTCTTAATTACCTCACAGCAGTGACAGGTGGATATTGTGTTACATTGGCAACACAGTACGGCGTGAAATGTTGCACGTATATCACGAATAGCACCGAGGATCCGGTCGAGGTCATAGACCAAAAGATGGACGATATTCTCCAATTGAAGTGGGAATTTCGCCGAAAACACAATCTCACTCTTGCTGCTGTAGGTAATGAGCTGACTGGTTGGGTGTCATGGTTGAACCCGCGAAATTGGTTCTCTGGTTTGGGAGACTGGGCTCAAGGAGTCATAATGGATGTTGGGAAGTTTCTCCTATGTATCTTAGGTGTTATCATAACGATCGGTTTGATATTTAGATGCGGTCAGGCTTTAATGAGGTGCAATCGTCGTACTAAGGTAATGAGTTTGAGGAGTGAGGAAACTGTAATTAACCTGGATTTGATTTATGACCCAATGATAGAAACAATGATGTGATGAAAATGCGATTATACGGTCCGTTTCTTTCACCTGTTTTTCTGGTTTTCCTCCAAGATAACAAGACCCCCTTGGACGAGGAAGTTGATGAGACGCTATACAGACAACGGATGGACCAAAGAAGGAGTTTTGACCACTTGAGATATGGACATTTGATGAACTTTGCCATGGATCCCCAGTTTCCCTAGAATTCTTAAAATTACGCTAGCCCAACATTTTTTTGTAAATCTAATGGCATTGACAAAGCTTATTGCTCACGCCTAATGAGCAAAACAGCGCAAAGAAGACGACTTTCAACTGATACCGAACAAAACTTCAACCGACAGATGTACATTAACCTGACATAGAATACCACCGCATTTACCGTAATTATGTCTTTTCTTCATTTCTACAACCCTCAGGTAATGACACACATAGTATAGGGAATACAGGCACAGATATCAGCAATCACATATTCCCCCATTCATGTATCATCAACTAAAATGTGCTCCCCATTTTGTTCAAAATCCGAAAAGAGCTCGGTAAAGTTTGACAGCCCATCCACAGACCCGTACCACGGGATAAGAAGGAATTCAAATGTATACTTCGCAATACCTCGAAGCTTGATTTACAACACGTACGGCACGATGATATATGACCCCCCAAACACGGATTCATACACACATGCTTCTGCTATCTCACTAGGTCATACCCTCTTCACACCTACTCCTCTCTCCTCCCTTACCCAACCATGGAAATGAATTAACCCCTAACATATATTTTTCTCCTTTTGAAATGTTTTCAGGAAGTGGCAGTTATTATTGACTGCCAAAGGGTGGACTGTCAAAGTCAGAAAAATATCTCTATGCACACTACCATATTTGCACCTCACACAGGTCCGTGCTGCGCATGCGTACGCTCTCCCGTACGTGCGCATACTCACAGTCGCGGGCACCCGCAGGCGCATTGTATGCGTATTTACGGTAGAGTTTATGTGGTTGTAGCGTGCGACTCAATCGTAACATATTTTCAGTAATAATGTATTTTGTAGATCATGGTCCCTTTGATAGATTCTGAAAGTTTGGTTAATATAGAATGTTTATGAACAGAGGAATCCCTCTTTGTTTGATACGAAGGGTCAGACAGGAGTAATACAGTGGTGTTTAGTATCCATCGGAAGAACATTTAATTAGAAATATTCCGGTGTTGGTTTGAAGCAGATCAATCGCTCGTGCGAATAGTTATGGACATAAGAAGTTTATGAACATTTACTTTATTTGCACTTTATTACCCATGCGGCGGGAAACCCAGTTTCCCTCCAACCTGAGCAGTTGGAAATAGTCACAGCCCACCTGTATGAATCAACCTATGACCTTTTGTTATAATGCAGAGCCGAATTCCTGTGTCCAATGAACAATGAGATTGTAGGGACCATTGAATTGTATTGTGTGTGGGGCATAAATAGGCAGGCCGACCGTATCCAGTTCTCTCTCTTCAACGGTTCTCATTGCTGATAATCGGGAGCTGGATATCGAGGCGCATGCGATCGTTCCCCTTGTGCGTAAGTTTTCTCCGTAATCATATTGTCTTACTGTGAGCCATCTCTCTCTCTCTCTCTATCTCTCTCTCTCTACTCTTTCTCTCGTATTTTCCTTAAATTGTATTGTATTGTATTTCCTGTGTAGTTTATCTGGTTAGTTGGTTTATGTTATATTGTAGTGTATCATTTGTACTGTGATTCCTTTTGCAAGTATAATAGTTATAATACATATAATAGGTTTCGGACCCTAAGCCCAGGTATCTGTGTATTCTTTTTAGTGTTGGGTATTCCCTGAGCGTCGGTGACGCTCAAGCAGCTTTGTAGTTAATCAAGGTTACACAAGGTTGCACTTACACTTTGTCTCTACACTAAGGTTTGCTGTGTATTTCATTGCCAAAGGTATAGATATAAAGGTTTAACGTTGTAAGCGTCTGCACCGCTGGTGATCTCCTCGTGGTCCCGAGCGTACGCTACGCTATAGCGAATCATCACGTTAGTCGGCAGCCAATAGCGTGCCTGCCTGTGATCACTGGGCCGTAAGCGAACGTGACGCTTGAGCGTCTCGACTACGGTTGAGCGATCGCTACACAACTTGCGTACCCTTACGGTACTTCTTACGTAGACAGCGTACAGTGTTCTTAGACCTCTTAAGGGTTATATATACGATAAATATTCAGCTTTATCAATATCCCATCAACTTCAGCTTTGACCCTCATGACCTTTCCTCCTATGACAAAACAGCTTGGCCACACATGGTGTGTCTTTGAGAGCTGCCCATCTAAGTGATTCGCTGCTTCGAACAACTAGCCCTGTGCCCACTGGCGTTTCTATAATGGGTGCAGTGTGTGCAGTGCACACGGGCCCCTGAGTCCAGAAGGGGGCCCCCACCGCACACGCTGCACCCATTTTCTGAATACACACCCCTTCGGAGTCCTGCAGCGACGTCCATGGCGGTGTTAAAACTCCGTGAAAATGCCCCAGCGGCCATTTTCACTGAGTTCTGTGCATGCGCAGTAGAGAAATCTCAGGGAAAATGGCCACCGTGCCATTTTCCCGGAGATCTGCGCATTCGCAGTAGAGTCTGAGCGCTCTAGTGCTCAGACTCTCAGCGCTGCCGGCAGAGAGGAGGGGGCCCAAACGCCCCTGCCTGTGCCAATAGCTCAGAAATAGGTACATGACATGTAATTTATGTGCCTTGTGTTGGAGGCATTTGTGCACCAAATTTATGCAGACATAATGCTTATTCATGTGTCAGACCTATTTCTAAAGAATTTGAATTGAGATTCATGCTGTAGTCTACATGCAAAATGAAAGACCTCACTAGGGTGGGTTGGGTCTGAAATGCCAGCATTCGGGATGCCAGCAGTCGGAATACAGACCTCGGCATCCTGCTATTTACAATCCCGACAGGGGTGGGGTAAGCATGTTTCCCCTATCTCCCTAATCCCAGCCCACCCTTACTGCAGCATAAACCTAACCCCCCCCCCCCGCACTACCTAACCCTAACACCCCTCCTCGCCCCATGCTGCTTTCCTCTCCAGCAGCCCGGCAGTCACTCAATCGGGATCCCAGCTGTCAGGATGCCGGTGCTGACATTGTGATCTCATTCAAGGCATTTTGATCAATATCAGGATTTCGGCATCGGTATTTTGACAGCCGGGATCCTGACCGGATACCCTAGGGTGAGTGCACTATGTATAAATTATTCTTGCTTTTTTTAACTGTACACACTATAGGCCTGAGTCAGAGGTATAAGCAGCTGCGAAAATGTGCTAATAATACTGCCACAGGGATTTGTACAGAGATGTCAACTGACTGCTCTGATCCCTCACCTATGTACAAAGACGCACCATCAGTCCAACATCGGTCACAACATCGTACCTCTAAACAACTCTGTGGTAGCTTAGAATGTCCACGGTAAGCTAATGTAGCCTTTGCAACTGTGTCCAGAGACGTAGTCGCAAGCTCAGACATGCCCCTAAATAGGCGCAACACGCAGGGCTGCCATCAGGAAGGGATTGCTGGGACTGCAGAGAGGGAGGCTGGCCCTTGGATCCTACCCAGTGTAGATGGATAGTGTGGGGTCCAGGCACTGGCAGCCTGTTATAGCTTAATAAATAAAGGCTTTTTTCATTGAGATGAGGCGCATGTTATGTTATGATGTCATGTGCGCTGCATCACGGTTACTCAAAGGAGACGGCTGCAGCGAGAGGAGAGACACAGGAGAAGGAAAGTGTCTGTGGGCTGTGTGGGCTGGATGCAAGGTGCCAGGTGGACACACAGAAGGGAGGCTGGCTGGACGCACAGAAGGGGGTATGGCAGAAGACAAAGAAGGGGGATGGCATGAGCTGGAGAGACACTGGGGGGCTGGAGAGAAAGAAGGATGCTAAGAAACAGAGTGGGGGTTGGCTGGAGAGACAGATGGATGCTAAGAAACAGAGTGGGGGTTGGCTGGAGAGACAGACGGATGCTAAGAAACAGAGTGGGGGTTGGCTGGAGAGACAGACGGATGCTAAGAGACAGAGTGGGGGCTGGCTGGAGAGACATTGTGAGGCTGCAGAAAGATGAGTAGTGAGGCTGAAGAAAGCTGGGGAGGAAGTGGCTGGAGATTTTTCTCAACTAGTAGGTTTATTGAAACATTACAAACTCCTCTGCGTCCCCCCCCCCCGCCCCTATTATTCTACTGTACATGCATTGTCAGGAGAGGGAGGATGGGGGGGGGGATGGGGGGCACTACAGTCTATTTTGCCACTGGTGGAGGGGACCTGCCTATTTTGTCAGTCCAGGGCCCCACAATTTTTAATAGCAGCCCTGGCATCACGCCTGCATTTGACTCTCCACCCGCCCATTACTACCTCTCACAAACGCTCACTTCTGTACCTGTCATATGCAGTGTATGCCATCTGTTACGCATGTAGAGTTAAAAAAAACATTGCTCAGATCCGAAAATATGGGCATTGCATCCACCCATGAATTGGCCTGATATATATATATATATATATGCTTATAAGATTTTATCAGTGTTTTCATGTTTTGATCCGCTTTTATGTGATATTAAAGCTTGTTTGTATTATTACATAGTTTTTGGCTTTTAAATCTATCTTTTTACCTACTGCCTTTTAAACAACACCTGTCGCCGGTACCCTTATTCCCCCACTTTCAGATTTTTCCCAGCAGTACTGTACCAGCATTGCGTTCTTAAGGGTTGGCGGACACCTTTTTAACAAGGTTGCGTGTGTTTTTTAGCAGTTTTTAGCAATTTTATTATTTCATTTTATACTGAGAACCCTCCTCGCAAGTGGCGCTGTGTCATTTCCTTTCTACAAAATTGTCTCTTGGTACATCGATATAGCAGCCTGGTGAGACAAGTATCCAGTATATTCCCAGCACCTTTTTTAGAATGTTCGGAAACGTCGATCGTACGGTTAGAAGAAATGATTTATGCCAAAAAATATTTAATGAGAACAAACAGGTGGACGCTCCAGCACCCACACAAGATCTGGACGATCTGTTTTGGGGTATGGAGAAACTCCTTATTAAAGAAGTGAAAACGTGGTGGGATGTTAAAGGCCTAGAACATTACATTAGAGTCAACAGAGTACCCAGAGGCCTGAGACTCCTTAAGCAGCCCACGTTTGGCACACAGGATGCGGAATTCATAGAAGAATGGGACTCCATCCTACACAGGTGTTCCATCGACCTCATGAAACTTCTCATCCGTAAAAAGAAGGAGACCCTGACAGAACTAGAGGTCGAAATAAAGGCGAAAGAATCCGAAATGACCGGATTCAAGGATAAGGAGGATTACATTATTAATGAAAAAGTACTCAACAAGAAATTAGAGCATGTTGAAGGGGAAGTCATCAAAGGGAAAGAGTAGAAATGTCTTCGGGACAGAAATGACTATCACCAAGGACACATGAAGAACTTGAGCCGTTTCAAGGCTCCCGGCCATCAGTCTAACGGAGTGGGTAGGTACCAATGGAAGACGGTACCAAACAAAGGGAAGAAGAACAGAACAAACAGCAAGGATTCCCCATCGAACCCACACATAAGAACAGTAAACAGATTCTCAGCTCTGCAAAGAAGAGATTCCACAGGTGACCAGGATTTTTTATCGGCAAGAACAGGTGCACGCACAAAAGACACGATACGAAACATGGTGAGAGAAGACAGCAGACAGGCATCTCCCATGAAAAAAAGGTTCCTAGAAGAAGAGGAAAACGGGGCGGTAGGAGGGAGAGACCAGAAAAGAAGGAATCTACATTAACTGAGTCACGGAACAGAGGCATCTTCAACCTTTCTAAGCACATTCTCACGGAGCCAGAGGTCACACTCCTCAGCAAAGGTTTGACTTTTGCACCAACGACTGGTATGAACAAATTCGAGACCTTTATTGAATTGAATAAGTTTGTGAGAAAACTGACTTTAAAGAGACATTTCTTGCGTAAAGAAGATGCTGTCATAAGTAATTATGAAGAACGCTCCAAATCTGGCCTTAAACCTACATCGAAATATTATCCACTCGAGTCAAAAGGAAGCAACGTTAGTCTCTTTTATGACATGGTAAAAAAGGACTTGTGCGACAGTGAACCAAAGAAAGCAGAGGGAAGAAATTTGGGGAACCGCGAGTGCGAAGCCCTGAAAAAACTGCAGAAAAACAACAACATAGTTATAAAACAAGCTGACAAAGGGGGGGGGATTGGTTATAATGGACCATGACCTCTATACAAAAGAGGCACTAAGACTACTGGGGGATGCCAACTCCTACACACTACTCCATAGTGATCCAAAATAATTATTTGTGGAAGAACTAAGGATCATACTTCTACAAGCACTACGGAGCACAGTGATAACAAAGGAAGAGTACCAATTTCTTATGCAATCCAATCCCATTACCCCCATTTTTTACTTTTTACCCAAGATCCATAAATCCCTGACGAATCCACCTGGCAGACCAATAGTGGCGGGTATAGGTTCACTAACCTCCAATTTATCAGAGTATGTGGATGTTTTCCTGAAGAAGTATGTGACAACATTGCCATCCTATTTGAAAGACACAACATCAATACTCAACGTACTTGGAGCTGTGGAGTGGAAGGATACGTATATATGGGCAACAGTGGACGTTCAATCCCTGTACACATGTATTGAACATTCCAAAGGCATAGCTGCATGCAGGGAATACCTGAACAACGATCCAACCCTGACTTCCACCCACCGATATTTTATCTGTGATCTGATGCTTTTTATTCTCAGTCATAACTATTTTAAGTTTCTTAACCAGTTTTACTTACAATGCTGTGGCACAGCTATGGGGACGATTTTTGCCCCAAGCTTTGCCAATTTATTTATGGGACATTGGGAAAAGACGCATGTGTACGGCTCGGAAGCTTTTAAGGAAAATGTGGTGCTCTACAGACGCTACATCGACGACATTTTAATTATTTGGAATGGCACGGTTGAATCTTTTAATGAGTTTTTAAATACGCTGGGAAACAATGACCTGAACTTGACCTTCACTTCGAACACTAACGACAAGTCAGTCGAATATCTGGATTTAATTTTAACTGGTGAAAATGGGGGCGTTACCACCAAGAACTTCATAAAAGAGGTGGATATGAACAGTTATTTGCACTATCGAAGTAACCACCTCCAGAAGTGGAAGGACAACATTCCGGCATCACAATTCTCGAGGATAAAGAGGAACTGTACGAATCAAAAGAACTGTGATGACCAACTGAAGGTCTACAGCAAGAGGTTCCAGGACAAAGACTACCCGGGACATATTTTGGAAAAAGCCTTAGAAAAAACAAGGAACGTCAACAGAGAAGACCTCCTGAAATACAAACCAAGAGATGCCAAGAAAGATTCGGTCGCCTTCATTACCACCTACAACTAGCACGAGAAGACTATTACGAAGTCGCTCAAGAATCATTGGAACATTCTCCTCATGGACCCAGTCCTCAAAGACCTCCTACCGTCCGAACCAGTCATCATCTTCAAGAAATCTAGAAACCTGAAGGACCATCTTGCACCCAGTCTATTGAAGGAGAAGTCTACCAAGAGCTCCCTGATGCCTAAATGTGTGGGTTCCTTTAAATGCGGGAAATGCAATGTTTGCAAATTCCTACATTTGAATCGAAAAACCTTCAGCGACATGGGGGACAAGGAACTTTACACCATCAAAGAATTCATGAACTGCAATACCGTGTCCGTGATCTATTTATTGGAATGTCCTTGCGGGAAGAAATATGTGGGCAAGACCAAAAGACCATTAAAAATGAGGATCCAGGAACACATAAGGAATATAAAAAATAAGGTGGAGAGCCATACTGTTTCTAGACACTTTACATCGCACCATCACTCCAACCCTGAGGACCTCACATTTAAAGCGATTGAGCATGTGCGTCTGGGAGAGAGAGGAGGAGACCTCGCGAACAAACTCTCGAGAAGGGAGATGTACTGGATTTTCCAGCTACAGACCCTGCAACCCATGGGTCTGAACGAGAGCTATGAAATCGCACCCTTTTTATGAGGTGCTGTATCCTCCATTATTCCCATCACCTCAGTTGCCACGTTGTTTCTTTTTGCACATCCCTCCTCACCACTCACTCCCCTTAGATTTCTGTGTCATACCATTAAAATAATTTAACACATCAGGAGTCGTGTGTTTATGTGCGATCGGGTCCTGGTGATAAGATGTTTACCGTTAAGTACAGTCAAACCACACTGGTACGCCCAATCTCGTTCGATCTTGGAAGCTAAGCAGTGTTTGGGCCTGATCAGTACCAGGGAGGGGGACTGCCTGGGAATATCAGGTACTGTAAGGACTGACAAATAACGTCGAGCTAACCAGGGACCTAATCATTACCACACGGTATTAACCAGGTGACTCCTGTAAGACTCACCATTTAGGTCACAACACTGTAAACCATCAAAATATCACTGGTGCACTGTTCTAATCGCTCACAGTGTATATACTATGTGTTCCCACCACATATGTTCCTCTCACCGCGAGACTGCAACTACCTGCAACCTTTTTCCACCCATTTAAATTTCTGACACCAGTTATCTATAGTTATGAATCTGACGTCACGTTCCACATGTACCTTACACACTAAGATCTATGTGTGTCACCTTCTTCCTCTTTATATACATTTATATATTTATATATATGTCCTTATATGTACATAATTTTCAGTTTATTTGTTTATTCCCTTTTAGTACTGGTTCTCAGCTTGTTTTATGTGTTATATACCTTGAAAATACCAGTGCATAGCTTTCACCATTTCCTTTCTGCTTTTTACATGGTCCTGTTGTCATGGATACCGATGCAATGTGAATCTGGGTCTCCAAGGACTCCTTAAAGATGGCCACCATTCTCCTGTATTCCCTATGGAGCTTGTCATCAACAACATGGCCGCCGCAGTATCTAATACTAAGGGACATATAGAGCATGGAGACCTGGACCAGAACTGTTATCAACTGAAGAGACTACAGGCACCTGCGCAATGAACGGCTGGCGCCGCCGGCGCATGCGCACTAATGTAACCGGAAGTGGGGCGGAAATACCCGGAGTCACGTGACGCGTCCCCTCCGTCACCGGAAGTGTGGCGGAAGTGCCGCAAATCAATACAAATAAACAGTTCTGGACGTTCCTAACGCTACTACAGTCCTGAAACCACTCGTTTTCCACATATATACTATTATATTACCCTCTATAGCCTTAGGCTATGTCCCTAATAAGTGACTTTGATGTTCTATGTAGTATATATTTTAATTACATCACATGACTAATTATGACATCACCAACCCTGAGCCTGTCCATCAGGGGTATAAATAGGCATAGTATATAGGCATAGTATCTCATTCTGTCCTCACCCTTTGAAGAAGTCAGCTGTGACGAAACGCGTTGGGCTCCCTGTGGTGACTCCCTTGCCTATTTTAAAAGCTAAGTTAGAAGTCCTTACTTTTTACTAAGACCTTTTATGCTTATAAGATTTTATCAGTGTTTTCATGTTTTTATCTGCTTTTATGTGATATTAAAGCTTGTTTGTATTATTACATAATTTTTGGCTTTTAAATCTATCTTTTTACCTACTGCCTTTTAAACAACACCTGTCGCCGGTACCCTTATTCCCCCACTTTCATATATATATATATATATATATATATATTTATTTATTTATTTTTCTTTCTTCATCCTTCATATGCCAGATTTCTTTCTATAACAAGCTTAAAATACAGGCAGAACTTGGGAGCTTTGTTACGGTATTCCTGGCTGTGGTTTATGACAGTGAGTTGCCATATTCACTTTTGCACTGATCATTTCCGAAAATTGGTGTTTTCCTTCTATCCTTGTGGAATGTTTGTATTTCACGAAGTGTGGGACTGAAAAAATAACCCATATTATTTGTACTAACCGTACGTCAGATGCACAAGTGTGTCAATTTGCATTTAGTGACAGAATGGAGATTCAGCTCGATAGTGCTGTAAACACTTGTTAAAGTCACATTACCATATTGACATACAATATAATGTAATCATTGTCTGAAAGACAAGATAGAATAATGTCTTGAATTAATAAATGTGAGTCGCATTTTCCATGTGCAATGTAACTCAATAGAAATCCAAACACGCCCACATCCGTTGTTTACTCTTTTGAAAATCCAATGGGAATATGATTTGCCTCTGTAGTCCTAATGGAATTGGCAAATAAGTAATGCGAATAGACATCTGTGATTTTATATAGCTGCTAATGGTTTAAATACCTCCAGCTGGAGAGGAGAATACGCACTCGGGTGTGGTTCATTAGGTTGACATGAGTTAGGTTAACATACAGTACATTGGGTCGACAATGTTTGGTCGACATGCATTAGGTTGACATGATCACTAGGTCGACATTGCCATTAGGTCGACAGGGAAAAGGTCGACATGAGCTTTTTACTTTTTTGGTGTCGTTTTCTTCGAAAAATGACGGGGAACCCCAATTGGTGCCCCGTAACCCCTCGCATGGCTTGCTTCGCTTGCCATGCTTTGGGCATGGTTAGTCCACGTTGATCATTAAGTATGAAAAAGGCCAAAAATTTTAAAAAATTGTGAAAAACTCATGTCGCCCTTTTTTCATGTCGACCCAGTACATGTTGACCTTGTGACCATGTTGACCTAACTCATGTCGACCAAATGACCGCCATCCTACACACTCAGCCAGTCAGAAGCCACTGGATATCGCTGCTGATGGTCATCATCATCATTGTGTATATTTGCTGTAGCCCTACGGTTTTCGCAATCGCTATGCCTCCAAAAACAATGAAGCCATGTGTAAATATGTCACATTAATGTGTCGCTATTACTATACACAGCTTACACTTGGTTGCCACTGTTCTTCCTCTCTAGGTATCAGGAAATGGATGGAAGTCTCTGCACAAATCGAGATATTGACATATTGGATTAAATTTACTAAGGTGGGAGGTTTTTTTTACAACTGGTGATGTTGCTTATATCAAACAACCGGATTCTACTTAACATTTTTCTAGCTCAGAGATTTTCAACCTTTTACAACTCGTGGCACACTGAACAAGATTTAAATATTGCCAAGGCACATTCAAATATAATGGTGATGCATGGTGCAGTTGCGTGTCCTAGGATGTCATGTCACAGCTTCTCTACAGGTAACACCTGAGCCACATCTGAGGAAGCCAGAAGAGCCCAAAACTGTCCGGGCCCAAAATTAGAACTGTCTCTGCAACCACTAAACCCACCAGTACTGATCGTTCCAGGGCCTTAGTAGCGGCAAAATACTGACGGGCCTGGCTCTGCTTCTATGGCGGCACACCTGGAGACTGCTCAGGGCACATTAGTGTGCCACGGCACAGTGGTTGAAAAACACTGATCTAGCTGCTTCTAGAAGATAATAGATAAAATCTGATTGGTTGCTATGGGCAACATCACCAGTGCTACAAAAAACTCCCACCTTAGTAAATTTACCCCATTGTTTGTGCACATGCACAGTACAAAATTGCATGTATAAAAAGAATTGCCATGTGTCCAGTTGGACCTCATGCTCTCATTTTTGCAGCTCTTTTAAGGGTATGTAGCAATCAGGAGCGGTTCTTGGTGCGGGCAAGCAGTGCCTGCACCCGGGGCGCTGCAGCCTGGGGGCGTGGCTGCAGTCAACCCGCAGTCACCGCCGCCTACCCACACCCCGCTCCCCGGCTGCAGCAGACGCCGTGGGCTGTGTGGGCGTCCGCTGCAGCCGGCTCCAGTGACAGACACTAGAGGTCATTATTGACCTCTAGTGTCTGTGCGGCGCTGCTATGGAAGAGACTTCATGACATCTCTCCCATAGAGAGGTGCCGCGGGAGGCCAGACGGAGCAGCAGTGGTCGGGAAGCAGGAGCGGGGCAGCAGTAAGTATTGTTTTTTATTTTTGGGAGTGTTTGTAAGCGGCTACTAAGGGGCACAGCGACAGGGGGCACAACTACTGGGGGCACAGCAACAGAGGGCACAACTACTGGGGGGCACAACTACTTGGGGCAAATCTCGGGGCATAACTGTGGCCGTGCCCATCCCCTATGAAGCCACGCTCCTATTTTTTGCCGCGCACCTTCGGCGCACACTAACTGTTTTGCCACAGGGGGGGGGGGGGGGCGCCAGTGGAAACTTTCACACTGGGCACCACAAGGTGTAGAACCGGCCCTGGTAGCAATGTAATAATCAGGTAAGTAGTAAGTTAAAATAGATATAACTCTGTGTTTCCCAGGTTAGTACTTATTTACATTGTCTTATCTCCCTTCTAGCTTTCTTTAATGCTTCAATCTTCACAAAGAGGCGAGGAAGAATTTCACCCGGATACCTTGCCTGAGGGATTTCTTACACAGCAAATTTTATTAACTTTTGTCCCTTTCTTAAGGAGTCAATGAGTAGAAGAACTCACAATCACAAGATATTAAAATTAAATTACAATACTGAAATACAGTGCAACTTTTACATTCAACACAATAAAAAGAACATATTTTATTTTACTGGAACACGTTGTCGCTGTGCCTTTTCTTCACTTTAACCGAACAAACCTAGGTATAATTGGTTAGTATTATTTCTTTAAGATTCACACTATGCACTGTTCACTATGCAATAAACACTCTGATAGTATTAAACTAAGCTGGACTAATAGCAATGGGGGTAATTCTGAGTTGATCGCAGCAGCAAGTTTGTTAGCAATTGGGCAAAACCATGTGCACTGCAGGAGGGGCAGATATAACATTTGCAGAGAGAGTTAGATTTGGGTGGGTTATTTTGTTTTTGTGCTGGGTAAATACTGGCTGCTTTATTTTTACACTGCAATTTAGATTCCAGTTTGAATACACCCCACCCAAATCTAACTCTCTCTGCACGTTATATCCAGAGCCGGCCCTAACCAATATGATGCCCTAGGCAAGATTTTGGCTGGTGCCCCCTAGCACCACCGCTAGTTCTGCCTCTGACCCTACACCCCTTTCCCAGCACCATCACCCCCCACCCATAGCAGTCCTTTTTTTGTTTTCCTACCCCCTGTAATTTAAATAAGAACAGTGTGCACATTCGGCGCACAGCCCAAAAAGGTATGTGCTTATGCTGGCAAGGGGCATGGCCACACAATAGTACCCCCAATTCAAATTATGCCTCACAGTAGTGCAACTTTATTCACAATTTATCATGTGATAGTGTCCCTTATTCTCATTACATCACACAGTAGTACCACTTTACCTTATATACGTTACTCCTCACAGTAATGCCCCTCATTCGCATAACATCATACTAAATTGCTCCTTATTCACATTACACCACACCATATTGTTCTTTATTCTCATTACACCACACCATATTGCTCCTTATTTACATTACACCACACCATATTGCTCTTTATTCACATTAAACCACACAGTAGTGTGCTTTCTATACGTTAAGCCACACAGTAGAGCACCTTATACACATAATGCCACACATTGGTAATGCATTTATACACAATACCACACAGTAATGCCCCTTACACATATGACACCCATTATTAATGTCCTTATAAACATAATGTGCCTTATACATTATGCCAACCTTTATTAATGCTTTATTTTTACACTGCAATTTAGATTTCAGTTTGAATACACCCGACCCAAATCCAACTCTCTCTGCACATGTTATATCCAGAGCCGGCCCTAACCAATATGATGCCCTAGGCAAGATTTTGGCTGGTGCCCCCTAGCACCACCGCTAGCTCCGCCTCTGACCCTACACCCCTTTCCCAGCACCATCACCCCCCACCCATAGCAGTCCTTTTTTTGTTTTGATACCCCCTGTAATTGAAATAAGAACAGTGTGCACATTCGGTGCACAGCCCAAAAAGGTATGTGCTTTTGCTGGCAAGGGGCATGGCCACACAATAGTACCCCCAATTCAAATTATGCCTCACAGTAGTGCAACTTTATTCACAATTTATCATGCAATAGTGTCCCTTATTCTCATTACATCACACAGTAGTACCACTTTACCTTATATACGTTACTCCTTACAGTAGTGCCCCTCATTCACATAACATCATACTAAATTGCTCCTTATTCACATTACACCACACCATATTGTTCTTTATTCTCATTACACCACACCATATTGTTCCTTATTCACATTACACCACACCATATTGCTCTTTATTCACATTAAACCACACAGTAGTGCCCTTTCTATACGTTATGCCACACAGTAGAGCACCTTATACACATAATGCCACACATTGGTAATGCATTTATACACAATACCACACAGTAATGCCCCTTACACATATGACACCCATTATTAATGTTCTTATAAACATAATGTGCCTTACACATTATGCCAACCTTTATTAATGCCCTTATACACATAATTTCCCTTACACATATGCCGCACATTGTTAATGCCCTTATACACATAATGACACACATAGTGTCCCTTACACATATGCCGCACATTATTAGTGCCCTTCTACACATAATGACACACATAGTACCCCTTACACATATGTTACACATTATTAATGTCCTTATACACATAATGACACATATAGTTCCTGGCGTGAGTCAACTGGCAGCTCTGCTTATGTTGGGTGCCTATTTTTTATGAAAATGCATCTTATTTGTATTGCTATGTGGCTAGGATGCACAAGTAGCTTCTGCTGATTAAAATGATATGTGGCATGCCTATATACTGTGTGCGACTGTGGCTGTATCTGCATACGAAATGCTACACACAGAATATAGGCATGCCGCATATCATTTTAATCAGCAGAAGCTGCTTGTGCCCCTAGGCATACCAGATGCCCTAGGCAATTGCCTAGTTTGCCTATACCTAGGTCCGGCTCTGGTTATATCTGTCCCCCCTGCAGTGCACATGGGTGGTCATTCCGAGTTGTTCGCTCGCAAGCTGCTTTTAGCAGCTTTGCACACGCTAAGCCGCCGCCTACTGGGAGTGAATCTTAGCTTATCAAAATTGTGAACGAAAGATTAGCAGAATTGCGAATAGACACTTCCTAGCAGTTTCTGAGTAGCTCCAGACTTACTCGGCATCTGCGATCAGTTCAGTCAGTGTCGTTCCTGGTTTGACGTCACAAACACACCCAGCGTTCGCTCACACACTCCTCCGTTTCTCCAGCCACTACCGCGTTTTTCCCAGAAACGGTAGCGTTTTTACACACACACCCATAAAACGGCAAGTTTCCGCCCAGAAACACCCACTTCCTGTCAATCACATTACGATCACCAGAACGAAGAAAAAAACTCGTAATGCCGTGAGTAAAAATCCTAACTGCATAGCAAATTTACTTGGCGCAGTCGCACTGCGGACATTGCGCATGCGCATTAGCGGCTATTCGCTCCGTTGCAACAAAAAAATAACGAGCGAATAACTCGGAATGACCCCCATGGTTTTGCCCAACTGCTAACAAATTTGCTGCTGCGATCAACTCAGAATTAGGCCCCATATCACCTTTCAAAATTACACCACAACGTTACTATTGCAGTCTATCTGAGTACTCTTTCCTCCCTCTCTACCTTCTTGGTGCACATATGAAGAATCCTGTACTACTAGTACCAGGGAGATTTGTTGTTATCTCTCTTAGATAAATATGATATGTTCCTGAGACAAAAGGGGCAATATCACGACCTGAGAGATTAGATTCCACTGTTTTGTGTCATTTGCTGCCTCTCACTAAACATGCAGTAAACTCCTCAGGGAAGATGAGAATTAAGACAAATTTATAACGGTATTTTATAATCCAGTAGTATTATAATCCTGTTTGATGCTAAAAGAGAGTGGAATATCAGAACCATGTATCTAGAGTTCACTGACTAACAGTGTCAATCAGTGTTCCTTCCAGTATGTGTGAATGCTGTAGTTTACTTGCGAACTTAGGCCCTCGTTCCGAGTTGTTCACTCGCTAGCTGCTTTTAGCAGCTGTGTAAACGCTAAGCCGCCGCCCTTTGGGAGTGTATCTTAGTTTAGCAGAAGTGTGAACGAACAGATCGCAGAGCGGCACCAACATTTTTTTGAGCAGCTTCAGAGTAGCTTCAGACCTACTCCTAGCTTGCGATCACTACAGACTATTTAGTTCCTGTTTTGACGTCACGAACACGCCCTGCGTTCGGCCAGCAACGCCTGCGTTTTCCCAGGCACGTTTGCGTTTGTATCTGACATGCCTGTGTTTTTCAGCACACTCCCTGAAAACGGTCAGTTACCTCCCAGAAACGCCCCTTCCCTGTCAATCACTCTGCGGTCAGCAGGGCGACTGAAAAGCTTCGCTAGACCTTGTGTGAAAAAGCATTGGCTGTTGTGAAAGTACGTCGCGCATGCGCATTGTGCCGCATGCGCAGAAGTGCCGCTTTTTTGCCTAATCGCTGCGAACGAAAACAGCTAGCGAACAACTCGGAATGACCCCCTTAAACTCAGCTGCTGCAAATTTATTACCAAAATCTTATGCCTGAGAAAAGTAATATTCATGTAGTAGATTAAAGGGTGGTGAGTAATTCAGAGATTAGTATCAACTTCTTCTTACTGTTTGTCTATTAGAAGGACTCTGAAGCATCAATAGATTGCAGTTACTTCCATCAAACCAGCCCTCCATTATTAGCTGAATGTCTCTGTATTATGCAGGGTATCACTCAGGGCTTTAGTGTAGAATGCTCACTAAGCTGCGTTTAATAGGAGGAGCTGCATATAGAAGTCGTTTCACATATAGGCCCTCATTCCGAGTTGTTCACTCGCTAGCTGCTTTTAGCAGCATTGCACACGCTAGGCCGCCGACCTCTGGGAGTGTATCTTAGCATAGCAGAATTGCTACTAAATAATTCTTAGCAGTTTCTGAGTAGCTCGAGACTTACTCCTACACTGCGATCAGCTCAGGCCGTTTCGTTCCTGGTTTGACATCACAAACACGCCCTGCGTTCGGCCAGCCACTCCCCCGTTTCTCCAGACACTCCCGCATTTTTCCCTGACACGCCTGCGTTTTTTAGCCAACACCGGGAAAACACTGAGTTGCCGCCCAGAAATGCCCCTTTCCTGTCAATCATTTACCGAACACCAGTGCGACTGAAAAGCGCCGCAGACGCTACAGCAAAACAGCTAAGTTTTGTGTTAAATAACTAAGCGCATGCGCTCTGCGTACCAGTTAGCGACTAATCGCAGTATAGCGAAAATCGTCAACGAGCGATCAACTCGGAATGACCCCCATAATTCTGTGTGAGGCTATCACTGATGTACTGTATGTTGGCAGCAATGAAATCAGTCACTGCAATTATCCTGATAGGACTGTTACAGATATGCAACCAGGATACCTTAAGTTATTAGGGCTCTCCGGTCCCTCTTCCAATACAGGCTGTCACGGTGACACCCCCTTGGCGCTACTCTCAGCGGCGTTGCGGCTCTCACCGTCTCCGGTCGTGACAGCAGGTGGCGATTCAGGGCTCCCTCACGTGTCTCTCCCTGTCACCTCAGGAGACTCCTCAGCAATCACCTCAGGAGGTAACCCTGCCTCCTACTCTTCCCGCTCTACACCACCCAATCAGCAGCTTTGAATCCTCCTGCTCTGCAGGTTTGCACCTGGGTCCTAGTGCTCCACAAGTTGCTGTCCTTTGGTTGCTGGCGTTGCCTAGCAACCTAACCAGGGGGAAGCTGTTAACCCTTTCAGCTGCACTGTGTCGGATAGTGAGAAGTGAGGGTTCCTTTCAGGGAAAGTTTAGGTGTCTCACCCAGGTTGTCACCAGTATCTGGGTGATGGTGTCTGCATGTATATATGACCCACAAACGTCCATTTAACAGGGGTCCATTACAGAGTGTCACAGTTAGATTTATCAATGCTTGTAAAATAAATAAAGTGGAGAGAAATACAGTACTACTACTAACCAATCAGCTCTTAACTGCCATATTACAGGCTGTGTTTGACATATTACAGTAGCTGGTTAGATGTTACTTTATCTCATAGCTGACAAAGTGCATAGGGTCTCCCCATAAGCATAACCATCCCCAGGCACTTCGAGCTGCCCTTGGTTAAAAAAATATGGGAATCAAAATGTGTAGGGGTACCCCATTATTAATGAACCAGCACCGGACTCTTGGAGCCAGCCCTGGTTTTAAAAATATGGTGGCAGGGGCAATGAGTAGGGGTCCCCAATATTTTTAGAACCAGCACCAGGCTCCACCAGCAGGGGGGTAATGCCACAGCCAGGGGACACACTTAATGGGGTCTCCGATCAAAGCATTTATGCCCCCTAACTAGTCAGCCAAAGCCAGGGATTATTGGGGAAGTGGGGATCCACTTTCCAGGGCACCTAAGGCCTGGGCTGAAGCTCGGGGCTATCCCCAGAACCCCTGGCAGTGGGTGGCAAGTTGATAACTGATATAAGTAATATTGTGCATTACAGGGGGACTACAGGTCCCAGCAAGTGTGTCCCAGCCAGCTGGCACTTGGTGAACCATTAATGCCAGCATGCCTTGACATAAAGTTCCCGCTAGCACCTGTAATCCCTCGCAAGAAAATATTCAAATAAAAACCAAAAAACAATGAAGGTTGTAAAAAATATATTAAACCGCATTCTTCACCTAGGGGGGCAGCAGTCTTTGAATTCTTTTACAAGGCCCACCTAGGACTTCAGCTTCTTCTTGTCTTCGGTATCTCTTCTCAGCTCCTCCTCCACCATTGGACTGCCTGCCTCCTGACTCACACTGGCTAATATGAGCCAGCCCAAGAGGGTGGGGTGATGACAAAACTCACCGCGATTGGCTCACTGTGGCCATCTTGAAATTCAATAATGGTGCCACTAGCAAATTACAGCTCTTGGTGCCATTTTTGAAATGGGCAGCTCAAGCCAATAACATGTCTTTCTCTTCCTGAATCCCGGAACCACTGCCACTGCATAGTATCCATACTATGGTGCCCATACAGACCCCCGCACCCCCACTACCGCTGCTGCCACAATAAGGTATATACACACTCCACCAACACCACCCAAACCCCCTTTCCACCCCTTCGTGATCTACAAGGCTTGTCCACAGTATCGGCGAAACAGTCGGCCCATCGGCCGATCCTCTCCATACACCAAACCCCCCCTTCCCCCGAGATCTCTTGATTTTTAAACATCTGATGAGGCGAAGCTGATCACTTTTTTATCTGCATCACCAGTAGGGGCAGCCCATACATCACCAATTTATTGTGACGATCATCTCCAGAAAGGTGGATTGCACCAATATACTGTATTGCAGATGTATGGAGGCCTTTAGTAAGTATACCCAAAGTACTAACCAGTCAGAAAATGACAGTTATGAACTGTTTGTTTGGTACTTTATCTCTCTCCAAGCTTTGCGTATTAAGGACTACTAGGTGTACCATTCCCAGTTGTGCTTTCATTTTTAACATATGCTTTTACAGTATGATAGGATCCCCAATTTCCATCCCTTCAAATGTCTTATCTAATAATATAACTCAGTCTATTTTAATAGGTAAAGCAAAAGTCTATCAATCTAATCTATATGTGATTCATAGAATCACATTTACAGGTATACAGTAATTGCTTTGATTAAAATAGCCAACTATTCATCTCCTCCCTTATGATTTTTTTCCTCTGCAATAAAATATTACAGAATTTGCTAAAAGGATGGGTTCCTAACTGTGTTGCCGGAACTCAAGAGTTCTGTTATCATCAATGAAATCATCCCTGTGGGTAAGAGTTTATGATAATACAGCTGGTCTGCTCTTTTAATTGCCTTGTTTAAAATATCCCCATTGTTTTAATCTATAAAACTTTTCAACCCATTATAACTTGCTCACTCTTCTTTAATTGCTTCTATAACAGCGTAATTAGCTTTTCCTTATCTTCAGAGTATGGCCCCTAATATGTTTTGTCTAAAAAAAATGTTGCTGTCTCTTGTTCACTTCCCCAATGATCTGGTTAATGAATGGCAAAATACTGTTATTCCACTGACCCCCACTTACAGTATGTCCCTACTAATTAAACAGCTTCTAAGGGTGTGGGACTGGTTCATTGGTTTGGCAGATAGGATGATAAATGTAGCTAATTGGAATGAGAAAATGTGATAATGAATATTATTATTATTATTATTATTATTATTACTATTATTATTGGTGTTATTTATTATAATACTAAGTTCTGTACGGTGTAACAGAAGATATTACTAGACTGTGATATATACAGTAGCAAAAAGTCATGTAACACCCAATCAACACTTGCAGAAACACCGGACAGTACGGTCATTGCTGTCCAGATAAAGAAAAGGGAATAGATAATAAAATATGGCTGTGATGTAGGTGAGAATGCCATAAACAGAAAATAGGAAGTGGTTAAGAAATTGGAAATAAGACATACTGTACAGTGGTGAAGTATATAAATTAGTTAGAAAAATATAGGTCAGAAGTGAAGGGAAAAAGGAGAGAGGAGAAAAAGCCGTGAGGTGATAATGAAGAGACAAATGTAAGATAATACAAGAATGGAGAAGTGGTAACAAGCAGAGATACAGATATTGAAAACGGTGGATGCACCACTGGAGTTCCCATGTTCAGCTGTAGAATGTTATGTGCTTTAGTGAACAAAAAAAAAAAAAACATTTTAATTCAATTATCTGCTAGTTACTTATATTATATTATTTGATATTATGTAATTCAAGTGCTGACATCATGCTAGCAACAGTACACGCACATGTATGTAGTTAATCTATTTTACATATACAATTAGTAAAAATACTTCCATAGCTATTTTTTTTTTTAAAGAATTATTTCATATAAAAAAGAAAAGAGTGAGATTATTAATAATAAATAGACAAAAGATGCACATTGGAGATAGGTTAGCTTTTCAGGGCCATTATACAAGGTGACCAAGATGGCATTCATCAGGGTTCCCGGTCGAAAAGACTAAATTCAATTCTACCACCCACAAATTTTAAACCCTGATAAGCCAGCGGGTGTCCAACGCCAGTCAAAGTTCTCTGTAAACTAAATTTTTGGTCCGAGCTCCAGACTCTAGGATCCGTTACAGAGCCCCCATGATGTTGTGGCCCAGAAATGCAGGACGTAACATAAGTATACCCTGATACAACTGAGCAAGGCCTTCACTTTTCCAGAGGCAACAAAATGTGCAACTGTAGCTTTTGCATATGTGCACTTGACAGCCTTGAGCATTTTTAGTTGCTTGGAGTACTTGGAGATTCCACCACAAAATAGATACTTGCTTAGATTTTCAGAAAGGTTAAAAATCACAAGAGAAGTCCAGGCCCCTACCACTTTGGAATCATGACTATCATTTAATACTACATTTCTTTTTTACTACTATAATACTTAGTGCTATTTTTGCAGAAAAATAGGTTCAGGAACTCCCGTGGGTGGGCAGTGGTGGGTGGAGGTGTGGGTAATGTGGGAGGAGCTACAGTGGGGGTCCATCAAAAAGAGAGGTGTGGCCTCAATGTAAGGGGTGTGGCTTTGCTGCAAGGGGCATGGCCTTGCAGGAAAAGACTACCTTATACCCTAGTTTTGCAACCAACACACCTAGACATTACCCCCACACATGGAAAAAAAAATCCTGATTCATGCCCCTTACATTATTTGTAATTTTTCATCCTCATAGTAATGCCTATTACACAATATGCCACACACCGTAATGCCCATTGCACATTATGCCACACACCGCAATGCCCATTACACAATATGCCACACACCATAATGCCTATTACACACTATACCACGCCCATTACGCAATATGCCACACACTGTAATGATAGGTACACATTATGCCACACACCGTAATGCCCATTACACATTATGCCACACACCGTAATGTCTATTAGACGTAATGCCACACACCGTAATGCCTACTACATGTTATGCCACAAACCGTAATGGGGTATAGTCAATTAAAGTCGGATCCATTCCGACATGTATTTGTCGGAATGGATCCGACAACCCCTATTCAATCCCATCTAAAATTCAACTTTTTCAAGTCGAATTTAGATGGGACCCAGAGGAGAAGGGGGGGCGAGCCACGGGGGGACAGCTGGCGGCAGCCAGAGGAGATCAGCTGTGAGGTCGGGCGGGTGAGTGACATCCAGCTGCAGCGCTACTGTAGCGCTGATCTCCCTTTATGCCCGCCGGCTGTCCCCCCGTCTCCCCCCCCCCACGCCTCCTCTGGGTCCAACTCATTAAGACATCATTTTGATGTCGGATTGAGATGGTCGAAAAGGTGGCCAAAACCTGTCGGATTTGGCCCTGTTTTCGACATCAACACGTGGATCGGCAGCTATTACGCCGATCCACGTACCTCGACTTGTCGAAAAGCTTTGAATAGGTCGAATCAGGATTCAACTTTAAAAAGTCGAAAACTGCGGTCTTTTCGACAGATGGCAGTTTTTGAATGCAATTGAATATACCCCAATGTCTATTACACATTATGCCACACACCATAATGTCTATTACATGTTATGCTACTCACCGTAACACCAATTACATATTATGCCATACACAGTTATGGCCATGACACCATTTTATGCCACAAACACAATAATGCCCTTTACAAATTATTCCACACAGTAAGGCTTCTAATTACTTTTAAATTACCTGCCTGTTGTCAGGGGACTCATGCTCGTTGCCACGGGTTTCATGCACGTTTTCAGGGGTTTCATGCTCTGGGTTCCATGCTCGATGCCAGGGATTTCATGCGCATTGACAGGTGTTTCATGCGCGTTGCTAAGGGCTTCATTAGCTTTGCCAGGGGTTTCATGCGCGTTGCCAGGGGTTTCATGTGCATTGTCAGGGGTCTCGTGCTCGTTGTCAGGGGTGAGAGCGGATGCAGGCTGTGAGTATAGCCCCCACAGCCCCAGTAAACATTCTGGAAGATGCCCCATTAAAGTTTGGGAGGGTGGGTGCAGGCATCAGTAAGTATATTGCTAGTCTTCCGCAGCCCACGCAGCCCCTGTAGTGGATTGAGACACGCTGGGGGCTGTGGAAGTGCTTCTGACTATATCACCGTAAAATCTTAAAAATGTAACCTCTACCATCTGTCTCCTCCTTGACGGTGGCCATTTTTGGTGGGTTTTTTGACACTGCTATAGATGGAAGTGCTTCCGCAGCCCCCAGCGCGTCCCAATCCACTACGGGGGCTGCGGAGGACTAGCAATATACTTATAGATGCCCGCACCCACCCTCCCAAACTTTAATGGGGCAGCAGCCAGGTGTCGTTCCGGAACGCCGTTATAGGTGATGTCATTTTGAAGAACACCTTCAGATGAAAAATAGTTCTTATAATACTGCTCAGTCCAAGGCTTCTCTTTCTTCTGAGAGTGAGGGGACTTTTGGGGCTTTATTACTTGTGACAATGTTGTGTTTTCAACCATATTGTTTTATATTGGGTATAAGTCGCCCATAAGTTTATTGTGACACACTTAAGCATATATATATACTTAAACTAGCTTAGCACTAAGAAATAACGATACGGACGCCAACTGCTAGATTTAAAAGGTCAACAGGTATTTATTGTTTGATGACCTAATTTTAACTATGTATTGGAGGATGGCAAAGAAAGGTGCTACCAACTCAACAGCACCAGTCAACTAGAATAATACCAAATAACCTAGGATGGGACTGACCACCGCCTCCTAAAGCATAACCCGCATTGTGCAGGACTCACCACCCTTTAATCTAGCAGAGCAATGGACGAAACCGCATGGGAACATCCGTAGTCCACCCGCAGGAGGAGGACACACTCGCCATCTTCCAAAAAGGGGGTGCCCCACAATAACCACTTATGCAAGCTTTTGACCGCTGGCTGGTAGCAACTTTCCGCACATCTGGCTGTCAAAGCCAACAACTATAAGAAAATAGAGGGCAAAATAGCGAACCAAAAATCTAAGTGAAAAATTGCAGGGTGGGTGGGAGAGGCTTCCAAATGGCGCTGTCTTTAACCTATTAGTCACAAAAACCAGGGCGCTTGTGTGGCCTCATGCTTAGGCAGCCTTCAGCTTGATTAAGTCGCCCATAAGTTTATTGTGACACACTTAAACATATATATACTTAAACTAGTTTAGCACTAAGAAATAACGACAAGGACACCAACTGCTAGATTTAAAAGGTCAACAGGTATTTATTGTTGATGACCTAATTTAAACTATGTATTGGAGGATGGCAAAGAATGGCGCTACCAACTCACCAGCACCAGTCAACTAGAATAATACCAAATAACCTAGGAGGGGAATCCCCACCGCCTCCTAAAGCATAACTCGCATTGTGCAGGACTCACCACCCTTTAATCTAGCAGAGCAATGGATGAAACCGCATGGGAACGTCCGTAGTCCACCCGCAGGGGGAGGACACACTCGCCGTTTTCCAAAAAGGGGGTGCCCCACAATGATCACTTATGCAAGCTTTTGACCGCTGGCTGGTAGCAACTTTCTGCCACAACAAGATTTACCTAAACCGTAGGACGCCATCCAACCAAAATAAAAAAATTTTAAAAAATTAAAAAACCGAAAGCTAATCATTCAAAAAGTACAAAAATACTTCCCAAAAACGCACTAATGTCAGCAGGGGAAAGGCAAACACCGTCCACCCTATAACACAGGAAATGACTAAGTACCAGCAGTGGGTGCCGGACTACCCAAAAAAAAAACCATGACTACCCTATACAGAACCAAAGAGGTCACCCCCTCAGGAGCCGTGTCCATGTCAGAAAATCGAACCGCACCCCACTAGTGAACATGGAGCAAACAGCTGACACACCATTCCCACTCAAAGCCAAGAGGCTCATAAAGCTACCCAATCCCCCCCACCACTCGGGATGAGGGCGATGCTCTCAACTCGACTCATATCAGTCCCGACAAGGGAATGACGAACAAGGCGGCCGGCCCATGTAATTGCCCCTGCCTGCGTTACAAAGTATTTGCCAGCCCTCTGTACCGTAGGTGCAGGGTCCTGATCATTTTGGGTTCTTCTGGAGGACTATAACAATGCAGAGTAGCATGGACCTATAAAACATTTTAAGAGAGAGATTTTTTAAAATGTAACTTTATATTTTCTGACAGGCAAGCATCTCAAAGATAGAACACATGAGGTTTGAGCTATCTGGTGTGTCAGAATTAAGAATTATGTCTAAAAATCAGCCTTTATTGAAAATCACAGTCGTAAATCCCATGGCCTGGTTTACTTACCATTTGACCCCCCCAATAAATTGCAGTTGGCCATTTCAAACTACTATTTCAAAACACGCTCTTTTATGTGATGATTGACATTTAGTAGGCCTATATCCCACAGTTTTCAATCCATATATAAATTTCCCAAAAGAAGTGAATTTGCGAAACCACACTCTAGTAAATTTACCACATGATTTTCTCCAGGTTAGAGTTGATATAAAATTGAAATCCTTGTAAGTATTCCCTAAAATACTGTAGCAGGGAATAGCTTTAATGTGTCCAACTTCTCACATTGGACAGCATAACATGGAAGAATTTGTTATGGGGATTGGGCATAATGCATGTGACATAAATAGGATTTTTCCTTGCACCTTAGCAGTTTTAAACATCCTAAGGGGCCTCCTCTGAAAACACATTGTACACACAAATAATGTGTACACACATATATATATATATATATATATATATATATATCCTACACACGTTACATATTAATAACCAGTGCTAGAAGTGTGCCGGTATGAAACAGCATGTTATGCGGTATTTCACTTCAGTGGACCGGCTGCATTTTTATTTCGGCACCGGTCACAAGCCAATCACAGCAGCCCTAATTGGCTGCCAGTATGCAGACCGTGATTGGTTTGCGGGTAGAGCCAAATACAAAATACCGCCAAGGACACTGTTAGCCAGGGAAGGGAGCGGAGAGCTGAGTGATGGGTGCTGTGATCTATGGTGTGTGATTTGTTCTGGGTACTGTGATCTGTGCAGTTCTGTGATGGGTGCTTTGATCTGTGCTGTGCTGGGAAGGGGGTACTGTGCTTGGTGAGTGGTAAAAGCTGTTGTGATCTGTGCTGTGCTGGCAGTGGGGTGCAGGGTCAGAGGTGTTGTGCTGTGTAAGGGGAAATGGGTGCTGTGATCTGTGCTGTGCTGAGTGTTGTGATCTGTGCTGTGCTAGTAGAGAGGTTCTGTGCTTGAAGAGGGGTGCTGGGTGCTGTGTGTGGGTGAGGGGTGCTGTTCTGGTAGATTGGTGCTGTGCTGGTTGAGGGGTAATAGGTGCTGTGATCTGTGCTGTGAGTGTGGGGCTGTGCTGGGTGAGGGATGCTGTGCTGGGAGAGGGGTGACAGGTGGTGTGATCTGTGCCATGATGGGTGAGGGGTGCTGTGATGGGAGAGGAGTGCTGTGCTGTGATGGGTGAGGGGAGCTGTGCTGTCAGGTGCAGGGAGCTGTGCTGTGATGGGAAAGGAGCAGAGAGGGAGGAAAGACCTCAAGAACAGAAGATGGAAGAGGCAGTCATTGTAGAAGCCCTGGCAGAAGAAATAGGAGGCGCCAATTGCTAGGATGACTCAGCGACTGAAGCAAGAAGCTAAGGACTGTAGATACAGTCTTTCCCAATGCCAGAGTAGGCGGCTACAGCCACCTTCACTTATTTAACCCTCCCCAGACCACCAGGGTTGTTGGCCACTAGATCTGTGGCTGCAGTCATGCTTCCTGTCCTTATGCCAATGAGAGCCTGCCCTGCTATGCTTTTTAAGCAGCCGCTGCCTGGCCTCATTGTCCACCTGAGACAAAGAAGGCAAAGGTGAGACTGAGAGACAGAGTGAAGAGACTGGGAATGAAGGGAGTGGGGAGGCTGAGAGACATAGAGTGAAGGGGCTAGGGAAGCTAAGAAACACAGATTGAAAGGGGTGAAAAGGCTTAGAGACACAGAGTGAAGGGGGTGGGAAGGCTGATATTCACAGAATGAAGAGAGTGAGGAGGCTGAGAGACACAGAGTGAGGTGGGGAGGGTGAGAGACACAGTAATGAAGGGAAGCTGAGAGACAGAGTGAATGGTGGGATTCTGAGAGACACAGAGTGAAGGGGGAGGCTGAGAGACACAAAGTAAGGGAAATGGTGAGAGACACAGGGCAGAGATGGTGTGGCTGAGAGCTGTGGGGGAAACGATTGGGTGGTCAAAAGACACGGGGGAAAGATGATGGTCTGGCTGCGAGATGCAGAGGGGGGATTATACAACAAGCCATGACATTGGGAGAGGAGGGGGAATGTATCTTAGTCCAGCACAGTGGAGAGTACTTTCTGTCTTGTGCAAGGTGCTGAAATCTGTTGAAATAGCTACCTGTGAAGTGAGTATTGACACTGTTAGCTTGAGTAAGATGATTCCCCTTATTAGGCTTTTCTAAAATCAGCTAGAGAAATTGAAGGAAGAGATTAAACAAGGTGAATCCGCAAAGAATGCTGGACTTGTAGAGCAATTCCTTTATTTGCTTTGCCAGTATCCACAGGTTGCCAATATCTTGAAATCTGATCACTACATTTTAGCAACTATGTTTGATCCTAGGTTTAAGTCATATGCTGTGTCTTTCTTTCCAACTGATCCAGATCAAAGAGCAAAGAACTCCTGGTGAGCAAGTTGGCAGCTCAAGGGACACATGGCATTACGACGTCTCCTCATTTAATTTCTTCAGCAGCAACCAGAAAAAAAACCTCAGCTTTACTAAAAGACCCAGTGGTGGTGCAGATAAGTCAAGCCAACATTTTGACATCTGGTTGGGTCTAAAAGTATTGGCCAAAATTAGTGACACCTCTACCATAACTCGTTCTGAATGGTGGAGGATTATTTTCATGACACCATACACATAGACATGTCAAAGCATCCCTTCGGGTAATGGAAGGGAAAAAAAGGTAATTTAGAGGCCCTTATACAAACTGGCTTTGCATTACTTAAGCTGCCCACCCTCCAGTGTGTACTCTGAGAGAGTTTTCAGCACAGCCAGGAACCTTTTTAGCAAATGACGTAGGAGGCTACTTCCTCAAAATGTGGAAAAGATGATCATCAAAATGAACTGGAAATTTCATGAGGAAGGCCTTTCCTGGCAATTACGTCAAAGTACAGATACTTCTGTAATGGTGGATTCCAGCGGGGATGAATTAATATTGTGTGAGGATGGCAATGACAATGACATCTTGCCACTGTAGAGCTGTTGCCATAAGTGATAGCTTATTTTGTGCGGGCTCAAACAAACCAAGCACTTCAGCCACAAAAGTGTCAGTCCCTGTCGCTGAAGTGCTTGGTTTGTTAAAGTGTGAATGTGCTTTTTAATATCCAACATAAAGGTGCATGGGAGGACCCAAAAACAATTCCCTCTTGCACCACCTTTCATTTTTGTCACTGCTGTGTGGCAGAGTTTCATAGATGTGCTATAAATTGCTGTGTGTTTGTGCTGCTTCTCTCTCGCTTAGTAATCAGCCAGCTCACTGTAGCCTTTGGCCAAAAATGGTGAAAACAATATTGTGAGCAGTGAGGTTGTCAAATTTGACTGGAAATGACTGGCAATTAATGTTATTGAGGTTAATAATAGTCTAGGAACAAACAAAGGCCCAAATTATGTGATTTTAGCTTATTTGGTAAATTTTAAAAAAAAATCCAAATCCGAAACCAGCCACGGCAGTTTGACAAATCCAAAACTGGAAGACAAATCAGAGCCAAAACCAAATCAAAATCCTGCAAAAATGGTCCAGTGCACAACTCTAATTTACACTTTATTTACTCCCATTTATCATGACATTCCTCTTACATAACAGATTGTAACAATTTCCCTGCCACTTTAGAGGTGATAGTATGAGAGGGATTGTTTTTACCACGTGAAAAGAGTTTAAGAATTCTTGTATGACTTTGCTGCTTATAATGAGAACTGCAGTAAATTTTAATCTGTCACAAATCTCTGATGAATTCTAAGAAAGGCCTATAACAATATCAGCTTATTATACAAACTAGTTTGTAAATCCTGTCACAATAGGACCACTTGGGAGACGTGGTTAATTGGGAACTTACAGACTCGGTTAAACAAGAACTACATGAAGACTATACGTTCGCTCAAGTCTCTGCACTGCTGATTTGCTTGGTAAGCTTGTTGCTTATTCAATTATTCATAAGACTCTCAGAGCTATGATGGGCTTTAAAGCAGCTGCATTTTGATGCTTTTTCTTCAAAGAAACAAGATATTGGAAACACATTTATTCATAGCTGTGAGCTGACACATCTATCTGGACATGTATCAGTGATGGAGGGGTAGAGTGAAAAGATTGAAGTACAGTAGCTGTGTGTATCAGTCACACAGGGAAGAGAAGCGCTATAAGAAGAAGTTACAGATGCAGTACCATACTGTATGTAGTGGATCAAGAAGTGTGCCAGGGAAAGTAAAACAATCTAACAGATACTTCTGTATGTCACAGGGGGTGGTATTCATGTGACCGCCGGTCTGCTGACCGACAGTCACATGACCTCCTCCACGAGCCCGACGGCTCACTTTCCCGATGGTCGGCTTGCCGACCAATAGGGACTATTTCCACTCGTGGGTGTCCACGACACCCATAGAGTGGGAATAGAACCCGTGGCGAGCACAGGTCGCCACCGAGCTTGCAGCGTGGCGAGCGCAGCGAGCCCGCAAGGGGCTTGCTGCACTCGCCCCTCCCCGCCGGGATCCCGGCATCGGTATGCTGCCGGGATCCCGGCGTCGGTAAGCTGACCGGCGGTCAGGAGACCGCCGGTCAGCCATACTACACCCGTCACAGGGGTAGTTCAGCAGAACAAATGAAAACTGTGATAGAGATGTAGTATGCTTTAAATGGATACTAAGGTGTATATTTACTAAAATGTGTGTTTGCTCCTAGCAACCAATCAGATTCTATATTTGATCTATCTAGCACCGTCTAGAACATAGTAGGTAGAATCTGATTGGCTGCTATGGACAACATCTTCACTCTATAAACCCGCACTATAGTAAATATACCCCTAAGTGCATCACAATTTGATTGCATTGTGTCATTCTTGCATTACCATTTTGCCTTATGTTACCTTGTGATTAAACCTGAAATCACCAAAACTTTCTGCTTGTAGTACCAGTACTGGCTGCCTGGGGGGACTGTTTGTGCACATTGTAAAAGTTGTTCAATCATAAGTTTCAGGTTCAGTGCAGATGTGTCTGGAGGACATACATGTCAGTCGTCGTCGTCGTCGTCATCATCATCATCAATTTCAGGTCCAGGTTAACATGCTAGAATGGCCAGGGAAGAGATTGTGTGGGGACAGTGAGTGATGAGTGTGGGGTACAATACCCCTGCTAAAATGGGCAACAGCATGATGCCAAACAGGCTATGCCAATCCCACTATCACAACGGAAGCAGCAAAACAAATGTTAAACAACTAGACCTGCATTAAACATCTCAGCTTCCCTCGTCTCTGAGTCTTGCGGTAAATGGAAAATTGAATTGGCACCCTGGATTGGAAACTTTGCCACCGAAGTAGTCTCAGTACTGGGAAAGAGGAAACTACAGTGTCATTATACTAATAAATGAATAACTGTAACCCTGCAAGAATTCTTCCATTAAAACAAAAAGTCTCTAAAACGCTGTTTATCACTTTATAAAAAATAAAAATAATACACAATTCAAACCAATGAGAATCATTTAGTTGTAGCCCAGAGGAACTAAAATAACAACAAAAAAGAAACAAAAACCATATCTTATCGCTATGTAAATTAGTGATGAGCGGGTTCGGTTTCTCGGAAACCGAACCCCCCCGAACTTCACTGTTTTTTACACGGGTCCGAGCAGACTCGGATCCTCCCGCCTTGCTCGGCTAACCCGAGCGCGCCCGAACGTCATCATCCCGCTGTCGGATTCTCGCGAGATTCGGATTCTATATAAGCAGCCGCGCGTCGCCGCCATTTTCACACGTGCATTGAGATTGATAGGGAGAGGACGTGGCTGGCGTCCTCTCCGTTTAGTTATAGAGCCTTAGAGTTAGTTGATCTGATTGATTGCTACTGCTTAGCTTATTGTGGGGAGGATTGGGGAGCAGCTGTTAGGACAGGAGGAGTACAGTGCAGAGTTTTGCTAGTTTTTTTTTATCCGTTCTCTGCCTGAAAAAAACGCTCCATACCATATCTGTGCTCAGCCTTAGTGTGCTGCATGATATATCTGACTGTGCTGAGTGCTCACACTGCTTAATTGTGGGGGAGACTGGGGAGCAGCTATAGCAGGAGTACAGTGCAGAGTTTTGCTGACAGTGACCACCAGTATACGTTTGTCTGCCTGAAAAACACTCCTGTGGTGTCTTTTTTTCTTTATACTATAAATGCAGTCTGCTGACAGTGTCCACCAGGTCCATTATACTGTATATAGCAGTACGGTAGGCCACTGCTGTACCTACCTCTGTGTCGTCACTCGTCGTCATACATAAAGTATACTAGTAGTATATCCATCCATCTACATTGTATACCTGTGGTGTCTTTTTTTCTTTATACTATAAATGCAGTCTGCTGACAGTGTCCACCAGGTCCATTATACTGTATATAGCAGTACGGTAGGCCACTGCTGTACCTACCTCTGTGTCGTCACTCGTCGTCATACATAAAGTATACTAGTAGTATATCCATCCATCTACATTGTATACCTGTGGTGTCTTTTTTTCTTTATACTATAAACGCAGTCTGCTGACAGTGTCCACCAGGTCCATTATACTGTATATAGCAGTACGGTAGGCCACTGCTGTACCTACCTCTGTGTCGTCACTCGTCGTCATACATAAAGTATACTAGTAGTATATCCATCCATCTACATTGTATACCTGTGGTGTCTTTTTTTCTTTATACTATAAACGCAGTCTGCTGACAGTGTCCACCAGGTCCATTATACTGTATATAGCAGTACGGTAGGCCACTGCTGTACCTACCTCTGTGTCGTCACTTGTCGTCATACATAAAGTATACTAGTAGTATATCCATCCATCTACATTGTATACCTGTGGTGTCTTTTTTTCTTTATACTATAAACGCAGTCTGCTGACAGTGTCCACCAGGTCCATTATACTGTATATAGCAGTACGGTAGGCCACTGCTGTACCTACCTCTGTGTCGTCACTCGTCGTCATACATAAAGTATACTAGTAGTATATCCATCCATCTACATTGTATACCTGTGGTGTCTTTTAGTTGTGCGCATTAAAATATGGAGAACAAAAATGTGGAGGTTAAAAAAATAGGGAAAGATCAAGATCCACTTCCACCTCGTGCTGAAGCTGCTGCCACTAGTCATGGCCGAGACGATGAAATGCCATCAACGTCGTCTGCCAAGGCCGATGCCCAATGTCATAGTACAGAGCATGTAAAATCCAAAACGCAAAAGATCAGTAAAAAAATGACCCAAAAATCAAAATTAAAAGCGTCTGAGGAGAAGCGTAAACTTGCCAATATGCCATTTACGACACGGAGTGGCAAGGAACGGCTGAGGCCCTGCCCTATGTTCATGGCTAGTGGTTCAGCTTCACATGCGGATGGAAGCACTCAGCCTCTCGCTAGAAAAATGAAAAGACTTAAGCTGGCAAAAGCACAGCAAAGAACTGTGCATTCTTCGAAATCACAAATCCCCAAGGAGAGTCCAATTGTGTCAGTTGCGATGCCTGACCTTCCCAACACTGGACGGGAAGAGCTTGCGCCTTCCACCATTTGCACGCCCCCTGCAAGTGCTGGAAGAAGCACCCGCAGTCCAGTTCCTGATAGTCAAATTGAAGATGTCAGTGTTGAAGTACACCAGGATGAGGATATGGGTGTTGCTGGCGCTGGGGAGGAAATTGACAAGGAGGATTCTGGTGGTGAGGTGGTTTGTTTAAGTCAGGCATCCGGGGAGACACCTGTTGTCCGTGGGAGGAATATGGCCATTGACATGCCTGGTCAAAATACAAAAAAAATCAGCTCTTCGGTGTGGAATTATTTCAACACAAATGCGGACAACAGGTGTCAAGCCGTGTGTTGCCTTTGTCAAGCAGTAATAAGTAGGGGTAAGGATGTTAACCACCTCGGAACATCCTCCCTTATACGTCACCTGCAGCGCATCCATCATAAGTCAGTGACAAGTTCAAAAACTTTGGGCGACAGCGGAAGCAGTCCACTGACCAGTAAATCCCTTCCTCTTGTAACCAAGCTCACGCAAACCACACCACCAACTCCCTCAGTGTCAATTTCCTCCTTACCCAAGAAAGCCAATAGTCCTGCAGGCCATGTCACTGGCAAGTCTGACGAGTCCTCTCCTGCCTGGGATTCCTCCAATGCATCCTTGAGTGTAACGCCTACTGCTGCTGGCGCTGCTGTTGTTGCTGCTGGGACTCGATGGTCATCCTAGAGGGGAAGTCGGAAGACCACTTGTACTACTTCCAGTAAGCAATTGACTGTCCAACAGTCCTTTGCGAGGAAGATGAAATATCACAGCAGTCATCCTGCTGCAAAGCAGGTAACTGAGGCCTTGGCAGCCTGGGCGGTGAGAAACGTGGTTCCGGTATCCATCGTTACTTCAGAGCCAACTATAGACTTGATTGAGGTACTGTGTCCCCGGTACCAAATACCATCTAGGTTCCATTTCTCTAGGCAGGCGATACCGAGAATGTACACAGATGTCAGAAAAAGAGTCACCAGTGTCCTAAAAAATGCAGTTGTACCCAATGTCCACTTAACCACGGACATGTGGACAAGTGGAGCAGGGCAGACTCAGGACTACATGACTGTGACAGCCCACTGGGTAGATGTATTGCCTCCCGCTGCAAGAACAGCAGCGGCGGCCCCAGTAGCAGCATCTCGCAAACGCCAACTCGTTCCTAGGCAGGCTATGCTTTGTATCACCGCTTTCCAGAATACGCACACAGCTGAAAACCTCTTACGGCAACTGAGGAAGATCATCGCAGAATGGCTTACCCCAATTGGACTCTCCTGGGGATTTGTGGCATCGGACAACGCCAGCAATATTGTGCGTGCATTACATCTGGACAAATTCCAGCACGTCCCATGTTTTGCACATACCTTGAATTTGGTGGTGCAGAATTATTTAAAAAACGACAGGGGCGTGCAAGAGATGCTGTCGGTGGCCAGAAGAATTGCGGGCCACTTTCGGCGTACAGGCACCGCATACAGAAGACTGGAGCACCACCAAAAACACCTGAACCTGCCCTGCCATCATCTGAAGCAAGAGGTGGTAACGAGGTGGAATTCAACCCTCTATATGCTTCAGAGGATGGAGGAGCAGCAAAAGGCCATTCAAGCCTATACATCTGCCCACGATATAGGCAAAGGAGGTGGATTGCACCTGTCTCAAGCGCAGTGGAGAATGATTTCAACGTTGTGCAAGGTTCTGCAACCTTTTGAACTTGCCACACGTGAAGTCAGTTCAGACACTGCCAGCCTGAGTCAGGTCATTCCCCTCATCAGGCTTTTGCAGAAGAAGCTGGAGGCATTGAAGGAGGAGCTAAAACAGAGCGATTCCGCTAGGCATGTGGGACTTGTGGATGGAGCCCTTCATTCGCTTAACCAGGATTCAAGGGTGGTCAATCTGTTGAAATCAGAGCACTACATTTTGGCCACCGTGCTCGATCCTAGATTTAAAACCTACGTTGTATCTCTCTTTCCGGCAGACACAAGTCTGCAGAGGTTCAAAGACCTGCTGGTGAGAAAATTGTCAAGTCAAGCGGAACGTGACCCGTCACCATCTCCCCCTTCACATTCTCCCGCAACTGGGGGTGCGAGGAAAAGGCTAAGAATTCCGAGCCCACCCGCTGGCGGTGATGCAGGGCAGTCTGGAGCGAGTGCTGACATCTGGTCCGGACTGAAGGACCTGCCAACGATTACTGACATGTCGTCTACTGTCACTGCATATGATTCTGTCACCATTGAAAGAATGGTGGAGGATTATATGAGTGACCGCAGCCAAGTAGGCACGTCAGACAGTCCGTACGTATACTGGCAGGAAAAAGAGGCAATTTGGAGGCCCTTGCAGAAACTGTCTTTATTCTACCTAAGTTGCCCTCCCTCCAGTGTGTACTCCAAAAGAGTGTTTAGTGCCGCCGCTCACCTTGTCAGCAATCGGCGTACGAGGTTACTTCCAGAAAATGTGGAGAAGATGATGTTCATTAAAATGAATTATAATCAATTCCTCCGTGGAGACATTCACCAGCAGCAATTGCCTCCAGAAAGTACACGGGGACCTGAGATGGTGGATTCCAGTGGGGACGAATTAATAATCTGTGAGGAGGGGGATGTACACAGTGAAAGGGGTGATGAATCGGACGATGATGATGAGGTGGACATCTTGCCTCCGTAGAGCCAGTTTGTGCAGGGAGAGATTGATTGCTTCTTTTTTGGTGGGGGCCCAAACCAACCAGTCATTTTAGTCACAGTCGTGTGGCAGACCCTGTCGCTGAAATGATGGGTTCGTTAAAGTGTGCATGTCCTGTTTATACAACATAAGGGTGGGTGGGAGGGCCCAAGGACAATTCCATCTTGCACCTCTTTTTTCTTTAATTTTTCTTTGCGTCATGTGCTGTTTGGGGAGTATTTTTTTGAAGGGCCATCCTGCGTGACACTGCAGTGCCACTCCTAGATGGGCCAGGTGTTTGTGTCGGCCACTAGGGTTGCTTAGCTTAGTCACACAGCTACCTCATTGTGCCTCTTTTTTTCTTTGCGTCATGTGCTGTTTGGGGAGTATTTTTTTGAAGGGCCATCCTGCGTGACACTGCAGTGCCACTCCTAGATGGGCCAGGTGTTTGTGTCGGCCACTAGGGTCGCTTAGCTTAGTCACACAGCTACCTCATTGCGCCTCTTTTTTTCTTTGCGTCATGTGCTGTTTGGGGAGTATTTTTTTGAAGGGCCATCCTGCGTGACACTGCAGTGCCACTCCTAGATGGGCCCGGTGTTTGTGTCAGCCACTTGGGTCGCTTATCTTAGTCACACAGCTACCTCATTGCGCCTCTTTTTTTCTTTGCGTCATGTGCTGTTTGGGGAGTATTTTTTTGAAGGGCCATCCTGCGTGACACTGCAGTGACACTCCTAGATGGGCCAGGTGTTTGTGTCGGCCACTTGGGTCGCTTATCTTAGTCACACAGCTACCTCATAGCGCCTCTTTTTTTCTTTGCATCATGTGCTGTTTGGGGAGTATTTTTTTGAAGGGCCATCCTGCGTGACACTGCAGTGCCACTCCTAGATGGGCCAGGTGTTTGTGTCGGCCACTAGGGTCGCTTAGCTTAGTCACACAGCTACCTCATTGCGCCTCTTTTTTTCTTTGCGTCATGTGCTGTTTGGGGAGTATTTTTTTGAAGGGCCATCCTGCGTGACACTGCAGTGCCACTCCTAGATGGGCCAGGTGTTTGTGTCGGCCACTTGGGTCGCTTATCTTAGTCACACAGCTACCTCATTGCGCCTCTTTTTTTCTTTGCGTCATGTGCTGTTCGGGAGTATTTTTTTGAAGGGCCATCCTGCGTGACACTGCAGTGCCACTCCTAGATGGGCCAGGTGTTTGTGTCGGCCACTTGGGTCGCTTAGCTTAGTCATCCAGCGACCTCGGTGCAAATTTTAGGACTAAAAATAATATTGTGAGGTGTGAGGTGTTCAGAATAGACTGAAAATGAGTGGAATTTATGGTTATTGAGGTTAATAATACTATGGGATTAAAATGACCCCCAAATTCTATGATTTAAGCAGTTTTTTAGGGTTTTTTGAAAAAAACACCCGAATCCCAAACACACCCGAATCCGACAAAAAAAATTCGGTGAGGTTTTGCCAAAACGCGTTCGAACCCAAAACACGGCCGCGGAACCGAACCCAAAACCAAAGCACAAAACCCGAAAAATTGCTGGTGCACATCACTAATGTAAATACAGGTTGAGGCTCCCATATCCAAATATTCCGAAATACTGACTTTTTTGAGTGAGAGTGAGATAGTGAAACCTTTGTTTTTTGATGGCTCAATGTACCCAAACTTTGTTTAATACACAAAGTTATTAAAAATATTGTATTAAATGACCTTCAGGCTGTGTGTATAAGGTGTTTATGAAACATAAATTAATTGTGTGAATGTACACACACTTTGTTTAATGCACAAAGTTATAAAAATATTGGCTAAAATTACCTTCAGGCTGTGTGTATGAGGTGTATATGTAACATAAATGCATTCTGTGCTTAGATTTAGGTACCATCCCCATGATATCTCATTATGGTATGCAATTATTCCAAAATACGGAAAAATCCCATATCCAATATACCTCTGGTCCCAAGCATTTTGGATAAGGCATACTCAACCTATATGACGTACAAGCAGACCCTGCTGATTAAAGTGATATGCAGCATGCCTATATTCTCTGTGCGTCTGCTGCTGTAACTGCATACAAAATGATGACTGTTTTCTAGGAAAACACTGTAACTTACCATTTCGTATGCAGATACAGCCACTGTTGCACACAGAATATAGGCATGTTGCATATCATTTTAATCATCTTAATCTGCTTGTGCGTCATATTAGTGTTCATCATTTGCAAATAAGATACATTTTAATGGAAAATGTCGCACGTAAAGACGCTCAGCACTGTTTAATGTGTTCCTGCATTACCCTGTACCTGCTGTTTACCAATAAACCCAGGATCCTGGATAGTATTATTATTATTTTCCTTTATTTATATTGCGCCACAAGTGTTCTGCAGTGCCTAACAAAGTACATATACAAATGAGCAAAACAAGTAAACAGGGACTTACAGTACAAGAACATGTAGGACAAGTACTCTACATGGTATATAAACACTTCTGCATCAGCAGACATGACACTGAAAAAAGCATCAGGGTTGCAAAAACTGAGGGTCAGGTGGTGTTATAGGGAGTATGGGGTAGATGATAGTCAAAGTAAGAGAAGGAAACACACATGAGCGGAGAGGGCCCAGAGAGGGCCCTGCACGTGAGAGCTAACATTCCAAAGGGAAAGGGGCAGACATACAGGAGTGACACAGGCTGGGTAGACAGTGAGCACAGAACAAAGGGTTAGGATGAGATTAGGCTGGGTTTGATGAAGAAGTGGGTCTTGAGAGCCCGTTTGAAGTTTTGTAGAGAGGTGGAGAGTCTGAGGAGGAGAGGTAGAGTACCCCAGAGAGGGAGCAGCACATGCAAAATCTTGGAGGTATGAGTGGGAGAAAGTAATCAGTATGCAAAAGAGGCCTGTGTGACCAATGGGTGCTAGGCTACTCTTATATATGATATTCATTAGGATGTCACAATGGAGAGGGGATGGCATGCGAGTGTAAAAATATTTCATTAAAGCAAAACCACCTGATCTGTCTAAAATTATTAACTTTTCAAAAATTATACCTCACACTCTTCATTATCCAGTTCTGTAACCTCTAAGTTTTGGTTCCAAAGCAGTGGTGGATCTTACCTATGGGTTGCAGGACTGCAGTCCCCCCCCCCCCCCCCCAGTAAATCCACCATATCGCTCGGTGTCAGGGAGCCAGATGCAGCCTGTGACTTCACTGGCTTCACTGTGACTGGCAGTGACTTCTTATTGGAAGTACTACCTGTCAGTCACAGACACTACATGCAGTCCCATTGGGAGGTGTTTCTGCGAGACTATGCTGCATTAAGCAAAGAGACATGAAGCCATTCCCTGACTTTAGCACAATCCAATCCAATTAATATGGGCTGCAGTTAATGCAATCCATAGATCCTGTTGTTTTACACATGCACAGTCACACCACGACACCTGGCCATGCGCCTCTCCAGGCATTTGCCAGATTCATTGTGCAGGTGCCAGTAACCAGAGTTGGCTGTCTCCACTCCGGGCATGGTGGTAATGGCAGGCTCCTTGCTAAAAGTAAGTAGGAGCCGCCAATTGTTCCAAAGTACCCACTAAGGATGTCTTCAACTACTCCCTGATTTATCTCAGAATATAGGGCCTGATTCAGATTTGTGCACATTTGCCTACGCAGCTGCGATTTTCAGACTACGGACTTTCTAATCAACGCAAGTGAAGAAGATGAATGCCCACCTGAGCCATCACAGCAATTGCACAGCATCATAGCAGAAATAAGAAACATCGACTCCCCGAGTTAGTCTATGGTCATGTAGACTGGCTGCAGTTGTAGTGACACTGGTGTCATGTCTGTCTATGTGATTGCAGCTGTAGGCAGAAACACGCCCCAATAACGGCAGTGACACGCCTCCCTTTTTTCCGCCACTCCGTTACCTCCCCTAAACAGTCCCTTCTTGCTAATCACTCTGTGAATAAATCCCCACTGCAAAAGCACCTTGGTGCGCATGTAGTGTGAGTGTGGTAATGCGCAGTCAACCAATAATTGCTCAGTTGTGTGAACATCGGCATTGTGTACAAATCTGAATAAGGTTCATAATCATTTAACTGAATCAGTTATTGTAAATCCAACAATTATCTGCCTTATATGTAGCTTCATAACAGCTATGAATCACTGACATAAATTCTGTGTGAAAACAGAACGTTATGAAGCGACAAAGCCTCAGTGCTTATTACACACACACACACACACACACACACACACACACACACACACACACACACACACACACACACACACATATTATATAGTATGATAATAAAATGACATAAACAATACGATTGCAAAAGTTTCTTAAAATAAACAGAAATTAAACAGAAATACTTTTCATGTCATTGCTGCCAGGCAGATGGTTAGAATGTGAACAGATTCTCGGTAGCAACCTGACAATTGTTGCCATCAATTCCATAACTTTTGAATGGTCTGTCTGGCTCATACCATTAGTTTCCTCGCCCCCTAACCAAATGAATGGTGTTTGTGTGATAATCTATTTTATGACCATTATTGCCTGTTGTTCAAGACCACTTCTGGTCAGAAACGTTATAATTCAATCAATACTATTTTATATGTTTGCTACATTATTTGGGAAGTTGCTTAATCTCACTTTTCTTGATAATTGGTATCTATGCTGGACAAATGGATTGACTACGTAGGTTTACTGATTAAGGAAATATAAAGAGATCTTCTGAAATCTAGATTAGAATAGTTTTTTTTTTTTTTGCAGGTTTGAGGCAACAGTATCTAAAACATAATGTAGTTACTTTAGGGAGTGACTGCTCTCCCTAACTGGTCTTTTTGGTTAAATTCATTTCTGAACTATTCCTTTAGATCACAGGTTCTCAGGACCCCACACAGTGCATGTTTTGCAGGTAACCCAGCAGGTGCACAGGTGTATTAATTACTCACTGACACATTTTAAAAAGTCCACAGGTGGATCTAATTATTTCACTTGTGATTCTGTGAGGAGACCTGCAAAACATGCACCGTGTTGGGTCCTGGGGACCGAGTTTGAGAACCTTTGCTTTCGACTGTTGACACAAGTGATTGACCTCTTGATAAAAGTCTAACAAAGTATCTGTCTCAGTGTCAGAACATTTCTGACATTTGGGATGCCGGCAGTCAGAATACAGAGACTGTAGGGAGGGAGGGTTAATTTAGGCACTAAGTGGAGAAGGATAGTCTGCGGGAGGGTGGAGGGTGTTAGGATGAGGATACAGTGAGGAAAGGTTAGGGTTAGGGGGGTAGAGGGGGATGGTTAGTATACTTACCTAGCAGGTTCCGGGATTATGCACATCGGGATGCCACTGTAGGTATTCTGTCCATCGGCATCCCAAGCGTCGGGATCTTGATATCATCCCCGGCAGAATTTCTTGGATAGTCTCTTTGTAGCAAGGTAAAGGTGGATTGGACCTTACACTTGGGTCAAACCCATCTTTCACATCTATGCGTGTCACAAGGAAAATGTAAAAATGTAATGTGGAGAATTGGCAGTTGCCCAGTTTAAATCAGAGTTTCCCATTACAGTCCAGGTCTTAAGGATATCAATGCTTGAATTAATTAGCACCTTAGTCACTTTGATTTATCCCCCTGGGGATATTCTTTAATCTGGACTGTAAAGGCGGAGTTTGGGAAACACTGGTTTAAATGATTTACTTTGAGTAAATTAAGTTTGCTTTATAAAAAATAATGCTTCAATTTTGACAAGTCAGTTGCTCTCTATCTACAATAGAGCTATGTGAGACTTGCCCATCAGGTGGTCATTGAAGTCCATTCCCTATTTGGGTGTGCAACTTCAGAAGAATTTTAGTCTTCTACTTAATCTTAACACAGCCTCTATAACTGCTTGTGGAAGGGATCTCGTGGGTTGGGGTTGTCTACCTCTCTCCTTTCTGGGGCTGATTCCTTTTTTTTTTTAAATAGGCTAGTTTCCCAGACTCCATTGTAATGCATTCGGGTCTTGGTACATGCAAGAATGTGCAAAAGGTCAATTCCCTTTTCTGCAATTTCATTTTGGACAAAAAAACGGCCCTGCATTGGTCTTATAAAACTTCCTCTGCCCCGTTCCCATGGTGGTGTTAATCTGCTCAATGTGTAACTTTAGAACTACTCTGCACAACACTATATCCGGGATTGGTTCCATGATAATGACCTCTATGGTCATACTTCTCTTGAACGCTCCTTTGTACCTAGTATGAGCCTCTCTGCATTCCTCCATGCTCTGGATTGTGAAGTTTCCACGTTCCGTCACCTTTAACCCTCTCTTGATACCCAACAAGAAAGCTTATTTGCCTGCATTTGCCCTTTCTTAATAATCCTAATTTCCAGAGTTGTGAAACCGTGTTTCCCATTACGTCTTGGAAGGCAATGGGTCTCTATACTGTTGGTCAACTCATGCACAAACAGTCTAGGAAACCACTGACCAATATTGAGGCATGTGAAGCCTACCCTGATTTAACCTCTTTTAATTTGACATTAATTCAAGCTCAACATTGTACCAGCACGTTTACTCTGGCTTTTAGTAATCTGGACTAGATATATTCCTCTCTCAACACCCACCCTCCCATAAGGCTATATTATCACATTATGGTTTTCTTAGGGCCCCTCTGGACTATGATACCCTCACCACTGGATCGAATAAATGGCAACACTACTTTCCTGTATACTCCCCCTTACTGCCATTAATACCATGTCTAAATTATTACTTGCTCAAAAATATGTAGAAATGTTCTTACAAATTTATTACAGGACCTATCTCTCCTCTTGAAGACATTTTGCAATGGGCCCCTCTCCTATTCCTGTTCTTGTCTGAAATGTGGTTTCCCAGGGCTTATCTGTTTCATTACATATGGGATTGTCCAACTATTAAATGATTATAGCTAACAGTTGTGCGTTTTGCGAACACTTTATTGGTCAACTATCTCCCCTTTAAAATCTGTAGCACTTAACTAACATGCATCTCATGTTTGGTACATACAGTAAAAGAATATCATCAGAGAACTAGAAATTACATGCAAATACTATAGCAAATTAAGTAGACAAATGCTGACTAATCTTAAGGATATATAAGAAGCATATTTTTTTTGTTGACTGGCTGGATGTGACAGCCTTGTTACTAGGCAGATTAGAGTTTTTGTTGAAGCATCAATCATTCATTGTGAGCTAATGAGAGGCTCAATAGAGGTATTTCATTTTGGAGTACTGCCCTTGAAGTCATGTGCAGCATAGAGGATCTGTGAATGGCTAGTCCTGTTTTATCTGACCTCATGCAAGATGGTGGCATCCTTACTCCCTGCTGGATCGCAGTTACAGGGGAATCCTGTAATGATTGGTCAGCAGATATACATCAGCCAGTAAATTGGCAGCCCGAATTGTGACAAACACTGTACCAAAAAAAACATTTGTGAAAGATTACCACAACATTCTATACTGAGTGGCCTGCAAAGGGTTCATAAGCACTAGAAAAAGATAATGTATGTATTGAGATGAGAGCATCAACAATGTTCATTCTTGTGGCGTGTTTCCAGTTACCATGCTTCCTCAATCCAATATACTCCTCATTCCACTTGGCAAAAACTAAAACATACAGTATTTGGATATTTATTACTGTTTGCTGATTGAAAGGGTATGAGGGAACAGAAAGGAGCCTGAAGACTCATTTCTTTCTTTCCAGCAGTTTGTCAAGTGCATAGCTTCAATAGTGCCCTGATAGACAGCTGAGACTATTCATCAATTAACCATCCAGTTCAGTTTTACATTGCTGCTTGTACAGTGCATCACTATAGTTTAGAGAAATATATTGTTTTTCCTCCTGGTGCTCCAATTTCCTCCCACACTCGAAAGACATACAGTATACAGTAGTTAGATAACAGCCACTGCGTCACCGTATCATTTGGTTGTGATGAAGAGAAAGAAACAATTTTCATCAACTAGACGTTTATAAATAATCCCGGAATTGTCTTATCTTCTGTATGTAATTTTGCGGCTCCCATAATTATTTAAATCAATTTATAATTTCTATTAATTAATTACATTGTTTTGCTGTTATTTACGAGTATATATGAAATCATACTTCCAGTTACTAAACTATTTTATTTGCTCTTAATATATTTTATTTGCCCACCACCAATTAGTGGCGGAGTTGTGATTGGAATTTGTGAGTCCAGTTTTTAAGGTGCCAGGTCATAGAATTTATTGCTTTAAAAAGGGATGCTAGGGTTATAGCAACTTTGTCAGGGATTTATCTTTTTTGTCTGTGAGAGGTGCGGATTAATCTTAGGTCAGATTGAAAGTTATGTTAAAATCACTGCCTGATATGATATAAAGCCTAAATCAGACTAGTTTGATGCCCGGTGAAGTGTGTGCACGCACAGAAGAAGCACTCTGTGTGTGCACATAGTGAGATGCCACGGCATCTCACTTGTGCAATAGCCTCTGCCTGTTTGACAGGCAGAGGTGGTCACGGGGCGGGAGGGGGGCGTGTTGGCGTAGTTGCGGTGGCGTTAGGGGGGTGCGGTCCAGATAATGCATGCATGTCTGGACCGTTTGCAGGGCAGGGCCGCGGCGGCTGCGTGACGTCACACGCATCCGCGGCAACCCTAAACATGGTGGGTAGCCGTATGCCTTTGCAGCTAGGCTGCGTAGACAGAGGGCTACTCGACAGATGCGAAAGTATCACCGCCATTCGATGCTTTCGCTTGTCTGCAGGAGAGTCAGGACCCGGCATGCGGGGCTGACATGCCTTGTGCTGGGCATCCCCCGCAAGTCAAAGAAAATGATAGTAGATGTGCGATTTTTCGCACATCTACGATCAGGTCTGAATTACCCCCATGGTCTTCTGCAGCCAGCCATATGGGTTTGAACTTTTTGGCATACACCCCAGGTTGTTTCGAAAGTCAGACAATTACATAAACTAGGATCATGCTACAAAAACTAATTGTGCTTTTGGGGGTAGGGGGTCAGTAAATGGAGATGAGAATGGCCAGGTCTCTAATTGAGTGACTTGTGCCACTGGCTATTAATAAGTAGGAGTGCGGTTTGTATTGAGGGCAGAAAAAAAGGGGGGGGGGGGCAGGACATCAGGAAGAGGACATGGGGGGGGGGGGTATGCGTGACCGGCAGTCAGGAGACCACTGGTCAGCATACCGATACCGGTATATCGGCACTGGAATGCCAGCGGGGGAAGGGGGGGTGGCAAGCGCAACAAGTCACTTGCGGGCTCACTGCGCTCGCCATGCTGCGGGCTCGGTGGTGTCCGCATTCCCACTATGTGGGTGTCGTGGACACCCACGAGTGGGAATAGTCCCTGTTGGTCGGCATGCTGACCATCGGGATTGTGAGGGGGCAGCATGCTGACCGCTGGTCACATAAGTACATACCCATGGGGGAGGTACAGGCTTGTATGTTAAAGAGCCAAGCTGTATATGTGTGGGGGGAGATTTGGAGTGGGTTCCATAGCCCACCTATAAAAATAAACAAATAAATATATGACTTCCCCAGATACCCTCATTTACCCATTGCCAGGAACTTGAATTCATGGCACTTGGACACATTAGAAATTTAGTTTACTGACTTTAAATCTCGCTATACCGCAGTGCACTGGTTCCCAAACTTTTTTGAATCACGGCGCCCTAGACCATAAATAATTTTAATTGGTCCCGGACTACCAATCCAAGGCACCCCTGCAAGACACCCCAGGGTGCCACGGCAAACAGTTTGAGAACCACTGCTATATTGTGTTCTCCGTCCACTGCTATTGTTTACCTTGCTGTAGTTTTCATCAGTGGAGCACTGGCCACCTAGCGGTAAGCTGTGTGCTGCATGGCATGGACCCACTCACATCTTAGCACACCTACACGTAGTTTTGGTACAAGTTCTACACGACGCAGAGAAGACACCTGTTTGGTGTGACATTAGCCACATCTATATGTAACTTATTGTATAAAGCAACTCAGTCATAACAGCCTGCGATGAGGACAAATGAATATAATGGGACATTTGTGTGTCTGGGTAGGAACAGTGTATGATAGGAAGGAGACCTTTTATAATGACTAAGGAATGCTAACCTGAAAAAAACCTGACATTAATGCAGATGGTGGGTGGCACAATGGGAGTGAAATCAATTATGGCCAATACAGCCAAACAGATAAATGAGAGACTCTCAAACCTGCGTATACACAGGGAGTGGAATCTAAGTCTATTTAGTAACCCTCAACTAATGATCGTTGAGATTAAATTGGTGAGATGTGATAGGGTCCAAGTTTTTTATGTGGAACAAACTTGTTCCTTCTCGCACATTAAAAAGTTGCAAATTTGTCCTGCAACCCGCACAGTGTAATAGCCTGCAAGTCTGTAAGCTCAAGACTATTACAATTTGCGATGTAAGGTGAATTTTATTTGCTAGTAAACTCACACCTTGTAATGCGACTTACAAGGTGCGAGTTTAGACAGAAGCATGCACAGACCAGTGAGATCAGTGCTTGCTTCTGTCTGTGAAAGTTAACAAATATTTTTTTTTTTTTGTTATTACTTTCGGTGTCCCCCTTAAAGTATAACCAGCCCCGGGCTCTTTGAGCTGGTCCTGGTTGAAAAAATACAGGGGAAAAAATTACTGAGGTCCCCCTGTATTTTAACAACCAGTACTGGGATCTTGGACCGGTCCTGGTTCCAAAAATACAGGGGAAAAAAGGTGTAGGGTATTTTTTAAACCTGCACCGGGCTCTACTAGCCAGGGAGAGAATGCCACAGCCAGGGGACACATCTATATTGGTCCCGGTAGCCGTCGCATTACCCCCCCCCCCCAACTAGTCAACCCTGGTCAGGGATACCTGGGGGGCAAGTGGGGATCCCCCAATAAAGGTCACCTCTATTGACCTCGTGGGTAGAGATGAGATGGAAACCACAATGTCAATAGAGATGACCCTTGTGGTTTACATAGGATTCAATGTAGTGGTTCTCACCATTAAATTGTATGGAGTGGAGCTGCTCCATACACTTTAATAGGGAAGGTGTGATTGACAGCCTGGCAGCACACAGTCATTCAGCAGGTTGTTGCTGTGGTAGCGGCTGCTGATTGGCTGGCTTCTCCTACAATGGCATGAGTCACTGGGGTGCTGCTCGGTCATGCAGAGAATATGTATGTGGACACAATTTAGAGCATTGCAGTAGACATTTTTCTACCCAACCCAACTCTTTAAAATAATTTAAAAGAGTGATATACAAGATGCTGGTTGTAATAATAATTTCCAACCACTAACTGCTGGTAGAAAATGACATTAGTGATTCTCACGGGTGGTATTCATGTGATCGCAGGTCAGCTGACCGACAGTCACATGACCTCCTCCACCAGCCCGACGGGTCACTGTCCCGATGGTCGGCATGCCGACCAACAGGGACTATTTCCACTCGTGGGTGTCCACGACACCCATAGAGTGGGAATAGAACCCGTGGCGACCGCAGGTCGCCACCGAGCCCGCAGCGTGGCGAGCGCAGCAAGCCCGCAAGGGGCTTGCTGCACTCGCCCCTCCCCGCCGGGATCCCGGCGTCGGTATGCTGCCAGGATCCCGGCGTCGGTAAGCTGACCGGCGGTCAGGAGACCGCCGGTCAGCCGTACTACACCCAGTCTCACGACCCTGCTGGATAGCTTTATAGTTTCATATTGTTCTTGGCTCTGTAGAGACCTGATAATGCAGTGTTATATCAAAATTCAGCCAAAGTATATTTTACAATGTTAATGTACGTAGCCATTTTAAGTCACGTCTTCCACTGAATAGAGCAAAAATAAGACATTTTCAGTACTTCTCAGCAGACATAGGAAGTTAGGCAAAAAAGAAGTGAATATAAGCAAACACAAGAAAAAATATGCAAATTGGACTATGCATACAGTACATGCTGTGGACTGGATTTTACCTGAAACAGTTGTGCATAGCTCTTTCACCTGGTGGGAACTCTGCAATGCCCGGAAGGCTTTGCGGAAGCGGGAAAGGCTGAACTGGGTCTCCAGTGTCATCTGTTGATGGAGTTAGCGATAATCTTAGTTTACCTCTGTTTGATGAATACTAATAGGACTAGTGCTAAAGCGGTTATGTTTCATTGTTAAATGGGGCTATACTGTAAGTCTAAATTTTGCGGACAGAATATAGTGGACTAGTTACCAGCCCGTCAAAATGACGGAACATAACAGTAATGTCAGCACTGGCGGCTGTGCTCGCCTGAAAGGAGCAACAATTGAATTGATCCATCAGACACCATCTAGTGGCCACCAGCATGCAAAACACTTGAATTCCCCCATAGAGCTAAGGAGCAGCTTTAGCCTTTTATTATACAGAATGAATGACTACAAAGGTAGATTAAGACCCCATGGTTTGTCTAGGTGCCTAATTCAGATGTGGGTGTTCTTGCTATTGCTGTTGCTATCTATTACCATATGCAATTGCAATTATATGCTAATGTGGACATAAACTAACCTGAGCATAGGGAAGCAACGCCCACTGTTATCACATCATTTCCATCTGATGGCATATAATTGTTTGAGACATCAATACCATCATTGCAAATCGGGTCATGCCGCAGAGTCTGAGTGCCTCTGTAGATGCACATGACGAGCTGCTCTCCTGGGATGCAGAGAGCTCTCTGATAGCAAGTAAGATCACAAGTGCTAATTTATGCACGCCTAGAAAAAGCCATCTGAACAGCCATGACACGCCTGCATTTGCCCAACCACTCCCTCTTACCACCCACAAACACTGTCTTCCTGTGACTCGCTTTGCAACTAATTTTCCCAGTGTTTTGCGCATGTGCAGTATGAAAATCACTGGGAAAATGGCCACCACAACATTTTACTGGAGATCTGCGCATGGGCTCTAGACTCTCGGACAGCACTAGGGTCCCCTGGGGACCCTAGTGCCCAGAGTCACAGCGCTGCTGCCAGCTAGAGAGGAGGGGGCCATGACGTAGCCTGCACACAGTTCTCCTCCACTATAGATAGGCCCCTGTGCCAATGACAAAGATCTGATCTTATTGAGTTAAAATCTTGTACTGGAGAATACAAAGCAAATGGCACTGTAAGCAGTAAATAATCACTAGGAAGAAAAAAAAATTAAAAGTCTTTTCATTCTCCAATATGCATGCTTTATATAGTGCAATCATTTAAAGTGTACAGCAGATGAAACCCGTACATTTAGGAAGGACATTGTAATGTCGTCTTTTTAGATTAGAAACTCTTGATAAGCCTTTTTGTTATTGCATTTTGAAGCATTGCTGATCATGCTGCAGAAGGAGAATAAGAATAAGAGATGATTCTGAGAGGCACAGAGAAGAATTAAATGTTAGAGGACTTGGCATACTAAATTCACAGAAGTAATGAGTCTATCTATCTATCTATCTATCTATCTATCTATCTATCTATCTATCTATCTATCTATCTATCTTGAATGCTAGTGGCAGACTAAAGCACAAGCACAGACCCATAATATTATTCAACTAACCAACACCAATTCAAAAAGGTGGATTATAGCACCCCCCCCCCTGCTCTGCACAATACAGTCCACAAATGAGTGCCTTCTCCCGTTCCAGTATAGTTATGATATCGCCAAACATATACATTTCCACCAATGCACTTGAACAAATATGCGCACTGTTGGCCACTGTTAGTCATGCTTAACTGCCAAAGCCAGAGTCCTATAACAGAACACTCATACCTCAACTCCTAAGTCTAGCATTACTTCCACCATACCTTTAAACAGTCACTCCCGAAAATGGCCAAGCCCCTTAATTGATAAATATGCGCCATCCGGCCTATACAAATGCCCACAGTTGAAATGGTGTGATGGCGTACTCACTACCAGACCACTACTGCTCAAGCCAAACCAATCCACAGCCGCATTGACCTTTTTCCTAGCCTCATGAAGTTGGACATCAACAGCAGACCCTCACCAATACCTCTGCAGAAAATTATCAGACCAGACTATGGGGTGTATTCAATTAGCGTCGGATCCATTCCGACATGCATTTGTCGGAATGGATCCAACAACCCCTATTCAATCTCATCTCAATTAGTGATGTGCACAGGAAATTTTTCGGGTTTTGTGTTTTGGTTTTGGATTCGGTTCCGCGGCCGTGTTTTGGATTCGGACGCGTCTTGGCAAAACCTCCCTGAAAATTTTTTGTCGGATTCGGGTGTGTTTTGGATTCGGGTGTTTTTTTTCAAAAAAACCCTCAAAAACAGCTTAAATCATAAAATTTGGGGGTCATTTTGATCCCATAGTATTATTAACCTCAATAACCATAATTTACACTCATTTTCAGTCTATTCTGAACACCTCACACCTCACAATATTATTTTTAGTCCTAAAATTTGCACCGAGGTCGCTGGATGGCTAAGCTAAGCGACACAAGTGGCCGACACAAACACCTGGCCCATCTAGGAGTGGCACTGCAGTGTCAGACAGAATGGCACTTCAAAAAAATAGTCCCCAAACAGCACATGATGCAAAGAAAAAAAGAGGCGCAATGAGGTAGCTGTGTGACTAAGCTAAGCGACCCAAGTGGCTGACACAAACACCTGGCCCATCTAGGAGTGGCACTGCAGTGTCAGACAGGATGGCACTTCAAAAAAATAGTCCCCAAATAGCACATGATGCAAAGAAAAAAAGAGGCGCACCAAGGTCGCTGTGTGACTAAGCTAGGCGACACAAGTGGCCTACACAAACACCTGGCCCATCTAGGAGTGGCACTGCAGTGTCAGACAGGATGGCACTTCAAAAAAATAGTCCCCAAACAGCACATGATGCAAAGAAAAAAGAGGCGCAATGAGGTAGCTGTGTGACTAAGCTAAGCGACCCAAGTGGCCGACACAAACACCTGGCCCATCTAGGAGTGGCACTGCAGTGTCAGGAAGGATGGCACTTCAAAAAAATAGTCCCCAAATAGCACATGATGCAAAGAAAAAAAGAGGCGCACCAAGGTCGCTGTGTGACTAAGCTAAGCGACACAAGTGGCCGACACAAACACCTGGCCCATCTAGGAGTGGCACTGCAGTGTCAGACAGGATGGCACTTCAAAAAAATAGTCCCCAAACAGCACATGATGCAAAGAAAAAAAGAGGCGCAATGAGGTAGCTGTGTGAGTAAGCTAAGCAACCCAAATGGTCGACACAAACACCTGGCCCATCTAGGAGTGGCACTGCAGTGTCAGACAGGATGGCACTTCAAAAAAATAGTCCACAAACAGCACATGATGCAAAGAAAAAAAGAGGCGCAATGAGGTAGCTGTGTGACTAAGCTAAACGACCCAAGTGGCCCACACAAACACCTGGCCCATCTAGGAGTGGCACTGCAGTGTCAGACAGGATGGCACTTCAAAAAAATAGTCCCCAAACAGCACATGATGCAAAGAAAAAAAGAGGCGCAATGAGGTAGCTGTGTGACTAAGCTAAGCGACCAAGTGGCCAACACAAACACCTGGCCCATCTAGGAGTGGCACTGCAGTTTCAGACAGGATGGCACTTCAAAAAAATAGTCCCCAAACAGCACATGATGCAAAGAAAAAAAAGGCGCAATGAGGTAGCTGTGTGACTAAGCTAAGCGACACAAGTGGCCGACACAAACACCTGGCCCATCTAGGAGTGGCACTGCAGTGTCAGACAGGATGGCATTTCAAAAAAATAGTCCCCAAACAGCACATGATGCAAAGGAAAAAAGAGGCGCAATGAGGTAGCTGTGTGACTAAGCTAAGCAACCCAAGTGGCCGACACAAACACCTGGCCCATCTAGGAGTGGCACTGCAGTGTCAGACAGGATGGCACTTCAAAAAAATAGTCCCAAAACAGCACATGATGCAAAGAAAAAAAGAGGCGCAATGAGGTAGCTGTGTGACTAAGCTAAGCGACCCAAGTGGGCGACACAAACACCTGGCCCATCTAGGAGTGGCACTGCAGTTTACTAGCGAGAGGATGAGTGCTTCCATCCTCATGTGAAGCTGAACCACTAGCCATGAACATAGGCCAGGGCCTCAGCCGTTCCTTGCCACTCCGTGTCGTAAATGGCATATTGGCAAGTTTATGCTTCTTCTCAGACGCTTTTAATTTAGATTTTTGGGTCATTTTACTGAACTTTAGTGTTTTGGATTTTACATGCTCTCTACTATGACATTGGGCATCGGCCTTGGCAGACGACGTTGATGGCATTTCATCGACTCGGCCATGACTAGTGGCAGCAGCTTCAGCAAGAGGTGGAAGTGGATCTTGATCTTTCCCTATTTTACCCTCCACATTTTTGTTCTCCATTTTTTAATGTGTGGAATTATATGCCAGTATCAATAGCAATGGCCTACTATATACTGTGCAAAACTGAAATGCACCACAGGTATGGATGGATAGTATACTTGACGACACAGAGGTAGGTAGAGCAGTGGCCTTCCGTGCCGTACTGCTATATATACTGGTGGTCACTGTCAGCAAACTGCAAAACTAAAATGTACCACAGGTATAGAATCTAGATGGATAGTATACTTGACGACACAGAGGTAGGTAGAGCAGTGGCCTTCCGTACCGTACTGCTATATATACTGGTGGTCACTGTCAGCAAACTGCAAAACTAAAATGCACCACAGGTATAGAATCTAGATGGATAGTATACTTGACGACACAGAGGTAGGTAGAGCAGTGGCCTTCAGTACCGTACTGCTATATATACTGGTGGTCACTGTCAGCAAAACTCTGCACTGTACTCCTCCTACATAATACTGCTGGTCCCCAGTCCCCACAATAAAGCAGTGTGAGCACAGATATATGCAGCACACTGAGCACAGATATGGAGTGTTTTTCAGGCAGAGAACGTATACTGGTGGTCACTGGTCAGCAAAACTCTGCACTGTACTCCTCCTATATAATATACTGGTGGTCCCCACTTCCCCAGTCCCCACAATAAAGCAGTGTGAGCACAGATATATGCAGCACACTGAGCACAGATATGGAGTGTTTTTAGGCAGACAACGTATACTGGTTGTCACTGTCAGCAAAACTCTGCACTGTACTCCTACTATATAATACAGCTGCTCCCCAGTCCCCACAATTAAGCAGTGTGAGCACAGATATATGCAGCACACTGAGCACAGATATGGAGTGTTTTTCAGGCAGACAACGTATACTGGTGGTCACTGTCAGCAAAACTCTGCACTGTACTCCTCCTGTATAATATACTGGTGGTCCCCAGTCCCCACAATAAAGCAGTGTGAGCACAGATATATGCAGCACACTGAGCACAGATATGGAGTGTTTTTCAGGCAGACAACGTATACTGGTGGTCACTGTCAGCAAAACTCTGCACTGTACTCCTCCTATATAATACAGCTGCTCACCAGTCCCCACAATTAAGCAGTGTGAGCACAGATATATGCAGCACACTGAGCACAGATATGGAGTGTTTTTCAGGCAGACAACGTATACTGGTGGTCACTGTCAGCAAAACTCTGCACTGTACTCCTCCTATATAATAAAGCTGCTCCCCAGTCCCCACAATTAAGCAATAAGCACAAATATTTTTGCATCAAGAATTCAAGATTAATAAACGGAGAGGACGCCAGCCACGTCCTCTCCCTAACATTTCCAATGCACGAGTGAAAATGGCGGCGACGCGTGGCTGCTTATATAGAATCCGAATCTTGCGTGAATCCGACAGCGGGATGATGACGTTCGGGCGCGCTCGGGTTAACCGAGCCATACGAGAGAATCCGAGTATGCCTCGGACCCATGTAAAATGGGTGAAGTTCGGGGGGGTTCGGTTTCCAAGGAACCAAACCCGCTCATCACTAATCTCAATTTGACTTTTTCAAATCGAATTGAGATGAGAGACCCAGAGGAGGAGAGGGGGGAGGAGCAGCTGGGAAAGCCGCCGGCAGACGGAGGAGATCAGCGCTACAGTAGCGCTGCAGGAGGATGTCACACAGCCGCCCAACCTCACGGCAGTGTCCACCCTGCTCCAACAAGCGTGACCTCACTTGCTGGAGCTGGGTGGAAGCTGCTGTGAGTGGAGCGGCTGTGTGACATCCTGCTGCAGTGCTGTGCTGTAGCGCGGCTGTCCCCCATCTCTCTGCGGCTCTCCCCCCTCTCCTCCTCTGGGTCCCACATCTCAGTCTAACATTTTTTTATGTCGGACTGAGATAGTTTTCGACACAAGCACGTGGATCGGCAGCTATTCCGCCAATCCACGTGCTTTTCGACAAGTCGAATTCCTCAACTTGTCGAAATTATTGAATAGTTTGGAACCCCTTCTGACCTAAAAAAAGTCGAAAACTGCCGTCTTTTCAGATGGCAGTGTCGAAGTCAAAAATATTATAAGCACATTCATCACGTACAAACACCACGCAGATGGCCTCCATGCGGGTGCTTGTTCTGCCGTATGTGCGCATACTCGCAAGCTACGTATAATCGCCTGCGCGGTCTTGCGTGTTAGCGCGTGGTATGTGTAATTACGGTAGCATATGCATTTGCATGGAAAAGCCACAAAGACATGTCTCATATTTAATTCACATAGCACATAATTTACACATGGTCCGCACGCACCACACCAGCGAGTTTCATTTGTTTAAAAAATACAACAACAGAGGAATTCGACTTTACAGTATATGAGGGGACAGAATTAGGTTAGGAGGTGGTGTTTGGTACCCAGCTGTACAGTGTTTTAAGAGCAACATTCTGGTAGCGGTTTGCAGAAGATAGCACGCTCTTGCGCATAGATATGCGTAGGAACAGAATATTAATATTACACTGTATTTACTGTACTCTGATATTCGGCGGGAACCCAGTGGCTAACACCTGCAAGTGCACCTGGACCAGGCATCGCCCACCTATTCAAACCAACCTATGACCCCTCCTGTACTGTAAATGACCAGCCCTTTCACCTATGGGTGAAGAGATTACAGTTTCCATTGTTTCATGATTTGGACTAATGTATAAAAGCCACACTGCCTGGCCAGTCAGACACATTCTCTGAAGGTCATCTTTTCAGATAGACTGAGGACCGGAACCGGGTGGCGCTGGCGAACAAACGTATGTATCATTGATTGTAGCCTCTTCTCTTATTGTGATTGTATTATTGTTGTAACATCATTTTAGTAAATAACTGTTGGTGGGTTGGATCCCAACATATTTAAATACAATTGGTGTCATGTCCCTTTCCTGCTAGGGGTTATAGAGTGTATTCCGCCTCACGTGTAGCTACTCTGTGCTTACAACGTGACGGCGTGCGCACGCAAAGTGTACGCATCGGTTAGGGGTTTCACACACACACGCTTAGCGGTCACAGCGGCCTGCACAAATATAAGTTAAAGGTATTGCTTTTCTTCCTGGAAGTTAATCAGCATTAACAATTGGCGGCTCGTCTAGTTCATCACACACTCATAGACTTGCAGGCCATAGCAGACTTTGATCTATCAGCAAAGGGTGGAGTTAAATAAACTTGCATTGTGGTGAAACCAGTTTGTGCTGTTAGATCACGTCTGTTCTGCCTAGTCTAGGGAGGTGCTGGTGTAACCCGAAGGACACAGGAAAAAAGCCATTTAAAAATAAAAAATCTGTGTGTAAACTTTTTTGGCGCGAAAAGCGTACACAAAGCGTATAGATACTTTGCATACTCTCTCACACACTGCTGCCATAGGTTAACAGTCATTATAGATCTGTGTGAAATTGGATACATTTGTTTGCTATATACAGTATATATTTGAAATAGTGTATTAAGGGTGTAATTGTAAAACACGACACGCAGTTCTGGCCTAGTCGTTTAGGTTTATACGGAACAAGTGTGGGTTGTGTTAGTGAGCGATAGTAGATTTATTGCTCACATTTATCAAGATTGTGTGGTTTAAGTGAATTGCGAACGCACGTTTGTACACGTGATACGGAATGGGAGGACAGCGTACAGAAGCGTGCACGTGGTGCAGGGTCGCACATGTGGCGTAGAGGCATGTTTACGCAAGGTTGCGTAGAGTTGTGGGCGCAAGATATAACCACATGATAGCTGTTCAATTTAAGGTGGGATTACATTTAATACTGTAGCACATAACTACCCGATTTCAAAAGCAGGTTACCTTGATATTTTGTTTAAACTGTACTACCTCTGGGGTAAAGTAGCCAATCAAAGGGAGTGATATTTTTCTGTACAGAAAAAGAATAAACACTGTGTAATTGAGTGAGTGAAAGTAGGAGTGAGTGTATTGAACCCTGGAAGTCGGGATCCCGTGGTGACACTGAGTAAGCAGGGGCTCGGTGGCGTAGGGTCGGCTGACCTACGTTAATACATAGAGCAATACGCAAATCGTGAGGAGATTTGCAGAGGAGCGTGATATAGAATTGTGCGTTGTGAAGTTTAGAATTGTGAATTGAAGTTTAGGTTTTGTGTTACGCTCCGGCTGAGGAGCGCAGCTTGTGAGTTAGACTCCACTGATCGCAGGACGGATAGATAACATCTATATGCTGTGCGATTGGACCGCACGTTTGTGCATACGATACGTGGCGCAACGTGATAACAGTTTGCGTGCTTTTGCGTAAATTTAGTTATCATACGCGTCGTGTAGAGCATACGCAAGCGTGATTTGTGTATAGTAGAAGGAAGTTTTTTCGTTGTCTCTCTCAGGAAGAAATTGTCCTAGGTGAGACGTTGCTGGAAAGGGGGATCGATAGTCTGTTTCTCTCCCTACACAAATTCCAGTAAATAGAAACCAGTTGCTAATAGGGTCCTCACTGGGTACGCGGTGGTCACTATTGGAGTGAGTCGTGGTACGTCAGCAGAGAAGGAGTGAGTGAAAGCGCTAGGTTGACTTTCACCGTCTACTCGTGTTGTGCATTTGGGGATTGTGTATCAGGCAAAAAGTCCACGATGGGATCCAATTGCACAAGCGGTGGGCGTGTGGTCGCCAGGGTTCAGGCTGGAGAGTTGCGGCCCAGGGGGTCAGCAAGGTTTATTATGTGTGAGAAGTATGGTCCACACACGGAGGCTTTTTGCAATGAATGGGTGCGTATGACTGCTGAAGATAGGGCATCATTCCGTAGGGTGGGTAGCTTTGAATCAGAGGTATTGCAGAGCATGAGAATTATAATATGTCTGATCAAATCTAGAAAACAGAGGATCAGACATACTGACTGTTTAAATCTGTGGCAGCAAGAGGGGGAGGTGCAAAGGGAACTGGCTCGCACAGCAAGCCCCAAACCTAGCGGGAAAGCGATTGCAAGTGCACCACCACCGCCATATGTCGATGGGGAGAAATTGGCTACAACCAATGGTGCATTGGTAAAGGATAGTAAAGTGATTAACCAATGTGTTAACCCTAACCCTTGCCAGTTGTATCCCGTTTTGAATTTTCCCCAGGGTGGTGAGGAGGATGATGAGCCCAGCACGATATCGGCACTCTCTTTAGCAGCCACCATACAGGGTACCCAGGTGGGCACGGCCCAACCACTGAGAGTAGTAGCAATACCCCCCAGTGGAGGGGTGACTGAGGTTGTGTCCACCGGTAAGTACGGTACCATTCATTATGCAAAGACAATAGCTCCCCGTATTATAGAATCAAACAAAAATGATGTAGTTGAGTTAAATCCAGTCAGGGTGATTGCAGTTCCCAATGCGAGAACTGATAGTCAGGGAGTAACTCCCATCAGGAACATTGCAATGCATTGTCCTTGGTCCCGATCAGAATTGAGGTAAATTATGTCAGAATTTCCTGATCACAGAAAAGATCTAGTCAGATGCCAGAAATTCATTAAAGAATTGGGTAACGCCCATGAGCCCACAAACAAGGATTGGCGGACAGTGATCAGAGTGAGTCTACCCTCAAATATTGACATCCCAAAATTCATTACCGATTGTAAATTAGATGTAGAAGTGCCTCTCACTGATGTGTACAACCAGGAGAATGTAAGGCAAATTAACATACAACTAGGACTGTATTTCCCTACTGTTGTTAAATGGAATAAAATCTTCTCCATAAGACAGACGGATGGCGAATTGGCATCCAAATATTTCCATAGAGCACTGCAGGAAATGGCTAGATACACTGGGATAGAGGATATTAAGGAAAATGCCATCCACCGGGAGGTAGCGGTCTCTGTGTTAATGGATGGATTAAAGAAGGCACTGAGGACAAGGGTGCAAACCTCTCTGCCAAATTGGAGAGGTATCTCGGTGGCTGCGCTAAGGGAGTCCGCTATCGAGCATGATCGTAACATCAGTAAACACAGGGAGTCGCAAGGGGATAAGCTGATGACGGTAAGTATACAGGCTCTTTCAGGAAGGCCCCATCAGCCCAAACCCCAGACCCCTGATGGTAAGCCACGGTCAATAATATGTTTCCTTTGCAGGAAGGAAGGGCACTTTACCAGAGATTGCAGAAGTAGCGGGACACATAGAGGGGAAACAAGGAGGTACCCACCCAGGAGGGACTGGCAGGGCCCCGAAAACTCACAGTTATCCCCCTCACATATTGTAGCTGCCAATGCACTGTGGGAGGTTCCCACTACACAATAGAGGTTGGGCCACACCTGTAGTCTACAGCCAGTGAAATTGATTGCTAGCCTTGGTAGTGAACCTGAGGTCATGGTTGATGTAGCTGGTGTACCACTACCTTTTCTTGTAGATACAGGGGCGGCCAGATCAGTGTTAAATTCCACCACAGGTGTAAAAACCACGGTAAAATGATTTCGGCAATGGGAGTAACAGGAAAGATGCAACAATACCCTTTGAGTAGACCTGCAAAGATTACGATAGGGCCCTTGCAAACCAAACATTCCTTTTTGCTGGCTGCATCGGCTCCGACTAATCTACTCGGCAGAGATTTGTTGTGTAAAATGCGGTGTGTCATATGTTGTACCCCTGAGGGTGTGTTCTTAGATATCCCTGAGAACCATGCACAAGAAGTGCAAGATATATTAGACACCCCTCAAAGGCTAATGTTACACTCTACTGTTATAGACACGTGTCCATCGCAGGTAGAGGAAATGATCTCACAAATACCGGGTTCCCTTTGGACCAAATATGGACAGGACACTGGATTGATGGTGAATGTAGCCCCAGTAGCAGTACAAGTAAAAGATGGCAGGATAGCTCCAAAAATTCCCCAGTATCCAGTAAGCCAGAGGTAGAATTAGGAGTGTACCCCTTCATAGAGCGGCTGCTACAGCAGGGCATCCTAGTCAGGATGTCCAGCACAGCCAATAGTCCCATCTTCCCTGTGAAAAAGAGTGGGGGGAGGGGTTACAGGCTAGTGCAGGATCTAAGGGGGATAAACAAGATAGTTGAGAGTCAATTCCCCATAGTGCCCAATCCAGCAGTCATCCTCATCCAATTCCCTCCACCTCTTAGTACTTAACTGTGATTGACCTCTGTTCTGCTTTCTTTTCTGTCCCTCTTCACCCCGACAGTCAGTACCTTTTCACTTTCACCTACAGGGGAGTACAGTACACCTGGACCCGTCTTCCCCAAGGTTTCATTGACAGCCCAAGTATTTTCTCCCAGGCCTTACATGACTGTTTGCAATCTTTTCAACCTAAGAGTGGGTCAGTGCTAATACAGTATGTTGATGACTTGTTGTTGTGCTCTGACTTATTCGAGTCGTCCTTGGCAGACACTAAACAGCTTCTGTTTCATCTCTCCCAGACAGGACACAAGGTTTCAAAGGATAAGTTGCAGTTGTGTCGGGCTAAGGTTAAATACTTGGGGCATTGCTTGATGCAGGGACTTAGGCACCTGACCACTGATCGAATACAGGCCATCCGCGACATGACTCTGCCACAAACTCAGCAACAGATCCGCACTTCCTGTATACACATTACACCACACCGTATCGCTCCTTATTCACTATACAACACACCATATTGCTCCTTATTTACATTACACCTCACCGTATTGCTCCTTATTCATACTACACACCTGTATTGGTAGTAGTGACCCATACAATAGTGTCCACACAGTAGTAATAATTTTCTGTAGACATATTGCCCACACAGTAGTAACACCCCATGCACATTAAGCAGCACTGTCACTGTGCCACACAGTAGTGGGTTTGGTGCCCTGTCACTGCCTCCCTCTCGCTCCCTGTATAAATCCATATGCAGCAGCAGCAGGCCAGCAGCACTCACCTGGTGTGTTTGCTGTAACAGGTTCTCGCTCCGCAGTGTGCAGCGGAGGTCAGTGCAGGGAAGGAGTCGGGAGCAGATGGGCCTCACTGAAGGAGCCGGGAACAGTGAACGTCAGGTCCATAGGACTGCATAGTTATTAGAGCCGCGATGGTACTAGCACCTGCCAACTCTGCAGTACTGTACACCTCCTCTGCACACAGCCATGGCCGGCGGCAAGCTCTGTCAGTTAACGCTTGCGATCAGAGCGCTGGCCTGGTATTGGGGGGGATGTGCAGCCTCTAATGAGACAAAGGGACCAGCCAACCAGGAACCGTCCTGGTGTCCCGGTGTCTCAATCCGCCCCTGATTACAAGTAATTTAAGGCACAGTGCAGATAATGGGACTCTGGGGGTATGGGCAAGTTTGTGTGATGTCATGATGTCACACGGTAGTTGTACAGTATTACTCTGAGAACATTTTGGACAGGCCGGATTTCTTTGTGGGGCCAGTGCAAGGGCTTCTTGGGACCCATGAGGCCCTAGGTGGCGCCTAGGTTGCATTGTGGAAAATCTGTACCTGGACTCAACCATGTACTGTATAACAACAATGCACCTGTTATAGATACAGTCATACTGTCTTGATCATATCATCATTTAGGTTGAGCTGCCCTACTCGCCCTGCTGTTCCCCGCCTGTTTATTTATTTAATTATTTATTGTCTTTCTTCTCTGGGCCAGAGAACCTTGCCTCGTACACTAGCTCTCAGATTGGACATCTGCCGGAAACTCTGGCACTCAGATTTAAATTGTCTTTGTGTACAATGCACCAAAATGGGATTTACTTTGTATGCTAGATACCAGCAAGGTGTATGCAGGGCCGTTTCTATACAATTTGAATCCCAGTAGGAAATCTCAAAAAAATTGCCCCCCCCCCCCCATACATATAAAAAAATTACATTTGCGCTCCAAAAGGGGCATGGCCGTGCTGTAATGTGTGCGTCTGACCCCAGTTCAAAATATTGAAAATGACCTTTTTCAAAATGACTGCCTCCTCCTCTAGCATCTTTAATAACTGTCTTCTATAAGGCATCCATTTTGGGAGGGACATTTTCAGGAGTATTCCAGATTGGATACTGTAACATTCAGTTGCTGTGGTTGCGGCTCGCCTTGCCCTAGAAACGGCACTGGGTGTATGTTGTAATATTTGTTGTATACTGTAATTTGCTTGGGAAGCAGGGGACAATAAGATTTCTGACAGGAACCCTGCTGCCCTGCATTAATAAACTTGTCTTTCCCTAACCTATTAGTTCAAAGGGGTCTATTTATCATTAAATCGCATATTCAATGCGATCTGGGTGCGATATTAGCGCCCACAATCGTATTGCAGGATGCGATTGCATTGGTAAGATGTATAATTTTACGACCACAAAGACGGCCTCCGAAAGGAGCCCATCTCTGCAATGTTCTGTGAGTGCTGTCGGGAATCCTGCCGATCACTAATGTGGCGACCATTGCTGACAAGGGTTCCATGGGAACCCACTCCCAGCATTTATGCAACGTGTAGCCCATAGGCTATAAAGGGCTAACGCCATTTTCAGATGGCATTAGGTGCAAGGGCCAATCTCCAGAATGCATTGCAATCTGGAGCTTGGTAAATCTGGCAGCATCACATAACCCATAGAGACTCATGGGGGTTGCGGCTTCTGGTGGGAATGGCGGGTTTGCAGCAGATATCAGCTATATCTGCTGTAGTCTCTCTTTGATACATAACGGGGGATACTAAATATTTGTACAGGTATTTACTAGAGATGAGCGGGTTCGGTTTCTTTGAATCCGAACCCGCACGAACTTCACTTTTTTTTTCACGGGTCCGAGCGACTCGGATCTTCCCGCCTTGCTCGGTTAACCCGAGCGCGCCCGAACGTCATCATGACGCTGTCGGATTCTCGCGAGACTCGGATTCTATATAAGGAGCCGCGCGTCGCCGCCATTTTCACACGTGCATTGAGATTGATAGGGAGAGGACGTGGCTGGCGTCCTCTCCATTAGAATAGATTAGAAGAGAGAGAGAGAGAGAGAGATTGTGCAGACAGAGTTTACCACAGTGACCAGTGCAGTTGTTGTTAAGTTAACTTTTATTTAATATATCCGTTCTCTGCTATATCCGTTCTCTGCCTGAAAAAAACGATACACAGCAGTCACACAGTGTGACTCAGTCTGTGTGCACTCAGCTCAGCCCAGTGTGCTGCACATCAATGTATAAAAGCTTATAATAATTGTGGGGGAGACTGGGGAGCACTGCAGGTTGTTATAGCAGGAGCCAGGAGTACATAATATTATATTAATTTAAAATTAAACAGTGCACACTTTTGCTGCAGGAGTGCCACTGCCAGTGTGACTAGTGGTGACCAGTGCCTGACCACCAGTATAGTAGTATATTGTTGTATACTATCTCTTTATCAACCAGTCTATATTAGCAGCAGACACAGTACAGTGCGGTAGTTCACGGCTGTGGCTACCTCTGTGTCGGCAGTCGGCACTCGGCAGGCAGTCCGTCCATCCATAATTGTATAATTATATACCACCTAACCGTGGTATTTTTTTTTCTTTCTTTATACCGTCGTCATAGTCATACTAGTTGTTACGAGTATACTACTATCTCTTTATCAACCAGTGTACAGTGCGGTAGTTCACGGCTGTGGCTACCTCTGTGTCGGCAGTCGGCAGGCAGTCCGTCCATCCATAATTGTATTATTATAATATATACCACCTAACCGTGGTTTTTTTTTCATTCTTTATACCGTCATAGTGTCATACTAGTTGTTACGAGTATACTACTATCTCTTTATCAACCAGTGTACAGTGCGGTAGTTCACGGCTGTGGCTACCTCTGTGTCGGCAGTCGGCAGGCAGTCCGTCCATCCATAATTGTATTATAATATATACCACCTAACCGTGGTTTTTTTTTCATTCTTTATACCGTCGTCATAGTGTCATACTAGTTGTTACGAGTATACTACTATCTCTTTATCAACCAGTGTACAGTGCGGTAGTTCACGGCTGTGGCTACCTCTGTGTCGGCAGTCGGCAGGCAGTCCGTCCATCCATAATTGTATTATAATATATACCACCTAACCGTGGTTTTTTTTTCATTCTTTATACCGTCATAGTCAGTCATACTAGTTGTTACGAGTATACTACTATCTCTTTATCAACCAGTGTACAGTGCGGTAGTTCACGGCTGTGGCTACCTCTGTGTCGGCACTCGGCAGCCCGTCCATAATTGTATATACCAGTGACCTAACCGTGGTTTTTTTTTCTTTCTTTATACATACATACTAGTTACGAGTATACTATCTCTTTATCAACCAGTCTATATATTAGCAGCAGACACAGTACAGTGCGGTAGTTCACGGCTGTGGCTACCTCTGTGTCGGCACTCGGCAGCCCGTCCATAATTGTATATACCAGTGACCTAACCGTGTTTTTTTTTTCTTTCTTTATACATACATACTAGTTACGAGTATACTATCTCTTTATCAACCAGTCTATATATTAGCAGCAGACACAGTACAGTGCGGTAGTTCACGGCTGTGGCTACCTCTGTGTCGGCACTCGGCAGCCCGTCCATAATTGTATATACCACCTAACCGTGGTTTTTTTTTCTTTCTTTATACATACATACTAGTTACGAGTATACTATCTCTTTATCAACCAGTCTATATATTAGCAGCAGACACAGTACAGTGCGGTAGTTCACGGCTGTGGCTACCTCTGTGTCGGCACTCGGCAGCCCGTCCATAATTGTATACTAGTATCCAATCCATCCATCTCCATTGTTTACCTGAGGTGCTGCCTTTTAGTTGTGCCTATTAAAATATGGAGAACAAAAATGCCACTCCTAGATGGGCCCGGTGTTTGTGTCGGCCACTAGGGTCGCTAATCTTACTCACACAGCTACCTCATTGCGCCTCTTTTTTTCTTTGCGTCATGTGCTGTTTGGGGAGGGTTTTTTGGAAGGGACATCCTGCGTGACACTGCAGTGCCACTCCTAGATGGGCCCGGTGTTTGTGTCGGCCACTAGGGTCGCTTATCTTACTCACACAGCGACCTCGGTGCAAATTTTAGGACTAAAAATAATATTGTGAGGTGTGAGGTATTCAGAATAGACTGAAAATGAGTGTAAATTATGGTTTTTGAGGTTAATAATACTTTGGGATCAAAATGACCCCCAAATTCTATGATTTAAGCTGTTTTTTAGTGTTTTTGGAAAAAAACACCCGAATCCAAAACACACCCGAATCCGACAAAAATAATTCGGTGAGGTTTTGCCAAAACGCGTTCGAACCCAAAACACGGCCGCGGAACCGAACCCAAAACCAAAACACAAAACCCGAAAAATTTCAGGCGCTCATCTCTAGTATTTACTCCTGAAAACAGGTGTTTTGGGGAATAATCTGCAAATATTTAATGATAAATGGGCCCCAAACTGAAAAACAGGCAGCGGATCATATGTATAAGTTAAATATTTAGAAAACATGATATTAACAATGAGCTTTATCTATTGGATATGGAGATTGCCTAGATCTTTTGGAACTCTAAAATCTAAAGCTATGGATGCTGATGTTATATACTTTCCAAATATAAAGCATTGATATATTAAGCAATCTCTTTTGCACTAAAATATGACCTGATAGCCAGATTATGGGAGTATGATGCCCTCCTTGGTGCATGGTACCGTATGGTGACTAAATGGACATTATCTGAAAACAATATAGTGGTCTTTATGGTATTTTCTACCAGGACCTTGTCTGTCTATCTCTCCTCATTGCTTTTTAGGAGCTGGAAATATAAAAACTCCCTGCAGGTAAATACAAACAGCCGAAGGCAGCATCTGTCACCTGCCTGTCTCTGTGTCCACTAGAACAGCACTGAGGGATAGCAGTTGCTCCGTGCTGGTCATTAGCAGTGACACAGTTTGTCATAAAAGAAAAACAAAGAGGTAAACACTTATCTAATCACTTCCCTATCTTCCAATTCACATGAGACTAGTTTAGGTAATGCTGGTGGTATGCACAGCACCAGACACACAGTACTGTGTAGATATTATTATTATATGTGGCAAGAAATACAGTAAATAGTGATTCTAATGGTTCCTAACCCAAACTTGAAAACAGTTCAGGATTTACAATGGTTCCAAACCCATTACATTATACTGCATGATTGCCCTGTTAATCTGAATATGTTAATGTATGGCCAGTGCATTCTTTGCAAACAGTTATTGAATGTGTAATTAAGCAACATTGTTATACTGTAAGTATATTTCTACTGTATTAGAAATGTGAGTATTCACAAAAAATATACAAAACATTGCAAAGAGACAGTGTGATTTTGTGCACAATGGGGATCATGCAGAGTTGATTGTATATCATACTTGCCAGCAATCCCACATTCTGTGGTATGCTCTCGTTCCAGCAACCAGTTTTTCCGCTGCTCCGCAAAGCCCACCCAATCCTCTAGAATCCACCAGTGTGGTCTGAAATCTGAAACAGCGCATGCGCAAGTCCAGCCACAATAGGGGTGTAGCTTAGCACGAGCGTGCAAAATGGCTGGCTGGCCCTGTGCCCTTGGGAAGCGTCGGACAGCCAGCTCAGCAGAGCCTGGCCCTGTGAGTGGTAAGCCTCCAGTCCAGGTACAGAGACCACACACCTGAACACAGTGTCCCTCTCCAGAAGCAGTGGCAATGGAAGCAGCGGCAGTGCCCTCCCCATCGGGGAGGGGAATTGTTGAGGAAGCTGGATCAACATGGAGAGCAGATCTGATCTGTTGGGAAGATTGACAGTTTGGAGGCGACTGGGAGCTCAAAGGAGAGGCTGGAGGAGGTGGAGTAGTCCCAAGGTGAGTGTTTGTGGTTGTACCTCAGTGGCTTCATAGATTGGCACTGTGTGTAGGCTGCCACTGTCCCATGTGTGTGTGTGTGTGTGGGGGGGGGGTGACACTGACCTGTGTGTGTGTGTGTGTGTGTGTGTGTGTGTGTGTGTGTGTGTGTGTGTGTGTGTGTGTAGGCTGCCACTGACCCGTGTGTGTCTAGGCTAGCACTAACTTCTGTGTTTATGTGTGTGTGTACAGATGGAGCCACAATTATCTTGATTTCTATGTTTTGCCTAGGCACAACATGGTTTATTAGAATAAGCCTTTCATCTATTGTTCTCAGCTGCAATACAATAAGAGAGAACAATACAGCAGGGGATTAAGTCATTACAGCAGGGGATTAAGTCTGACTGCCCTGGCTCAGTTAATCCTATTAAAGGCCAAGATAAAATGGATCTATCTGTATGTAGAAGAAAAAGGTTTCTCTTGGGAGCTAAACCACATCAAAATTCACTTTGAGATACATTTATTTTAAAAATTAACATTAAATGCTATACAATACATAAAAATTCAATAAAACATGTATTTGACTTTGAAAATACAGACTAATTATCTGTTGACATTAGTGATGGTTATTTCTACCAATGCGTTCAGAAGTGTGTTCAACTTCACAATTGCGCGAATACCCAACGCGTTTCGTCCTCACAGGACTTCATCAGGGGTCGTAAGCGATGTAGTCAAGAGTTTGCGAATCTCTGAATCCCAACCAGCTTTTTGCCGTGGGTATGAAAGATCTAAAAATGTCACCAGCAAAATTGATATTAGTTTAAGGTGACTATATGTATATATAGCAATGGTTAGAAACAACAAGATAGAAGGGAGGAACAAATATGATTGGATGATGGGGGAATATTTGCAAATCACTCTCAATTAAGAGTTAAGGATGGCTCTTAATTAGTCACCATTAAATCAATATTAAAAATTCATTATCATAAACTCTATACCGGAGGTGATTAAAGATACTATCAATACATACATCACAAATAATCAAAAAATGATTACTTACTTTATAGTATTCGTATTTACCATATAAATTTCATCAATATACAAAATAATGCAATTGCTGTGACAGTGACCTATGAGTTGAAAATATGAATTAAAAATTAAAGATAAATACATATATACTGCACGGAATGTGTTTGTTTACTATATTTTTCAAATAATTATATTTCACAACAACCCTATTACATACAAAAAAATTTCCTTGATAAGGGACCATGCTGCATGCAATAGTTCAATGGAGATAAAAAATTTTTAACAGGTACTACCAATAATATCACCTGATATCATAACAATAATTTGTATCAAACCTAATGATCTTAGTTAATTAATTATCAGCTGGTGATTCCCTTTTATTAACAGAACCACAATCATAGTTCTTATATAGTGTGGTATCTGACTTACCCGATAGTCCATTTTAATAATTATCCCTTACCATACAAACATTTATAATTCATATAGATAGAAAATTTAATGCTAATTCTTCATAATTAGAGGTATAATTAAACTAATCTAAAATTGGAATTTAGTATAAAACCACATTGGGCTCACCTTTGGGATGTATTAAGAACAGTTCTTATTTTGAATAAGAAAGAGTCTATAAACGCATTTCCTAGAAGATAAAATATAAACCACTGTATAAATGGGGTTCATCTTACTAGGTTTAGAGAAAAAGTCCATTAATGAGGTACTCACCCTTGGTGCTCTCTCAGGAATCCTATTCACAGCTATAACAAAGGGTGTGTGTGGGAACTGATATATATACCACCCATCCTATGACATCACTTCCTGTTACTAATTAAACCCACTTCTTCAATTTATTGCTCATATTATCATTATTAACACCACTCAGAATATTCACTGGTAACCCTTCCGTGATATATCTTTTTTAGGGAGTGGGTGAGTTAATTCAATAGCTGCATAGTGGTGGTGAACGATTTGCGTTCCACCACCGCTAGCGGCGTGCGTTTCACGGCCGCTACTTCCGGTTCCGGCGTGCGTTCCACAGACGCTACTTCCGGTTCCGGTTTGCGTTCCAACACCCGCTATTTCCGGTCTATGATATATTATAGCGCAGTTTCAAGTCTTTAAAGAGGACATTCAAATACTACAAACGATTTGGATGTTATATGTGTATTAAATCGGTATTAAATCAACTTACTTCATTGGTTCTATTTGAATTAAATGTATGAAAATCTAGATGTTTATTAATTACTTAATTAACCATATATTTATTAATTGATGATTATCATCAATATTCTCATTCCAATAATTGATTATTTATATTATTATAATGATTACAATTAATTAATTTTTCTATTCTAATATCATATGTTAGCTGAAATGATATTAATTGTGCTTTAGTATTAAATGTACAATAGTGATAAATAAATAACTGTGCAAATTATACTATATCTTATTAAATTATATTATGGTGACCAAAACTGTGCTAATAATTCTTAATTATTCTTTTTATTTAAATTAATATAATTATTAATAGTGATCTTAATTATAATCAATTAATTGGACCACTCAAATAGATCAACTTATTCGTCATCCATTGTAGTTACAATCAACATGATCCCTCATTTACAATTTCATTGTCAGTTATTATAGACAGTCCATATATTGGTATCAATCATGAAACAAATCTAAATACCACGATATGTGACTCTGCAGCTTTATGCTGCCACTTAACAAGCCATAATTAAACCATAGTGCATTCACAATAGAACAAAGAAATTCGAAGAAGATCAATAGGAATTTAGAGAAAGGAGACTATATCTACATCTTCATTGAGGCCATTAGGGGCCAGAGTATTAAGTGTATAGATCCAGTATGTTTCTCGTTGGGATAATTTCAAATCCCTATTTCCTCCTCTTGGATCTACTGGTATATGTTCTAAAACTGTAAATGAGAAATTTTCCCTAGTTACTATAGCATTGTGCTTCTCAGCATAATGTCTAGAGAGGCTGTGGCATAGAAACTTGTTTTTGACATTTCTCATATGCTCCTGAATTCTTATCTTCGTTAGTCTCTTCGTCTTTCCAACGTATACTAGGCCACAGTTACACGCAATCTTATATATTACATATTCTGTATTACAGTTTATCAAATGTCTTAGTCTATACCATCTTCCTGTCTCCAATTTCATACTGAAAGATTTACGATCCATAAACTTACAGCAAATGCATCTAGAACATGGAAAACATCCTTTTGTAGGTATAATTTCATTGTTTCCCTTTTTGATGGAAGGACATGGTTTGTTCAATCTGCTGGGTGCCACTATGTTCTTAAGATTCGTGGCTCTCTTAAATACCATATTTGGTTTATTAGGGAGGGAAGGGCCTAAAATAGGATCCTTTAAGAGTATATTCCAGTGTCGACTCATAATTTTTTTGATGGCTATATTCTCCTGATTAAATTGTGTAATAAAAGGTCTGCAAAATCTCTGATCAATCTGGGGTTTGTTTTTGGGACATAGCATTAGATCCCTTTGTTGCAGAGATGCTCTAGACTTTGCTGTTTCAATGTTGTCCAGATTATATCCCCGTTCAATAAACCTGTTACCCACCACATTAGCTTGTTCCCAATAGTCATCTATATTCGTGCAATTTCGTCTTATTCGCAAGAATTGCGCATACGGCACACTGTTCTTCCAAGATGGGTGGTGGCAACTGGTTTGGGGGATGTAGCTATTGGCGTCGACCTCCTTAAAGAAGGTTTTAGTAATGATTTTTTCACCTGCAACTCCTCTTAAAGTTAAATCCAAAAAATCAATCTTTTCTGGATTTATTTGATGGGTGAATTTCAAATTGAATTCATTAGTTTGTATATACATCATGAATCTCTCGACACTGTCAATATCACCTTTCCAAATGAATAGGAGATCGTCAATGTATCTTTGATAGAATATTACATTGACTTCATACTCTGAGTGATAAACATAGATGTCCTCCCATGCTTTCATAAATAAGTTGGCATACGATGGGGCAAATTTAGTCCCCATCGCTGTGCCCTGCTGTTGCAAATAAAACTTATTCTCAAATTCAAAGAAATTATGATTCAGAATAAATGTAATACTATCCAATAAAAACTGTATCTCATTTTTAGATAGACTTGAATCATTTAGCAAAACTGATCTAATAGCTTCAACACCTTTGCAATGGGGGATGGATGAATATAAAGCTTGCACATCAATAGTGAGCCAATGGTATTCTTTAGACCAATCAAGGAGTTCCAACTTTTGTAGTACGCTAGTTGAATCCTTGAGGTAAGATCTCATTCTTGTCACGTACTGTTGTAATCTTAAATCCAAGTAATGGGACAGATTAGCCGTCAAAGAATTTATTCCGGCCACAATGGGCCTTCCAGGTGGTGTGGACTTGTTTTTATGAATTTTTGGAATATGATAAAAATTAGGGACTACCGGATGTTTCACATACAGATAGTCAAATTCTTCCTTACTGATCAAACTGTCCTTAAGGGCTTTTGAAAGCAAATCAAATAGCTCCTCCTGATAAGACACAGTGGGGTTATCAGGTAATACAATATACGTCTGTCCATCTAATAATATTTTGGATGCCTCATTCAGGTAAGCAGTTTTTGTTTGTAAAACAACTGCTCCGCCTTTATCGGCACTTTTAATCACCAGATCAGTATCATTTTTCAGGGATTTCAATGCTCCTTTCTCCTGTGGATTGAGGTTAGTACCATATTTGTTACTTTTAAGTTTAATTCCCCTAAAATCTTCCTTGACTGATTCATAAAAAATGTCCAAATAGCTACCTCTAGATTCAACCGGATAATATTTGGAAGGTAACTTAACCAATGGGGCTTTTTCATTTGTATTGGGACCTGATTGAGGGTTTTTAAGAAAATGTCTCTGCAGTGTTAATTTACGAACGTATTTATTGAGGTCAACAAATAAGTCAAATTTATCAACATGTGAATCTGGTGCGAACTTCAATCCCTTATCTAATAGGGTACATTCCGCTGATGATAATTGTCTCTCTGAGATATTGACAATCCCAGACGTGATTTTTCCTGATTGAACAGGGCTCTCCTTTTTTGGGGGCTTTTTTCTGCCCCCTCTACACCCTCTTCTCCTCCAGTATGGCCTCTCTTTATGCCCTGTGGTGAATCCAATCTGACATGCAACTCCTCTCTTTGTTGCTGTATACGGGGAAACCTGAAACCTCGCCTTTCTTCTAAAAAATGCCCTTTCAAATTTCTATCTGGGGTAGGTGACCTATCCATATTATATCTGTTCCTATACGAGGAATTGTAATACTCTTTTGATGACCCAAAGTTGTTCCTTTGGTACCCTTGATGTGAAGGGTATCTCTGCCTGTAACCTCTACGTTCATAACCCTGATTTGGATATGGAGATCTATAAGAATTCCTTGGTCTAAACATGCCTCTTTGGCCTCCTTGATTCCCTCTATAATTCCCATAGGCTTCCTGTTGTGGCCTTTCCCGTCTAGGGTTTCTATTAATTGGCATTTTAATCCTTTCATCAGATCTCTCCTCTTTAATTGGTAAATGGTGCACTTGACCCGAAATATAGTCATTTTTATCTCTAATGAATTTCTTTTGTTTGCGTACTATAATTTCTCCTTCCATAGTATCCAATTTATAGTGTAAGTCTGATACATCACGTTTAAACTCCTCACTGTCATCAAATTTGGTAGCCTGTAATTCTACTCTCTTGATCTCCTCCTCTAACCGGTTTAATTCTTTTTTCCTTTCAGTGATGATAAGAGTAATAAGTTTTACTGAACAATCATCCAAAATAGTATTCCAACTAGTGATAAAACTTTCGTTTCCACCTCCTATTGTTGGAGTTTTATGCAATCGTAAGCCTCTCGGAATCCTCCCCACCTCTAAATATTTTTCTAATGTCACAATATCGTACCAATTTTTCAACTCCTTAACTGCCAGTTTTTCTACTAAGTTAAGATAACCGTAATAATCGTCTTCATCAGTTTGGAAAACTTGTTCCTCCTCCTCAAAGATGTTTCTAACCTTCAAAGATCTCTTAGATCTATCATTAAATATAGGCATAATAGCCGTTAATCCAGTAAGCCGCAACAAGGGTACTTTCTGACAGAATAAAGTACAAACCAAAAAACAATTTTAAAGGACCCTTCTTATTGCGCTAAATATTTTATAGCTCACCACTGAGAAATGCCCACTGTCAGCTAGGGCATTAGTTTAAAAGTATAGAAGAAAAAGGTTTCTCTTGGGAGCTAAACCACATCAAAATTCACTTTGAGATACATTTATTTTAAAAATTAACATTAAATGCTATACAATACATAAAAATTCAATAAAACATGTATTTGACTTTGAAAATACAGACTAATTATCTGTTGACATTAGTGATGGTTATTTCTACCAATGCGTTCAGAAGTGTGTTCAACTTCACAATTGCGCGAATACCCAACGCGTTTCGTCCTCACATGACTTCATCAGGGGTCGTAAGCGATGTAGTCAAGAGTTTGCGAATCTCTGAATCCCAACCAGCTTTTTGCCGTGGGTATGAAAGATCTAAAAATGTCACCAGCAAAATTGATATTAGTTTAAGGTGACTATATGTATATATAGCAATGGTTAGAAACAACAAGATAGAAGGGAGGAACAAATATGATTGGATGATGGGGGAATATTTGCAAATCACTCTCAATTAAGAGTTAAGGATGGCTCTTAATTAGTCACCATTAAATCAATATTAAAAATTCATTATCATAAACTCTATACCGGAGGTGATTAAAGATACTATCAATACATACATCACAAATAATCAAAAAATGATTACTTACTTTATAGTATTCGTATTTACCATATAAATTTCATCAATATACAAAATAATGCAATTGCTGTGACAGTGACCTATGAGTTGAAAATATGAATTAAAAATTAAAGATAAATACATATATACTGCACGGAATGTGTTTGTTTACTATATTTTTCAAATAATTATATTTCACAACAACCCTATTACATACAAAAAAATTTCCTTGATAAGGGACCATGCTGCATGCAATAGTTCAATGGAGATAAAAAAATTTTAACAGGTACTACCAATAATATCACCTGATATCATAACAATAATTTGTATCAAACCTAATGATCTTAGTTAATTAATTATCAGCTGGTGATTCCCTTTTATTAACAGAACCACAATCATAGTTCTTATATAGTGTGGTATCTGACTTACCCGATAGTCCATTTTAATAATTATCCCTTACCATACAAACATTTATAATTCATATAGATAGAAAATTTAATGCTAATTCTTCATAATTAGAGGTATAATTAAACTAATCTAAAATTGGAATTTAGTATAAAACCACATTGGGCTCACCTTTGGGATGTATTAAGAACAGTTCTTATTTTGAATAAGAAAGAGTCTATAAACGCATTTCCTAGAAGATAAAATATAAACCACTGTATAAATGGGGTTCATCTTACTAGGTTTAGAGAAAAAGTCCATTAATGAGGTACTCACCCTTGGTGCTCTCTCAGGAATCCTATTCACAGCTATAACAAAGGGTGTGTGTGGGAACTGATATATATACCACCCATCCTATGACATCACTTCCTGTTACTAATTAAACCCACTTCTTCAATTTATTGCTCATATTATCATTATTAACACCACTCAGAATATTCACTGGTAACCCTTCCGTGATATATCTTTTTTAGGGAGTGGGTGAGTTAATTCAATAGCTGCATAGTGGTGGTGAACGATTTGCGTTCCACCACCGCTAGCGGCGTGCGTTTCACGGCCGCTACTTCCGGTTCCGGCGTGCGTTCCACAGACGCTACTTCCGGTTCCGGTTTGCGTTCCAACACCCGCTATTTCCGGTCTATGATATATTATAGCGCAGTTTCAAGTCTTTAAAGAGGACATTCAAATACTACAAACGATTTGGATGTTATATGTGTATTAAATCGGTATTAAATCAACTTACTTCATTGGTTCTATTTGAATTAAATGTATGAAAATCTAGATGTTTATTAATTACTTAATTAACCATATATTTATTAATTGATGATTATCATCAATATTCTCATTCCAATAATTGATTATTTATATTATTATAATGATTACAATTAATTAATTTTTCTATTCTAATATCATATGTTAGCTGAAATGATATTAATTGTGCTTTAGTATTAAATGTACAATAGTGATAAATAAATAACTGTGCAAATTATACTATATCTTATTAAATTATATTATGGTGACCAAAACTGTGCTAATAATTCTTAATTATTCTTTTTATTTAAATTAATATAATTATTAATAGTGATCTTAATTATAATCAATTAATTGGACCACTCAAATAGATCAACTTATTCGTCATCCATTGTAGTTACAATCAACATGATCCCTCATTTACAATTTCATTGTCAGTTATTATAGACAGTCCATATATTGGTATCAATCATGAAACAAATCTAAATACCACGATATGTGACTCTGCAGCTTTATGCTGCCACTTAACAAGCCATAATTAAACCATAGTGCATTCACAATAGAACAAAGAAATTCGAAGAAGATCAATAGGAATTTAGAGAAAGGAGACTATATCTACATCTTCATTGAGGCCATTAGGGGCCAGAGTATTAAGTGTATAGATCCAGTATGTTTCTCGTTGGGATAATTTCAAATCCCTATTTCCTCCTCTTGGATCTACTGGTATATGTTCTAAAACTGTAAATGAGAAATTTTCCCTAGTTACTATAGCATTGTGCTTCTCAGCATAATGTCTAGAGAGGCTGTGGCATAGAAACTTGTTTTTGACATTTCTCATATGCTCCTGAATTCTTATCTTCGTTAGTCTCTTCGTCTTTCCAACGTATACTAGGCCACAGTTACACGCAATCTTATATATTACATATTCTGTATTACAGTTTATCAAATGTCTTAGTCTATACCATCTTCCTGTCTCCAATTTCATACTGAAAGATTTACGATCCATAAACTTACAGCAAATGCATCTAGAACATGGAAAACATCCTTTTGTAGGTATAATTTCATTGTTTCCCTTTTTGATGGAAGGACATGGTTTGTTCAATCTGCTGGGTGCCACTATGTTCTTAAGATTCGTGGCTCTCTTAAATACCATATTTGGTTTATTAGGGAGGGAAGGGCCTAAAATAGGATCCTTTAAGAGTATATTCCAGTGTCGACTCATAATTTTTTTGATGGCTATATTCTCCTGATTAAATTGTGTAATAAAAGGTCTGCAAAATCTCTGATCAATCTGGGGTTTGTTTTTGGGACATAGCATTAGATCCCTTTGTTGCAGAGATGCTCTAGACTTTGCTGTTTCAATGTTGTCCAGATTATATCCCCGTTCAATAAACCTGTTACCCACCACATTAGCTTGTTCCCAATAGTCATCTATATTCGTGCAATTTCGTCTTATTCGCAAGAATTGCGCATACGGCACACTGTTCTTCCAAGATGGGTGGTGGCAACTGGTTTGGGGGATGTAGCTATTGGCGTCGACCTCCTTAAAGAAGGTTTTAGTAATGATTTTTTCACCTGCAACTCCTCTTAAAGTTAAATCCAAAAAATCAATCTTTTCTGGATTTATTTGATGGGTGAATTTCAAATTGAATTCATTAGTTTGTATATACATCATGAATCTCTCGACACTGTCAATATCACCTTTCCAAATGAATAGGAGATCGTCAATGTATCTTTGATAGAATATTACATTGACTTCATACTCTGAGTGATAAACATAGATGTCCTCCCATGCTTTCATAAATAAGTTGGCATACGATGGGGCAAATTTAGTCCCCATCGCTGTGCCCTGCTGTTGCAAATAAAACTTATTCTCAAATTCAAAGAAATTATGATTCAGAATAAATGTAATACTATCCAATAAAAACTGTATCTCATTTTTAGATAGACTTGAATCATTTAGCAAAACTGATCTAATAGCTTCAACACCTTTGCAATGGGGGATGGATGAATATAAAGCTTGCACATCAATAGTGAGCCAATGGTATTCTTTAGACCAATCAAGGAGTTCCAACTTTTGTAGTACGCTAGTTGAATCCTTGAGGTAAGATCTCATTCTTGTCACGTACTGTTGTAATCTTAAATCCAAGTAATGGGACAGATTAGCCGTCAAAGAATTTATTCCGGCCACAATGGGCCTTCCAGGTGGTGTGGACTTGTTTTTATGAATTTTTGGAATATGATAAAAATTAGGGACTACCGGATGTTTCACATACAGATAGTCAAATTCTTCCTTACTGATCAAACTGTCCTTAAGGGCTTTTGAAAGCAAATCAAATAGCTCCTCCTGATAAGACACAGTGGGGTTATCAGGTAATACAATATACGTCTGTCCATCTAATAATATTTTGGATGCCTCATTCAGGTAAGCAGTTTTTGTTTGTAAAACAACTGCTCCGCCTTTATCGGCACTTTTAATCACCAGATCAGTATCATTTTTCAGGGATTTCAATGCTCCTTTCTCCTGTGGATTGAGGTTAGTACCATATTTGTTACTTTTAAGTTTAATTCCCCTAAAATCTTCCTTGACTGATTCATAAAAAATGTCCAAATAGCTACCTCTAGATTCAACCGGATAATATTTGGAAGGTAACTTAACCAATGGGGCTTTTTCATTTGTATTGGGACCTGATTGAGGGTTTTTAAGAAAATGTCTCTGCAGTGTTAATTTACGAACGTATTTATTGAGGTCAACAAATAAGTCAAATTTATCAACATGTGAATCTGGTGCGAACTTCAATCCCTTATCTAATAGGGTACATTCCGCTGATGATAATTGTCTCTCTGAGATATTGACAATCCCAGACGTGATTTTTCCTGATTGAACAGGGCTCTCCTTTTTTGGGGGCTTTTTTCTGCCCCCTCTACACCCTCTTCTCCTCCAGTATGGCCTCTCTTTATGCCCTGTGGTGAATCCAATCTGACATGCAACTCCTCTCTTTGTTGCTGTATACGAGCGTCCGCATGTCAATCTGTTGTCACTAACCCTCCCTGCTGTGTTGGAGGGACACGGAGGGCACAGCGCGCGCCTCTCCCATGTCCCTCCTGCGTCTCCGGCGGGTCTAATAAAGGAAGTGCCATTCGTGGGCTCTGATTGGCTCACGAACCAGCACTTCCTTTATTAGACCCGCCGGAGAAGCAGGAGGGACACGGGAGAGGCGCGCGCTGTGCCCTCCGTGTCCCTCCAACACAGCAGCGGGGGGGGGGGCTCTGAGGGAGCATATGTGGAACTGAGGGGGGCGTATGTGTACCTGGCACATATGGGGGGGGAGGGGGGCTATATTTGGCAGTGAGGGGGAATATCTGGCACTGGGGGCATTTGTGGCACTGGGGGGGTATATTTGGCACTGTGGGGGAATATCTGTCACTGGGGGGGGGGGTATATGTGTACCTGACACATGGGGGGGCTATATTTGGCACTGGGGGCATGTGAGTACCTGGCACCATGGGGGAATATCTGGCACTGGGGACATATGTGGCACTGGGAGCACAGCATTAGCAACAAGCACTACCCCCTAGCAACGAGCATGACACCCAGTGCATGAAACCCCTGGCAACGAGCATGACACCCTGAGCATGAAACCCCCTGGCACCGTGCATGGAACCAAGAGCATGAAACCCCTGGCAACGAGCAGGTAATTTAAAAGAAATTAGAAGCCTTACTGTAGGACTTAATGTATAATGGGCATTACGGTGTGGCATAATGTATCACAGACATTGCGGTGTGTATCATAATGTGTCACAGGCATTATGGTGTATGGCATACTATATCACAGGCATTGTGGTATGTGGTATAATGTCTCAGGGGCATTGCAGTGTGGCATAATGTATAACGGGCATTGCGGTGTGTGGCATAGGGTATAACGGGCATTGCGGTATGTGTCACAGGCATTACGGTGTATGGTATACTATATCACGGGCATTATGATATGTGGTATAATGTCTCAGGGTCATTGCAGTGTGTGGCATAATGTATCACGGACATTGCCGTGTGTATCATAATGTATCAGGCATTACGGTGTGTTGTATACTATATCACGGGCATTGTGATATGTGGTATAATGTCTCAGGGTCATTGCAGTGTGTGGCATAATGTATCACGGACATTGCGGTGTGTGTCATAATGTGTCAGGCATTACGGTGTGTTGTATACTATATCATGGGCATTGTGGTATGTGTTATAATGTCTCAGGGTCATTGCAGTGTGGCATAATGTATAACGGGCATTGCGGTGTGTGGCATAGGGTATAACGGGCATTGCGGTATGTGTCAGGCATTACTGTGTGTTGTATACTATATCACGGCATTGTGGTATGTGGTATAATGTCTCAGGGTCATTGCGGTGTGTGTCATAATGTGTCACAGACATTGTATGTGCTATAATGTATCAGGGGCATTGCAGTGTGTAGCATAATGTATAACGGGCATTGCGATTCCTGTCATAATGTGTCGGGGGCATTATGGTGTGTGCATATTGTGTCATGTGCATTATTGTGTGTGGAATAATGTCTAAGGGCCATTGCAGTATGTGGCATAATGTATACTGGGCATTACTATAAGGAGGAAAAATGACAAATAATGTAAGGGGCATGAATCAGGATTATTTTTCTTTCCTGTGGTGGCAAACGTCTGGGCGTGCAGGTTGCAAAACTGGGGTATAAGGAAGTCTTTCCCTGCAATGCCACGCCCCTTTGTGCGAAGCCACGCCCATTCCAACGAAACCACGCCCCTTTTGTGGCGCGCCCCATAGGCGCACGCATTTTTATCCCTTTGATAGTGCCAATTATGGGGGATGGGGGGTGGGGGGGGCGCCGAAGAATTTTTTGGCTTGGGGGAGAAAAATTTCTAGTTACGCCACTGCTCATTGTTTTGTTACATTGCTTACCTGCCCTTAAGTCACCTGAAATAGTGATTCCTAAATCACTTTCCTCCACAGTAGTTTCCATTATAGTGCCATTAATACTATATTTAGCTTTTGGACTTGAATGTGCATGATTTTGCATTTTTGGCATTAAGCTGTAATTGCCACTCTTTTGACCATTCTTTGGGGTAAATTTACTAAAGCTTCTAAAACAGAATTGGTGATGTTACCCATGGCAACCAATCGTATGCTGTCTATCATTTTCTAAAAGGCAATAGAGAAATAATAGCATCTTAGTGGTTACTTTAGGCAACATTACCAATTCTCTGTTTTAGAAGTTTTAGTAAATTAACCCCATCCCTCCTGTGAATTCAACTCCCCGTTTTCTATCCTGCAACCAAGATCTTATCCATTCAACCATCTTATTATTCAGTCCCATGCTTTCAAGTTTATGTAGCAGTCTGCTATGTGGGACAGTGTTGAAAGCTTTACTAAAGTTTACATAAGCTATATTTATGCCCCCACCCTCCTTGATCTATTACTTTAGTCACCCAGTCAAAAACTCAATAAGATTTGTTTGACAAGATCTCCCTCCAGTAAATCCATGATGTTTGGGATCCTGTAAGACGCTGCATTTGAGATAATCTACAACTTTTTCTTGTAAGATTGTTTTCATCATTTTCCCTACTACTGATGTAAGGCTCACTGGTAGGTAGTTGCTTGACTCTTCCTTGCTTCCACTTTTGTGCAGAGGGACTATGGGCCCGATTCAGACCTGATCACTGCTGTGCGAATTTGCACAGCGGTCGAATATCGAATGACTGCACATGCGTATGCACTGCAATGCGCAGGCATGTCGCCAAACAGCGACAGGATGGTGCGAAAATTTTAATCGCAAGGTGATTGACAGGAAGAGGACGTTTGTGGGTCTTAAGAAACTGCCTGTTTTCAGGGAGCATCAGGAAAATGCAGGCGTTTCCAAGCATTTTCAGGGTGTGTTATGTCAGCTCCGGCCCCAAACAGCCTGTTTGTATCGTACTGAAGGAGTAAGTCTTGGGCTACACACAGACTGCACAGACTGAAAAAAGCATTTGATGGTGAGTGAGTTGCGAACGGATTTGCAGATGTCCGCTGTCTGGTGGAATTTTTGCACAGCGTACACATGCATTCGCACACTTGCACGGGGCTTGGTTTCACTCTCCCTGGGCGGCAACTATCTGATCGCAGACCTCTGCAAAATTGCAGCATAGTGATCAGGTCTGAATCGGGCCCTATGTTCGCTCTTTTCTAGTCCTCTAGAATTACTCTTGTAGCTAGTGACTGGTTGAATAATTCTGTAGAAGACTCCCTGAAATAGTAGCCATCTCCCTCACTCACTGAATAGACCAACAATCTCCTGTATTTGACTTTACATTCTCGGGGTAAAAAAAATAAATCAGTGATACATACATTCAAATGAGTTCATCAGTGCCATTTCCCTATATTGGTTATAAGGCACAATGATCCCTATGGCTACATGCATTTTAAATAAGGTCTCTCTTGGCCACTTACAGTATATGGAAGCGCTTCTAAAACACAATACGCGAACAAATCCTGAAAAATATCAGTGTCTTTTCTTCAACAAGTAGATCTTACAAACTTTGGGGCTCATTTATATTTGGATCTAAGTAGTGATGAGCGGGTTCGGTTCCTCGGAAACCGAATTCCCCCGAACTTCACCCATTTTACACGGGTCCGAGGCATACTCGGATTCTCCCGTATGGCTCGGTTAACCCGAGCGCGCCCGAACGTCATCATCCCGCTGTCGGATTCTCGCGAGATTCGGATTCAATATAAGGAGCCGCGCATCGCCGCCATTTTCACTCGTGCATTGGAAATGTTAGGGAGAGGACGTGGCTGGCGTCCTCTCCATTTATTAATGTTGCTGCAAATATTTGTGCTTATTGCTCAATTGTGGGGACTGGGGAGCAGCTGTATTATATAGGAGGAGTACAGTGCAGAGTTTTGCTGATCAGTGACCACCAGTTTTATCCGTTCTCTGCCTGAAAAACGCTCCATATCTGTGCTCAGTGTGCTGCATATATCTGTGCTCACACTGCTTTATTGTGGGGACTTGGGACCAGCAGTATTATATAGGAGGAGTACAGTGCAGAGTTTTTGCTGACAGTGACCACCAGTATATATAGCAGTACGGTACGGAAGGCCACTGCTCTACCTACCTCTGTGTCGTCAAGTATACTATCCATCTAGATTCTATACCTGTGGTGCATTTTAGTTTTGCAGTTTGCTGACAGTGACCACCAGTATATATAGCAGTACGGTACGGAAGGCCACTGCTCTACCTACCTCTGTGTCGTCAAGTATACTATCCATCTAGATTCTATACCTGTGGTGCATTTTAGTTTTGCAGTTTGCTGACAGTGACCACCAGTATATATAGCAGTACGGTACGGAAGGCCACTGCTCTACCTTCCTCTGTGTCGTCAAGTATACTATCCATCCATACCTGTGGTGCATTTCAGTTGTGCGCAGTATATATAGTAGTAGGCCATTGCTATTGATACTGGCATATAATTACACACATTAAAAAATGGAGAACAAAAATGTGGAGGTTAAAATAGGGAAAGATCAAGATCTACTTCCACCTCGTGCTGAAGCTGCTGCCACTAGTCATGGCCGAGACGATGAAATGCCATCAACGTCGTCTGCCAAGGCCGATGCCCAATGTCATAGTAGAGAGCATGTAAAATCCAAAAAACAAATTTGAAAGCGTCTGATGAGAAGCGTAAACTTGCCAATATGCCATTTACGACACGGAGTGGCAAGGAACGGCTGAGGCCCTGGCCTATGTTCATGGCTAGTGGTTCAGCTTCACATGAGGATGGAAGCACTCATCCTCTCGCTAGAGAAATGAAAAGACTTAAGCTGGCAAAAGCACAGCAAAGAACTGTGCGTTCTTCTAAATCACAAATCCTCAAGGAGAGTCCAATTGTGTCGGTTGCGATGCTTGACCTTCCCAACACTGGACGGGAAGAGCTTGCGCCTTCCACCATTTGCATGCCCCCTGCAAGTGCTGGAAGGAGCACCAGCAGTCCAGTTCCTGATAGTCAAATTGAAGATGTCACTGTTGAAGTACACCAGGATGAGGATATGGGTGTTGCTGGCGCTGGGGAGGAAATTGACAAGGAGGATTCTGATAGTGAGGTGGTTTGTTTAAGTCAGGCACCTCTTTTTTTCTTTGCATCATGTGCTGTTTGGGGACTATTTTTTAAATCTGCCATCCTGTCTGACACTGCAGTGCCACTCCTAGATGGGCCAGGTGTTTGTGTCGGCCACTTGGGTCGCTTAGCTTAGCCATCCAGCGACCTTGGTGCACCTCTTTTTTTCTTTGCATCATGTGCTGTTTGGGGACTATTTTTTGAAGTGCCATCCTGTCTGACACTGCAGTGCCACTCCTAGATGGGCCAGGTGTTTGTGTCGGCCACTTGGGTCGCTTAGCTTAGATCATCCAGCGACCTCGGTGCAATTTTTAGGACTAAAAATAATATTGTGAGGTGTTCAGAATAGACTGGAAATGAGTGTAAATTATGATTATTGAGGTTAATAATACTATGGGATCAAAATGACCCCCAAATTCTATGATTTAAGCTGTTTTTGAGGGTTTTTTTGTAAAAAAAAAACACCCGAATCCAAAACACACCCGAATCCGACAAAAAATTTTCAGGGAGGTTTTGGCAAAACGCGTCCGAATCCAAAACACGGCCGCGGAACCGAATCCAAAACCAAAACACAAAACCCGAAAAATTTCCGGTGCACATCTCTGGATCTAAGTAATTTTTATGACACGTCTCTCAGATGTAGCAGTGCACATCCGCACTGATGGGAGTTACTTTCACAATCTCCCTGAAATGCTTTTTTTAAAGTAGGCAAGTATGCTTTAAGAACTTTTAGCATCGCATCTGGCCCCATTGATTTATCTACTTTCAGTTTTGAGGGTTCTGTTAGGACAGTGGTCAGGGAACAGGGGTAAATTACCCCAAATGGGTTAAAAATTTAATTCCTGGGGTTAATGGACGGTCGTGCTGCCGAGACACAGACCTGTCCAGCACCGGCCGGCTCGCAATGTGACGTGCTGACATCACACCGCGCTCCCTCCTGCCCACCCTGCGCTGTGCTCCTGGCTACCCTGTGCTGTGTTCCCCGCCGCGGTGTGACGTAGGTCATCACACCGAGCTCCCTTACACCCGCTTGTCCTGCGCAGTCCTGTCCTCCCGCCCGCCCGCCAACCCACACACAGAACTTGAAGTGTTCTGTGGCAGACCGCTGACGGAGTTCCGCAGGATCAGACAGTGGCCCACATAACAGTGGGAAATTCCCACTGACATTACTAAGATGAGGATGTGACCAACTGTCTCCTAAAAGTCATGTGTGTGTGTGTGTGTCCCCTTCCCCCTGCATCCATCTTTCTTACATTCATTCTGGTGTTTTGGGGAAAAAGTGTTAATTAACCCATTCATTGCCAAAAAATAATTGGTGAGAATAATTAAAAAAATATATATAATTTTTATATATATATATACTGTATATATATATATATATTATTTTTTTATATATATATATATATATATATATATATATATATATGTATCTCACATCTAACAAGCAACGGCACTCGGAGACTCTCTCGTGGTAAAAAGTGTGAAATTTAATTCATATCACAGCAAGGCCAACGTTTCGGGGCTTGTCTACCCCTTTGTCAAGGTGAGTAAAAAGTGACATATACATAAAAACACATTACCTTATAGAGTGAAGAAGACCCGCCCACGGGAACTGAAGTGCAAGTGCAGGGACGCGCCATGCTTCCGTCCCGAGTGTATGGTGCAGGATGATGACGTCAGACCGCAGTGACGCGGTGCGTCCTCCTTCCGCCGGCCGTCCGCATCGCCATGGCAACCTGGACGTGGTCGCACTGACGTTCTCCCGACGTCCTCGTTTCCTTGGTTACCCGGTCCATGCAGGTTGTCAGCGTCAGAGTCCTCACTTTGTCACCGCGGTACTGCACACCCATCAACTGCACTGAGTGAAAAAACATAATTATACTGGACAGTGAACATATACATGTTAACATATAGATTACATGTAGATATACAAACTGTATCATACAGAATGAAAAAATAAAAATGAAAAAAGGCAACAATAAGGAAACATCGTATCAATCATGTAAACTGGCCTGAAAGACCAGACTGTTATTCAATTTCTATGCTGGGCATAATGTCTCATATTGAGAATACTGCTTTGATATTACGCTATTAGTGATCCAATGGGTATGGATCATTCCATGCAGGTGCCGCAGTTAGACTATCTAAAAAACACTCCACTGCATTTTGTCATTTAGACCTTTGGGCTTCATGGTGTCCAGTATGTACATCCATTTGGCCTCCATACGTAATAGAGGCCCATGCCGATCACCACCCCTCAATCTCTTAGGGACATGATCAATCAGGGAAAAACGTAAGTCCTTCAACTCGTGTCCATGCTCCACAAAGTGTTTGGCTACGGGCTGGTCCGTTGGTTTGCCCGTAAGGGCCGCTTTAACCGATGACTTGTGCATGGCAAACCGTTCTCTGATGGTGCGAATTGTTTTGCCCACATACTGTTACTGACATGGGCATGTGATAAGATATATCACGTGTGTCGTAGTGCAAGATAATATATGATTAATTTTGAATGATCTGCCTGTGGCGCAGGATATGAATGATGTACCAGTGTTCATAAACTTACAAGTATCGCACCCCAGACAACGGTAGCACCCTGGTGTTTTGGTTAAAAAGGTGGACGATATCATTTTGTCAAACCCGGTGATGTCAGTATGTACCACCATGTCCTTGATATTTTTTCCTCTGGTGTAACATGTCATGGGCCTCTTATTCCTGAGCGTAGACAAGTTGCTGTCTGTTGATATAATGGGCCATAAAGCATTAAGTGCCAGAGGTATTACCGGGCTTGAGATGTTGTATTTCGTAACAAATGGTAGCCTCTGTGTACTGGTTTTGGGACGCTGTTTCAATAGCTGTTCCCTAGGTATCTTGGCGACTTCACGTTTGCTTTCCGTCAGGGCTTTTTGTTTATAGCCTCTAGCCACAAATTGTGTCACTACTTCGGATAGTGCCTCCTCCGTTTTATCTGGGTCACTTGTGATTCTAGCTGCTCTAATCAGCTGCGACTTGGGCAGGCCTCTTTTTAAGGCTATGGGATGATGACTGTTATACCTTAATAACGTATTCTTGTCAGTCGGCTTGTAGTATACCTCGGTCTGAATCTTGTCTTCCTTTATAGACACCCATACATCCAGGTAATTTAGGGCCACTTGACTTCTTTGTGCCGTGACTCTAATAGGGGATGTTCTTCTATTGATGCATGCTACCAGTTGATCAAAACGCTCCTGTCCCTCTGACCATAAAATAAATACATCGTCTATATACCTGGAATAATGGAGGATGTACTTAGCTGTCTCCTGATTATCAAAAAACATGTGTTGTTCCTCCTGCAGCATAAAAATATTCGCGAAGGAAGGCGACACATTGCTACCCATGGCACACCCACTAGTTTGTTGGAACAATTTCCCATCAAATTAAAAATAGTTCCGTGTGAGTGTGAGTTCCAATAATTTAAGAAAGAATTCGTGATCCAGGGAGTTCATCTTCATCCTGGTTAAGAACTCTTTCATGGCTGACAAACCCTCAGTCTGGGGTATGCATGTATATAAACTGCAGATGTCTATGGTGCAGATCAATGTGTCTTGAGGGACTGAATCTATCAAATTCAAATTGTTTAGAAACGTGGTAGTGTCTTTGATAAAGCCTCGCTGTTGCACTATTAGTGGTTGTAAAATACTGTCCAGGAACCTGGATATAGGCTGATACAGGGCCTTTTGGGCAGAAATAATCGGCCTCCCGGGTGGGTTGTTTCTATCATTATGAATTTTGGGTACAGTGAATAACACTGGTACTACCGGGAACTCCTGTTTCAACGCTGTACATAATTTGCTAGTTATTATATTGGAAAGACATGCTTGATCCAGAATATGGTCCACTTCTTCCTTATATTGTCCCGTAGGATCTGCAGGTAATTTCTGATATACCGTCTCATCGGCCAGTTGTTTGTATATTTCTGATTTATAATCTGTTAAATTCATGACCACAATCCCGCCCCCATTATCGGCGGGACGGATCACTATGTCCTTGTAAGAACCCAGCTGTTTCAAAGCCCTGAATTCGGCTTTGGACAAGTTGTAATGCGCATTGGTTGACGCTGTGGTGTACTTGGATACTGACTCATCTACCAATCGAATGAAAGATTTGATAGACGAGTTGTTCGAAGGTGGGTCAAATTTTGACTTGTGTACAGTACTAATGAATGCTTGGTGCGGATCCTGGATTTCAACCGGTTGATGTCCATGAAAAAACTCCTGCAGTCTGAGCTTGCGTGCGAACTTATGCAAATCAATCTGCCAACCCAAATCATCAAACTTATTGGTGGGAATAAAAGGTAGTCCATTATTTAATGCTTTCACCTCGAGTTCACTTAGCTGGCGATCCGATAGATTGTAGATTAAGTCTTCCTTTTGGACGAGGTGCTTCTGGATCCTGGCGTTTTGCTTGCCCCTGCGGGTGGGCGTCCTCTTGTTTTTGTACCTGTCCCATCCATGGGGGAGGTCCCTAAAGGGCCCCCGGTCTTTTCTACTGGACCTTCGGAGTCGTTAACGGCAAATTCACTGTCACTATTGGACGTGACCGGATCCTTGTAGCGATCCTCCCTCCTTTTGCGCCAGCTGAGTTTGGCCCTATAGTTATAGGGTTTGTGATTTCCGGGTTCCCCTCCTGAGATCCACCGGTAGACTTTATTTGTCTCGTAGTCCTCTTTCACAGTAAGATGTTTATTTCGTTTGAACTTAATAAGCTCTTTTTTATACGTGTCGCATTGTTGTTGGATCTTGAGAATGGCAGACTGATTGCTGTCCTTCTGGAGAGTGCTTCTGTGCATGGTTTCAAATTAATGTATTTTGTCCCTCGTGATTTTAAGTTCTCGGGCTGATTCTTCTACAACGAGCAGTATTAAATCTAAACTGCACTTGTTGAGGATACCTATCCACCTGTTGCAGAATTCCACATTGAACCTGCCAATAGTGGGGACATTGCGTACTCGAAACCCTCGTGGGATCATCTTGTCCCTGTGGTAGTTGGATAACGAAATCCCATGCATCAGATAGTCACACTCACGTCGCTTGAGTTTGATGAGTTGGTGGTGAATATCGTCCATGGTAAGTTGTTCCTCGGACTCCGCCAGACTCTCAGTGAAATACAGGCGATCCGCATCAGCCTCCGTAAAACTATATGTGTCTGCTCCGGCTGTCGGCATTCCTCCAAACCCCATGGCAGTTTCTTGAGACATCTTTCCCACTGTGTGTACAGTAACAGGTATTCAAGTAATGCAGGTCCCTATTGAAAGTGCAGACTGCTAAAAGTGTCCATGTGCCAGCTGAAAAAAGTGTCCATGTGCCAGATGAAAAAAGTGCTCAGAGTGCTATTGAAGTGCTGTAGCGCTTCAGTGCTCGACTTCCGTGTCCTCTTCCTCCACAAAGAGATGGGTAATGTCTAGACCTCAAATGCTCTTAATCAGGTATAAGCTGGGGGTGCCTTGTCCCAAGTGGCCGATCGGGGTGCAATCCCCTGTTGGCCTGTATATATATTAACTGTTGGACCGGGACTCACCCTTAGATGTTAATTGGCTCCGGTGTCCTCTGGAAACATAGCACATGTATCTCACATCTAACAAGCAGCGGCACTCGGAGACTCTCTCGTGGTAAAAAATCAAGTGTGAAATTTAATTCATATCACAGCAAGGCCAACGTTTCGGGGCTTGTCTACCCCTTTGTCAAGGTGAGTAAAAAGTGAACTCGCGGTGAAAGCAATAAATAATGGACTCTCTTTTATTCCCACCAATAAGTTTGATGATTTGGGTTGGCAGATTGATTTGCATAAGTTCGCACGCAAGCTCAGACTGCAGGAGTTTTTTCATGGACATCAACCGGTTGAAATCCAGGATCCACACCAAGCATTCATTAGTACTGTACACAAGTCAAAATTTGACCCACCTTCGAACAACTCGTCTATCAAATCTTTCATTTGATTGGTAGATGAGTCAGTATCCAAGTACACCACAGCGTCAACCAATGCGCATTACAACTTGTCCAAAGCCGAGTTCAGGGCTTTGAAACAGCTGGGTTCTTACAAGGACATAGTGATCCGTCCCGCCGATAAGGGGGGCGGGATTGTGGTCATGAATTTAACAGATTATAAATCAGAAATATACAAACAACTGGCCGATGAGACGGTATATCAGAAATTACCTGCAGATCCTACGGGACAATATAAGGAAGAAGTGGACCATATTCAGGATCAAGCATGTCTTTCCAATATAATAACTAGCAAATTATGTACAGCGTTGAAACAGGAGTTCCCGGTAGTACCAGTGTTATTCACTGTACCCAAAATTCATAAGGATAGAAACAACCCACCCGGGAGGCCGATTATTTCTGCCCAAAAAGCCCTGTATCAGCCTATATCCTGGTTCCTGGACAGTATTTTACAACCACTAATAGTGCAACAGCGAGGCTTTATCAAAGACACTACCACGTTTCTAAATAATTTGAATTTGATAGATTCAGTCCCTCAAGACACATTGATCTGCACCATAGACATCTGCAGTTTATATACATGCATACCCCAGACTGAGGGTTTGTCAGCCATGAAAGAGTTCTTAACCAGGATGAAGATGAACTCCCTGGATCACGAATTCTTTCTTAAATTATTGGAACTCACACTCACACGGAACTATTTTTTATTTGATGGGAAATTCTTCCAACAAACTAGTGGGTGTGCCATGGGTAGCAATGTGTCGCCTTCCTTCGCGAATATTTTTATGCTGCAGGAGGAACAACACATGTTTTTTGATAATCAGGAGACAGCTAAGTACATCCTCCATTATTCCAGGTATATAGACGATGTATTTATTTTATGGTCAGGGGGACAGGAGCGTTTTGATCAACTGGTAGCATGCATCAATAGAAGAACATCCCCTATTAGAGTCACAGCACAAAGTAGTCAAGTGGCCCTAAATTACCTGGATGTATGGGTGTCTATAAAGGAAGACAAGATTCAGACCGAGGTATACTACAAGCCGACTGACAAGAATACGTTATTAAGGTATAACAGTCATCATCCCATAGCCTTAAAAAGAGGCCTGCCCAAGTCGCAGCTGATTAGAGCAGCTAGAATCACAAGTGACCCAGATAAAACGGAGGAGGCACTATCCGAAGTAGTGACACGATTTGTGGCTAGAGGCTATAAACAAAAAGCCCTGACGGAAAGCAAACGTGAAGTCGCCAAGATACCTAGGGAACAGCTATTGAAACAGCGTCCCAAAGCCAGTACACAGAGGCTACCATTTGTTACGAAATACAACATCTCAAGCCCGGTAATACCTCGGGCACTTAACGCTTTATGGCCCATTGTATCAACAGATAGCAACTTGTCTACGCTCAGGAATAAGAGGCCCATGACATGTTACACCAGAGGAAAAAATATCAAGGACATGGTGGTACATACTGACATCACCGGGTTTGACAAAACGATATCGTCCACCTTTTAAACCAAAACACCAGGGTGCTACCGTTGTCTGGGGTGCGATACTTGTAAGTTTATGAACACTGGTACATCATTCATATCCTGCGCCACAGGCAGATCATTCAAAATTAATCATATATTATCTTGCACTACGACACACGTGATATATCTTATCACATGCCCATGTCAGTTACAGTATGTGGGCAAAACAATTCGCACCATCAGAGAACGGTTTGCTATGCACAAGTCATCGGTTAAAGCGGCCCTTACGGGCAAACCAACGGATCAGCCCGTAGCCAAACACTTTGTGGAGCATGGACACGAGTTGAAGGACTTACGTTTCTCCCTGATTGATCATGTCCCTAAGAGATTGAGGGGTGGTGATCGGCATGGGCCTCTATTACGTATGGAGGCCAAATGGATGTACATACTGGACACCATGAAGCCCAAAGGTCTAAATGACAAAATGCAGTGGAGTGTTTTTTAGATAGTCTAACTGCGGCACCTGCATGGAATGATCCATACCCATTGGATCACTAATAGCGTAATATCAAAGCAGTATTCTCAATATGAGACATTATGCCCAGCATAGAAATTGAATAACAGTCTGGTCTTTCAGGCCAGTTTACATGATTGATACGATGTTTCCTTATTGTTGCCTTTTTTCATTTTTATTTTTTCATTCTATATGATACAGTTTGTATATCTACATGTAATCTATATGTTAACATGTATATGTTCACTGTCCAGTATAATTATGTTTTTTCACTCAGTGCAGTTGATGGGTGTGCAGTACCGCGGTGACAAAGTGAGGACTCTGACAGCCTGCATGGACCGGGTAACCAAGGAAACGAGGATGTCGGGAGAACGTCAGTGCGACCACGTCCAGGTTGCCATGGCGATGCGGACGGCCGGCGGAAGGAGGACGCACCGCGTCACTGCGGTCTGACGTCATCATCCTGCACCATACACTAGGGACGGAAGCATGGCGCGTCCCTGCACTTGCACTTCAGTTCCCGTGGGCGGGTCTGCTTCACTCTATAAGGTAATGTGTTTTTATGTATATGTCACTTTTTACTCACCTTGACAAAGGGGTAGACAAGCCCCGAAACGTTGGCCTTGCTGTGATATGAATTAAATTTCACACTTGATTTTTTCCCACGAGAGAGTCTCCGAGTGCCGCTGCTTGTTAGATGTGAGACACATGTGCTATGTTTCCAGAGGGCACCGGAGCCAATTAACATCTAAGGGTGATTGCCGGTCCAACAGTTAATATATATATATATATATATATATACACACACACACACACACAAACATAGACAGATAAAGCGCTAATTAATCCTATGGAGTTAGAGCAATCAATAAAAACACAAATGTGTGTGGAATTACTGCTCTTAACTAAGGGGGTAATTCCAAGTTGATCGCAGCAGGAAATTTTTTAGCAGTTGGGCAAAACCATGTGCACTGCAGGGGGGGGCAGATATAACATTTGCAGAGAGAGATAGATTTGGGTGTGGTGAGTTCATTCTGCAATCTAAATAGCAGTGTAAAAATAAAGCAGCCAGTATTTACCCTGCACAGAAACAAAATAACCCACCCAAATCTAACTCTCTCTGCAAATGTTATATCTGCCCCCCCCCCTGCAGTGCACATGGTTTTGCCCAACTGCTAAAAAATTTCCTGCTGCGATCAACTTGGAATTACCCCCTAAGAGCACACAGTCACCAGATCCTCTTAGTATTTTATAGGACCGCTGCTCCCCTTAGGTCAATCCGAATTCCTATGGGCAGATCTGTTAAAAAAGCATATAGAGGGGGTGCTCCATAGTGCATAAAACTCTTTTAATAAAATACATTAAAGTACATTAAAATACATTAAAGCATCAAATATGAAATGACATCATGTTCCTGGCATGTATATAACCAAGCAAAGTCATTACTGTAAAACAATATACAAAAATCCTCATGCACATATAACACAGGAAAGCAGGTCTATCCTGATAGCACATATTGTAAGATCTGTCTAAAGATACAGAGATGCTAACAGCCACTAATATAAAGATATAAAAAATCCTATAAAAACTACAAAGGCATTAATTAAAACAAGATATTGGGATCATATTATTTAGTCCCTTCGGACTTACCGTATCTAAATGGAAAATCCATCGGGATTCACAGCGCAATGAAGCTGATCCCCGATCACCACCTCGTAATGAGGGAGGGATGTAATCTATCATCCAATATTTCAAACTCACCAAATTATGATGTGCCTCTAAAAAATGGCGTGCAACAGGCTGGTTGCTAACGCCATTAGTAATAGCTAACCGTATAGATGAACGATGAGCAGTCATACACTCCTTGAATTTACGAGTTGTTTTGCCTACATAGGAGAGGCCACAAGGACATACAATTTGATACACTACATAAGATGACTCACAGGTAAGGTGATGACGAATGTAAAATTTCTTGCCTGAGCGTGGATGATGGAAGACCTCTCCAGTAAGCATAAATTTACATGTGGTACAACCACATTTGAAACAGCCATTTTGTTTATGCTGCAAAAAGCCAGGAGGGGGTTTACCTCGTCCCGAAATATTGGTCTTAACAAGTATGTCCCTAAGATTTCTAGCTCGTCTATAACAGGGCATGAGTTTAGTATCACCCAATCTGTGATCCTCGTCTGTTTGGATAAGATTCCAATGTTTTTTTTAGAAATACTATTGATTTTATTAGACAAGGTATTAAATTGGTTGACCCATGGGAGAGTGAGCAGAGGCGTAACTAAGGCAGGGCGAGTGGGGCACGTACCCTGGGCACCTTGGCAGGCCCAGCAGAGGGGGGCGCCGGCGGCGGCCAGGCCATCATGCCCACCCGCCCCCATCTCGCTGCAATGTGAGGGGAGGAGAGCGCAGCATCTCTCCTGCCCCTCACTGTGCTGACTGCCGCTGCGTGTCTGTCTGGTCTCCGGCGGCATTAGCCTATCAGAGCTTGCGGACCGGCTCCTGATTGGCTGCCGGTCCGCGAGCTCTGATTGGCTAACGAACCGGTGCCACATTTAAGATAGCCGCCGCTGGAGACCTGGAGCGTTGAGGGGCAGGAGAAGCGCTGCGCTCTCCTCCCCTCACATAGCAGAGGGCAGCGGTGACTGACGGGATCCTAACTGAAGTAAGTGTGTGGGGGGGGGTCTTGTATCTGGCACTGTGGGGCATTGTATCTGGCACCGTGGGGCATTGTATCTGGCACCGTGGGGCATTGTAACTGGCACCGTGGGGCATGTAACTGGCACTGTGGGGCATTGTATCTGGCACTGTGGGGCATTGTATCTGGCACTGTGGGGCATTGTATCTGGCACTGTGGGGCATTGTATCTGGCACTGTGGGGCATTGTAACTGGCACTGTGGAGCATTGTAACTGGCACTGTGGGGCACTGTATCTGGCACTGGATCTGACACTGTGGGGCAATATGTATCTGGCACTGTTGGGCAATGTATATCTGGCACTGTGGGGCACTGTGGGGCATTGTATCTGGCACTGTGGGGCACTGTATCTGTCACTGTGGATCTGACACTGTGGGGCACTGTGTATCTGGCACTCTGGAGCAGTGTGTATCTGGCACTGTAGGGCAATTGTGTATCTGGCACTGTGTAAAAAGGGGACTCTGCATGCGTACTGTGCAAAAATTGAATGAAAGCGGGCTGAGAGACGACACAAGGGGTAGGTGATAGTGTGCTGAGAGGCGACACAGGGGGTAGGTGATAGTCATGTTGGCACGCCCCATTTTCAGTGGCCACACCCCTTCTGGTGCGTGGCCACGCCAATTTTTCCAACGCGCTCCTTTTTTTTTGGGGGGGGGCGGGGGGACGCCACTCTTCATCTTGCCCTGGGCTCCGAAAACCCTAGTTACGCCTCTGAGAGTGAGTGAGGAGTCACCTGTTTTATTACTAATAAGCACGTTCTATCCATGGCCAAAACTTTATTTTTAGAGGTCTGCAGCATTTTAAAGCTTTAGCCTCTAGCCATAAATTTGGCAATCAACTCATCAATTTGTAATGCAGCCATCCCAATGTCACTGTTGATGCGCATAATGTGAATCATTTGCGAGTAGGGTAGACCGCATTTTAAACTTTTTTGGTTGACAACTGGTGTTATACAAAAAAGTATTACGATCAGTTCTCTTAGAAAATACAGAGGTATTAATCTTAGAATGATCTAAATTGATCATGACATCCAAAAACTCAATATGGTGTTGATTCATCTTATAGGTTAACTTAACTGTACTGGTAGTGTTATTATGACTCTCCAAAACACTCTGCAACATATCTCGGGGACCATTCCAAAACAATAAGAGATCGTTTATATACCTGGTGTAAAAAAACACCTTAGAGGCAATAGATAAATCTTTAAAGAAAATATCAGACTCAATTCCAAACATGTAAATGTTTGCATATGTCGGGGCAACGGCAGAACCCATCGCACACTCGCGGTTTTGTAAAAAGAACTTTATATCATAGAGAAAGCAATTTTTTGTGAGAATTAATTCCAATAACATTAAGATAATATCTGTATGCATAGGCGGCATTTCATTCTGAGAGAGTAAGAATCTTCTGACTGTAGCTAGACCCTCCTGATGAGGAATCACAGTATACTGTAGGTGCTGGTTACATCCATCGTAACCAACCATAGATCATCAGGTAAGTCTCCCAAACCTTTCAATTTGTTAAGTAACATTGTGGTGTCCATTAAAAAATATGGTTGCTTATGAAGCAGCGGTTGTAAAATGGAGTCCAAAAGAATAGCTGTAGGTTGAAACAGAGCCTCGTGCGGCAATAATGGGGCGTCCAGGTGGAGGGTTAATACCCTTATGGATTTTCAGTAAAGTATAGAGCAAAGGGACCAAAGGGAATTCTGGTATAAGTAAATCATAGATTTCATCAGATATAAATCCGACATCCTTGGCCATAGTCAATGCCTCATGTAGATCTTTCAAAAACAGTGTAGAAGGATTGCTTCGTAATTTACTATATACTCCCGGTTCATCCAGTTGACGTTTCTTGTTTCGTCAAGTTAGAGGGTATTATATCCACAGTATTGTCCAACGCGGTGACTTCCTGATCTAGCATTCCTGATCTAGCATTCTGATAAGAGTTTTAATACTAGGATTATTGGACAATGGGTCAGATGAGGACTTTTTCTTAAATTGAGAAGTCCTCAATAAATTGAAACGTTGACAGCCCACTGTGGTTCCGTTTATCTTTATTTCAACAAGCTGTGAGTGCCGCCTCCCCTGTATGTATATACACACACACACACACACACACACACACACGCACACACACACACACACACACACACACACACACAGTATCTCAGAAATGCCATGTAAACAGTGATAACCAGTATATATGCACAATAATATATGATTTCCTTCCTTTCAAATCATGGGAGTAACGTCGACGTATCTAAATATTTTTTGGGGTAAAAGGTAAAAAAGTTCCCTGACACCTGTGTTAGGACCTTCTCCTCTGTAAATGTACAGTATTTGTTTCTACCTAGTTTTTCTGAATATGCCTACAACTTAACTGTGGCCCTTTTCCTTTCTGTCAGTAGTGAATACTGAGCAAAATAATTATTGAGATTATCTGATATTACATTGTCTCCCTCAACAAGACTCTCTGTCTTTAGTATTATTATTCCACCTTTTGTTTTTCTTCTTTCACTTAAATATGTGAAAAAAGTTTTGCCCACTTTACCTACTGACTGGGCCATTTTATCTTCAGTTTGTGCTTTTGCACACACATCTGATTACCTTCTATTTACAAAGATACACAACTTTGTTTTCATTATTTTGTGTCTGTGTATATTTCCTAAAGATCATCTTTTTTGCTTTCACAATACTTGCTACTGTACTTCTTTTACAAACCACACTGGCTTCCTTTTCCTTGTGTTTTTCTTAACCCTTTTGATGCAGTGGTCTGTTGCCTTTAAAATTGCACTTTTTAATATTTCCCTCCTCTTCTGCACTGCTTCCAAGTTATTCCACTTTGTCAAATAATCACTTACATATATTCCATCCCTACAAAATCAGCCTTCCTAAAATCTAACACCTTTGTTTTTTTATTGGATGAGTCGGATCGGTCTTTATTGTGTACCATACTGCTCGATGATCACTGAATCGATCCCAGGTTTTCACCCACTTTCACGTCAGATATTCTGTCTCCATTTGTAAGTATTACATTTAATATTGCATCTCTCTGAGGGCTCTCATTCAATTGATGCTCCCTGCAAGGAATTCAGAATGTCCCTACTTCTCGTGGAACTTGCAACAGACACCTCCCAGTTGACATCAGATAGATTAAAGTCTACCATTATTGTAACCTCTCCTTTTAATGTCCTTTTAGTGATGTCCTGCAATAGGTTCTTATCAAGTTCCACTTCATGACCTGGTGGTTTGTATACTAAGAATTGCCTTCTCCCATGTTTCTATGGTCACCCAAAGGACCTCAGTTTCCTATTTGGTTTACTGACCCCCTCTGCTAGTTTAAATAGTTCTTGAGGAAGCATCCAAACTGTTCACTTAGTATTCTTGTTCACCTTGAAGATAGGTGCAGGCCATCACTTTTGTTTAAGCTCCTATCTTGCCGGAAAGCATGACTATGGCCTATTTATTCAAATATCTCCTCATTACCACACTTCTTTAGCCATTCATTGAAGTTTTTGATGAGTTGAGTTCTAGTTTTCCCTCTGTGTACTGCCAATACTTTTGAAAAAGTTACAGTGGAGCTACCTGCTTTAGGGGATTATTCCGAGTTGATCGTAGCTGTGCTAAATTTAGCACAGCTACGATCATCTTCCCAGACATGCGCGGGGACGCACCGCATGTCAGTCCAGCCCCCCCGCACAAGTACAAAAGCATTGCACAGCGGCGATGCTTTTGTACTTGAAGAGTAAATCCCGGCCAGCGCAGCTCCTGTTACTCGTTGCTGCCCCGGATCACAGCGGCTGCGTGATGTCACCGCCGCTGCGGCCCACCCCCCTGCATGGTCCAGCCATGCCTGCGTTGGCTGGACCGCACCCCAAAAACGGCGGCCAAACGCAGCCGTGCTGCCCCCCCCTGCTCAGCGACCGCCTCTACCTGTCAATCAGGCAGAGGTGATCGCTAGGTAACAACGGCCTTTGGTCGTCTGGCATGCACCGGCGCACTGCGGCACCGGCGCATGCACAGTTCCGACCTGATCGCTGCGCTGCGAACAACTGCAGGGTGCGATCGGGTCAGAATGACCCCCTTTGAGCAGTCCCTAACTTCCTAAATTCATCTTTCATGGCCATGACTTCAGCGTTAGCCAAGTCATTTGTCCCTAAGTGGACAAGGACATCCATCTCCCCATGGTTTTTTGCTGACTTCACAATTCTTAGCATGCGCTTTTGGGGGGTCATTCCGAGTTGATCGCTCGCTGACGTTTTTGGCAGCGCAGCAGACAGGTTACTACTGCGCATGCGTATGCACGTCGTATGGGTACAAAGCGTATCGTTGCTGGGCGATGGATTTAATGAAGAATCCATTCGCACAGCCGATCGCAAGAGATTGACAGGAAGGGGGCATTTGTGGGTGTCAACTGACCGTTTTCAGGGAGTGTTTGGAAAAACGCAGGCGTGTCCAAGCGTTTGCAGGGCGGGTGTCTGACGTCAATTCCGGCACCAAAAAGACTGAAGTGATCACAAGGGCTGAGTATGTCCAGAGCTACTCAGAAACTGCAAAAAACTTTTTCATCCCACTTGGCTGCACACGCGTTCACTCACTTACAAAGCGGAAACACACTCCCCCGTGGGCGGTGATTAAGCATTTCCATGGCTGCTAGAAGTAGCTAGCGAGCGATTAACTCGGAATGACCCCCTTTATCCCTTGGAGCTGTGACTTCAGGTAAGCACCTTACTTGCTTTTCGACTTCATTAGCATTTTACCAGATGTACTCCTCTAATAATGGAATCTCCCAAGAGAAGTGGAGATGTCATTTTCCTGTTCCTATTCTGGTTCATATAGTAGACGTCCCCATATAGGGGGTAATTCCAAGTTGATCGCAGCAGGACATTTTTTAGCAGTTGGGTAAAACCATGTGCACTGCAGGGGAGGCAGATATAACGTGCAGAGAGAGAGAGATTTGGGTGTGGTGAGTTCAATCTGCAATCTAAATTGCAGTGTAAAAATAAAGCAGCCAGTATTTATTTACCCTGCACAGAAACAAAATAACCCACCCAAATCTAACTCTCTCTGCAAATGTTATATCTGCCCCCCCTGCAGTGCACATGGTTTTGCCCAACTGCTAAAAAATTTCCTGCTGCGATCAACTTTGAATTACCCCCTTAGTCTTGTTCTGTATTGCCTGTGTTATAGGCCCTACACACATGCCGATATCACTGCACGATATGAACAATCTCGTTCATTAATGAACGAGATAACGTTCATATCGTGCAGTGTGGAGTCACCAGCGATGAACGATGCGCGGCCCCGCGCTCGTTCATCGCTGGTGACATGTCGGCTGTGCATGCAGGCCAATATGGACGAGATCGTCCATATTTGCCTGCACGTCTATGGAGCCGGGTGACGGGGGGAGTGAAGAAACTTCACTCCCCCCGTCACTGCCCCCCCGCCGCCGGGGTCGCCCGTCGGCCGTATCGGCCGCCGGGCACCTCGGCGGCACATCGCCTAATGTGTAGGGCGCCTTAGTTGTACCTGCCAGCTCTACAAGAGCAGCATACACTATGAGTTTTGCAGTGTCACAGCTTGTGGGAGATGTCTGTGTCCCTCTAGAAATCTCTGCCTTTCAGAGCCCACAGTAGTCCAGTTCTAATGGCTCTCTGAGGCAGCGGTGTCCTCAAGGACACAGACATTCTACATATCTCAGCATGCAGTTTAGCTATCTCCTCCTGCAGCAGAGACAATTGCTTACAGATTGGACAGCAGCTGAGCCTCCAGAATGCTTCCTGCAAAACATATGCATCGCATCCACTGCACTGAACTGAACTAGCCCAAACATTGCACGGATGTATCAATTATCACATGCAGGGTCAGAGCTTGTGAGAGAGCTCTGTCCCTGCAATGCCTCTCCACAGCATTATCGGGGTATTTTTCTTAAAACATACCATGAGTATATGCTGCACATGCTCCGCCATCGCTGTTACCGCCGTCGCCGGGTTCACCCCCCATCACTACTTTCCCCCTGGATGCACCACGACCCTCCTTCACTTCAGCATACTCACCTCCTTCACTGCTTACTCTTACTCACTAGGCAGGAATCAGTGGTCGGAGCTCTTGGACGGCTGCCGGTCATCAGGGTTCCCAGCTTGCTGTGACTTCCGATGCTGTAAAGTGTGCTGCCGCTTTGCAGCATCACTTTACTGCACCAGAGGTCACACGAGCAGCAGGGAGTGTCGATGGCCCTGCACCGGACTGGAGCACCGATCACCAGTGCCAGGGTAGGTAAGTATGATTTTTTTTTTTTTTTTACACAGTGATCAACTTGTGTGTCCATTGGACACACCACTGCCATCCACCCACATAGCTTTCTCTGCCTAGGGGCAGAGAAAGCTGTGCAAAAGTACACAATCCTCAGTGAGCATTGTGATTACGCCAGCTATGTGAAGTTTTCACATTATTTTGGTAAAAAACTTTTTAATGAATATACCCCCTAGTAAGAATGCACAACACAGATACAGACACAACTAAATTCACACTCAGATTTCTCCCTCAAATTAAAATTCCTGTTTAGATAAACACATAGAGAATACTCAGAATACTCACCTGCTACTGTTTCAAACTCACATTTTACTTAAGTGTTCAAGCTTATTTCACACTTATTTCAACGAGCCAACAGGGGGGCAGAGCTCTGGAAAAGGGTGTGCTTTGGGTGCTTAGAGACACGATTACATCATCGTGGCCCAGCCGCCTGCTAAGCAATGCCTACATTACAGGCATTGTAAAGTGGGGGCGTGACTATGATGACGCGATTAAGCACGAATTGCGTCATCGGCCTCCCCAGACTGCACACTATGAAGTTTGTCTGAAGGGGGCTGTAGGGGGTGAGGCTGGATCTGGGAGACTTAGCTACCTTACCGAGAGGCTTGGAGCGACACCCGATTTTTCAGAGCCTACTGGCCAATCTGGGAGGGCAGGCAAGAATGCTTTTAGCCATCAACACTTCAATAAATGATTTCCAAACAATACAATATATCTAATAGTTGGCAAAACCTAAGGAATATCAGCACAAATGTCTTGTGACTTGCAACCTGATAACAGATAACATTATCATTTTTCCTGATCACCACTTAACCCAAACCAGTATGGAAACACTCTAGTCAATCCTGAACATAGAAACAGAATTTGATGGCAGATAAGATCCACTTGGTCCATCTAGTCTGCCCATGTACATACACATGCTTATTACTTACACACTAGGGTTATTTTGATTTTTGTTGGGAGCCAATTAACCTACCAGTATATTTTTGGATTATGGGAAGAAACCGGAGCAACCAGAAGAAAACCATGAAAGCACAGGGAGAACATACAAACTCCACACAGAGCTGTGATGGGAATTGAACCCATGACCTCAGTGCTGTGAGGCAGTAATGCTAACCATTACACCATCCGTACATGTTCTACAGTAATATCATCAAGGTTCAACAGGAATATCAGCATTCTCAACTTGAAGTGCGGCACACATAGAATTTCTCCTCCCCAAGAGTTTATTCATTTGAAATATTTATTTTATCACCTGTCAGACATGTACAGAACACAGATAGGAGGGTAGGACATACTGGAATGAGAGCAGGTTACCCAAGCCTGATAAAAGGAATGGGCGTACAATCTGCACGTTTACATACAAAATGCTGTTTCGCTTGACCAGTTCAGTGGTGAAGGAGTTAACCTTGGACAAATGAAGCTGGTCATTTTTCTTTTCCTGTGCAGTTCCCCTGTCACCGAGAACAGCAGAACTGCTCTTTCAGCTGATGTAGAGCAAGCAGAAAATGCGATTATACTAATGGGCCTTTCATGGATGGAGATTTAAGTGGCAGGAAGTTAAATTTGTATTACCACCCGTGGCTGCGCAAATGTTGCCCCCCCGCCCTTACACTCGCATTAAAACAATGTGTTCATCAAAATAAATATATATCTAAAATAAAGCTATTATAAGGAGATGAAATTCATGTGATTCATTTCTTGAGAACCATAGATAAGGTGTGTATAAGATTCATGAGCAGCAGCCGATACGTAGCCCCTTCATCTCACCCACCAGAGTGATGTGGCAATTACCCGTCTTACACTGCCACTTTCAGCAAATGTGCAATACTCGTACACTTATACACATATATAAAAACACACTAACTTTAAACTGATAGCCCAATCAGCTTGCAACCTTTACAATGAAAACATGAAATTTACCATAATCTGGAACAAGTAAGGGGGGTACACATGGCATACCTCCCAACTTTGACAGCAGCGGAGGAGGGACCATTGCGCGCCGAAGGCACGCACCCGATTTTAAGGGGAGTGGCCTACTGAAAAGGGGTCATGGCCTCACGGCAAGTGCCGCGATCGCAAGCCACTCCCCCATTTTCATCATTATGTGGGCATGAACAGCGCTATAAGAGCCCTCTTAAGGTCATGCCCTGTCTTAAGGTCTTAAGGTCATGTCTTAAGGTCATGCCCTCTGTCCCTCTCTGCCGTGAATAGACCCTGTGCGCATGCGCACTGCATCTATTCACCGCTGCTCTCCTCAGAGCAGCGAATGACAGGGAGGGATCTCCCAACTGCCCCCCCCCCCCCACCCATGGGACACTGCAACCCGCGGGTGGGACAGCGGGACAGACCATGAAAAATGGGACTGTCCCGCCAAAATTGTGACAGTTGGGAGGTATGCACACGGAGAGATCCGTGTTTAAAATCTAAGCAATCTGACTAGATTGCTTTGATTTTAAGCACGGATCTGTCGTGTGCATGCTCCCCAGCGATAGCGATGCGCGGCCCCGCGCATCGCTATCGCTGGGGATAGATTGACCTATATGCATGCTCAGTCTAGCGGGTCGCTCACTTCAGCGCTGTGTGAAGTGAGCGGCCCCCCGTCCGTCCCCTCTCGCTCAGCACACATTGCGCTGTGCTGAGCGGGGGGAGAGATGTGTGCTGAGCGGTCTGTGTTAAGATCGCTCAGCACATGTCTCTCCTGTCAGTACTGGCCTGTACTGCAGAAGCTTTTCAATTATTGATTACATGTTATTAAAGTAAACTGAAGCACATGTTTTAACATCACTTACATTGATAAGAATATACTGTATTCAGTGTCGGACTGGGGCATGAAGGGCCATACTTGCCGACTTTTAGGCTGCTCTCTCCGGGAGAGAGCAGCCAGGTCGGCTCAGCAGGGGGGCGGGTAGTGACGTACTGTGCAGAGGGGGGTGGGCCAGAGGCGAGACAGGGGCGGGGCATATGTGGGACGGGGGCGTGGCTGCGGATCGCGTCATGTAAGCCATATCCCCCTGCTGCGTAATGCCGCCATTACCGGCATTATACAGCAGGGGGCGTGGCTATGATGACACGATTCAACAAGAATCGCGCCATCGCCTGCCCAGACCGCCCACTTTACTCGCTAAGTGGGTAGCCGGGCAGAGGGGACCCCTGAAATTGGGAGACTTGCCTGCTCTTCTGGGGGCCCGGGAGGGTCACACGATTTTCGGGAGCCTCCCGGCCATTCCAGAAGAGTAGGCAAGTATGATGAAGGGCCCACCGGGGGAACGCAGAGGTAGGAGTCCATATTTAGGGGTGTGGCCAATCTCCACAAGGGGTGTAGCCAGCAGCCACACAGACTTGGCTAACCATTAGAGAGTGCATGGTCTAGGCCTCTTGATAAATATATATATATATATATATATATAAACACAGTAGGAAATCACAGCGGCACTCAGGAGACTCTTTTTGCTAGTAGTAACTTTTTTTTGCCAAATGTGCATCCAACACATGTTTCGGGCTACAGCCCGTCGTCAGGGATGAGTGTACAATGTTTCAAACATGTCTTAAATACCCTCAAGGACGTACACCCTGTGATTAGAATTGTAAAATATGCTCACCTGTGAAGCCGCTGCTGGATCCAACCACCGCTATTCAATGCCGCCCTCGTGTCACGGCGGATGACGTCATCAGCGGCTGCCTGCACATGGCGCTCACCTGTCCCATCCAACAGACGTACACAGTGTGTCACAGCCCACGGGCGGCCGCCGATGCGTTCCCTTGCCTCTGATACTGGCCGTCTCAAGCGGGTGATGTCATCAGCAGCAGCCCACACCAGGAAAAGCAATACCGTAACCATAACAACTATAGTAAACAAAAAAAGACCAAACAGTATTTAAAAAAACATACAACATATATTACATATACCATAAGAAATATATTAAAAAAGAGCACAAGGGCAAGGACTATAAATGCATCCCCAAGATACAATAAGAGATCAATTTACACATGTACTTAATAGTTTACACAGCCCATATAATCTAATCTTTATCGCCAGAGCCGGCCATAGGCATAGGCAAATTAGGCAATTGCCTAGGGCATTTGATATGCCTAGGGGCATCAGCAGCTTCTGCTGATTAAAATGATATGCGGCATGCCTATATTGTGTGTGTAGCATTTCATATGTAAGGAGCATTATGTGTGTCATGTAAAAATGCATTAATAATGTGCAACATATGTGTGAGGGGCACTATGTGTGTCATGTGTATAAGAGCATTAATAATGTGTGGCATATGTGTAACAGGGTACTACTGTATGTGTGTAATTATGTGTATAGGGGCACTAATAATGTGCAGCAAATGTGTAGGGGGCACTATGCATGTCATTTTGTGTAGAAGGGCATTAATAATGTGCAGCATATGTGTAAGGGACATTATGTGTAAAAGGGCATTAATAAAGATTGTCATAATGTGTAAGGTGCATTATGTTTATAAGGACATTAATAATGTGTCTCATACATGTAAGGGGCATTACTCTGTGGCATTATGTGTATAAGGTGCTCTACTATGTGACCTTGCGTATAGAAAGGGCACTACTGTGTCGTCTAATGTGAATAAAGAGCAATAGGGTGTGGTGTAATGTGAATAAGGAGCAATTCAGTGTGATGTAATGTGAATAAGGGGCTCTACTGTGAGGAGTAACGTTTATAAGGTAAAGTGATACTACTGTGAGTTGTAATATGAATTATGGACACTATTGCATGCTCAAATGTGAATAAAGTTGCAGTACTGTGTGACGTAATTGGAATTGGGGTAACTATTGTGTGGCCATGCCCCTTGCCAGCAAAAACACACTGCTTTTTGGGCTATGTGCCAAATGTACGAACTGTTCCTATTTAAAATATAGGGGTTACAAACCCCAAAATAAGGACTGCTATGGGTGATGGGTGATTTTGCTGGGAAAGAGGTGCAAGGTCAGAGGCGGAACCAGCGGTGGTGCTAGGGGGCACCAGCCAAAAATTTGCCTAGGGCATCATATTGGTTAGGGCCGGCTCTGTTTATCGCTCATGTGATAAATAATTAGTTATGTGCACCGGACATTTTTCGGGTTTTGTGTTTTGGTTTTGGATTCGGTTCCGTGGCCGTGTTTTGGATTCGGACGCGTTTTGGCAAAACCTCACAGAACATTTTTTGTCGGATTCGGGTGTGTTTTGGATTCGGGTGTTTTTTTCAAAAAACCCTAAAAAACAGCTTAAATCATAGAATTTGGGGGTCATTTTAATCCCATAGTATTATTAACCACAATAACCATAATTTCCACTCATTTCCAGTCTACTCTGAACACCTCACACCTCACAATATTATTTTTAGTCCTAAAATTTGCACCGAGGTCGCTGGATGGCTAAGCTAAGCGACACAAGTGGCCGACACAAACACCTGGCCCATCTAGGAGTGGCACTGCAGTGTCAGGCAGGATGGCACTTCAAAAAAATTGTCCCCAAACAGCACATGATGCAAAGAAAAAAAGAGGCGCACCAAGGTCGCTGTGTGACTAAGCTAAGCGACACAAGTGGCCGACACAAACACCTGGCCCATCTAGGAGTGGCACTGCAGTGTCAGGCAGGATGGCACTTCCAAAAAATTGCCTTTAAACAGCACATGATGCAAAGAAAAAAAGAGGCGCACCAAGGTCGCTGTGTGACTAAGCTAGTATACTTGACGACACAGAGGTAGGTAGAGCAGTGGCCTACTGTACCGTAATGCTATATATTATATACTGGTGGTCAGCAAACTGTGCAAAACTGAAATGCACCACAGTTATGGATGGATAGTATAGTTGACGACACAGAGGTAGGTACAGCAGTGGCCTTCCGTACCGTACTGCTATATATAGTAAACTGGTGGTCACTGTGTCAGCAAACTGCAAAACTAAAATGCACCACAGGTATAGAATGTAGATGGATAGTATACTTAATGACGACACAGAGGTAGGTACAGCAGTAGCCTTCCGTACCGTACTGCTATATATACTGGTGGTCACTGTGTCAGCAAACTGCAAAACTAAAATGCACCACAGGTATAGAATGTAGATGGATAGTATACTTAATGACGACACAGAGGTAGGTACAGCAGTGGCCTTCCGTACCGTACTGCTATATATAGTATACTGGTGGTCACTGTGTCAGCAAACTGCAAAACTAAAATGCACCACAGGTATAGAATGTAGATGGATAGTATACTTAATGACGACACAGAGGTAGGTACAGCAGTGGCCTTCCGTACCGTACTGCTATATATAGTATACTGGTGGTCACTGTGTCAGCAAACTGCAAAACTAAAATGCACCACAGGTATAGAATGTAGATGGATAGTATACTTAACGACGACACAGAGGTAGGTACAGCAGTGGCCTTCCGTACCGTACTGCTATATATAGTATACTGGTGGTCACTGTGTCAGCAAACTGCAAAACTAAAATGCACCACAGGTATAGAATGTAGATGGATAGTATACTTAATGACGACACAGAGGTAGGTACAGCAGTGGCCTTCCGTACCATACTGCTATATATAGTATACTGGTGGTCACTGTGTCAGCAAACTGCAAAACTAAAATGCACCACAGGTATAGAATGTAGATGGATAGTATACTTAATGACGAAACAGAGGTAGGTACAGCAGTGGCCTTCCGTACCGTACTGCTATACATAGTATACTGGTGGTCACTGTGTCAGCAAATTGCAAAACTAAAATGCACCACAGGTATAGAATGTAGATGGATAGTATACTTAATGACGACACAGAGGTAGGTACAGCAGTGGCCTTCCGTACCGTACTGCTATATATAGTATACTGGTGGTCACTGTGTCAGCAAACTGCAAAACTAAAATGCACCACAGGTATAGAATGTAGATGGATAGTATACTTAATGACGACACAGAGGTAGGTACAGCAGTGGCCTTCCGTACCGTACTGCTATATATATTGGTGGTCACTGTGTCAGCAAACAGCACAACTGAAATGCACCACAGGTATAGAATCTAGATGGATAGTATACTTAATGACGACACAGAGGTAGGTACAGCAGTGGCCTACTGTACCATAATGCTATATATTATATACTGGTGGTCACTGGTCAGCAAAACTCTGCACTGTACTCCTCCTATATAATATTATACTGGTGGTCCCCAGTCCCCACAATAAAGCAGCACACTGAGCACAGATATGGAGTGTTTTTCAGGCAGACAATGTATACTGGTGGTCACTGTCAGCAAAACTCTGCACTGTACTCCTGCTATATAATACAGCTGCTCCCCTGTCCCCACAATTAAGCAGTGTGAGCACAAATATATGCAGCACACTGAGCACAGATATGGAGTGTTTTTCAGGCAGACAACGTATTACTGGTGGGCACTGTCAGCAAAACTCTGCACTGTACTCCTCCTATATACAGCTGCTCCCCAGTCCCCACAATTAAGTAATAAGCAAGCACAAAATATTTGCAATGCATCAACAATAACGGAGAGGACGCCAGCCACGTCCTCTCCCTAACATTTCCAATGCACGAGTGAAAATGGCGGCGCTGCTTATATAGAATCCGAATCTCGCGAGAATCCGACAGCGTGATGATGACGTTCGGGCGCGCTCGGGTTACCCGAGCCATACGGGAGAATCCGAGTATAGCTCGGACCCGTGTAAAAAGGGTGAAGTTCGGGGGGGTTCGGTTTCCGAGAAACCGTACCCGCTCATCACTATAAATAATGTAAACCAAATCATGCAAGAACAGATCTGTTATATAAATTAACAGCAACATATAGAGCTTTATAAGAAACAGTGCAATCCCAGAACCTCATTAAGTCCCTTGGGTGCAAGGGTATCCAATCTGTATATCCACCTGCTTTCTAACTGGAGGAGCTTTTTACCTCTGTTGGTTTACATTATTTATCACATGAGCGATAAAGATTAGATTATATGGGCTGTGTATTAAGTACATGTGTAAATTGGTCTCTTATTGTATCTTGGGGATGCATTTATAGTCCTTCCCCTAGTGCTGTTTTTTAATATATTTCTTATGGTATATGTAATATATGTTGTATGTTTTTTTAAATACTGTTTGGTCTTTTTTTGTTTACTATAGTTGTTATGGTTACGGTATTGCTTTTCCTGGTGTGGGCTGCTGCTGATGACATCACCCGCTTGGGACGGCCAGTATCAGAGGCAAGGGAACGTATCGGCGGCCGCCGGTGGGCTGTGTCACACTGTGTACGTCTGTTGGATGGGACAGGTGAGCGCCATGTGCAGGCAGCGGCTGATGACGTCATTCGCCGTGATACGAGGGCGGCATTGAATAGCGGTGGTTGGATCCAGCAGCGGCTTCACAGGTGAGCATATTTTACAATTATAAATCACAGGGTGTATGTCCTTGAGGGTATTTAAGACATTTTTGAAACATTGTACACTCATCCCTGACTGGCTGTAGCCCGAAACATGTGTTGGATGCACATTTGGTAATAAAAAGCTACTACTAGCAAAAAAGTCTCCTGAGTGCCGCTGTGATTTCCTACTACATACGGTCTTGCTGACTGAGGGAGGGCACCGGAGCAGGTAAAGGATTGATTCCTTGGAGTGCCGGCTGATTTCGATTGCTATATATAAATACAAATATAAATCTCTCTCTCTCTCTCTCTCTCTCTCTCTAGTAAATACTGCTAGTATATGCATGCTAATCTACAAGATAACAGCAATACACCGTAGAAAATACACCATAGTCATGTGCAGTATAAGATAACATGTTTAATGTATAAATCAAATCAGGGCTGTTTCTAGCCAATTTGGCTCCCAGTGCAAGATTTAAAAATGCGCCCCCCCATGACATAAAAAAATGTGCCCCCCCCCACACACCTAGATGGAAAAAAACAACAACTTGTGCGCGCAACCAAAAAGGGGGCGTGGCCTCATATAAATGGGTGTGGCATCATTTAAATGGGCATGGCCTCGTCTGAAAAGACTACCTCACAATCCAGTTTTTGACCCTGCTCCAACAGATCATGATCACCACAGGAAAAAAAAATTCTACCATATTAAGCCCCACACAGTAATGCCCCCTGCACCATATTATGCCACACACCGCAATGCCCTTTATACATTAAATCCCCACACTACGGCAGGCAAGAGTCCCCATTTCACACATTACGGCAGGTGTCCCCATTTTACACATTGAGAGAGAGAGAGAATACTTACAGAGGCGATTACCGCTCTTCAGCCCGCCTCACCAGTCGCTCCTCGCGCCGGCCTTTCCCTCTTCCTAACTTGGATCCCCCTCTGTACTCCGCTCGGGGGGGGGTTTCGCGGAGTGACGGGGTTGCGTCGTGACGTAACGACGCAACCACGTCATTCCGTGAAACTCCGCCCCCCGAGCGGTTGCACTGCTCGCCTGCCCCAAGAAACGGCCCTGAATCAAATGCATAGTCTGAAACTTGATCTCTAGAGGAGGAGGTGGGGCCCACTGTGGATTTCCCCTGTACCCCTGTAGACAAGTCCAACCCAGACTGTATTTTGCTGCTGTGTACACAAATATTCACACCATTCATATATTACTATAGAATTTTCAAAGTACGGGGTGGTTCAATAAGTAAGGTAATAATACTTCTTATATGTGCAATGTTCTCTATTTCTCTCAAATTTCCCACTAGGCCAGAGCAGAAAACCACTGCTTCCCCGGTCCTCACGGCCATTAGACTGTGCCTCATATCATTCATTCTGTCCTAACATCAGTGGTAAGGACATCACGCATCATTAACGACATTGAGTGTACACACTAGATAAGATTATAAAAGATCTCGCTCAGATTGGCCCTTCTGAGCGATATCTTTTACTTTCTCGTCTAGTGTGTATGGGCCATTACTGTCTTGACTGCATTGGAATTTTCCTCTATATAGAAAAAAATAATTAAACAATGTGGATGGTAAAAAGACATTGGGGCATATTCATTATTCTTAAATGAGAATTTGAGCTAAATGTTTTGTTTTTTGTGTGTCAAATCCTCATTCATCAAAGCTGTAACAAAGAAGATATGATTAATATCTCCTTTGTTACAGCCTGTCTCAATAATTTCTACACTCCCCATACTATAGTATGGGGATGTAGAAATTAGTATATTCATCAATCTCCAAAAAATATTTTTTTAAGAGTTAGAAGTTGAAACTGTTCTCCATCCTAAGATGGATCCCCTCAGCCTTCCAACATGGAGCAGCAGGATCTATCAGATCCTGCACCGCTGTGTGCTACAGTTTCAGCTCTACCCCCCCCCCCCTCACTCGCACACTGAAAATGTATGGGAGCCAAAGCCGTGTGCTGAAGGGGACGCATGGGAGCCAGAGCCACGTGCTGAAGGGGTCGGATGGAAGCCAGAGTTGCACACTGAAGAGGAAATGCAGCATGGAAGGAGAGCAGGCCAGGCAGCTGAAAATAGGGACTCTAGAGCAGCGGGGAGCCCAAGCTGTAACAAGGTAATAGAAACTCTGCTGCAGAGGAGAAAAAACGAGATTTATGGTAAGAACTTACCGTTGTTAAATCTCTTTCTGCAAGGTACACTGGGCTCCACAAGGAATATCATTGGGGTGTAGAATAGGATCTTGATCCGAGGCACCAACAGGCTCAAAGCTTTGACTGTTCCCAGAATGCATGGCGCCGCCTCCTCTATAACCCCGCCTCCATACACAGGAGCTCAGTTTTGTTAACCAGTCCAATGCAACCGTTAGTAGCCACATATGCCACATTCTCACGACAGGAGAAGGTGTCAGCGGCTAATGCCATACAAACTAGAGATGAGCGCCGGAAATTTTTCGGGTTTTGTGTTTTGGTTTTGGGTTCGGTTCCGCGGCCGTGTTTTGGGTTCGACCGCGTTTTGGCAAAACCTCACCGATTTTTTTTTGTCGGATTCGGGTGTGTTTTGGATTCGGGTGTTTTTTTTAAAAAACACTAAAAAACAGCTTAAATCATAGAATTTGGGGGTCATTTTGATCCCAAAGTATTATTAACCTCAAAAACCATAATTTACACTCATTTTCAGTCTATTCTGAATACCTCACACCTCACAATATTATTTTTAGTCCTAAAATTTGCACCGAGGTCGCTGGATGACTAAGCTAAGCGACCCTAGTGGCCGACACAAACACCGGGCCCATCTAGGAGTGGCACTGCAGTGTCACGCAGGATGTCCCTTCCAAAAAACCCTCCCCAAACAGCACATGACGCAAAGAAAAAAAGAGGCGCAATGAGGTAGCTGTGTGAGTAAGATAAGCGACCCTAGTGGCCGACACAAACACCGGGCCCATCTAGGAGTGGCACTGCAGTGTCACGCAGGATGTCCCTTCCAAAAAACCCTCCCCAAACAGCACATGACGCAAAGAAAAAAAGAGGCGCAATGAGGTAGCTGTGTGAGTAAGATAAGCGACCCTAGTGGCCGACACAAACACCGGGCCCATCTAGGAGTGGCACTGCAGTGTCACGCAGGATGGCCCTTCCAAAAAACCCTCCCCAAACAGCACATGACGCAAAGAAAAAAAGAGGCGCAATGAGGTAGCTGTGTGAGTAAGATAAGCGACCCTAGTGGCCGACACAAACACCGGGCCCATCTAGGAGTGGCACTGCAGTGTCACGCAGGATGTCCCTTCCAAAAAACCCTCCCTAAACAGCACATGACGCAAAGAAAAAAAGAGGCGCAATGAGGTAGCTGTGTGAGTAAGATAAGCGACCCTAGTGGCCGACACAAACACCGGGCCCATCTAGGAGTGGCACTGCAGTGTCACGCAGGATGGCCCTTCCAAAAAACATTCCACAAACAGCACATGACGCAAAGAAAAATTAAAGAAAAAAGAGGTGCAAGATGGAATTGTCCTTGGGCCCTCCCACCCACCCTTATGTTGTATAAACAGGACATGCAAACTTTAACCAACCCATCATTTCAGTGACAGGGTCTGCCACACGACTGTGACTGAAATGACGGGTTGGTTTGGACCCCCACCAAAAAAGAAGCAATTAATCTCTCCTTGCACAAACTGGCTCTACAGAGGCAAGATGTCCACCTCATCATCATCCTCCGATATATCACCGTGTACATCCCCCTCCTCACAGATTATCAATTCGTCCCCACTGGAATCCACCATCTCAGCTCCCTGTGTACTTTGTGGAGGCAATTGCTGCTGGTCAATGTCTCCACGGAGGAATTGATTATAATTCATTTTAATGAACATCATCTTCTCCACATTTTCTGGATGTAACCTCGTACGCCGATTGCTGACAAGGTGAGCGGCGGCACTAAACACTCTTTCGGAGTACACACTTGTGGGAGGACAACTTAGGTAGAATAAAGCCAGTTTGTGCAAGGGCCTCCAAATTGCCTCTTTTTCCTGCCAGTATAAGTACGGACTGTGTGACGTGCCTACTTGGATGCGGTCACTCATATAATCCTCCACCATTCTTTCAATGTTGAGAGAATCATATGCAGTGACAGTAGACGACATGTCCGTAATCGTTGTCAGGTCCTTCAGTCCGGACCAGATGTCAGCATCAGCAGTCGCTCCAGACTGCCCTGCATCACCGCCAGCGGGTGGGCTCGGAATTCTGAGCCTTTTCCTCGCACCCCCAGTTGCGGGAGAATGTGAAGGAGGAGATGTTGACAGGTCGCGTTCCGCTTGACTTGACAATTTTCTCACCAGCAGGTCTTTCAACTAGAGATGAGCGGGTTCGGTTTCTCTGAATCCGAACCCGCCCGAACTTCATGTTTTTTTTCACGGGTCCGAGCGACTCGGATCTTCCCGCCTTGCTCGGTTAACCCGAGCGCGCCCGAACGTCATCATGACGCTGTCGGATTCTCGCGAGGCTCGGATTCTATCGCGAGACTCGGATTCTATATAAGGAGCCGCGCGTCGCCGCCATTTTCACACGTGCATTGAGATTGATAGGGAGAGGACGTGGCTGGCGTCCTCTCCATTTAGATTATAAAAGAGAGAGATTTACTGGAGCTTAGGACTAGGAGGAGTACTGTAGAAGTGTAGAGAGTGCAGAGAGTTTACTAGTGAGTGACCACCAGACAGTGCAGTTTATTTAATATATCCGTTCTCTGCCTGAAAAAAGCGATACACACAGTGACTCAGTCACATACCATATCTGTGTGCACTGCTCAGGCTCAGCCCAGTGTGCTGCATCATCTATATATATTATATATCTGTCTGACTGCTCAGCTCACACAGCTTATAATTGTGGGGGAGACTGGGGAGCACTGCAGTGCCAGTTATAGGTTATAGCAGGAGCCAGGAGTACATAATATTATATAGTGAGTGACCACCAGACAGTGCAGTTTATTTAATATATCCGTTCTCTGCCTGAAAAAAGCGATACACACAGTGACTCAGTCACATACCATATCTGTGTGCACTGCTCAGGCTCAGCCCAGTGTGCTGCATCATCTATATATATTATATATCTGTCTGACTGCTCAGCTCACACAGCTTATAATTGTGGGGGAGACTGGGGAGCACTGCAGTGCCAGTTATAGGTTATAGCAGGAGCCAGGAGTACATAATATTATATTAAAATTAAACAGTGCACACTTTTGCTGCAGGAGTGCCACTGCCAGTGTGACTGACCAGTGACCTGACCACACTGACCACCAGTATAGTTAGTAGTATACTTATATTGTGATTGCCTGAAAAAGTTAAACACTCGTCGTGTGACTTCACTTGTGTGTTGTTTTTTTTTTTATTCTAAAAAATAAAACTCATTCTGCTGACAGACAGTGTCCAGCAGGTCCGTCATTATATAATATATAATATATACCTGTCCGGCTGCAGTAGTGATATATATATATTTTTTATATCATTTATCATCCAGTCGCAGCAGACACAGTACGGTAGTTCACGGCTGTGGCTACCTCTGTGTCTGCACTCGGCAGGCAGTCCGTCCATAATTGTATACCACCTAACCGTGGTTTTTTTTTCTTCTTTATACATACATACTACTACGACATCTCTTTATCAACCAGTCTATATTAGCAGCAGACACAGTACAGTACGGTAGTTCACGGCTGTGGCTACCTCTGTGTCTGCACTCGGCAGGCAGTCCGTCCATAATTGTATACCACCTAACCGTGGTTTTTTTTTCTTTCTTCTTTATACATACATAGTTACATAGACATCTCTTTATCAACCAGTCTATATTAGCAGCAGACACAGTACAGTACGGTAGTTCACGGCTGTGGCTACCTCTGTGTCTGCACTCGGCAGGCAGTCCGTCCATAATTGTATACCACCTAACCGTGGTTTTTTTTTCTTTCTTCTTTATACATACATAGTTACATAGACATCTCTTTATCAACCAGTCTATATTAGCAGCAGACACAGTACAGTACGGTAGTTCACGGCTGTGGCTACCTCTGTGTCTGCACTCGGCAGGCAGTCCGTTCATAATTGTATACCACCTAACCGTGGTTTTTTTTTCTTTCTTCTTTATACATACATACTACTACGACATCTCTTTATCAACCAGTCTATATTATTAGCAGCAGACACAGTACAGTACGGTAGTTCACGGCTGTGGCTACCTCTGTGTCTGTACTCGGCAGGCAGTCCGTCCATAATTGTATACCACCTAACCGTGGTTTTTTTTTCTTTCTTCTTTATACATACATAGTTACATAGACATCTCTTTATCAACCAGTCTATATTAGCAGCAGACACAGTACAGTACGGTAGTTCACGGCTGTGGCTACCTCTGTGTCTGCACTCGGCAGGCAGTCCATAATTGTATACTAGTATCCATCTCCATTGTTTACCTGAGGTGCCTTTTAGTTGTGCCTATTAAAATATGGAGAACAAAAATGTTGAGGTTCCAAAATTAGGGAAAGATCAAGATCCACTTCCACCTCGTGCTGAAGCTGCTGCCACTAGTCATGGCCGAGACGATGAAATGCCAGCAACGTCGTCTGCCAAGGCCGATGCCCAATGTCATAGTACAGAGCATGTCAAATCCAAAACACCAAATATCAGTAAAAAAAGGACTCCAAAACCTAAAATAAAATTGTCGGAGGAGAAGCGTAAACTTGCCAATATGCCATTTACCACACGGAGTGGCAAGGAACGGCTGAGGCCCTGGCCTATGTTCATGGCTAGTGGTTCAGCTTCACATGAGGATGGAAGCACTCAGCCTCTCGCTAGAAAACTGAAAAGACTCAAGCTGGCAAAAGCACCGCAAAGAACTGTGCGTTCTTCGAAATCCCAAATCCACAAGGAGAGTCCAATTGTGTCGGTTGCGATGCCTGACCTTCCCAACACTGGACGTGAAGAGCATGCGCCTTCCACCATTTGCACGCTCCCTGCAAGTGCTGGAAGGAGCACCCGCAGTCCAGTTCCTGATAGTCAGATTGAAGATGAAGATGTTGAAGTACACCAGGATGAGGAGGATATGGGTGTTGCTGGCGCTGGGGAGGAAATTGACCAGGAGGATTCTGATGGTGAGGTGGTTTGTTTAAGTCAGGCACCCGGGGAGACACCTGTTGTCCGTGGGAGGAATATGGCCGTTGACATGCCTGGTGAAAATACCAAAAAAATCAGCTCTTCAGTGTGGAGGTATTTCAACAGAAAAGCGGACAACAGGTGTCAAGCCGTGTGTTGCCTTTGTCAAGCTGTAATAAGTAGGGGTAAGGACGTTAACCACCTCGGAACATCCTCCCTTATACGTCACCTGCAGCGCATTCATAATAAGTCAGTGACAAGTTCAAAAACTTTGGGCGACAGCGGAAGCAGTCCACTGACCAGTAAATCCCTTCCTCTTGTAACCAAGCTCACGCAAACCACCCCACCAACTCCCTCAGTGTCAATTTCCTCCTTCCCCAGGAATGCCAATAGTCCTGCAGGCCATGTCACTGGCAATTCTGACGAGTCCTCTCCTGCCTGGGATTCCTCCGATGCATCCTTGCGTGTAACGCCTACTGCTGCTGGCGCTGCTGTTGTTGCTGCTGGGAGTCGATGGTCATCCCAGAGGGGAAGTCGTAAGCCCACTTGTACTACTTCCAGTAAGCAATTGACTGTCCAACAGTCCTTTGCGAGGAAGATGAAATATCACAGCAGTCATCCTGCTGCAAAGCGGATAACTGAGGCCTTGACAACTATGTTGGTGTTAGACGTGCGTCCGGTATCCGCCGTTAGTTCACAGGGAACTAGACAATTTATTGAGGCAGTGTGCCCCCGTTACCAAATACCATCTAGGTTCCACTTCTCTAGGCAGGCGATACCGAGAATGTACACGGACGTCAGAAAAAGACTCACCAGTGTCCTAAAAAATGCAGTTGTACCCAATGTCCACTTAACCACGGACATGTGGACAAGTGGAGCAGGGCAGGGTCAGGACTATATGACTGTGACAGCCCACTGTGTAGATGTATGGACTCCCGCCGCAAGAACAGCAGCGGCGGCACCAGTCGCAGCATCTCGCAAACGCCAACTCTTTCCTAGGCAGGCTACGCTTTGTATCACCGCTTTCCAGAATACGCACACAGCTGAAAACCTCTTACGGCAACTGAGGAAGATCATCGCGGAATGGCTTACCCCAATTGGACTCTCCTGTGGATTTGTGGCATCGGACAACGCCAGCAATATTGTGTGTGCATTAAATATGGGCAAATTCCAGCACGTCCCATGTTTTGCACATACCTTGAATTTGGTGGTGCAGAATTATTTAAAAAACGACAGGGGCGTGCAAGAGATGCTGTCGGTGGCCAGAAGAATTGCGGGACACTTTCGGCGTACAGGCACCACGTACAGAAGACTGGAGCACCACCAAAAACTACTGAACCTGCCCTGCCATCATCTGAAGCAAGAAGTGGTAACGAGGTGGAATTCAACCCTCTATATGCTTCAGAGGTTGGAGGAGCAGCAAAAGGCCATTCAAGCCTATACAATTGAGCACGATATAGTAGGTGGAATGCACCTGTCTCAAGCGCAGTGGAGAATGATTTCAACGTTGTGCAAGGTTCTGATGCACTTTGAACTTGCCAGACGTGAAGTCAGTTCAGACACTGCCAGCCTGAGTCAGGTCATTCCCCTCATCAGGCTTTTGCAGAAGAAGCTGGAGACATTGAAGGAGGAGCTAACACGGAGCGATTCCGCTAGGCATGTGGGACTTGTGGATGGAGCCCTTAATTCGCTTAACAAGGATTCACGGGTGGTCAATCTGTTGAAATCAGAGCACTACATTTTGGCCACCGTGCTCGATCCTAGATTTAAAGCCTACCTTGGATCTCTCTTTCCGGCAGACACAAGTCTGCTGGGGTTGAAAGACCTGCTGGTGACAAAATTGTCAAGTCAAGCGGAACGCGACCTGTCAACATCTCCTCCTTCACATTCTCCCGCAACTGGGGGTGCGAGGAAAAGGCTCAGAATTCCGAGCCCACCCGCTGGCGGTGATGCAGGGCAGTCTGGAGCGACTGCTGATGCTGACATCTGGTCCGGACTGAAGGACCTGACAACGATTACGGACATGTCGTCTACTGTCACTGCATATGATTCTCTCAACATTGATAGAATGGTGGAGGATTATATGAGTGACCGCATCCAAGTAGGCACGTCACACAGTCCGTACTTATACTGGCAGGAAAAAGAGGCAATTTGGAGGCCCTTGCACAAACTGGCTTTATTCTACCTAAGTTGCCCTCCCACAAGTGTGTACTCCGAAAGAGTGTTTAGTGCCGCCGCTCACCTTGTCAGCAATCGGCGTACGAGGTTACATCCAGAAAATGTGAAGAAGATGATGTTCATTAAAATGAATTATAATCAATTCCTCCGCGGAGACATTGACCAGCAGCAATTGCCTCCACAAAGTACACAGGGAGCTGAGATGGTGGATTCCAGTGGGGACGAATTGATAATCTGTGAGGAGGGGGATGTACACGGTGATATATCGGAGGGTGATGATGAGGTGGACATCTTGCCTCTGTAGAGCCAGTTTGTGCAAGGAGAGATTAATTGCTTCTTTTTTGGGGGGGGTCCAAACCAACCCGTCATATCAGTCACAGTCGTGTGGCAGACCCTGTCACTGAAATGATGGGTTGGTTAAAGTGTGCATGTCCTGTTTTGTTTATACAACATAAGGGTGGGTGGGAGGGCCCAAGGACAATTCCATCTTGCACCTCTTTTTTCTTTTCTTTTTCTTTGCATCATGTGCTGATTGGGGAGGGTTTTTTGGAAGGGACATCCTGCGTGACACTGCAGTGCCACTCCTAAATGGGCCCGGTGTTTGTGTCGGCCACTAGGGTCGCTAATCTTACTCACACAGTCAGCTACCTCATTGCGCCTCTTTTTTTCTTTGCGTCATGTGCTGTTTGGGGAGGGTTTTTTGGAAGGGACATCCTGCGTGACACTGCAGTGCCACTCCTAGATGGGCCCGGTGTTTGTGTCGGCCACTAGGGTCGCTAATCTTACTCACACAGCTACCTCATTGCGCCTCTTTTTTTCTTTGCGTCATGTGCTGTTTGGGGAGGGTTTTTTGGAAGGGCCATCCTGCGTGACACTGCAGTGCCACTCCTAGATGGGCCCGGTGTTTGTGTCGGCCACTAGGGTCGCTAATCTTACTCACACAGCTACCTCATTGCGCCTCTTTTTTTCTTTGCGTCATGTGCTGTTTGGGGAGGGTTTTTTGGAAGGGACATCCTGCGTGACACTGCAGTGCCACTCCTAGATGGGCCCGGTGTTTGTGTCGGCCACTAGGGTCGCTTATCTTACTCACACAGCGACCTCGGTGCAAATTTTAGGACTAAAAATAATATTGTGAGGTGTGAGGTATTCAGAATAGACTGAAAATGAGTGGAAATTATGGTTTTTGAGGTTAATAATACTTTGGGATCAAAATGACCCCCAAATTCTTTGATTTAAGCTGTTTTTTAGTGTTTTTTGAAAAAAACACCCGAATCCAAAACACACCCGAATCCGACAAAAAAAATTCGGTGAGGTTTTGCCAAAACGCGTTCGAACCCAAAACACGGCCGCGGAACCGAACCCAAAACCAAAACACAAAACCCGAAAAATTTCAGGCGCTCATCTCTACTTTCAACCCCAGCAGACTTGTGTCTGCCGGAAAGAGAGATCCAAGGTAGGCTTTAAATCTAGGATCGAGCACGGTGGCCAAAATGTAGTGCTCTGATTTCAACAGATTGACCACCCGTGAATCCTTGTCAAGCGAATTAAGGGCTCCATCCACAAGTCCCACATGCCTAGCGGAATCGCTCCGTGTTAGCTCATCCTTCAATGTCTCCAGCTTCTTCTGCAAAAGCCTGATGAGGGGAATGACCTGACTCAGGCTGGCAGTGTCTGAACTGACTTCACGTGTGGCAAGTTCAAAGGGCATCAGAACCTTGCACAACGTTGAAATCATTCTCCACTGCGCTTGAGACAGGTGCATTCCACCTCCTATATCGTGCTCAATTGTATAGGCTTGAATGGCCTTTTGCTGCTCCTCCAACCTCTGAAGCATATAGAGGGTTGAATTCCACCTCGTTACCACTTCTTGCTTCAGATGATGGCAGGGCAGGTTCAGTAGTTTTTGGTGGTGCTCCAGTCTTCTGTACGTGGTGCCTGTACGCCGAAAGTGTCCCGCAATTCTTCTGGCCACCGACAGCATCTCTTGCACGCCCCTGTCGTTTTTTAAATAATTCTGCACCACCAAATTCAAGGTATGTGCAAAACATGGGACGTGCTGGAATTTGCCCATATTTAATGCACACACAATATTGCTGGCGTTGTCCGATGCCACAAATCCACAGGAGAGTCCAATTGGGGTAAGCCATTCCGCGATGATCTTCCTCAGTTGCCGTAAGAGGTTTTCAGCTGTGTGCGTATTCTGGAAACCGGTGATACAAAGCGTAGCCTGCCTAGGAAAGAGTTGGCGTTTGCGAGATGCTGCTACTGGTGCCGCCGCTGCTGTTCTTGCGGCGGGAGTCCATACATCTACCCAGTGGGCTGTCACAGTCATATAGTCCTGACCCTGCCCTGCTCCACTTGTCCACATGTCCGTGGTTAAGTGGACATTGGGTACAGCTGCATTTTTTAGGACACTGGTGACTCTTTTTCTGAGGTCTGTGTACATTTTCGGTATCGCCTGCCTAGAGAAATGGAACCTAGATGGTATTTGGTACCGGGGACACAGTACCTCCAACAAGTCTCTAGTTGGCTCTGCAGTAATGATGGATACCGGAACCACGTTTCTCACCACCCAGGATGCCAAGGCCTCAGTTATCCGCTTTGCAGTAGGATGACTGCTGTGATATTTCATCTTCCTCGCAAAGGACTGTTGGACAGTCAATTGCTTGGTGGAAGTAGTAAAAGTGGTCTTACGACTTCCCCTCTGGGATGACCATCGACTCCCAGCAGCAACAACAGCAGCGCCAGCAGCAGTAGGCGTTACACGCAAGGATGCATCGGAGGAATCCCAGGTAGGAGAGGAATCGTCAGAATTGCCAGTGACATGGCCTGCAGGACTATTGGCATTCCTGGGGAAGGAGGAAATTGACACTGAGGGAGTTGGTGGGGTGGTTTGCGTGAGCTTGGTTACAAGAGGAAGGGATTTACTGGTCAGTGGACTGCTTCCGCTGTCACCCAAAGTTTTTGAACTTGTCACTGACTTATTATGAATGCGCTGCAGGTGACGTATAAGGGAGGATGTTCCGAGGTGGTTAACGTCCTTACCCCTACTTATTACAGCTTGACAAAGGCAACACACGGCTTGACACCTGTTGTCCGCATTTCTGTTTAAATACTTCCACACCGAAGAGCTGATTTTTTTGGTATTTTCACCAGGCATGTCAGTGGCCATATTCCTCCCACGGACAACAGGTGTCTCCCCGGGTGCCTGACTTAAACAAACCACCTCACCATCAGAATCCTCCTGGTCAATTTCCTCCCCAGCGCCAGCAACACCCATATCATCCTCATCCTGGTGTACTTCAACACTGACATCTTCAATCTGACTATCAGGAACTGGACTGCGGGTGCTCCTTCCAGCACTTGCAGGGGGCGTGCAAATGGTGGAAGGCGCATGCTCTTCACGTCCAGTGTTGGGAAGGTCAGGCATCGCAACCGACACAATTGGAGTCGGACTCTCCTTGTGGATTTGGGATTTCGAAGAACGCACAGTTCTTTGCGGTGCTACTGCTTTTGCCAGCTTGAGTCTTTTCATTTTTCTAGCGAGAGGCTGAGTGCTTCCATCCTCATGTGAAACTGAACCACTAGCCATGAACATAGGCCAGGGCCTCAGCCGTTCCTTGCCACTCCGTGTGGTAAATGGCATATTGGCAAGTTTACGCTTCTCCTCCGACAATTTTATTTTAGGTTTTGGAGTCCTTTTTTTACTGATATTTGGTGTTTTGGATTTGACATGCTCTGTACTATGACATTGGGCATCGGCCTTGGCAGACGACGTTGCTGGCATTTCATCGTCTCGGCCATGACTAGTGGCAGCAGCTTCAACACGAGGTGGAAGTGGATCTTGATCTTTCCCTAATTTTGGAACCTCAACATTTTTGTTCTCCATATTTTAATAGGCACAACTAAAAGGCACCTCAGGTAAACAATGGAGATGGATGGATACTAGTATACTTATGGATGGACTGCCGAGTGCCGACACAGAGGTAGCTACAGCCGTGGACTAACGTACTGTGTCTGCTGCTAATATAGACTGGATGATAATGATATGAAATCAATATATATATGTATGTATATATAATATCACTAGTACTGCAGCCGGACAGGTAGATAATATATTTATTAGGTAATGATGACTGATGACGGACCTGCTGGACACTGTCAGCTCAGCAGCACCGCAGACTGCTACAGTAAGCTACTATACTATAGTAGTATGTACAAAGAAAAAAACCACGGGTAGGTGGTATACAATTATGGATGGACTGCCGAGTGCCGACACAGAGGTAGCTACAGCCGTGGACTACCGTACTGTGTCTGCTGCTAATATAGACTGGATGATAATGATATGAAATCAATATATATATGTATGTATATATAATATCACTAGTACTGCAGCCGGACAGGTAGATAATATATTTATTAGGTAATGATGACTGATGACGGACCTGCTGGACACTGTCAGCTCAGCAGCACCGCAGACTGCTACAGTAAGCTACTATACTATAGTAGTATGTACAAAGAAGAAAGAAAAAAAAAACCACGGGTAGGTGGTATACAATTATGGATGGACTGCCGAGTGCCGACACAGAGGTAGCTACAGCCGTGGACTAACGTACTGTGTCTGCTGCTAATATAGACTGGATGATAATGATATGAAATCAATATATATATGTATGTATATATAATATCACTAGTACTGCAGCCGGACAGGTAGATAATATATTTATTAGGTAATGATGACTGATGACGGACCTGCTGGACACTGTCAGCTCAGCAGCACCGCAGACTGCTACAGTAAGCTACTATACTATAGTAGTATGTACAAAGAAGAAAGAAAAAAAAAAACCACGGGTAGGTGGTATACAATTATGGATGGACTGCCGAGTGCCGACACAGAGGTAGCTACAGTCGTGGTCTAACGTACTGTGTCTGCTGCTAATATAGAGTCTAGACTGGATGATAAATTATTGATAATGAGATGAAATCAATATAATATCACTAGTACTGCAGCCGGACAGGTACTATATATATTTATTATGTAATGACTGATGACGGACCTGCTGGACACTGTCAGGTCAGCAGCACCGCAGACTGCTACAGTAAGCTACTATAGTAGTATGTATAAAGAAGAATGAAAAAAAAAAAAACCACGGGTAGGTGGTATACAATATTATATATATATATATATATATATATACACCATAGGTGGCCGGCACTCGGAGAGCCTCCGTGGGCTTTCTGGCTCAGGTGCCATCCTTTGAGGTTTCCACCTCCATGCATAAACCCAGTGAGGAAGGAGGCACTCAGAGACTTCCAGATGCAAAAAACTTTTTAGTGGACACACTGCACAATTACAACATGATCAACGTTTCGGGGTCCGTAGCCCCTTCTTCAGGATACCAAACAGTGAAAACAGACCGACATTTATAGGTGCACTCACCCCTCAAGGATGTCCCCCACAGGTTGCCGCTGCCGCCGTGTCCCGGGCCCGGCGTCCGTCTCCACGAGCGGGGCACTTCCGCCGGAAGTGACGTCGCGGGTCCCGACCACGTTGCCCCGGCAACCCTGTACACAAAACACAAAAACATGATTATAAGGGAGCCAGTCTGTGCGGCGTCACGCCTGGCACATAGAAGGTGCGCTGTGCTGTGTCTCAGTGTTATAATGACATACATAAAGTGCTAATGCCTGCATCTCTCAATCTGAAACTCATTAAAAAACTTTTTATATATGGAAGACGCCACTGACAGTCAAATAGCGTCACCCTACGGAAAACTTACGTATTATCCCATGTGTTTTTACCCCTCATTAAAAATGTTATAAAACCAGTGTTCACTGCATCCACATAATTACTGCGGCAGCCTAAAAACAAAAACTGTGCAGAAAACGTGTAAAGAGATCCCCCACATAAAATATTGAAAAAAGCCCTGTGTCGGCCCTGTGTTTATAAACAACCTAGGCACCATTCCAGCATTACCGTGCGTGACCCCTCTCACAGATCGCTCCCTACCCATATATTACCCCCAGCAACTTTGTAGACATGTAGTTAAAAACACAATACATAAAATACAAATAAACATACAACATAGATAAAATGTAACCCCACGGAGTACATATAAACTCCACACAGTTGTAAGCAGCATTAAAAGAAAGAAAAAAGGAAGGGAAACACCGGAACCACCTCCCCAAACCTCCAGGGGCTCAATGTCATTGGTCCTCCCATAACAGCAAACTGCCAATAACGAGCCGTAAATGGACACCCCCTCTTCTAAGGCCCAGGGCTCCTTACTAACCCTAACCCAAACTTGAAACCGTGAATCTTTTATGTAGAGACGACTTTTTTACAAACAGTTACTTAAACCCAGCGATTCATTAAGACCCCTGGGCCTAATCGTGTCAAGTCTGAAGATCCATCGGGATTCCAACTGAAGCAGTTTTAGTGCCCTATTGCCACCCCTGATGGATTCAGGCACCTGATCGATAATCCGATATTTCAAAGTCGCCATCCCATGCCTCAAGTTAGCGAAATGCCGTGCTACCGGCTGCTCGCTATTGCCTGAAGTCAACGCCGCCCTAATGGCCTGTCTGTGTTGGGCCATCCTGATTTTGAAAAGACATTCCGTCTTCCCCACGTAATACAAGCCGCATGGGCATATGATGACATATATTACAAACTTTGAATTACATGACAACGGCCAATTGATGGTATACTTCTTGGCAGAGTGTGGATGTATGATACTTGACCCTACGGACATGTAACTGCAGGTAGTGCAGCCAATGCATCTGTAGCATCCATTGGGTCTACTCAGGAAGTGTTGAGGCACTGGTTTCTTAAATTTGCTAAGATCGGTTTTAACCAGCATATCCTTAATATTCCAGCCATGAATTAAAAGCACCAGCACTTTATTCACGCTGTGTCAGTCTCTGAGTGCCGCTGTTTGTTACACAGTTTGCTACCTATATATATATATATATATTAAACTGGTGGTGATTGATTATTAAACTGGTGGTCAGGTCACTCACGTTGCAACTTGCAACTAGTACTCCGAGTCCTAAGCAGACAATCACAAAATATATTATTATACTGGTGGTCAGTGTGGTCACAACAATGGCAGTGTGGCACTGACTCTGGCAGCAAAAGTGTGCACTGTACGTTATATGTACTCCTGAGTCCTGCTCTTAGACTCTAACTGCTCCCCACTGTCAGTGTCTCCCCCACAAGTCAGATAATACAATACACTTACAGTCACACTATCTAATCTATATCACTTCAGCAAGTAGTATAGTAGTATAGTAGTACTCCTCCTAATAATGCTCCCCAAAATTACTACTACTGTGTCTCTCTCGTCTCTACTGTGTCTCTCTCTTCTCTAAACGGAGAGGACGCCAGCCACGTCCTCTCCCTATGACTCTCAATGCACGTGTGAAAATGGCGGCGACACGCGGCTCCTTATATAGAATCCGAGTCTCGCGATAGAATCCGAGCCTCGCGAGAATCCGACAGAGGGATGATGACGTTCGGGCGCGCTCGGGTTAACCGAGCAAGGCGGGAAGATCCGAGTCGCTCGGACCCGTGAAAAAAAACATGAAGTTCGGGCGGGTTCGGATTCAGAGGAACCGAACCCGCTCATCTCTAATACAAACCCAAAGAAGCTAAGTGCGTCAGGGTGGGCGCCCTGTGGAGCCCAATGTACCTCGCAGAAAGATTTAACAATGGTAAATTCTTACCATAAATCTCGTTTTCTGCTGCGGGGTACACTGGGCTCCACAGGGAATAACATTGGGGATGTCCTAAAGCAGTTCCTCATGGGAGGGGACGCACTGTAGCAGGCACAAGAACACGGCGTCCAAAGGAAGCATCCTGGGAGGCGGAAGTATCAAAGGCATAGAACCGCCTTGCACAATTGTTCAAGGGTCGCACCATGGCGGGCCGCCCAAGAAGGTCCAACCGACTGAGTAGAATGGGCCTTGATGGTAGCAGGAGCTGGAAGGCCAGTCTGTACATAAGCATGTGTAATCACCATTCTAATTCATCTGGCCAGGGTCTGCTTGTGAGCAGGCCAGCCACTGTTGTGAAAACCAAACAGTACAAAGAGAGAAACAGACTTCCTGATAGGAGCTGTCCTCTTCACATTGATACGGAGAGCCCGTACCACATCCAAAGACCGCTCTTTGGAAGACAATTCAGGAGAGACAAAGGCCGGAACCACAATCTCCTGATTAAGGTGGAAAGAAGACAACACCTTAGGTAGGTATCTGGGACGTGTTCTAAGAACCGCCCGGTCAAGGTGAAATTAGCCATCAGAAACAATTCCTTAAGGGAAAGCCACTTAAGGTCTGCAGATTCAAGAGGCTCAAATGGAGACTCTTCTAATGCCTCCAGAACCACCGACAAATCCTAAGGAGCCACAGGCGGGACGTAAGGAGGTTGAATCTGCAACACACCCTGAGTGAACGTATGAACATCAGGCAGAGTGGCAATTTTCCTCTGAAACCAAACCGACAAGGCAGAAATATGAACCTTGATGGAGGCCAGACGAAGGTCAGGCCCTGTTGTAGGAAGGCCAAAAGTTTGGCCGTACTAAACTTGTAAGCGTCATGATTGTTAGATGCGCACCAAGCAAAGTAAGCATTACAGACCCTATGTTAAATCCAAGCAGAAGCCAGCTTATGGGCCTTCAACATAGTCTGAATGACCGCCTCAGAAAAACCTTTGGCCCTCAGAACGGAAGCTTCAAGAGCCACGACGTCAAAGCCAGCCGGGTCAAATCCTGATATACACAGGGGCCCTGAACGAGGAGGTCTGAGTGCTGTGAAAGTAGAAGGGGACGCTCTATCGATAGACCCTGAAGGTCAGAGAACCAATGCCATCTGGGTTACGCTGGGGCAATCAGAAGCAGAAGTCCTCCTTCTTGCTTGAACTTCCTTATTACTCTGGGCAGAAGTGACACTGGAGGGAACACGTACGGCAGCCAAAAGTTCCATGGAATTGCTAGTGCATCCATGAACACTGCTTCAGGATCCCTTGTCCTTGCTCCGAAGACCAGAACCTTGTGATTGTGTCGAGACGCCATCAGGTCTAAATCTGTGAGACCTCACTTGTCCACTAGGAGTTGCAATACTTCTGGATGGAGGCTCCACTCTCCAGGGTGTACGTCCTGGTGACTGAGGAAGTCTGCTTCCCAGTTTAGGACCCCCGGAATGAACACTGCCGATATGGCGAGCAGATGGCGTTCCGCCCACTGAAGAATCCTTGATACTTCCCTCATTGCCATGCGGCTTTGAGTGCCGCCTTGATGATTTATGTACGCCACCATGGTGGCGTTGTCCGACTGCACCTGAACAGGTCTTTTCTATATTAAATGCTGGGCCAAGTTTAGAGCAACGAACACCGCCCGGAGTTCCAGAATGTTTATCGGGAGAAGAGACTCTTAATCCACCGACCCTGAAGGGAGTGTTGCTCCAACACCGTGCCCAAACCTCTCAGACTGGCATCCGTCGTCAGAAGGACCCAGTTAGAGATCCAGAAGGGACGACCCCTGCTCAATCGTTGGTCCTGAAGCCATCAGCTCAGTGACAGATGGACCTCCGGAGACAAGGAGATCATTTGAGACCTGATCCGGTGAGGCAGGCCGTCCCACTTGGCTAGAATCAGTTTCTGCGAGGGCTGGAATGGAATTGAGCGTACTCCCCCATGTCAAAAGCCAACACCATGAGACCTAGCACTGCATTGCCAAATGTATCGACACTTGCGGACAAGATAGGAAGCATCGAATCCTGTCCTGAAGCTTCAGGACCTTCTCCTGAGACAAGAACAAGCTCTGGTTGTGAGTGTCCAACAATGCCCCTAGGTGCACCATGCTCTGAGCAGGGACCAGGGAAGACTTCTTCAAGTTAGTGAGCCACCCGTGGGCTTGCAGAAACTGGAGCATCAGATCTAAATGACGTAGGAGAATTTCTGGGGAATTTGCCAGGATCAACAAGTCGTCCAGATACGGGAGGATCCTGACCCCTTGACGGCGAAGTACAGCCGTCATTACCACCATGACCTTTGCAAAGGCACGTGGGGCCATGGTCAAACCAAAAGGTAAAGCCCAAAATTGATACTGGAGGTTGCCCAGAGCAAACCTCAGGTACTGCTAATGCGACATTGCAATAGGAATATGCAGGTAAGCATCCTGTATGTCCAGGGAGACCATATAATCCCCAGGCTCCAAGACCAGAACAATAGAGCGAAGAGTTTCCATACGAAACTTGGAGACTCTCACAAATCTGTTCAAGGACTTGAGGTTGAGAATGGGCCGAGAGGACCCATTCGGTTTCGGGACTAGGAACAGCGGTGAATAGTACTCCTTGCCTCTCTGAGACAGAGGCACCTGTGCTACCACTCCTGTGTCCAGGAGGGACTGTACCACCGAATGAAGAGTTTTTGCCTTCACCTGATCCGAAGGGACGTCTGTCAGGCAAAATCGATGAGGGGGACGATTCTTCAAGCATATGGCGTATCCGCGAGTGACGACTTTCCGTACCCAGGCGTCGGAAGTGGTCTTAAACCATTCCTGGGTAAACCCTAGAAGTCGGCCTCCCACTCTGGGATCCCCCAGAGGGAGGCCCGCCCTGTCATGCAGCAGGCTTGTAAGTTTTGGAAGCAGGCTGATGGGCAGCCCAGGCCCGTTTAGGCTTGGGCTTAGAGGTTTTGGAAGTACGAGCCTGTTCCGGGTATGCCTGACCTTTTGCTTTACCTGAAGGATGAAAGGAGCGAAAGGAAGTACTCTTAGCCTTCAGTACCGAAGAGCAGTACTGATGACCCAGAGCCTGATGCTGCCCCTAAGAAACCAGACAGGTTTAAACGTCAGAAAGTGGTTAAACAAGTTTTACCTCATTATGACCATTTAGTTGCCATACGTCTGGAGTCCTGGGAAAATCCAGGAAAGAAGTTCACGCCTCACAAGAAATTGCTGGCTCGCTGCCCCCTCACTGCGGAGCTCAGTAAAAATTGGGAAACACCCCCGCCAGTGGATTCGCAGGTGGCGTGGCTGGTGGTATACTCAGCTCTGCCGGTAACTACTGTCACGTCTCTGAAAGAACTGACGGATAAGCGCGTGGAGGGTTGTTTAAATGCAATTTACACCCTAACTGGTGCTGCACATAGGTCCACCACTGCAGCGACATGGGCTGCAGAGGCTGTTGAAGCGTGGGCTCAGGACCTAGAGGCGGAGTTGCCTTTCAATGCTTCTGATCATGCTAGACAATGCCTGTCTTATATTGTCACAGCTTCTCATTACATTAAGGAGGCGGCTTCTGATGCCAGTATTCTGGCGGCCAAGGCTTCTACTGCGTCCATTTTGGCTCGCCGGATTCTCTGGTTACTGTCCTGGTCTGTGGATCTGGACTAAACCCTTGAGGTACTCCCTTTTAAGGGAGACATTCTTTTCGGAGAAGACCTCAACAAGATAGTGGCTGACTTAGCCTCTGCTAAAACAGCTTGTCTACCTAGTACTGCTCCTACGGTGCCAAATGCTGAAAGTACTCCATTTCGCTCCTTTCATCCTTCAGGGAAAGCAAAAGGTCAGGCGTACCCGAAACAGGTTCGCACTTTCAAACCCAATAAGCCCTAAACCAAAAGGGCCTGGGCTGCCCGTCAGCCTGCTTCCTGGGTGGGGGGCCGAATTCTAGGGTATACCCAGGAATGGTTGAGGACCACTTCCGATGCCTGGGTACGGGAACTCGTCACTCGAGGTTACCCCGTATCCTTCAATAATCGTCTCCCTCATCGATTTTGCCTAATAGACGTCCCTTTGGATCAGGTGAAGGCAAAAACTCTTTATTCAGTGGTACAGTCCCTCCTGGACACAGGAGTGGTAGTACAGGTGCCTCTGGTTCACAGAGGTAAGGGGTACTATTCACCGCTGTTCCTAGTCCCGAAACCGAATGGGTCCTCCCGGCCCATTCTCAGCCTCAAGTCGTTGAACAAATTTGTGAGGGTCTCCAAGTTTCGTATGGAAACTCTTCGCTTTATTGTTCTGGCGGATTATATGGTCCTGGGGATTATATGGTCTCCCTGGACATACAGGATGCTTACCCGCATATTCCCATTGCAGTGTCACATCAGGAGTACCTGAGGTTTGCGGTTGGCAACCTCCATTACCAATTTTGGGCTTTACCTTTTGGTTTGACCACGGATCCGTGAGTCTTCACCAAGGTCATGGCGGCAATGACGGCTGTACTCCGCTGTGAAAGGGTCAGGATCCTACCGTACCTGGACAACTTGTTGATCCTGGCAAATTCCCCAGAAATTCTCCTACACCATCTGGATCTGACTATTCAGTTTCTGCAAGCCCACGGGTGGCTCATCAATTGGATGAAATCTTCCCTGGTCCCTGCTCAGAGCATGGTGCACCTGGGGGCATTGTTGGACACTCACAGCCAGCGGTTGTTTTTGAGAAAATTCCTGAAGCTTCAGGACAGGATTCGATGCTTCCTATCTTGTCCGCAAGTGTCGATACATTTGGCAATGCAAGTGCTAGATCTCATGGTGTTGGCTTTTGACATGGGGGAGTACGCTCAATTCCATTCCAGCCCTCGCAGAAGCTGATTCTAGCCAAGTGGGACGGCCTGCCTCACCGGATAAGGTCTCAAATGATCTCCTTGTCTCCGGAGGTCCATCTGTCACTGAGCTGATGGCTTCAGGACCAACGATTGAGCAGGGGTCATCCCTTCTGGATCTCTAACTGGGTCCTTCTGACGACGGATGCCAGTCTGAGAGGTTTGGGCACGGTGTTGGAGCAACACTCCCTTCAGGGTCGGTGGATTAAGGAGGAGTCTCTTCTCCCGATAAACATTCTGGAACTCCGGGCGGTGTTCGTTGCTCTGAACTTGGCCCAGCATTTAATATAGAACAGACCTGTTCAAGTACAGTCGGACAAAGCCACCACGGTGGCGTACATCAATCATCAAGGCGGTACTCGAAGCTGCATGGCAATGAGGAAAGTATCAAGGATTCTTCAGTGGGCGGAACGCCATCTGCCAACCAGGTGGGGTGGGGACTTCCAGATGTGGACCTGATGGCGTCTCGACACAATCACAAGGTTCCGGTCTTTGGAGCAAGGACAAGGGATCCTGAAGCAGCGTTCGTGGACGCACTGGCAATTGCATGGAACTTTCAGCTGCCATTTGTGTTCCCTCCGGTGTCACTGCTGCCCAGAGTAATAAGGAAGTTCAAGCAAGAAGGAGGAATCCTACTTCTGATCGCCGCATGGCCCAGACGGCATTGGTTCTCAGACCTTCGGGGTCTCTCGTTAGAGCGTCCCCTTCTACTTCTGTAGCGCCCAGATCTCCTCGTTCAGGGCCCCTGTGTATATCAGGATTTAGCCGGGTTGGCTTTGACGGCGTGGCTCTTGAAGCTTCCGTCTTGAGGGCAAAAGGATTTTCTGAGGCGGTCATTCAAACTATGTTGGAGGTCCGGAAACCGACTTCTGCTCGAACTTACCATAGGGTCTGGAATTCTTACTTTGCTTGGTGCGCATCTAACAATCATGACGCTTATAAGTTCAGTACAGCCAAACTTTTGGCCTTTCTACAACAGGGCCTGGACTTGGGCCTTAGTCTGGCCTCCATCAAGGTTCATACTTCTGCCTTGTCGGTTTGATTTCAGAGAAAAATTGCAACTTTACCTGATGTTCATACGTTCACTCAGGGTGTGTTGCGGATTCAACCTCTTTATGTCCCGCCTGTGGCTCCTTGGGACTTGTCGGTGGTTCTAGAGGCGTTGCAAGAGTCTCCGTTTGAGCCCCTTGAATTGGCAGACCTTAAATGGGTTTCTCTTAAGGTTTTGTTTATGCTGGCTATTGCCTCTGCTAGACGGGTGTCGGATTTGGGTGCCTTATCTTGTAGGTCCCCATATCTGATTTTTCACCGTGATCGGACAGTTCTTAGAACTAGAGATGAGCGGGTTCGGTTTCTCTGAATCCGAACCCGCCAGAACTTCATGTTTTTTTTCACGGGTCCGAGCGACTCGGATCTTCCCGCCTTGCTCGGTTAACCCGAGCGCGCCCGAACGTCATCATGACGCTGTCGGATTCTCGCGAGGCTCGGATTCTATCGCGAGACTCGGATTCTATATAAGGAGCCGCGCGTCGCCGCCATTTTCACACGTGCATTGAGATTGATAGGGAGAGGACGTGGCTGGCGTCCTCTCCGTTTAGAATTAGAATAGATTAGAGAGACACTTGATTTACTAATTTTGGGGAGCATTAGGAGTACTCAGTAGTGTACAGTGCAGAGTTTTGCTGATAGTGACCAGTGACCACCACTTTTATTTATAATCCGCTCTCTGCCTGAAAAAAGCGATACACAGCACACAGTGACTCAGTCACATACCATATCTGTGTGCACTGCTCAGGCTCAGGCCAGTGTGCTGCATCATCTATTATCTATATATAATATTATATATATCTGTCTGACTGCTCAGCTCACACAGCTTATAATTGTGGGGGAGACTGGGGAGCACTACTGCAGTGCCAGTTATAGGTTATAGCAGGAGCCAGGAGTACATAATATAATCCGTTCTCTGCCTGAAAAAAGCGATACACAGCACACAGTGACTCAGTCACATACCATATCTGTGTGCACTGCTCAGGCTCAGGCCAGTGTGCTGCATCATCTATTATCTATATATAATATTATATATATCTGTCTGACTGCTCAGCTCACACAGCTTATAATTGTGGGGGAGACTGGGGAGCACTACTGCAGTGCCAGTTATAGGTTATAGCAGGAGCCAGGAGTACATAATATATTATATAGTGAGTGACCACCAGACACACAGTGCAGTTTATTTAATATATCCGTTCTCTGCCTGAAAAAAGCGATACACACAGTGACTCAGTCAGTCACATACCATATCTGTGTGCACTGCTCAGGCTCAGGCCAGTGTGCTGCATCATCTATATATATTATATATCTGTCTGACTGCTCAGCTCACACAGCTTATAATTGTGGGGGAGACTGGGGAGCACTACTGCAGTGCCAGTTATAGGTTATAGCAGGAGCCAGGAGTACATAATATTATATTAAAATTAAACAGTGCACACTTTTGCTGCAGGAGTGCCACTGCCAGTGTGACTAGTGACCAGTGACCTGACCACCAGTATATAATATTAGTAGTATACTATCTCTTTATCAACCAGTCTATATTAGCAGCAGACACAGTACAGTGCGGTAGTTCACGGCTGTGGCTACCTCTGTGTCGGCACTCGGCAGCCCGTCCATAATTGTATATACCAGTGACCTAACCGTGGTTTTTTTTTCTTTCTTTATACATACATACTAGTTACGAGTATACTATCTCTTTATCAACCAGTCTATATATTAGCAGCAGACACAGTACAGTGCGGTAGTTCACGGCTGTGGCTACCTCTGTGTCGGCACTCTGCAGCCCGTCCATAATTGTATATACCACCTAACCGTGGTTTTTTTTTCTTTCTTTATACATACATACTAGTTACGAGTATACTATCTCTTTATCAACCAGTCTATATATTAGCAGCAGACACAGTACAGTGCGGTAGTTCACGGCTGTGGCTACCTCTGTGTCGGCACTCGGCAGCCCGTCCATAATTGTATATACCACCTAACCGTGGTTTTTTTTTCTTTCTTTATACATACATACTAGTTACGAGTATACTATCTCTTTATTAACCAGTCTATATATTAGCAGCAGACACAGTACAGTGCGGTAGTTCACGGCTGTGGCTACCTCTGTGTCGGCACTCGGCAGCCCGTCCATAATTGTATATACCACCTAACCGTGGTTTTTTTTTCTTTCTTTATACATACATACTAGTTACGAGTATACTATCTCTTTATCAACCAGTCTATATATTAGCAGCAGACACAGTACAGTGCGGTAGTTCACGGCTGTGGCTACCTCTGTGTCAGCACTCGGCAGCCCGTCCATAATTGTATATACCACCTAACCGTGGTTTTTTTTTCTTTCTTTATACATACATACTAGTTACGAGTATACTATCTCTTTATCAACCAGTCTATATATTAGCAGCAGACACAGTACAGTAGTTCACGGCTGTGGCTACCTCTGTGTCGGCACTCGGCAGCCCGTCCATAATTGTATATACCACCTAACCGTGGTTTTTTTTTCTTTCTTTATACATACATACTAGTTACGAGTATACTATCTCTTTATCAACCAGTCTATATATTAGCAGCAGACACAGTACAGTGCGGTAGTTCACGGCTGTGGCTACCTCTGTGTCGGCACTCGGCAGCCCGTCCATAATTGTATATACCACCTAACCGTGGTTTTTTTTCTTTCTTTATACATACATACTAGTTACGAGTATACTATCTCTTTATCAACCAGTCTATATATTAGCAGCAGACACAGTACAGTGCGGTAGTTCACGGCTGTGGCTACCTCTGTGTCGGCACTCGGCAGCCCGTCCATAATTGTATACTAGTATCCAATCCATCCATCTCCATTGTTTACCTGAGGTGCCTTTTAGTTGTGCCTATTAAAATATGGAGAACAAAAATGTTGAGGTTCCAAAATTAGGGAAAGATCAAGATCCACTTCCACCTCGTGCTGAAGCTGCTGCCACTAGTCATGGCCGAGACGATGAAATGCCAGCAACGTCGTCTGCCAAGGCCGATGCCCAATGGCATAGTACAGAGCATGTCAAAACCAAAACACCAAATATCAGTAAAAAAAGGACTCCAAAACCTAAAATAAAATTGTCGGAGGAGAAGCGTAAACTTGCCAATATGCCATTTACCACACGGAGTGGCAAGGAACGGCTGAGGCCCTGGCCTATGTTCATGGCTAGTGGTTCAGCTTCACATGAGGATGGAAGCACTCAGCCTCTCGCTAGAAAACTGAAAAGACTCAAGCTGGCAAAAGCACCGCAAAGAACTGTGCGTTCTTTGAAATCCCAAATCCACAAGGAGAGTCCAATTGTGTCGGTTGCGATGCCTGACCTTCCCAACACTGGACGTGAAGAGCATGCGCCTTCCACCATTTGCACGCCCCCTGCAAGTGCTGGAAGGAGCACCCGCAGTCCAGTTCCTGATAGTCAGATTGAAGATGTCAGTGTTGAAGTACACCAGGATGAGGAGGATATGGGTGTTGCTGGCGCTGGGGAGGAAATTGACCAGGAGGATTCTGATGGTGAGGTGGTTTGTTTAAGTCAGGCACCCGGGGAGACACCTGTTGTCCGTGGGAGGAATATGGCCGTTGACATGCCAGGTGAAAATACCAAAAAAATCAGCTCTTCGGTGTGGAGGTATTTCACCAGAAATGCGGACAACAGGTGTCAAGCCGTGTGTTCCCTTTGTCAAGCTGTAATAAGTAGGGGTAAGGACGTTAACCACCTCGGAACATCCTCCCTTATACGTCACCTGCAGCGCATTCATAATAAGTCAGTGACAAGTTCAAAAACTTTGGGTGACAGCGGAAGCAGTCCACTGACCAGTAAATCCCTTCCTCTTGTAACCAAGCTCACGCAAACCACCCCACCAACTCCCTCAGTGTCAATTTCCTCCTTCCCCAGGAATGCCAATAGTCCTGCAGGCCATGTCACTGGCAATTCTGACGAGTCCTCTCCTGCCTGGGATTCCTCCGATGCATCCTTGCGTGTAACGCCTACTGCTGCTGGCGCTGCTGTTGTTGCCGCTGGGAGTCGATGGTCATCCCAGAGGGGAAGTCGTAAGCCCACTTGTACTACTTCCAGTAAGCAATTGACTGTTCAACAGTCCTTTGCGAGGAAGATGAAATATCACAGCAGTCATCCTACTGCAAAGCGGATAACTGAGTCCTTGACAACTATGTTGGTGTTAGACGTGCGTCCGGTATCCGCCGTTAGTTCACAGGGAACTAGACAATTTATTGAGGCAGTGTGCCCCCGTTACCAAATACCATCTAGGTTCCACTTCTCTAGGCAGGCGATACCGAGAATGTACACGGACGTCAGAAAAAGACTCACCAGTGTCCTAAAAAATGCAGTTGTACCCAATGTCCACTTAACCACGGACATGTGGACAAGTGGAGCAGGGCAGGGTCAGGACTATATGACTGTGACAGCCCACTGGGTAGATGTATGGACTCCCGCCGCAAGAACAGCAGCGGCGGCACCAGTAGCAGCATCTCGCAAACGCCAACTCTTTCCTAGGCAGGCTACGCTTTGTATCACCGCTTTCCAGAATACGCACACAGCTGAAAACCTCTTACGGCAACTGAGGAAGATCATCGCGGAATGGCTTACCCCAATTGGACTCTCCTGTGGATTTGTGGCATCGGACAACGCCAGCAATATTGTGTGTGCATTAAATATGGGCAAATTCCAGCACGTCCCATGTTTTGCACATACCTTGAATTTGGTGGTGCAGAATTTTTTTAAAAAACGACAGGGGCGTGCAAGAGATGCTGTCGGTGGCCAGAAAAATTGCGGGACACTTTCGGCGTACAGGCACCACGTACAGAAGACTGGAGCACCACCAAAAACTACTGAACCTGCCCTGCCATCATCTGAAGCAAGAAGTGGTAACGAGGTGGAATTCAACCCTCTATATGCTTCAGAGGTTGGAGGAGCAGCAAAAGGCCATTCAAGCCTATACAATTGAGCACGATATAGGAGATGGAATGCACCTGTCTCAAGTGCAGTGGAGAATGATTTCAACGTTGTGCAAGGTTCTGATGCCCTTTGAACTTGCCACACGTGAAGTCAGTTCAGACACTGCCAGCCTGAGTCAGGTCATTCCCCTCATCAGGCTTTTGCAGAAGAAGCTGGAGGCATTGAAGATGGAGCTAAAAGGGAGCGATTCCGCTAGGCATGTGGGACTTGTGGATGCAGCCCTTAATTCGCTTAACAAGGATTCACGGGTGGTCAATCTGTTGAAATCAGAGCACTACATTTTGGCCACCGTGCTCGATCCTAGATTTAAAGCCTACCTTGGATCTCTCTTTCCGGCAGACACAGGTCTGCTGGGGTTGAAAGACCTGCTGGTGACAAAATTGTCAAGTCAAGCGGAACGCGACCTGTCAACATCTCCTCCTTCACATTCTCCCGCAACTGGGGGTGCGAGGAAAAGGCTCAGAATTCCGAGCCCACCCGCTGGCGGTGATGCAGGGCAGTCTGGAGCGACTGCTGATGCTGACATCTGGTCCGGACTGAAGGACCTGACAACGATTACGGACATGTCGTCTACTGTCACTGCATATGATTCTCTCAACATTGATAGAATGGTGGAGGATTATATGAGTGACCGCATCCAAGTAGGCACGTCACACAGTCCGTACTTATACTGGCAGGAAAAAGAGGCAATTTGGAGGCCCTTGCACAAACTGGCTTTATTCTACCTAAGTTGCCCTCCCACAAGTGTGTACTCCGAAAGAGTGTTTAGTGCCGCCGCTCACCTTGTCAGCAATCGGCGTACGAGGTTACATCCAGAAAATGTGGAGAAGATGATGTTCATTAAAATGAATTATAATCAATTCCTCCGCGGAGACATTGACCAGCAGCAATTGCCTCCACAAAGTACACAGGGAGCTGAGATGGTGGATTCCAGTGGGGACGAATTGATAATCTGTGAGGAGGGGGATGTACACGGTGATATATCGGAGGGTGAAGATGAGGTGGACATCTTGCCTCTGTAGAGCCAGTTTGTGCAAGGAGAGATTAATTGCTTCTTTTTTGGGGGGGGTCCAAACCAACCCGTCATATCAGTCACAGTCGTGTGGCAGACCCTGTCACTGAAATGATGGGTTGGTTAAAGTGTGCATGTCCTGTTTTGTTTATACAACATAAGGGTGGGTGGGAGGGCCCAAGGACAATTCCATCTTGCACCTCTTTTTTCTTTTCTTTTTCTTTGCATCATGTGCTGATTGGGGAGGGTTTTTTGGAAGGGACATCCTGCGTGACACTGCAGTGCCACTCCTAGATGGGCCCGGTGTTTGTGTCGGCCACTAGGGTCGCTAATCTTACTCACACAGTCAGCTACCTCATTGCGCCTCTTTTTTTCTTTGCGTCATGTGCTGTTTGGGGAGGGTTTTTTGGAAGGGACATCCTGCGTGACACTGCAGTGCCACTCCTAGATGGGCCCGGTGTTTGTGTCGGCCACTAGGGTCGCTAATCTTACTCACACAGTCAGCTACCTCATTGCGCCTCTTTTTTTCTTTGCGTCATGTGCTGTTTGGGGAGGGTTTTTTGGAAGGGACATCCTGCGTGACACTGCAGTGCCACTCCTAGATGTGCCCGGTGTTTGTGTCGGCCACTAGGGTCGCTAATCTTACTCACACAGCTACCTCATTGCGCCTCTTTTTTTCTTTGCGTCATGTGCTGTTTGGGGAGGGTTTTTTGGAAGGGCCATCCTGCGTGACACTGCAGTGCCACTCCTAGATGGGCCCGGTGTTTGTGTCGGCCACTAGGGTCGCTAATCTTACTCACACAGCTACCTCATTGCGCCTCTTTTTTTCTTTGCGTCATGTGCTGTTTGGGGAGGGTTTTTTGGAAGGGACATCCTGCGTGACACTGCAGTGCCACTCCTAGATGGGCCCGGTGTTTGTGTCGGCCACTAGGGTCGCTAATCTTACTCACACAGCTACCTCATTGCGCCTCTTTTTTTCTTTGCGTCATGTGCTGTTTGGGGAGGGTTTTTTGGAAGGGACATCCTGCGTGACACTGCAGTGCCACTCCTAGATGGGCCCGGTGTTTGTGTCGGCCACTAGGGTCGCTAATCTTACTCACACAGTCAGCTACCTCATTGCGCCTCTTTTTTTCTTTGCGTCATGTGCTGTTTGGGGAGGGTTTTTTGGAAGGGCCATCCTGCGTGACACTGCAGTGCCACTCCTAGATGGGCCCGGTGTTTGTGTCGGCCACTAGGGTCGCTAATCTTACTCACACAGCTACCTCATTGCGCCTCTTTTTTTCTTTGCGTCATGTGCTGTTTGGGGAGGGTTTTTTGGAAGGGCCATCCTGCGTGACACTGCAGTGCCACTCCTAGATGGGCCCGGTGTTTGTGTCGGCCACTAGGGTCGCTAATCTTACTCACACAGCTACCTCATTGCGCCTCTTTTTTTCTTTGCGTCATGTGCTGTTTGGGGAGGGTTTTTTGGAAGAGACATCCTGCGTGACACTGCAGTGCCACTCCTAGATGGGCCCGGTGTTTGTGTCGGCCACTAGGGTCGCTTATCTTACTCACACAGCGACCTCGGTGCAAATTTTAGGACTAAAAATAATATTGTGAGGTGTGAGGTATTCAGAATAGACTGAAAATGAGTGTAAATTATGGTTTTTGAGGTTAATAATACTTTGGGATCAAAATGACCCCCAAATTCTATGATTTAAGCTGTTTTTTAGTGTTTTTGGAAAAAAACACCCGAATCCAAAACACACCCGAATCCGACAAAAAAAATTCGGTGAGGTTTTGCCAAAACGCGTTCGAACCCAAAACACGGCCGCGGAACCGAACCCAAAACCAAAACACAAAACCCGAAAAATTTCAGGCGCTCATCTCTACTTAGAACACGTCCCGGGTATTTACCCTAAGGTGGTGTCTACTTTCCACCTTAATCAGGAGATTGTAGTTCCGGCCTTTGCCTCTCCTGAATTGTCTTCCAAAGAGCGGTCTTTGGATGTGGTACGTGCTCTCCGTATATACGTGAAGAGAACTGCCTCCATTAGGAAGTTGGATTCTCTCTTTGTTCTGTTTTCACAAACGTGGCTGGCCTGTTAACAAGCTGACCCTAGCCAGATGGATTAGAATGGTGATTGCACATGCTTATGTACAGGCTGGCCTTCCAGCTCCTGCTACCATAGAGGCCCATTCTACTCAGTCGGTTGGACCTTCTTGGGCGGGCCGCTGTGGTGCGACCCTTGAACAATTGTGCAAGGCGGCTAAGTGGTCCTCAGTGAACACGTTCATAAGGTTTTATGCCTTTGATACTTCCGCCTCCCAGGATGCTTCCTTTGGACTCCGGGTTCTTGTGCCCACTACAGTGCGTCCCCTCCCATAAGTAACTGCTTTAGGACATCCCCCATGTCATTCCCTGTGGAGCCCAGTGTACCCCGCAGCAGAAAACGAGATTTATGGTAAGAACTTACCATTGTTAAATCTCTTTCTGCGAGGTACACTGGACTCCACAGGGTGCCCACCCTGACGCACTTAGCTTCTTTGGGTTGGTATGGCATTAGCCGCTGACAATTTCTCCTGTCGTGAGAGTCTGGTGTATGTGGCTACCAACAGTTGTTGTCTCTTTTGCCTGCTACTGCATTGGACTGGTTAACAAAAACTGAGCTCCTGTGCACGGGGGCGGGGTTATAGAGGAGGCGGGGTTATAGAGGAGGTGGTGCTAGGCATTTTGTGAAGAAGGTCAAAGCTTTGAGCCTGTTGGTGCCTCGGATCAAGATCCTACTCTACACCCCAATGTTATTCCTTGTGGAGCCCAGTGTATCTTGCAGAAAGAGATTTAACAACGGTAAGTTCTTACCATAAATCTCATTTTCCAGCGGGTCCCGTCTTGGGGGCCCTCTTACCTCCTCCCAAAGTGCGGCCATGCAATCATGGAGAGCTGCGGTGGGGTGTGTGACTAACTGAAGCAAACCGGAGTCTCCGCTGTAAGTACCCGGCAACCAGGGCGGGGAAGTATACAGCGCCGCTGGGGGAGGTGATGGAGCTGCAGCAGGAGATCTAACACTCACAGTGTCTCTGCTGCAGCCCTTGAAGTCTTCAAAGTTCATTTAAGAAAGCTCTTCTGAGGGCTGCTGGAGCAGCCCACCTGTTGTATGCCTGCATTGCATGGCACCAACTACAAAACTGAGCTCATGTGAACGGAGGCGGGGTTATAGAGGAGGCATCGCTATGAATTCTGGGAACAGTCAAAGCTTTTAGCCTGTTGGTATCTCGGATCAAGATCCTACTCTACAGCCCAATGTTATTCCCTGTGGAGCCCAGTGTACCCCGCAGCAGAAATATTACTTTCCGAAAAGAAGTGATATTATTATTAGAGTGGCATGATGAATAGCGAAAAAATTGTGAAATGTAAGAATGAGAATTTAAAACGAAAAATTCTTATTTCACAATTTTTTCATGATGAATATACCCCTATGTTACTAATCCTTAGTCTGTGTCTTCCTGCAGTTTGTAAAGTGTCTGTGTGCATTGTGTGAAGGATGCTGTCTGCTTTGTGGGAGTTATGGGGGGGAACGGCCCAACCTCCTATAGGGTTAATGGTCCCGTTCCCCGCTGGCTGGACACTGAGTTCCTGAGGGTCCTATTCGCAAGCCCCACCACAGCGAATGTACAGTCCCGCAGCACGCCGCCACCCCTAACAGGGCCAGAAGTAAGAAAAGTGGTGAGTAGGTGGCCGATGTCCTGGTTCGCGGGTCGCCGGCTGTAATGGTGGCATCAGAGTATCTAGTGCAGCACTGACATGCAGGCTGCGTCTCCATGCTCAGTACAACATGCTTTATGTGTGTGTGTTTCCACTGTGAGGGGCGAGCTAAGCTTTTTAACATTACCCTACACTGGCAGACAGCTTAGAGGGGTTCTAACCTGCTGTTAAGCATCTCGGACACCTCAGCCAGTATAATAAAACTGGGAAGACCGTGCGCTATTACGGGAGCGGGCTTTACTATGAGCGGGTTTAGCAGCTCACCAGCGCAATTTTCCTTCTGCAGCTCACACTGACAAGACGTGCAGGGAAGTGCAGCAACTCCACAAAGACTCCACGTTTCCTTAGTGGTATCAGGGGGTCATAGTAAGGAGCGGGGAGCGGTGTTAAAATACTAAGCCCTATTAAGGAGCTTAGTTTGCGACCAGCTGAGCTTGGCTTTAGCATAAAGGGTGCGGTGTGGCTGGCTCCATCTTCTGTGTCTCCCTGCAGGCTGTGTGGGTTAACTGTGCTTTCACCTTTACTGTGTGTGAGTGTGTGTGTCCCTTCACATTACCATGTCAAGGGAGTGTGTTTCCTGCACAGCAGAGTGTTTGTCTTCCCCAGGGGATTCACTACAGTGTACCCAGGATAGTACACATTCTCAGGCTAGTGGGTCTGAACCCACATGGTTGGATTCCCTTAAAGGGATGATCTCACATATTTCTAATAAATTATCCCATAATGAGAAAGAGACGCAATACTTAAGACAGTCTGTGGAGGACCTGATGACTAGAGATTCAGTTCCCATACCAGCGTCTCAGACCCCTGCCATTTGTCAACAAAGCATACTCTGGCCCAAATCCTGCAGGCTGACTCTGATGATGATGTATCAGACGCGAAGGAGGGTGAAGTGGATTCATGTGGGGGGGGGGGGGGATGCAGCCCTGTCACAGGGAATACAGGCCCTGATAGAAGCTATTAGAGAAGTCCTGCACATTCCTGACAAGGTGGCGGAGGTGGATGAGGAATCTTATTTTAATGTAAAAAAGAAGAATGACAAGAAGTTTAAGACCCCTAAAAGGTTACTCACATCCTTCCCGTTTCCTCAGGATGATAGGAAAAGTGGGAAAATCCACCGATTGTTGACGCATCGATATCTAGGTTGTCACGTAAGATAGTCTTACCTGTCCCTGGGGCAGCCTCCTTAAAGGACATGGCTGACCGCAAAATTGAGACCATTCTCAAATCCCTGTACACAGCTGCTGGGGTGGCCCAGAGACCCACTATTGCTTGTGCATGGATCACTAGGGCCATTGCAAAATGGTCAGGTAATCTAATTGACGGGTTAGATTCCTTATCCAGGGGGGAGATAATTTTACTCCTACAGCATATACAGGACTCTGCTAATATTATGGTGGAGGTCATAAAGAAAATTGGTTTGCTCAACCCACGCACCACTGCCATGGCAGTGTCAGCACACAGGGGCTTGGGGCTAGGCCAGTGGATTGCGGATGCGTATTCCAGGAAAGACGTCGAAAGCCTACCATTCACAGGTGAAGCTCTTTTTGGAGATGAACTGGATACGTGGATATCCAAGGCTACGGCGGTTAAGTCTACATACCTTCCATCCGCAGCACCCCCAGCTAGGAAAACCTACTGTGCTCCAACTCTGCAGTCCTTTCAGACAGTGAAATTTTAAAGTAAATCCAAAGGTTCTTCTACAGCCTTCAAAGGCAATAGAGGTAAACCCAGAAAACCTGCAACTGCAGTTTCACAGGAACAGACCTCCGGCTCTCCTTCCTCAAAGCCTTCAGCATGATGGTGGACCACACTGCCTGGAAGACAGGCAGGTGGAAGCCCGATTAAGATATTTCAGTCACATATGGGCAACGTCATGCCTGGATCCATGGGTCAAAGATCTTATCGCCCAGGGCTACAGACTGGAGTTTCAGGAACACCAACCTCACAGATTCTTCAAATCAGGCTTACCAGCTTCTCCAGAAGCAAGCATAACTTTACAGGCAGCAATTAAAAAACTGGTACAGACTCAGGTCATTGTTCCAGTTCCACTTCAACTGCAAAACCTGGGTTATTATTCCAACCTGTTTGTGGTACCGAAACCGGACGGTTCGGTAAGGCCCATTTTAAACCTCAAGTCACTGAACTCGTACTTATGGGTGTTCAAATTCAAGATGGAGTCTTTGAGAGTGGTGATCTCAGGTCTGGAGGAGGGAGAATTCCTGGTGTCTTTGGTTATCAAGGATGCATACCTTTATATTCTGATTTGGCCGCCTCATCAGTCTTATCTGAGGCTTGCATTACAGGACTGTCACTACCACTTCCAGGCCCTGCCATTTGACCTCTCCACGGCACCGAGGGTGTTCACCAAGGTAATGGCAGAGATGATGGTTCTCCTCCGCAAGCATAATACCGTACCTAGATGATCAGGGAGAGGTTGTTAGACAACATTGGCCTCTCAACATGACTACTCCAGGATCACGAGTGGATTGTGAACCTGCCAAAATCTCACCTGTAACCAACACGGTGGCTTCCGTTCCTGGGGATGATACTGGATACGGAGACACAGAAGGTATTCCTTCCTTTGGAAAAGGCATTGGTAATTCAGTCGATCGTGTGGGATGTTCTAAGACCGACTCGGATATCGGTGCATCTATGCATTCTCCTCTGGGGCAAGATGGTAGCCTCATACGAGGCACTGCAGTACGGAAGGTTTCACGCAAGGCCCCTCCAGCTGGATCTGTTGGACAAATGGTCCGGATTGCATCTTCACATGCACTGGAGGATACGTCTGTCACCAAAAGCCAGTATTTCTCTTCTGTGGTGGCTTCAGACTTCTCACCTGACCGAGGGCCGAAGGTTTGGGATTCAAAATTGGATTCTGGTAACCACAGACGCAAGCCTCAGAGGTTGAAGAGCAGTCACCCAAGGGGAACAGTTCCAAGGAAAATAGTCAAGTCAGGAAGCCATTCTTCCGAGCAACATTATGAAACTAAGGGCCATGTACAATGCCCTTCTACAGGCATCACATCTTCTTTAGGATCACGCCATTCAGGTTCAGTCGGACAATGTGACGGCAGTAATGTACATAAACCGACAGGGCGGAACGAAGAGCAGCAATGTCAGAGGTAACAAGGATTCTCCTCTGGGCAGAACGGCACGCTCTGGCGTTGTTGGCAGTCTTCATTCCGGGAGTGGACAACTGGGAAGCAGACTTCCTCAGCACACATGACCTCCACCTGGAGGTGTTTGGGTGATGGACACATCGGTGGGGAATTCCACAAATCAACATGATGGCCTCTCATCTCAACAAGAAGCTCAATCGGTATTGTTCCAGGCTGAGAGACCCACAAGCAGTGGCGGTGGATGCTCTGGTGACTTCATGGGACTACCACGTGGTGTACGTGTTTCCAACACTTCCATTGATCCCAAGAATTCTCAAAAGAATAAAAAGGGAAAAGGTTCAAGCTATTCTCATTGCTCTGGACTGGCCAAGAAGGGCATGGTATGCAGATCTACTGGAGATGCTTCTAGAGGACCCGTGGCCTCTACCTCTTCACGAGGATCTTCTACAACAGGGGCCGTTCCTCTATCATGACTTACCATGGCTACGTTTGACGGCATGGCGGTTGAGAGTCAAATTCTAACCCAGAAAGGTATCCCGGACAGGGTTATTCCAACCTTGATCCAAGCCAGAAAGGGGGTAACGTCTAAACATTACACCCATATTTTGAAAAAAAATACGTCTCTTGGTATGAGAACAGGAAATTTCCTGCGGTGGAATTTCAACTGGGATGTTTTTTCTTTTTTTCTGCAGTCAGGAGGGGATGTGGGCCTACATTTGGGCTCCTTAAAAGTCCAGATTTTGGCCTTATCCATTTTCTTCCAGAAACAATTGGCTTCTCTCCTGGAGGTTCAGGCATTTCTGAAGGGTGTTCTGCACATCCAACCGTCCTTTGTGCCTCTTATGGCACCTTGGGATCTCAACGTAGTATTGCAGTTCCGGCAGTCGGAATGGTTTGAGCCTTTACAGGACGTTGACGTCAAGTTCTTATGTGGAAGGCCGTCACACTGTTGGCCTTGGCTTCAGCAAGGCGTGTGTTGGAGCTGGGGGCATTATCTCACAAAGCCCCTATTTGATTTTTCATGAAGATAGAGCTGAACTCAGAACTCGTCAGCAATTTCTTCCAAAGGTGGTGTCTGCGTTTCATGTCAACCAACCTATTGTGGTTCCGGAGGTTACTGACACCTCTGCTACTTCAAAGTCCTAGGATGTTGTGAGGGCTTTGAAGATCTATGGAAAGCGGACAGCTTGTCACAGAAAATTGGACTCGCTGTTTGTTCTCTATGATCCCAATAAAATTGGGTGTCCTGCTTCAAAGCAGTCTATTGCTCGCTGGATCAGGCTAAATATCCAGCATTCTTATTCTACGGCAGGTTTGCTGGTTCCAAGATCTGTACAGGCCCACTCTACTAGGTCGGTGGGTTTTTCCTGGGAGGCTGCTCAGGGTGTCGCAGCTTTACAGCTCTACCGAGCAGCTACTTGTTCAGGTTTGAACACGTTTGCTAAGTTCTACAAGTTCGATACTTCGGCCTCTGAGGACCTTCGGTTTGGTAAATCTGTTTGCAGGAACCTCAGCACTCTCCCACCCGGTTTGGGAGCATTGGTACATCCCCATGGTACTAATGTGGACCCCATTATCCTCTAGGACGTAAGAGAAAATAGGAGTCAGGGGTGGGCAATGGAAGAATTCAAACTCTACGTACATTGAGGTCTGTTGGGACTCTGGCCCTCATTCCGTGTTGATTGCTCACTGGCTACTTTTAGCAGCCATGCAAATGCATTGTCTCCGCCCACGGGGGAGTGTGTTTTCGGTTTGCAAGTGTGCGATCGCATGTGCAGCCGAGCGACACAAACACATTTTGTGCAAAACAAGACCAGCCCTGTAGTTACTTATCCTGTGTGAGGATTCTTGCGACGGAGGTCCCGGAATTGACGTCAGATACCCGCCCTGCAAATGCCTGGACATGCCTGCATTTTCCCAAACACTCCCAGAAAACAGTCAGTTGACACCCATAAACGCCCCCTCTTCCTGTCAATCTCCTTGCGATCAGCTGTGCGAATGGATTAGTCGCTAGAAGCATTGCACAGCAATGATGCTCTTTGTACCCGTCCGCCGCGCTTGCACATTGCTGTGCTTACGCATGTGCAATTTTGACATTTTTTTACCTGATCACTGCGCTGCGAAAGTCGGCAGCGAGCAATCAACTCGGAATGACCCCCTCTGTGCAGGAACCTGTGTGGAGGAGGCGGAGTAATATGAAGGCTGTGGGATGTCAAGCACACCATAAGCAGTGCAGCATGTGTAAATGGCTGTATACTGCCCCTCTAGTGAAACAGGTAGGGCACTACACACATACAGTATAAAGCTGCTATCTCAGATCAAAATATTTGGGTCCAGTCTACCCACCCACAGCACACCTAAAAATGCATTGCACACAGTTTGGGAATCATTGTTAACCACTTCCTTTATAGCACATACTTTATTTATAAATAGATTTGAGAAACTTTTTATAATGTATTTTACTTTTCACAATGCTCTTAAAAAATAATTTAGCTCCTTTGTAAACATATGAATTACCTTCTTGCTAGACAGAAGGAGGCTAAGATATAATCAGATGTGTAAAGGCACAAGCTGAGAAGAAAATGGCCCAGTCAGTCGGTAAAGGGGGCAAATCGTTTTTTGGATATTTAAACGTAAGGAGAAAACAAAAGGTGGAATTAGAAGACTAAAGACTATTTGTGCTCTGTATTGACTTCTGAAACAGAGAAGAAAGGGCCACAGTATAATCAGAAAAAGGAGGTAGATGGGACAAGTGGTTCTTATCGGCTGTCAAATTCTATGTTTCTAGAAACAAATACATTTACAGAGGATTAGGTCCTAACAGGGATTCAGTATGATATCACAGTAGTCAGGATGCCAGCAGTCACATGACCGACACTGGCATCCCAACACTGAAGATCCCTGACATAACCCGCTAGGGTGGGTGGCTTGGGCTAAACCTTTGGGGGTTCAGCTAGGTCTAAGCCCCCCTAGTGCCTAACCCTAACACCCCAACAGCCCAGGCCCTAGCCCTAAAAGTCCAAACATAGTCCCACTGCACAAAAGTGGAAGCAAGGAAGAGGTAAGTAACTACTGACCAGTGAGCCTTACATCAGTAGTATGGAAAGTAATGGAAACACTATTAAAAGAAAGAGTTGTGGAATATCTCAAATACAGTAATTTACAGGATCCCATACAGCATGGATTTACTGGAGGGAGATCATGTCAGATAAATCTTATTGACTTTTTTGACTGGGTGACTAAAGTAATCGATCTGGGTAGGGGGGGGCATAGATATAGCTAATCTAGACTGTTGTAAGACTTTTGACACTGTCCCACATCGCAGACTGTCAAATAAACTTGAAAGCTTTGGATTGGATTCTAAGATGGGTGGATGAATAGAATCTTTGTTGCAGGATAGAAAACAGAGAGGTGTGGTAAATGGAGTGCATTCATAGGAGGGACAGGTTACCAGTGGAGTACCCCAGGGATCTGTACTTGGACCAGTGCTTTTTAAGATATTTATAGATGACATTGCAAATGGTATTGAAGGTAAGGTATGACTTTTTTTGCAGATGTCACAAAGGTATGCAACAGGGTAAACACACCAGGAGGAATAAAACAAATGATTGATAATCTAGGTAGACTAGAGGAATGGAAATTACAGTTTCTGCAAAAAAATGCTAAATCATGAAATTTGGTCTCAAAAATCCAAAGGCTAAATATATTCGTAACAGTTGTCAAAGTCGAAAAATATTGTAATGCATATACCCTGTACTAACCCCATGCACATGCCCGCTGCGCGTGCACTCAGTCCACCGTGCGTGCACATATCCGCAATTTGCGTAGGATCGCTCCTGCGATCATGCGCATGGTATGGGTATTTACGGCAGAGTTTGTAAGCGTGTAGAGGGTTATTAGAACATTACATATTTAACCCAAATAGCGCATTTTGTACCCATAGTTCCCCTACACCACATCAGCGAATATCCACAGTTTAAACAGTTCCAGGACTAAGGGATTCGCCTTTGCATGATAGGAAGGGTCAGATAAAGGTTGGAAGGTGATGTCTAGTATCCAGCTGTAGGGTATTTTAAGGGTAACATTCCGGTGTTGGTTAGAGAAAGATCGCATGTTCCAGCGTATAGTTATGTGCAAAAGTAGAATATAGATATTAACTGTATTTACTGTATATTATGTATGCGGCGGGAATCCAGAGGATACCACCCACAAGAGCAGTTGGGGAGAGACATCGCCCATCTTTTCAAATCAACCTATGACCTCTCCTGTAATGAAAAGACACATCTCTGTGTCCAATGGACAATGAGATTACAGTGACCATTGTATTGTGTATGTATGTTGTGTATAAAAAGCCCATTGTTGCCTGGCCGGTCAGAAGACTCTGAACGCTTTCTACTTGACTAGCGGAGGACCGGCCGGGTTGCGCTTACGAACATTCTCACGTATGTACATTCTCTGTAGCCATTACTCTGTTTTAGATTTATCTTGTTAGCCTGTAGTGTATGATTTGTACTGTTTTACCTTTTGAAATAATCCACGGTGGCCTTAGAACCCTGTGGTTTCAACTACAAATCGGTGTTGTGTCCTCACTTTCCTGCAAGGGTCTAAAAGCATATTTATCTGTATAAGGTTTATAAGTATTGATAAGGTGTACGCACTGCGGGTACTTTATACCATCAGCGCTACTTGAGGTTTAAGGTATAACATCGTTGCAGTACTTTGCTGCTAAGGGTGTAAAGTGTAATCACATCATTGCATTGTATCACTAACAAGGTTTAAAGGTTATCAATTGTGTGTGTGCACGCTGAGCGTACTCTGTACACTCAGCGCGGCATGTGTACGCCAAGTACGTACCACGTGCGGGACTCTGTACGCAAATAGCGTACAAAGTGCGTAGCGCGTGTATTCAGTCTAGCGGCCATAGCGGCTCCACGGTAAAAGTGTATCTAGAGGTGTAGCTTTATGGTTTAAGATAATATCGACATTATCACAGTACTATAATGGAAACTACTGAGGAGGAAAGGGTACAAGGTACAGGAGGGAGACATTCTTCAAAGGAAGAAAAGTATAAGAACACAAGGACATGCACTGAAACTGGAGGTTTGCAAAAGCCGGTCAGCTGCAAATCCGTTCGCATCTCACTCACCATTGAATGATTTTTCCAGTCTGTGCAGTCTGTGCAGTCTGTGCGTACTGCGGAGCCCAGGACTTACTCCTACAGTGCAAAATAAACAGGCTGATCGGACCGGAGCCGACGTCACACACCCTTCCTGAAAATGCTTGGGAACACCTGTGTTTTTCCAGGCACTCCCAGAAAATGTCCAGTTACCACCCCCAAATGCCCGCTTCTTGTCAATCAGCCTGCAGTCGCCCAGCAATAATAAAAAAAACACAGTTTTTTTCACAGTTTGGCCTCGCGTCTGCGCATTATGATCTGTATGCATGTGCAGTCATTCGATAATCGGCCACTGTGCGATTTCGCACAACAGCTTTCAAGTCTGAATTAGGCCCTTAGCTTTAATGCAAAGGGGGCTTTCTATACAGTTGATGCAGATTTTATGATTGGATCTGGGGCCTTATAAATTTCTCCAAGGGTAGAGCCCTTAAATCTGGCAACAAACAGACTGTATCAGTATCAAATCTGGATCAATAATTCAGACAGAATCAGAGGGCAATCCAATTAAAAAGAATTTCACTGGTTTTAGGCGCTTCAGTGAATGTCCCAAGTATATTAGTGAAAATATCAAATGATAATCAGTCTCTGCTGGATTCTTAAATGTGTCAGTCTGTCCAGACGTCCTCACAGTTCAGTCTCAGAGGTGATATATGAAAATAAGAAAACATAAAGAAGCATATCATGGTGTAGTAAGTCTCAATACCAGCTGACAGGTGTAGGAGTACTGTAGAAACACGGTAAGATATACTATATAGTATATGGATGAGTACCCAAACTCACAGGTTAACGAGATGTTATAAACATCAGAGGGCAGCCTAGTGTCCATAGAGCATACAGTAGCTGCAGCTATAATTTGCAGATTGGACTGGTCCCAATGCACTATAAGGATAAAAGAGCCAATTAGGCTGAACAGAGTCAAGTCTCCCAAGATGATCACTGCAATGTTCATCCACCTTCTCAGACGTTACATTAGCAGTCAGTAGAGACAGTGAAGGATTGTGGGGTTGCATGTCTGTGCCCACCAATCTGACAATATCAAGCCTGCTAAGTTGTTACTCCCACTTAGTGGGCTCTAGCAGAGAAGCATCTCCCTTCTAACCTGCTGCAGAGTGCAACATTGTGGACTTTATTAATTAAACATAATGGTATCGAGATCCAGGCCATTTGGAAAGCCAGCGGTCAGAATACTGACAGCAGCATCCCAACGCGGAGAATTTTTACATCTGCTAGGCAAGTATTTTAACCTTAACCTTCTACTCGCCTAACCCTCCTTTGTTAGGATATAGTGCACTCTGTACCTGTCTTCTTCTGTGTATTGGTCTATGGGTGCATCCCCTAGTGTTAGACCTCTAGTGCCAAGAGTCACTCGGAGGAGGAGTCTTAAGATGTAGTTCCTGTTCCTCCATCTCAGAGAGAGTGAGGAGATTGTCTCTCAATATCTGTGTGTCACAGAGTCCTGGTGTACAAGTGTGCAGAGCTGAGTCTGGGAGCAGATCTCAGCTACAGAGACTCACAGTATTCCAGTGCATGCATCATCTTCTCTACAGTGGGAGTCAGACTGCATGGCTGTGTAGTCCTCCATGCTAAGTACCACTACCTAATGCTGTTACCTTGTGTGATATATGGGCTCCTGATTACTGACATCAGTGTTACATCTGAGTCACCTGTGTACACTAAATAAACCTGCATTACTGTTTAAGTCACTAAGTGTGTGGACTGATGTCACTGCACCAGATAGCCTAGTACACTCCGCCAACATCCCTACCTGCAGCCTAACCCTAACTGACTCCCCTGCAGCCCAACTCTAACCCTTCTCGCTTAGTGACTAAACCCAACCCTCTCCGCAGCCTAACCCTAACTCTCCCCCTTAGTGCTTAACCCTAATCCTCCCTCTTAAGTGCCTAATCATAACCCTCCTACCTCCCCTGCAGCCTAACCTTAACTGCAGTACTAATTAGTACTACAGTGAGCTGGGTTCAGGGCCTGGCAGTTTATTTCCTGGAAAGGAGGCAGGCAGAAGGCAGAGTGCAGCGTCGTCCTCAATGTGTGACCGGAGCAGCAGCTTGTTAGGGGAAACCAGGAAGCATAGCTGCAGTAGAGTTGGCACTGCACAGCTGATAATCCATGATGCACACTCCTGCTGATGGTGAGACCCCCTCTCCCCTACTATTTATCTGTCTGTCTATACCCTCCCCTCCGTCTGTCTAAGTCCTGCCCTGCTCCCGTCCATCTATTCATCTACAGTATGGTACTCTGACTGTCTATGCCCATCCGTCTTTACATCTATGCCCACCCCCGTTCATCTGTACGTCTATGCCCACCCACACCTGTCTGTCCATCTATCAATTTATGCCCCCATATGGTGCTCTGCCCATCTATGTACCCCAATCCATCTGTCCGTCTATGCCTGCCCCACATCCGTCTATCCATCTATCTATTTATGCCCCCATATGGTGCTCTCTCTGTATATGCCACCCGTTCATCTCTCTGTCCATCTATGCCCGCCCCATGTTGGTCTATCCATCTATGCCCTATATGGTGCTTTATCTGTCCGTCTATGGTGTCTGTTCATCTGTCCATGCCCCCCATCCATCCATCTATGTCCGCCCCTATCCATCTGCCCATCTTCTTCATCTATGCCCCCATACAGTGCTCTGTCCGTCTATGTCCGCCCCCGTCCGTCTGTCCATCTATTCATCTATGCCCCCATATGATGCTCTTTCTATGTCCCCCCCATCCATCTGTCCATCTATGCCTGCCTCACGTCCATCTGTCCATCTGTCCATTTATGCCCCCATATGGTGCTCTGTCCGTATATGCCCCCCGTCCATCTCTCTGTACATCTATGCCCGCCCCATGTCTGTCTATCCATCTATGCCCCATATGGTGTTTTATCTGTCTGTCTATGCCCCCCATGTCCATCCATCTGTCCATCTTTTCCCCATATGTTGCTCTGTCCATGCACCCCATCCATCCCTCTGTGTCCGCCCCTGTCCGTCTGTCCATCTATGCCCCCGTATGGTGCTCTATCTGTCCGTCTATGTCCTCCTCATCCATATGTCCGTCTATACCCCCCGTCCTGTGCTGGAGTCAGGTAGTGTCTCGCTCAGTCCTCCTCCATCTCTCTCTCTCTCTCTCTCTCTCTCTCTCTAACAGTCTCTTTCTGTTGTAGTGTCTTTCCTGCACATTCCTCCTCCCTCTCTATCTCTCTCTTTCTCTCCTCCCTCTCCCTAACACTTTCTCTCTTGCTTCTCTCTTTCTTTCCCTGACATTGTCTCTCTCTCAATCTCTTCCTGACACACACTCTCTCTGACATTGCCTCCCTTTCTCTCTCTCTCTCTACTTCTCTCATTACCTTTTTTTTTCATGAAACCCTCTTCTCTCCTCTCTCTCTTTCTCTCGCACCCCCTTTACACACTCCTTTACTCTTACTCCCCTCTCTCCTGAACCCCTAAGGGACATTGTAGTAACAACGGTGGGAGCGTTTTCAAGATCTTACTATGAGGCCCAGAAAGTTCTAGTTATGCCCCTGCTCCCTGGCATACTTACGATCGGGATGCTAACTGTCTGGATTCCAGCGCCAGCATTATCATCCATGTCGGGATCCATGCGTCGGGCTTCTGACCAGTGTCGGGATTCTGGTGTCGGTGTTCCAACTGCCGGCAGCCCGAACATAGGTATGCTGGCTGAATCCCACTTCAAGTATATTGCTCTGCTTAGTAATACACAGCCTATAATAGAATTTAATGTCAAATAGTTATTTCACTTGCTCTTTAATATATATAATACATTTAGAATAATATAATACATTTTTAACTTATATTAATAATATATGAAATACTATATTTGATATATTTAATAATACTAATCTGCTGGAAGGAAAAAAATGATTCAATGATTTGCCTGGCAATGAAAACGTTGGTAGAATGAGTTCTCTTCTTCTCTGCATGTGGAGTGTTCATCTTGCTAAGGGAGTGTTGCCATTTACAAATAATGACACTGCAAAGTGTTTCACATTATAATCTTCATATAGCCGAGACTGCTATGATAACCAATGGGCAATTCAATTAAAATAAAAGCAATTAAAGCTGATGTTGTTTCAAAATCTCATTTGAAAGCAGTCATTTACCACTGTGCTGCAGAGACTGAAACCTCTTATACAGAACAAGCAGACGCTGAAATACTTCCCAATCTCTTATTATTGGAGGTAACTAGGCATACAGTAACACTGTAACCTTAGGTAACCAGACCTCTTGTTTAATACATCATATTGTACTATTTACTCTTTCACTGAGAAGAGGCAATGTAAAGCTCCTTTGTTCTCCAGCCATGTGCATTCACATTCCATCAGTTGTGCCCCAGGAATTGTGGCAAATGGTACGTAATAACGCAATGATCAATAATAAACAAGAGACCAGACCGTTACAATTTATCCAATAAGCAGTCATGGTCTGGTAGTAGAAAAGTAAAACAATTAGTGAATGCTGCCAATTGTTTAGGACTATGGACTAAAATCTTTTGGAGCTTAAGGACTACAGTACTTGGTGAATATTTTCTGTGATTTATCTGACAATGATCATCAAACAGCAGACAAAACGAAGTGTCCAGTGGGAGACATTCAGTTTCTAATATATTTTAATAAAACTTGGGGGGTGTATGCTATTAGCCACGAAAATGTTGTTTTGCAATAAAAACGGCTTTTGGGCCTAATTCAGGTTGGATCACAAGTCGCGATCCAATTGGAATTATTATGATCACCCTGTGGGCGCATGTGCAGTACCGTCCGGCGCATGGGCCCTCATTTTCTGTGGGGGGGCGGGAGAGGCAGCAACGCTTAATTTCCAGGCGGAGACGGAACGTTGCGGCGCAAATGGGGGCTGGTACGGCGCAACCGGGGGCGCGTTGGGGCGTGATCGCGTCGGCTGCATGATGTCACAAGCAGCCACCGTAATCAGGGACATGGCAGCGGGCCTCCTGCGCCGGCAGGAGGCATCCTCTGTGTCTGCTTGTTGAAAAGGGTGGAGGCGGCGGTCAGCATGCTGGACGGCCTTGCCCTGCGATGGGAGGCCCCCAGCATGCTAGCAAAAGGATTGCAAATTCTGCTAATTATCAGTGAATAGTAGAGATGAGCGGGTTCGGTTTCTCTGAATCCGAACCCGCCAGAACTTCATGTTTTTTTTCACGGGTCCGAGCGACTCGGATCTTCCCGCCTTGCTCGGTTAACCCGAGCGCGCCCGAACGTCATCATGACGCTGTCGGATTCTCGCGAGGCTCGGATTCTATCGCGAGACTCGGATTCTATATAAGGAGCCGCGCGTCGCCGCCATTTTCACACGTGCATTGAGATTGATAGGGAGAGGACGTGGCTGGCGTCCTCTCCGTTTAGACACTTGATTTACTAATTTTGGGGAGCATTAGGAGTACTCAGTAGTGTACAGTGCAGAGTTTTGCTGATAGTGACCAGTGACCACCACTTTTATTTATAATCCGTTCTCTGCCTGAAAAAAGCGATACACAGCACACAGTGACTCAGTCACATACCATATCTGTGTGCACTGCTCAGGCTCAGGCCAGTGTGCTGCATCATCTATTATCTATATATAATATTATATATCTGTCTGACTGCTCAGCTCACACAGCTTATAATTGTGGGGGAGACTGGGGAGCACTACTGCAGTGCCAGTTATAGGTTATAGCAGGAGCCAGGAGTACATAATATATTATATAGTGAGTGACCACCAGACACACAGTGCAGTTTATTTAATATATCCGTTCTCTGCCTGAAAAAAGCGATACACACAGTGACTCAGTCAGTCACATACCATATCTGTGTGCACTGCTCAGGCCAGTGTGCTGCATCATCTATATATATTATATATCTGTCTGACTGCTCAGCTCACACAGCTTATAATTGTGGGGGAGACTGGGGAGCACTACTGCAGTGCCAGTTATAGGTTATAGCAGGAGCCAGGAGTACATAATATTATATTAAAATTAAACAGTGCACACTTTTGCTGCAGGAGTGCCACTGCCAGTGTGACTAGTGACCAGTGACCTGACCACCAGTATATAATATTAGTAGTATACTATCTCTTTATCAACCAGTCTATATTAGCAGCAGACACAGTACAGTGCGGTAGTTCACGGCTGTGGCTACCTCTGTGTCGGCACTCGGCAGCCCGTCCATAATTGTATATACCACCTAACCGTGGTTTTTTTTCTTTCTTTATACATACATACTAGTTACGAGTATACTATCTCTTTATCAACCAGTCTATATATTAGCAGCAGACACAGTACAGTGCGGTAGTTCACGGCTGTGGCTACCTCTGTGTCGGCACTCGGCAGCCCGTCCATAATTGTATATACCACCTAACCGTGGTTTTTTTTTCTTTCTTTATACATACATACTAGTTACGAGTATACTATCTCTTTATCAACCAGTCTATATTAGCAGCAGACACAGTACAGTGCGGTAGTTCACGGCTGTGGCTACCTCTGTGTCGGCACTCGGCAGCCCGTCCATAATTGTATATACCACCTAACCGTGGTTTTTTTTTCTTTCTTTATAGTCATACTAGTTACGAGTATACTATCTCTTTATCAACCAGTCTATATTAGCAGCAGACACAGTACAGTGCGGTAGTTCACGGCTGTGGCTACCTCTGTGTCGGCACTCGGCAGCCCGTCCATAATTGTATATACCACCTAACCGTGGTTTTTTTTTCTTTCTTTATACATACATACTAGTTACGAGTATACTATCTCTTTATCAACCAGTCTATATATTAGCAGCAGACACAGTACAGTGCGGTAGTTCACGGCTGTGGCTACCTCTGTGTCGGCACTCGGCAGCCCGTCCATAATTGTATATACCACCTAACCGTGGTTTTTTTTTTTTTCTTTATACATACATACTAGTTACGAGTATACTATCTCTTTATCAACCAGTCTATATATTAGCAGCAGACACAGTACAGTGCGGTAGTTCACGGCTGTGGCTACCTCTGTGTCGGCACTCGGCAGCCCGTCCATAATTGTATATACCACCTAACCGTGGTTTTTTTTTCTTTCTTTATACATACATACTAGTTACGAGTATACTATCTCTTTATCAACCAGTCTATATATTAGCAGCAGACACAGTACAGTGCGGTAGTTCACGGCTGTGGCTACCTCTGTGTCGGCACTCGGCAGCCCGTCCATAATTGTATATACCACCTAACCGTGGTTTTTTTTTCTTTCTTTATACATACATACTAGTTACGAGTATACTATCTCTTTATCAACCAGTCTATATATTAGCAGCAGACACAGTACAGTGCGGTAGTTCATGGCTGTGGCTACCTCTGTGTCGGCACTCGGCAGCCCGTCCATAATTGTATATACCACCTAACCGTGGTTTTTTTTTCTTTCTTTATACATACATACTAGTTACGAGTATACTATCTCTTTATCAACCAGTCTATATATTAGCAGCAGACACAGTACAGTGCGGTAGTTCACGGCTGTGGCTACCTCTGTGTCGGCACTCGGCAGCCCGTCCATAATTGTATATACCACCTAACCGTGGTTTTTTTTTCTTTCTTTATACATACATACTAGTTACGAGTATACTATCTCTTTATCAACCAGTCTATATATTAGCAGCAGACACAGTACAGTGCGGTAGTTCACGGCTGTGGCTACCTCTGTGTCGGCACTCGGCAGCCCGTCCATAATTGTATATACCACCTAACCGTGGTTTTTTTTTCTTTCTTTATACATACATACTAGTTACGAGTATACTATCTCTTTATCAACCAGTCTATATATTAGCAGCAGACACAGTACAGTGCGGTAGTTCACGGCTGTGGCTACCTCTGTGTCGGCACTCGGCAGCCCGTCCATAATTGTATATACCACCTAACCGTGGTTTTTTTTTCTTTCTTTATACATACATACTAGTTACGAGTATACTATCTCTTTATCAACCAGTCTATATATTAGCAGCAGACACAGTACAGTGCGGTAGTTCACGGCTGTGGCTACCTCTGTGTCGGCACTCGGCAGCCCGTCCATAATTGTATATACCACCTAACCGTGGTTTTTTTTTCTTTCTTTATACATACATACTAGTTACGAGTATACTATCTCTTTATCAACCAGTCTATATATTAGCAGCAGACACAGTACAGTGCGGTAGTTCACGGCTGTGGCTACCTCTGTGTCGGCACTCGGCAGCCCGTCCATAATTGTATATACCACCTAACCGTGGTTTTTTTTTCTTTCTTTATACATACATACTAGTTACGAGTATACTATCTCTTTATCAACCAGTCTATATATTAGCAGCAGACACAGTACAGTGCGGTAGTTCACGGCTGTGGCTACCTCTGTGTCGGCACTCGGCAGCCCGTCCATAATTGTATACTAGTATCCAATCCATCCATCTCCATTGTTTACCTGAGGTGCCTTTTAGTTGTGCCTATTAAAATATGGAGAACAAAAATGTTGAGGTTCCAAAATTAGGGAAAGATCAAGATCCACTTCCACCTCGTGCTGAAGCTGCTGCCACTAGTCATGGCCGAGACGATGAAATGCCAGCAACATCGTCTGCCAAGGCCGATGCCCAATGGCATAGTACAGAGCATGTCAAAACCAAAACACCAAATATCAGTAAAAAAAGGACTCCAAAACCTAAAATAAAATTGTCGGAGGAGAAGCGTAAACTTGCCAATATGCCATTTACCACACGGAGTGGCAAGGAACGGCTGAGGCCCTGGCCTATGTTCATGGCTAGTGGTTCAGCTTCACATGAGGATGGAAGCACTCAGCCTCTCGCTAGAAAACTGAAAAGACTCAAGCTGGCAAAAGCACCGCAAAGAACTGTGCGTTCTTTGAAATCCCAAATCCACAAGGAGAGTCCAATTGTGTCGGTTGCGATGCCTGACCTTCCCAACACTGGACGTGAAGAGCATGCGCCTTCCACCATTTGCACGCCCCCTGCAAGTGCTGGAAGGAGCACCCGCAGTCCAGTTCCTGATAGTCAGATTGAAGATGTCAGTGTTGAAGTACACCAGGATGAGGAGGATATGGGTGTTGCTGGCGCTGGGGAGGAAATTGACCAGGAGGATTCTGATGGTGAGGTGGTTTGTTTAAGTCAGGCACCCGGGGAGACACCTGTTGTCCGTGGGAGGAATATGGCCGTTGACATGCCAGGTGAAAATACCAAAAAAATCAGCTCTTCGGTGTGGAGGTATTTCACCAGAAATGCGGACAACAGGTGTCAAGCCGTGTGTTCCCTTTGTCAAGCTGTAATAAGTAGGGGTAAGGACGTTAACCACCTCGGAACATCCTCCCTTATACATCACCTGCAGCGCATTCATAATAAGTCAGTGACAAGTTCAAAAACTTTGGGTGACAGCGGAAGCAGTCCACTGACCAGTAAATCCCTTCCTCTTGTAACCAAGCTCACGCAAACCACCCCACCAACTCCCTCAGTGTCAATTTCCTCCTTCCCCAGGAATGCCAATAGTCCTGCAGGCCATGTCACTGGCAAGTCTGACGAGTCCTCTCCTGCCTGGGATTCCTCCGATGCATCCTTGCGTGTAACGCCTACTGCTGCTGGCGCTGCTGTTGTTGCCGCTGGGAGTCGATGGTCATCCCAGAGGGGAAGTCGTAAGCCCACTTGTACTACTTCCAGTAAGCAATTGACTGTTCAACAGTCCTTTGCGAGGAAGATGAAATATCACAGCAGTCATCCTACTGCAAAGCGGATAACTGAGTCCTTGACAACTATGTTGGTGTTAGACGTGCGTCCGGTATCCGCCGTTAGTTCACAGGGAACTAGACAATTTATTGAGGCAGTGTGCCCCCGTTACCAAATACCATCTAGGTTCCACTTCTCTAGGCAGGCGATACCGAGAATGTACACGGACGTCAGAAAAAGACTCACCAGTGTCCTAAAAAATGCAGTTGTACCCAATGTCCACTTAACCACGGACATGTGGACAAGTGGAGCAGGGCAGGGTCAGGACTATATGACTGTGACAGCCCACTGGGTAGATGTATGGACTCCCGCCGCAAGAACAGCAGCGGCGGCACCAGTAGCAGCATCTCGCAAACGCCAACTCTTTCCTAGGCAGGCTACGCTTTGTATCACCGCTTTCCAGAATACGCGCACAGCTGAAAACCTCTTACGGCAACTGAGGAAGATCATCGCGGAATGGCTTACCCCAATTGGACTCTCCTGTGGATTTGTGGCATCGGACAACGCCAGCAATATTGTGTGTGCATTAAATATGGGCAAATTCCAGCACGTCCCATGTTTTGCACATACCTTGAATTTGGTGGTGCAGAATTTTTTAAAAAACGACAGGGGCGTGCAAGAGATGCTGTCGGTGGCCAGAAAAATTGCGGGACACTTTCGGCGTACAGGCACCACGTACAGAAGACTGGAGCACCACCAAAAACTACTGAACCTGCCCTGCCATCATCTGAAGCAAGAAGTGGTAACGAGGTGGAATTCAACCCTCTATATGCTTCAGAGGTTGGAGGAGCAGCAAAAGGCCATTCAAGCCTATACAATTGAGCACGATATAGGAGATGGAATGCACCTGTCTCAAGTGCAGTGGAGAATGATTTCAACGTTGTGCAAGGTTCTGATGCCCTTTGAACTTGCCACACGTGAAGTCAGTTCAGACACTGCCAGCCTGAGTCAGGTCATTCCCCTCATCAGGCTTTTGCAGAAGAAGCTGGAGGCATTGAAGAAGGAGCTAAAAGGGAGCGATTCCGCTAGGCATGTGGGACTTGTGGATGCAGCCCTTAATTCGCTTAACAAGGATTCACGGGTGGTCAATCTGTTGAAATCAGAGCACTACATTTTGGCCACCGTGCTCGATCCTAGATTTAAAGCCTACCTTGGATCTCTCTTTCCGGCAGACACAGGTCTGCTGGGGTTGAAAGACCTGCTGGTGACAAAATTGTCAAGTCAAGCGGAACGCGACCTGTCAACATCTCCTCCTTCACATTCTCCCGCAACTGGGGGTGCGAGGAAAAGGCTCAGAATTCCGAGCCCACCCGCTGGCGGTGATGCAGGGCAGTCTGGAGCGACTGCTGATGCTGACATCTGGTCCGGACTGAAGGACCTGACAACGATTACGGACATGTCGTCTACTGTCACTGCATATGATTCTCTCAACATTGATAGAATGGTGGAGGATTATATGAGTGACCGCATCCAAGTAGGCACGTCACACAGTCCGTACTTATACTGGCAGGAAAAAGAGGCAATTTGGAGGCCCTTGCACAAACTGGCTTTATTCTACCTAAGTTGCCCTCCCACAAGTGTGTACTCCGAAAGAGTGTTTAGTGCCGCCGCTCACCTTGTCAGCAATCGGCGTACGAGGTTACATCCAGAAAATGTGGAGAAGATGATGTTCATTAAAATGAATTATAATCAATTCCTCCGCGGAGACATTGACCAGCAGCAATTGCCTCCACAAAGTACACAGGGAGCTGAGATGGTGGATTCCAGTGGGGACGAATTGATAATCTGTGAGGAGGGGGATGTACACGGTGATATATCGGAGGGTGAAGATGAGGTGGACATCTTGCCTCTGTAGAGCCAGTTTGTGCAAGGAGAGATTAATTGCTTCTTTTTTGGGGGGGGTCCAAACCAACCCGTCATATCAGTCACAGTCGTGTGGCAGACCCTGTCACTGAAATGATGGGTTGGTTAAAGTGTGCATGTCCTGTTTTGTTTATACAACATAAGGGTGGGTGGGAGGGCCCAAGGACAATTCCATCTTGCACCTCTTTTTTCTTTTCTTTTTCTTTGCATCATGTGCTGATTGGGGAGGGTTTTTTTGGAAGGGACATCCTGCGTGACACTGCAGTGCCACTCCTAGATGGGCCCGGTGTTTGTGTCGGCCACTAGGGTCGCTAATCTTACTCACACAGTCAGCTACCTCATTGCGCCTCTTTTTTTCTTTGCGTCATGTGCTGTTTGGGGAGGGTTTTTTGGAAGGGACATCCTGCGTGACACTGCAGTGCCACTCCTAGATGGGCCCGGTGTTTGTGTCGGCCACTAGGGTCGCTAATCTTACTCACACAGCTACCTCATTGCGCCTCTTTTTTTCTTTGCGTCATGTGCTGTTTGGGGAGGGTTTTTTGGAAGGGACATCCTGCGTGACACTGCAGTGCCACTCCTAGATGGGCCCGGTGTTTGTGTCGGCCACTAGGGTCGCTAATCTTACTCACACAGCTACCTCATTGCGCCTCTTTTTTTCTTTGCGTCATGTGCTGTTTGGGGAGGGTTTTTTGGAAGGGACATCCTGCGTGACACTGCAGTGCCACTCCTAGATGGGCCCGGTGTTTGTGTCGGCCACTAGGGTCGCTAATCTTACTCACACAGCTACCTCATTGCGCCTCTTTTTTTCTTTGCGTCATGTGCTGTTTGGGGAGGGTTTTTTGGAAGGGCCATCCTGCGTGACACTGCAGTGCCACTCCTAGATGGGCCCGGTGTTTGTGTCGGCCACTAGGGTCGCTAATCTTACTCACACAGCTACCTCATTGCGCCTCTTTTTTTCTTTGCGTCATGTGCTGTTTGGGGAGGGTTTTTTGGAAGGGCCATCCTGCGTGACACTGCAGTGCCACTCCTAGATGGGCCCGGTGTTTGTGTCGGCCACTAGGGTCGCTAATCTTACTCACACAGCTACCTCATTGCGCCTCTTTTTTTCTTTGCGTCATGTGCTGTTTGGGGAGGGTTTTTTGGAAGGGACATCCTGCGTGACACTGCAGTGCCACTCCTAGATGGGCCCGGTGTTTGTGTCGGCCACTAGGGTCGCTTATCTTACTCACACAGCGACCTCGGTGCAAATTTTAGGACTAAAAATAATATTGTGAGGTGTGAGGTATTCAGAATAGACTGAAAATGAGTGTAAATTATGGTTTTTGAGGTTAATAATACTTTGGGATCAAAATGACCCCCAAATTCTATGATTTAAGCTGTTTTTTAGTGTTTTTTGAAAAAAACACCCGAATCCAAAACACACCCGAATCCGACAAAAAAAATTCGGTGAGGTTTTGCCAAAACGCGTTCGAACCCAAAACACGGCCGCGGAACCGAACCCAAAACCAAAACACAAAACCCGAAAAATTTCAGGCGCTCATCTCTAGTGAATAGTCTTCATAGATTTTTTCGCAAATTTGCTTTCAACATCTCTGAGCAGGTTATAAGTAGTGAAAAATCCATATTTAAAGTAAAACAATATGGGGATTTGGTTCGGAACACCTGGGACACCCCCCTTAATGACTAATTAGGCACTTAGACATTTTTAATTATTTTTAATTGCCCAATAATGACATGTTATTTTAGGGGGGGAAAAATGCAAAGTGATGGAAATTGGGGTACAAGGCATGGGACAGATATATTTGGTGTTTTTAGACTTGTAGGTGGGAGTAGTTGAAAGTTAAAAGTACCTACAAATGACTCAAATATATACTTATACCCATTTTCATGTACCCCTAATTTAATAAAAGCACTTATTTTGCGGGAAAAAAAAAATCTTTCTATTATTTTTTCAAATTTTTATAGAAATGCATATAACAACCATTTGACCCAATTTAAGTACACAAAATGGTTTTATTATGGCCACTAATAGACTTCTATAATGTTTTCCTATATTAATTTGGCTTTTTTTGGGGTACAGGCAGATTTCCCCATTTTCTCCTATACTTATGTCTGGTTTTGCTGATTAGAATTATTGTGCGAATCCCGTCTTCACAATTCTGGAATAGAATAGGTGCAAAAATTGGGAGCATGCCTACCCCGATAAGCCATTTTCACGGCAACTTTCATACAATAGGTGCAAAGGGTTGGCCTGCAATAAATTTAACATATTCATGATAGGGTAACCCCCTTAGCCTACATTGTTAGTTATACACATTTTAGTTGGAAGACCCAATGGATATGAAACACAAAATATAAATTGCAAATATTAAAAATAAACAAATTGTGTAAAAACAACAATAAATGTCTGTGTAATACCAATGCGAGGGTACCTAATAATCTTAGGATTAATTTAACCATCAAGTGATCCATATTAAAGTAGTCTCTCGCAAGCAATGTCGAACCACTAGATTGAATAGATATGGATGCACTTTAAGCTATTTAATCTGTATGGGCACTAACATCCATACCCAAAAGTTCCTATACATCAAATTCCTATCCAAGTCATCTCATGTAATAAATTAGAATGTTGCTACTGGGAGCCTCTAAGACTTAAATAAATGATGACAGGAACTCACTTTTACCATACCATATAATAGTGCCTGCAAACGACATCTGCTTGATAGTTTACTGATTTCCAAATACAGTACATAAGAGTATTATAGATCAGCTTCGCTCCAATACCCATTACAGTTATTGAATCTGAATTAGAAAAGGCAAGTGCAAGAGCAGATGACAGTACATAAATTGCAGGATACACATATTTCTTTTGTATCTAAATGTAATAACATCACATAGCGCCTGATTCAGAGAAATATGATCCAGAAAAATATGCAAATATCACTGCAGCCTGGATTTATATTGAGACGCGCACCGGTGGCTTTGCAGCATCCGTCACAGATCAGTTGATTATCGAAATTCTGAGAAGCCAATGATCATGCAGCATGACAACTGGAAGTAGGATGCTGAAGACATTGCAGCTGCGTACAGGGTTGCTGTTGCTGCCTCAAATACACCTCCAAAACAATCAAAACAAGCCCCTGACTGTCAATCATCTCCGTGACTGCCGCCGCAAGACTTTCGCGGCACATGCGCAGTGTGGCATTATCCTGATTATTACACCTTTAATTTTAGCGTATATACTCCTTTGCATTGAGGTCATATATGACATATGGGGGGAAATGTAATAGGGTGTGAGAATCAGAAAGTAAGAGATTTTGGTCAAATTCTCCTGTTTTTTTTTTAAAGTGGCAATCATTTACATGACAAAATCAGATTGATTTTGCCATTTAAATAATTGCCACTTAAAAAAATAACAGGTGAATTTGACCAAAATCTCTCACTTTCTGATTCTCACATCCTATTACAATTCCCCCATGGAGAGCAATGAGTAGAATATTCATAAAAAAGACAACAAACGCCTGATATGTTGGAAGTAGCTTTATTGCAATAAACCAGTTAGGATTGTTTAAATTAAAGCCACACATTTTAGATAATTTATCGGACAACAGTTGAACCATATGTAATATACTATTAACTACTTGGACAACCATTAGGGTTAAGTAGACCAATGTACTGTATAGAATAGTCCAAGGAGCCTGAACAATTGTACTAAAGGGCCTCCGGCATAATATTTTAACATTTTCAACTCTCTTTCTATCTTCTATTATTTTAATATTTCACTATCTTAAATTTTCTTGTGGGGGAGTTACGTAATTTTAATACATTTTATAATAAAAGTTATATTTTATTGTCTAATTGTAAGAATTATTGAATGGTGCACCAGTAAACTGCCTCTTTTTTTCTTTTATAAATCAGTTAGCCTACTGGTAGTTGGTAGCACACCACCTATCTGAATACTCCTTGGAGCCATGAAAGTATTATTTTATTAGCCTGCAGTCATTATGTTAACAACGTCATAGGGCCTAATTCAGGTTGGATTGCAAATCGTGATCCAACCGCAGTTTCTCCGTTGGCCCCTACTGCATTTTTTTTATATATTATTTGAGTAATAATAACAGCAAATGCTTATGTGCATGCGTGACCGGGCTTTGCTGGCTCACACATGCACAGCGAAATCTGAGCCTAGACTTGGGCTTTCAGTTACACTTTTGCAGAAAAGTGAAAAAGTAAAGAAAAATAAAAAATATTTACAAAATGCTGTTGTTCATTCAAAATACACAAATCACTATGTAGGGAAGGGGACAGGCACTGCTGCTTGGCTTCCTGTAACAGCACCAGAGCTTTCAGTTAAACTGTCAGTCACTCAGAAGACAGACCAGACCGAGTGAAAGTTCAGGGATGGCGCATCAGCGGAGGATGTGGATTAAACAATCCATTGCCACCACCAGCATTCACTACAAGAATAATGTCTGTTTTCGACACATCCTTAATTAATATGTGTTACAGTATATGGCCAGAGTGACGCTCAGGGTAGTTGCCTAAAGCTGTTCAATGGTAGAAACACGTCTGAGCGCTACAGTATGTCAAAGTGTACCATTACGACATGGTTAAAATGTTGACATATAACATGTCTATATAATCATAATATAGACAGTACAAATCTTAGGGTTATCATTACGGTCAATGTTAGGATTAGAGGTAGGGTGAGTTGTCAATTTCAGCATGTCATCTTTATGGCAGTGTTGATATGTTTCAAGTCAAAATTGTGCATGTTGACTTTATGAACATGTTGAAATTTACTCTATCAACACGGACTACCTGTTGACATTCTAAAGTCTGAATTATAAAATAACTGATGAGATTATAAACTGCTGCAAGTCGCTGAAGCTGCATAAATAAATGATAATATTTTTAAAGGAGATACAAAAACCTTAAAAATTAGCGGACTCACTAGGACCCCAGGTGGGACATTTACTAAAGTCTGTCAGTGATTTGTATAGCAGTTCACAAGCCTAGGGGCAACATGAGTTCTCAACCAGACTATTGCTTGGGTGAAGGGGGTAAACACCAGTTGTTGTTTTTCTTCTTCTTCTTCTTCTCCTCATTATTATTATTATTATTATTATTATTATTATTAAAATGTATTTTTATATTATTAAATTTTTTTTAAAGCAATATTTAAAGCTATCATAAAGAGAATGATGACTGGCGTATAGACAGTGCGATGATACGCTTATTCATGCTTTACTCATACGCATTTAAAGTAACATACATAATCAGCATCATTTATTTGCCAGCTCAGGCAGTAGACTGACTAGGCATGCTCCTATTACTGTAGACTGTTTGGTTAGCCAATAGAAATAATATTAAGGACATAATAAAACTAGGAATGAGAGGGTTTGGTACCCAGAGAACCGAACCCCCCTGAACTTTGAGATCCGAGCCCAGATCCAAGTCAGGCTGGTTTTTCATGCCTAACTCGGATCCGAAAATGAGGCAAAACGTTGTCATCCCACCAGGGCTGGCTTAAGCCCTTGGGGGGCCCAGGGCACACAAGACAGCCCCCCCCCCACCAGCAACCACCCCCCACAGGGGCAAAAGCAGAATTCAGAAGGGGGGAAATCGTTTGATGCATGTGTGTGTGTGTGTGTGTGTGTGTGTGTGTGTGTGTGTGTGTGTGTATATCCAGAGAAGTTGCACTCGCATACAGAACTGTCACAACTGCTGGGGTGCAATACCCAGAGATCAGTCCCCTCCAGAAGCTGTCTCAAACATAGAAAAAGTAACAAGGAATGCACTCACCAGTCTTCTTCAATAGTGAAAATAAGATTTCTTTAATTCAGCTCACATCATTTATAGGGTCCAGGTCAACGTTTCGGTCCTCTATGGAACCTCTGCCAAGACCAAAATTTCAGGCTGCCATCTCCCCTGCACACATCCTGCATGTGGGGCCATAAATACCATAAGGGACAGCCCACCAATTAATTCCTAACCAATAGGGAGCTCGTATTGACTATTTGCATCAAAATACTAGTATAGTGTCCACCAAAAAGCCAAGGCCAGTGTGTGTAGGTTAATAACTACAAGCAGTAAAATGAAATAAAAGAGGCAATAATGAAAGAACCATAAAAAAGATAAATGGAAGCTGTTGCATCGCGCTTCCTGTCTCAGATTGCGCACTTCTGGTCGCACGTCATCTGACACAGCGCGTGTCATCCCGTGTCTCCTAGCAACCAGCCCGGCATGTATCACTAGGACGCAATGCCCGCTCTGGCACTGGAGGCAGGGGATAGGCGTAGCAGTGGGTAGTATTGCAGAATTACAACATTACAACATGACAGGGCTGGCGCTATCAAAATGATACCCTACCCAAAAAAGTTAATGAATATACACACTGACATGCATAGCTGCCATCAAGTCATCAAAAATAATAATACAATATATCGAACAGCCAAAAAGGAGTGTATAATTGCGAGATAAAAAATGCACTGGATATATTGGTGGTTATATAGGCTTCCCACGGTATTTATAGCTCCATAATGCCAAAACATTCCAAGAGCTCCAATTCAAAGAAGAAATCTTTAGTCAAGTGAGTACATATAAACTCCACACAGATTAGTCCTTGTGTTCAAAGATATAAAAAACACAAAGACTCAATTATCATAAGACAAAAAAAATCAAATAATAAATACTAAATATTAAAGCCTATGGGTCAAGGGGTGCTGTGTAGCCAGGGCCAGCAAGCTCAACGGTACCAGAACACCCCAGCACTGTCAGGATAACAGAAAAATAGAAGAAGAAAAAAATATAGTACATTTTTTTTTAAATGGACGTAGATCTATATAAACATATGGAGCAGATTCTGTTCATTGAGTCCTTTAGGGGACATTGTCCCAAGGAAGTGGATCCAGTAGGCTTCTCTCTTTAATAGGAGCTTGCCCCTATCACCACCCCGGGGTAATGGTGGAACGCAGTCAATCATCATGCATCTTAGAGTTGAAAGTTGATGTTGAAGTTGCAAGAAGTGTGCCGCGACAGGTTTGTCGGTTTTGCCGGTTGAGTATGCCAAATGAACTGAGGATCGGTATTGGTTCATTCTCTCACGGAACAGTCTGATAGTCTTACCAACATATATCTTCCCACAGGAACAAGTCAGAAAATAGATGACGTGATCCATCATACATGTCAGGTGGCGTCGGAGTTTTATCTTCGTGCCATAAAGCGGGTGGCTGAAGAACTGCCCAGTTGTCATAGATCTGCAAGTGGTACATTGCAAGCACCTGTAGCAGCCATATCGTTTATTCAGCCATTGGTCCTTATTGGACATAGCGGGTTTCATTGTTGGTCTGAGGAGCATATCCTTCAAATTGCTCCCACGCTGTATACTTAATAGGGGTGGCACCGAACTGATGATCTTGAATTTGGGATCACTTTTAATGATATGCCAGTTCCTCTTTACCAATTTTTGCACAATTGGTAATCTAGTGTTGCAACTAGTTTTGAAGATGATGCGTTCGGACCCAGTAGTTCTGTGAGCAGTAGTATCTCCTGTGTTATGCAGTTTATGAGCTTTAACCAGACAGTCAGAGATAACTTTCTTTTTATAACCGCGTTCCACAAAACGCTTGGCACACTCCTTGAGTTGTTGTTCTGCCACACTCTCATCAGAGTTGTTTCTAAGAACTCTTTAAAACTGTGAGACAGGTAAGTTGGACTTGAACCTCTCTGGATGGTGACTAGTAGCCCATAGCAAGGTATTACGGTCCGTGTGTTTCCTGAACAGAGTATACTCCAAGCATGGAGGATTTTTAAAAATGGTAACGTCCAAAAAATTAATAGACACGTCGTCTATAGCTGCAGTAAATCGAATTGGGGTGTCCAGTCCATTGAGCTCACTGACCATGTCTTCAAAAGACTCAATGCTGCCCTTCCAAACCATGAACAGGATATCTATATACCTTTTGTAATAAATCAGGTGATGTGCAAACTTGGCCTGAATGTACTCAATTTCATATTTGACCATGTACAAATTGGCGAACCCCGGAGCCAAATTCGACCCCATCGCGTTCCCAGTCCGCTGAATATAGTATTCATCCTGGTACTAAAAATGATTATGTGATAGAACAAGACCAATCAGATCTAACATGAACTCAATGGATGGTCCCTGATAAGGGCCATTCACTAATGCCTCCCTCACAGCTGCTAAACCCTCCTCATGAGGTATGACAGTATAAAGTGAGCTAACGTCGAGAGTGGCAAGGTAACAGTCAGAGGAAATGTCACACAATGAGGTTCTTCCCTTTAAAAAGTCACTGGTGTCTCTAACGTAGAGAGTCATGGATTTCACACAGGGTTGTAAAAAATGATCAACAAATATAGCCAATGATTGCAGAAGCGAACCACGAGCTGATATAATGGGGCGCCCTGGGGGCTTAACGGTAGATTTGAGGACTTTAGGGAGCGTATATAAAACAGGACAAACTGTAAATTTGACTGTAAGATATTCAAGAGTCTTCTCGGTGATCCATGCATTCTGGAAAGCAGAATGTAGGGAGGCATCAACAACACGTTTAATTCTGGGGATGGGATTGTAATCAACAAGTGTATAAGTTACATAGTCAGATAATTGTGACCTAATTTCAGCATCATAATCGGAAATGTTCTGTAAAACAACTGCACCACCTTTGTCGGCATTCCGAATCACAAGTGATGTGTCGTTTCTCAGACCCTTAAGAGCCAACCATTCGTCATGTGATAGATTGTAGTAGTGTCCACTGCCTGCTTCATTGAACCCACTAACATCAGAATGTACTAAACGTAAGAAGGTACGTAGACTGGAATTGTTAGAGACGGGATCAAAGGTGCTGGGGTTTTTAAACATTATAGAGGAAGTCTCACTGGATACGACAGCAGATTTAGAGGGTTTGATGTAAAAAAACTCACGTAATCTTAATTGTCTTCCCATCTTAAAGTGTTCAATGGACCATTGAAAGGGTCTAAATTTACTGGTGGGTACAAAAGACAACCCTTTACTAAGTAGGGAAGTCTCTGCCCGCATAAGTTGGTGGTCAGATAAGTTAAAGATTAGGTTTTGGTGCCTTTCCTGCCTCTTCCGCATGTTTTCGTGGTCCCCCCTCCGCGGGTGGGGCCTCCCGTATTTTTCTTTCTTTTTGATCTGGTATCGGGGCCTAAAAAAAACAGGATGAGGATGAGGCACCAGAGGGCGGTAGTGTGTCTGTATAATCGGAGTCAGATGAGGAATATGATTGGTAATTATTAGAAGTGTGTAATTTGCCTCCTCTACCTTTAAATCCTAACGGATGACCCTGGTATCTGGATTTACCACGGTCCCCGCCTGATAACCACCTATAAACAGAATGTCTTTGATAAGTAATCTCGACAGTCTCCCACTTCTTTCTTTTAAAGGATAACAAATCACTTCTGTACTTATCAACCTGTTCCTGGATCTTACTGATCCAGTCCTCAGTTTTGTCAGATCTCAAAACTACCCCCTGGGCTTTCAAAGGTTTCAATTTCACCTTTAACTTTTTTAAGTTCCACACCCACCTCTTCAATTACTAATACCAGTAAGTCCAGTGAACATTTGTTAAGCACACCACACCATTTAACACAGAATGCTGGATTATTCCTCCCAATAGTGTGCGTATTGTTAATGCGAAACCCTCTAGGTATTCTTTTCTTTCTAAAATACTCAGACAAGAATTGTTTGTGAAGATTTAAATGAATCTCTCTCCTCCGTAAACGGTGTAGTTTGTGATATAAGTCAAGGGGTGTTTGCACAGGTAAATCATCAAAGTCAACCTGATTAAATAAAACCCTCTCAGCCTCATCATCAGTCAGGCTGACCAACAAATTCTCAGCCTCACTCAGAGACTGTTCATCTAATATGCCGAGGGCATGTGTCATGCTTCACAATAAAAATGAGAGAGAGTGTGTTAAACAGCACAGACCCAAACAGGCACCCCCTGACCCAGAGCCAGCCCTAACCAATATGATGCCCTAGGCAAGATTTTGGCTGGTGCCCCCTAGCACCACAGCTGGTTCCACCTCTGATCTTGCACCTCTTTCCCAGAACCATCACCCCTCACCCATAGCAATCCTTATTTTTGTGTTTGTATCCCCTATATTTTAAATAGGAACAGTTCGCACATTTGGCACGCAGCCCAAAAAGGGTTGTGTTTTTGCTGGCAAGGGGCATGGCAACACAATAGTAACCCCAATTCCAATTACGCCACACAGTAGTGCAACTTTATTCACATTTGATCATGCGATAGTGTCCATAATTCATATTACATCCCACAGTAGTATCACTTTACCTTATAAACGTTACTCCTCACAGTAGAGCCCCTTATTCACATTACATCACACTGAATTGCTCCTTATTCACATTACACCACACCCTATTGCTCTTTATTCACATTAGATGACACAGTAGTGCCCTTTCTATACGCAACGCCACACAGCAGAGCACCTTATACACATAATGCCACACATTAGTAATGCATTTATACACATAATTCCACACAGTAATGCCCCTTACACATATGAGACACCATCTTAATGTCCTTATAAACATAATGCATCTTACACATTATGACAACCTTTATTAATGCCCTTTTACACATAATGTCCCTCACACATATGCCGCACATTATTAATGCCCTTATACACATAATGACACACATAATGCCCCTTACACATATTCTGAACACTATTGCACAACCAACACACTGACACACACACACACACACACACACACACACACACCACTCACACTGCCACTAACACTGTTATACACATGTGTCCTCATAAATCTTGCCTCAATGCTAACGTCGGGCACCTTTATTTTTTTATGAAAATGCATCTTATTTGCATTGCTATGTGGCTAGGATGAACAAGCAGCTTCTGCTGATTAAAATGATATGCAGCATGCCAATATATTGTGTGAGACTGTGGCTGTATCTGCATATGAAATGCTACACACAGAATATAGGCATGCCGCATATCATTTTAATCAGCAGAAGCTGCTGATGCCCCTAGGCATATCAAATGCCCTAGGCAATTGCCTAATTTGCCTATGCCTATGGCCGGCTCTGCCCTGACCCACAGAAAAAACAAAAAATAAAAAATAAAAATAAACAAATCAAAAATTACAAGACCGTGCAAAAAAGAACAGATTTACTGCAGACTAAAAATTCAAAAATAGCTTTCAAAATTCAAAATGTTGAAAACAGTGTCAACAATTTTCTGAGCTTTCCAATAAGAATAAACATGGGTGCCAACTTAGAAACACATAAATGTCCCAATATATAGATCCAGAGAAGTTGCACTCGCATACAGAACTGTCACAACTGCTGGGGTGCAATAGCCAGAGATCAGTCCCCTCCTGAAGCTGTCTCAAACATAGAAAAAGTAACAAGGAATGCACTCACCAGTCTTCTTCAATAGTGAAAATAAGATTTCTTAATTAAGCTCACATAATTTACAGGGTCCAGGTCAACGTTTCGGTCCTCTATGGAACCTCTGCCAAGACCAAAATTTCAGGCTGCCATCTCCCCTGCACACATCCTGCATGTGGGGCCATAAATACCATAAGGGACAGCCCACCAATTAATTCCTAACCAATAGGGAGCTCGTATTGACTATTTGCATCAAAATACTAGTATAGTGTCCACCAAAAAGCCAAGGCCAGTGTGTGTAGTTTAATAACTACGAGCAGCAAAAGGAAATAAAAGAGGCAATAATGAAATAACCATAAAAAAGATAAATGGAAGCTGTTCCCGGCGGTGGAACTCACGCCACCACCGTGGAATGCATCGCTCTTCCTGTCTCAGATCGCGCACTTCTGGTCGCACGTCATCTGACACAGCGCGCGTCATCCCGTGTCTCCTAGCAACCATTCCGGCATGTATCACTAGGACGCAATGCCCGCTCTGGCGCTGGAGGCAGGGGATAGGCGTAGCAGTGGGTAGTATTGCAGAATTACAACATTAAAACATGACAGGGCTGGCGCTATCAAAATGACACCCTACCCAAAAAAGTTAATGAATATACACACTGACATGCATAGCTGCCATAAAGTCATCAAAAATAATAATACAGTATATCGAACAGCCAAAAATTAGTGTATAATTGCGAGATAAAAAATGCACTGGATATATTGGTTGTTATATAGGCTTCCCATGCTATTTTTAGCTCCATAATTCCAAAACATTCCAAGAGCTCCAATTCAAAGAAGAAATCTTTAGTCAATTGGGTACATATAAACTCCACACAGATTAGTCCTTGTGTTCAAAGATATAAAAAACACAAAGACTCAATTATCATAAGACAAAAAATCAAATAATAAATACTAAATATTAAAGCCTATGGGTCAAGGGGTGCTGTGTAGCCACGGCCAGCAAGCTCAATGGTACCAGAACACCCCAGCACTGTCAGGATAACAGAAAAATAGAAGAAGAAAAAATCTATAAAAATTTTTAGAAAATGGACGTAGATCTATATAAACATATGGAGCGGATTCTGTTCATTGAGTCCCCCACCAGCAACCACTCCCCACAGGGGCAAAAGCAGAATTCAGAAGGGGGAAAATCGTTTGATGCATGCACGTGTATTTGTGTGTGTGTGTATATATATATATATATATATAAGACTCAAAAAGAGCTGGCACTCACCCCAAATATGTAGCTCCGGTGCCTTCTGGCGACCGGGTAAGCTTTGGGTTACCAGGAAGTGACGGACTCCGACGTGCGGGTGTGCTGACGTCACTACACCCGGAAGTGCACAGAACGGATTCCGTTCCCACTCTCCTTCCGTCGCGTGTGTCCCGTTCGCGGGTCTTCTTGGCTTATTTAAAGGTATGTAGTTGTTATGCACACTTGTATCACCTTGACAAAGGGGCGTTAGCGCCCCGAAACGTTGGTCACCTTATTTTGTGTTGCTGCTTTTCATGGAATAAAAAAAATCTATTTTTGCACTTTAACTACTGGGATCAGTCTCTGAGTGCCGCTGCATGTTTCCACTTTTGCCTTATATATATATATATATATATATATATATATATATATATAAATATATATATATATATATATATATAAATGGAAGAGAATGCAGCAGCACTTGGAGACTGATTATCAAAAGCTTGTATTAAGCATACATATAACGGAACCACCAATGTTTCAGAGACCAACACGCCCCTTTGTCAAGGTGAGTAGATGTCATGTATGCTTATACAAGCTTTTAATAATCAGTCTCCGAGTGCCGCTGCATTCTCTTCCATTAATGTGCATTTAATCACGGAAGGCACTGAGGCGCTCATCTCTTCCATTGGAGTGCCGACCTATTTCTGCTTATATATATATATATATATATATACATACACACACAAATACATACATACATACATACATACTAGTGATGAGCGGGTTCGGTTCCTCGGATTCTGAACCCCCCCGAACTTCACCCATTTTACACGGGTCCGAGGCAGACTCGGATTCTCCCGTATGGCCCGAACGTCATCATTCCGCGGTCGGATTCTCGCGAGATTCGGATTCTATATAGGGAGTCGCGCGTCGCTGCCATTTTTCACTCGTGCATTGGAAATGATAGTGAGAGGACGTGGCTGGCGTCCTCTCACTTTTTTTCGGGGGGCTGCAAATATATTTATTCTGGGGACCAGCAGTATTATAGGAGGAGTACAGTGCAGAGTTTTGCTGACCAGTGACCACCAGTATTATACGTTCTCTGCCTGAAAAATGCTCCATATCTGTGCTCAGTGTGCTGCATATATCTGTGCTCACACTGCTTTATTGTGGGGACTGGGGACCAGCAGTATTATATAGGAGGAGTACAGTGCAGAGTTTTGCTGACCAGTGACCACCAGTATTATACGTTCTCTGCCTGAAAAACGCTCCATATCTGTGCTCAGTGTGATGCATATATCTGTGCTCACACTGCTTTATTGTGGGTACTGGGACCAGCAGTATTATATAGGAGGAGTACAGTGCAGAGTTTTGCTGACCAGTGACCACCAGTATTATACGTTCTCTGCCTGAAAAACGCTCCATATCTGTGCTGCATTGTAGTATATAGTAGGAGTACAGTGCATAATTTTGCTGACCACCAGTATATAATATATAGGAGTACAGTACAGAAGGCCACTGCTCTACCTACCTCTGTGTCGTCAAGTATACTATCCATCCATACCTGTGGTGCATTTCAGTTTTGCACAGTTTGCTGACCACCAGTATATAATATATAGCAGTACGGTACAGTAGGCCACTGCTCTACCTACCTCTGTGTCGTCAAGTATACTATCCATCCATACCTGTGGTGCATTTCAGTTTTGCACAGTTTGCTGATCACCAGTATATCATATATAGCAGTACGGTACAGTAGGCCACTGCTCTACCTACCTCTGTGTCGTCAAGTATACTATCCATCCATACCTGTGGTGCATTTCAGTTTTGCACAGTTTGCTGACCACCAGTATATAATATATAGCAGTACGGTACAGTAGGCCACTGCTCTACCTACCTCTGTGTCGTCAAGTATACTATCCATCCATACCTGTGGTGCATTTCAGTTTTGCACAGTTTGCTGACCACCAGTATATAATATATAGCAGTACGGTACAGTAGGCCACTGCTCTACCTACCTCTGTGTCGTCAAGTATACTATCCATCCATACCTGTGGTGCATTTCAGTTTTGCACAGTTTGCTGACCACCAGTATATAATATAAAGCAGTACGGTACAATAGGCCACTGCTCTACCTACCTCTGTGTCGTCAAGTTTACTATCCATCCATACCTGTGGTGCATTTCAGTTTTGCACAGTTTGCTGACCACCAGTATATAATATATAGCAGTACGGTACAGTAGGCCACTGCTCTACCTACCTCTGTGTCGTCAAGTATACTATCCATCCATACCTGTGGTGCATTTCAGTTTTGCACAGTTTGCTGACCACCAGTATATAATATATAGCAGTACGGTACAGTAGGCCACTGCTCTACCTACCTCTGTGTTGTCAAGTATACTATCCATCCATACCTGTGGTGCATTTCAGTTTTGCACAGTTTGCTGACCACCAGTATATAATATATAGCAGTACGGTACAGTAGGCCACTGCTCTACCTACCTCTGTGTCGTCAAGTATACTATCCATCCATACCTTTGGTGCATTTCAGTTTTGCACAGTTTGCTGACCACCAGTATATAATATATAGCAGTACGGTACAGTAGGCCACTGCTCTACCTACCTCTGTGTCGTCAAGTATACTATCCATCCATACCTGTGGTGCATTTCAGTTTTGCACAGTTTGCTGACCACCATTATATAATATATAGCAGTACGGTACAGTAGGACACTGCTCTACCTACCTCTGTGCCGTCAAGTATACTATCCATCCATACCTGTGGTGCATTTCAGTTTTGCACAGTTTGCTGACCACCAGTATATAATATATAGCAGTACGGTACAGTAGGCCACTGCTCTACCTACCTCTGTGTCGTCAAGTATACTATCTATCCATACCTTTGGTGCATTACAGTTTTGCACAGTTTGCAGACCACCAGTATATAATATATAGCAGTACGGTACAGTAGGCCACTGCTCTACCTACCTCTGTGTCGTCAAGTATACTATCCATCCATACCTGTGGTGCATTTCAATTTTGCACAGTTTGCTGACCACCAGTATATAATATAAAGCAGTACGGTACAATAGGCCACTACTCTACCTACCTCTGTGTCGTCAAGTTTACTATCCATCCATACCTGTGGTGCATTTCAGTTTTGCACAGTTTGCTGACCACCAGTATATAATATATAGCAGTACGGTACAGTAGGCCACTGCTCTACCTACCTCTGTGTCGTCAAGTATACTATCCATCCATACCTGTGGTGCATTTCAGTTTTGCACAGTTTGCTGACCACCAGTATATAATATATAGCAGTACGGTACAGTAGGCCACTGCTCTACCTACCTCTGTGTTGTCAAGTATACTATCCATCCATACCTGTGGTGCATTTCAGTTTTGCACAGTTTGCTGACCACCAGTATATAATATATAGCAGTACGGTACAGTAGGCCACTGCTCTACCTGCCTCTGTGTCGTCAAGTATACTATCCATCCATACCTTTGGTGCATTTCAGTTTTGCACAGTTTGCTGACCACCAGTATATAATATATAGCAGTACGGTACAGTAGGCCACTGCTCTACCTACCTCTGTGTCATCAAGTATACTATCCATCCATACCTGTGGTGCATTTCAGTTTTGCACAGCTTGCTGACCACCATTATATAATATATAGCAGTACGGTACAGTAGGCCACTGCTCTACCTACCTCTGTGCCGTCAAGTATACTATCTATCCATACCTTTGGTGCATTTCAGTTTTGCACAGTTTGCTGACCACCAGTATATAATATATAGCAGTACGGTACAGTAGGCCACTGCTCTACCTACCTCTGTGTTGTCAAGTATACTATCCATCCATACCTGTGGTGCATTTCAGTTGTGCGCAGTATATATAGTAGTAGGCCATTGCTATTGATACTGGCATATAATTCCACACATTAAAAAATTGAGAACAAAAATGTGGAGGGTAAAATAGCGAAAGATCAAGATCCACTTCCACCTCGTGCTGAAGCTGCTGCCACTAGTCATGGCCGAGACGATGAAATGCCATCAACTTCGTCTGCCAATGCCGATGCCCAATGTCATAGTAGAGAGCATGTAAAATCCGAAACACAAAAGTTCAGTAAAATGACCCAAAAATCAAAATTAAAAGCGTCTGAGGAGAAGCGCAAACTTGCCAATATGCCATTTACGACACGGAGTGGCAAGGAACGGCTGAGGCCCTGGCCTATGTTCATGGCTAGTGGTTCAGCTTCACATGAGGATGGAAGCACTCATCCTCTCGCTAGAAAAATGAAAAGACTTAAGCTGGCAAAAGCACAGCAAAGAACTGTGCGTTCTTCTAAATCACAAATCCCCAAGGAGAGTCCAATTGTGTCGGCTGCGATGCCTGACCTTCCCAACACTGGACGGGAAGAGGTGGTGCCTTCCACCATTTGCACGCCCCCTGCAAGTGCTGGAAGGAGCACCCGCAGTCCAGTTCCTTATAGTCAAATTGAAGATGTCACTGTTGAAGTACACCAGGATGAGGATATGGGTGTTGCTGGCGCTGAGGAGGAAATTGACAAGGAGGATTCTGATGGTGAGGTGGTTTGTTTAAGTCAGGTACCCGGGGAGACACCTGTTGTCCGTGGGACGAATATGGCCATTGACATGCCTGGTCAAATTACAAACAAAATCACCTCTTCGGTGTGGAATTATTTTGACACAAATGCGGACAACAGGTGTCAAGCCGTGTGTTGCCTTTGTCAATCTGTAATAAGTTGGGGTAAGGACGTTAACCACCTCGGAACATCCTCCCTTATACGTCACCTGCAGTGCATTCATCATAAGTCAGTGACAAGTTCAAAAACTTTGGATGACAGCGGAAGCAGCCAACTGACCACTAAATCCCTTCCTCTTGTAACCAAGGTCCTGCAAACCACACCACCAACTCCCTCAGTGTCAATTTCCTCCTTACATAGGATAGCCAATAGTCCTGCAGGCAATGTCACTGGCAAGTCTGACGAGTCCTCTCCTGCCTGGGATTCCTCCGATGCATCCTTGAGTGTAACGCCTACTGCTGCTGGCGCTGCTGTTGTTGCTGCTGGAAGTCGATCGTCATCCCAGAGGGGAAGTCGGAAGACCACTTGTACTACTTCCAGTATGCAATTGACTGTCCAACAGTCCTTTGCGAGGAAGATGAAATATCACAGCAGTCATCCTGCTGCAAAGCGGATAACTCAGGCCTTGGCAGCCTGGGCGGTGAGAAACGTGTTTCCGTTATCCACCGTTAATTCACAGGCAACTACAGACTTGATTGAGGTACTGTGTCCCCGGTACCAAATACCATCTAGGTTCCATTTCTCTAGGCAGGCGATACCGAAAATGTACACAGACCTCAGAAAAAGAGTCACCAGTGTCCTAAAAAATGCAGTTGTACCCAAAGTCCACTTAACCACGGACATGTGGACAAGTGGAGCAGGGCAGACTCAGGACTATATGACTGTGACAGCCCACTGGGTAGATGTATTGCCTCCAGCAGCAAGAACAGCAGCGGCGGCACCAGTAGCAGCATCTCGCAAACGCCAACTCGTTCCTAGGCAGGCTACGCTTTGTATCACTGCTTTCCAGAAGAGGCACACAGCTGACAACCTCTTACGGAAACTGAGGAACATCATCGCAGAATGGCTTACCCCAAATGGACTCTCCTGGGGATTTGTGACATCGGACAACGCCACCAATATTGTGCGTGCATTACATCTGGGCAAATTCCAGCACGTCCCATGTTTTGCACATACATTGAATTTGGTGGTGCAGAATTATTTAAAAAATGACAGGGGCGTGCAAGAGATGCTGTCGGTGGCCCGAAGAATTTCGGGCCACTTTCGGCGTTCAGCCACCGCGTGCCGAAGACTGGAGCACCAGCAAACACTCCTGAACCTGCCCTGTCATCATCTGAAGCAAGAGGTGGTAACGAGGTGGAATGCAACCCTCTATATGCTTCAGAGGATGGAGGAGCAGCAAAAGGCCATTCAAGCCTATACATCTGCCTACGATATAGGCAAAGGAGGGGGAATGCACTTGACTCAAGCGCAGTGGAGAATGATTTCAACGTTGTGCAAGGTTCTGCAACCCTTTGAACTTGCCACACGTGAAGTCAGTTCAGACACTGCCAGCCTGAGTCAGGTCATTCCCCTCATCAGGCTTTTGCAGAAGAAGCTGGAGACATTGAAGGAGGAGCTAAAACAGAGCGATTCCGCTAGGCGTGTGGGACTTGTGGATGGAGCCCTTAATTCACTTAACCAGGATTCACGGGTGGTCAATCTGTTGAAATCAGAGCACTACATTTTGGCCACTGTGCTCGATCCTAGATTTAAAACCTACGTTGTATCTCTCTTTCAAAGACCTGCTGGTGAGAAAATTGTCAAGTCAAGCGGAACGTGACCCGTCAACAGCTGCTCCTTCACATTCTCCCGCAACTGGGGGTGCGAGGAAAAGGCTAAGAATTCCGAGCCCACCCGCTGGCGGTGATGGAGGGCAGTCTGGAGCGAGTGCTGACATCTGGTCCGAACTGAAGGACCTGCCAACGATTACTGACATGTCGTCTACTGTCACTGCATATGATTCTCTCACCATTGAAAGAATGGTGGAGGATTATATGAGTGACCGCATCCAAGTAGGCACGTCAGACAGTCCGTACGTATACTGGCAGGAAAAAGAGGCAATTTGGAGGCCCTTGCAGAAACTGGCTTTATTTTACCTAAGTTGCCCCCCCTCCGGTGTGTACTCCGAAAGAGTGTTTAGTGCAGCCGCTCATCTTGTCAGCAATCGGCGTACGAGGTTACTTCCAGAAAATGTGGAGAAGATGATGTTCATCAAAATGAATTATAATCAATTCCTCCGTGGAGACATTCACCAGCAATTGCCTCCAGAAAGTACACAGGGACCTGAGATGGTGGATTCCAGTGGGGACGAATTAATAATCTGTGAGGAGGGGGATGTACACAGTGAAAGGGGTGAGGAATCGGACAATGAGGAGGAGGTGGACATCTTGCCTCTGTAGAGCCAGTTTGTGCAAGGAGAGATTGATTGCTTCTTTTTTGGTGGGGGCCCAAACCAACCAGTCATTTCAGTCACAGTTGTGTGGCAGACCCTGTCGCTGAAATGATGGGTTTATTAAAGTGTGCATGTCCTGTTTATACAACATAAGGGTGGGTGGGAGGGCCCAAGGACAATTCCATCTTGCACCTCTTTTTTCTTTCATTTTTCTTTGCATCATGTGCTGTTTGGGGACTATTTTTTTGAAGTGCCATCCTGCCTGACACTGCAGTGCCACTCCTAGATGGGCCAGGTGTTTGTGTCGGCCACTTGTGTCGCTTAGCTTAGCCATCCAGCGACCACAGTGTACCTCTTTTTTTCTTTGCATCATGTGCTGTTTGGGGACTATTTTTTAAATCTGTCATCCTGTCTGACACTGCAGTGCCACTCCTAGATGGGCCAGGTGTTTGTGTCGGCCACTTGGGTCGCTTAGCTTAGCCATCCAGCGACCTCGGTGCAAATTTTAGGACTAAAAATAATATTGTGAGGTGTGAGGTGTTCAGAATAGACTGGAAATGAGTGGAAATTATGGTTATTGAAGTTAATAATACTATGGGATCAAAATGACCCCCAAATTCTATGATTTAAGCTGTTTTTGAGGGTTTTTTGTAAAAAACACCCAAATCCAAAACACACCCGAATCCGACAAAAAAGTTTCAGGGAGGTTTTGCCAAAACGCGTCCGAATCCAAAACACAGCCGCGGAACCGAATCCAAAACCAAAACACAAAACCCGAAAATGCACATCACTATACACACACACACACACACACACACACACACACACACACACACATTACATAGAACTCGTACACCCACATACACGCAAATACATACACAAAAAACACATACACACATATATATACATGAATAGAACATATACACATATATACGGTATACACAGATAGAACACATACACACATAGGCCCTCATTCCGAGTTGTTCGCTCGCAAGCTGCTTTTAGCAGCATTGCACACGCTAAGCCGCCGCCTACTGGGAGTGAATCTTAGCTTAGCAAAATTGCGATCGAAAGAGTCTCAAAATTGCGAATAGAAATTTCTTTGCAGTTTCTGAGTAGCTCGATACTTACTCTGCCACTGCGATCAGTTCAGTCAGTTTCGTTCCTGGTTTGACGTCACAAACACACCCAGCGTTCGCCCAGACACTCCCCCGTTTCTCCAGCCACTCCCGCGTTTTTCCCAGAAACAGCAGCGTTTTTCACACACACCCAAAAAACGGCCAGTTTCCGCCCAGAAACACCCACTTCCTGTCAATCACACTCCGATCACCAGATGAAGAAAAAACCTCGTAATGCCGTGAGTAAAATACCAAACTTCTTAGCAAATTTACTTGGCGCAGTCGCAGTGCGAACATTGCGCATGCGCAATTAGCGGAAAATCTCTGCGATGCGAAGAAAATTACCGAGCGAACAACTCGGAATGAGGGCCATAGAACACAAACTGTGCGTACACTTACACTAAAGCTTGCCCTGAGGAAAGGGGTGAGGATGCCGCAGCCAGGACATATTGCTGGGAGCCAGGGGCACAGTTCACCATTAGGCCCCGCCCCCACTGCAAAAATGCCACGATTTGTGGCTCGGCAGGGAGGGGGTGGAGCCAATATGACATAACAATTATGTTATATTAGCTCCATCTCCTCTGCTCCGACCCCCGAATCGCGGCATAACCCCGCACAAAGCCTGCCACCGGCAACAGGAGCTGCAGCGGGGAGGAGAAGGATACCGGCTGCTGGGGAGGGAGGATTCCACTCTGCCAGTGGGTGTGTGATGTCCCGCTCGCGGCTGTGCGTGTGGCTCCCTCCCCCCTCCTAACGGGCAGCTTGGATCCGGGACTTAGATAGGGCAAGCAGCACTCTCCAGCCTCCGCTGCTGCCTGGAGAGCTGCTGTTGGCGGTGGAGGCTGGAGAGGGGACAGCAGCACCAGAGCAAGGCAGAGCAGCTTTGGCTGGGGGGCCCCTTATTACTGAGGGGGGGGGCCCGGGGTACTGACCCCCTGGCCCTCCCCTTAATCCATCTCTGCATCCTGCTGTCGGAAATCGCGGGTTTTGGATTCTATATATAGTCTCGGTGATCGGTGCCATCTTCACTCCGGACTTGGAGAGTACACAATAAGGACATGTTCCTTCTGTGCTGTATTCTGTGCTGTATTCTGTGCTATAATCGGATAGGCAGGCTATGTAATGGGGGCAGGAGAGAGCAGAGTGGTTGCATCAAGAGAGTAGAGTTAACCTGGGGTGCTGCTTGTGTAGGTGTGCTTCGACTGTCACTTTGTTAGGGCTCTGCATAGTAGACAGTGCTCTGCATATAGCATACTGTTGCTGTGTATAGGACCAGGTGTTGTTCTCTGTCTATAAGGGGCTGTGTACTGCCATACACTACTGCTTTATATCCTCTGTATGTGATCCAAAGCAAAAAATATATTTCTATTGGCGCGTCACTCTGACTACTAACATTGCGGCTGCCGTACACTACTGCTATATTTCCTCTGTATGTGATCCAAAGCAAAAAATATATTTATTTTGTGCGTTACTCTACTAGTACAGCGGCTGCCGTATACTACTGCTATATATCCTGTGTGTGTGATCCAAAGCCAAAAATATATTTATATTATGTATTTGAATGGGGTGCGCTGTCTGCTGTATCTAAACAGGGTGATCTGTCCATCCGTCCAGGTGCTTCGCCCCAGTGTAAAATTAAAATGATAAAAGCTAAAAACAAAAAGCCTAAAATTATAATTATATTAAAAAAATTGTTTGTTTTATTTTCATCAGTACTGTGACACTGCCATTCAGACCGTAGTATATTATTTCCTACTCATAAATGCATTGTGCAGCGCTGTCGGTGTAGTCAACTACAGTGTGTAATTATTATATATATTTCTGATTAATTTGTGCAATACTGTAACTGCCGGTGTGTGATATAAAAAATACGTCTACATTTTTTGGACTAATTTGTGCGACACTGTAACCGCAGTATGTAATATAAAAAATACTGTATCCTCCCAGAATACATCCAGGCATGCTCCGTCCATTTCAGGGTGTGTTGTCTGTAGTTCATATTCTTATTATAACTTACTGTCCTATTTTTATAACTCTTCTTAGCACCACATTGTAATTAATTCAAATTAATAATAATAATTATAAATTAGAAACATTTAAATTAAATGAATATAAATAAACTCTCCACACTCATATAGTGAACTTTCTACATATCGAAGATTTATTGGAGAAAATGAAGAATTTGAATCTAAATAAATTAAATTAATACATTAAATTTAATTAAAATAAATTGAAATTAAAATAAATGAAATAACTTAAATCTAAAATATTGTCTTTTTTTATTTTACTTTGCCTTAATCATCTTTTTGTGAACTGAAATCTTGAGCCTTGCCTAATGCATTTTTTTTAAATACATTATTTTTTAAAATATTTTGTCCTCCCAGTATATACAGCAAAGGGCTGCTGCTGCTCCGTCCAGCTATCTCGGTGCAACCTTTTGGCCTAAACTGGATAATACAATATTGTGAGCTGTGAGGTGTTTAGTATAGTCTGGAAATTAGAGGAAATGAATGTTTTTGAGGTTAATAATACTGTAGGAACAAAAACACCCCCAAATTCTGTTATTTTAGCTGTTTTAATGGGGGTTTTTTTCAAAAAAAATCCAGATCTAAAACCAAAACCCACAAAGGTGGTTTTGGCAAAACTAATCCAGATTCAAGACACAAAGGAGATCCAGATCCCAAACCGAAACACAGAACCCTAAAAATGGCCCGGTGCACACCCCTAAATAAAACTGACAACATGCGACGGCTTCCTGGATAACAGGGGTTGCCCGCAATGTACCCGACCATTGTTGTTTAGTTGACAAACAATGTGATAAACAAACTACAGTATCACTGATTACCAGCAGGTTTTATTAGGTCTTTTAATTCAGTGGCAATCTTTTAAATCAAAGCTTAATAAGAGAATATCTGGACTTAAACATTAATTATTTTGACAACAGTATATTATTTATTTATTTATATGAATGCTATCACCTTTTTACAGCAATTAAAATCGATTATCACAAATCAGAGTTATTATATGTTATTAATGGCACAAAACTAGTAACAGGGCTATATATTGTACATTGCTTGTCACTTTATCCATGAAGGTTTAGCGCCACCCACCCACGAAAATCCCAAGACACAGTTTTGATGTGTTAATTTTGTACATATTGATTTTCTAAGGGTATTTGGAGGGTGCCTGGTTGCATTAAGCTTACATTGATTTGCCATATAATTAACTCCTCATTATTTAGGCACTGGTACTGTAATTTGACTCTTATTAATGCAGTTCTTATTGGAACACTGTTTAGCCATTTTGCAAGCCGGTAACAAGATAGCGATATCAATTTAATTAGATCCTAGACGAGAAATGAATGAAGCAATATAGTAACTGTTTGCTGGCCACTGGGATACATAACACTGTGCGACAGGTGGAATAAAACTTCACTTTAGTAAACAAGTACAGTGTATTGTAGTTTTACGCAGAAGCAAACGGAGATATGGCTTTATTTTTGTCTTAATATGATCCCTAACTACTGCAGCATCATATTACCTAAGGCCTACAGTAGGTGAATTAGCTACATACTAAAATCCAGAGCACACACTGGCGTATTTATAATGGGTGCAGTCAGTGTAACCGTATAATTCCAGTGATCCTGCCGTATAATTGCAGTGATCCTGCCATATAATTCCAGTGATCCTGGCGTATAATTCCAGTGATTCTGCCGTATAAGTCCAAATAAATCCATATACCTGTAATTCCGTATAAGTCCAGTCAAGTGGTGCTGCCATATAAATTTAGTGGTGCTGTCATGTGCTGTATATTATTTACTCCAAATAAGGAGGTTATTAATATTTAATCCAAATAATTTTCACAGGGTTTGCCCTGTGTGGTGTAGAGGTACGCTCTCCTATACCGCATATTGTTATATAACTCCAGAAAAATAATGGAGAACAAAAATTTGGAGGATAAAATAGGGAAAGATCATGAACCACTTCCTCCTAGTGCTGAAGCTGCTGCCACTAGTCATGACATAGACAATAAAATCCCATTAACGCCGTCTGCCAAGGCCGATGCCCAATGTGATAGCAGAGGGCATGTAAACTCCAAAAAGCCAAAGTTCAGTAAACAGACCCAAAAAAAAAATGTAAATGGTCTGAGGAGAAACGTAAACTTGCCAATATGCCATTTACGACACGGAGTGGCAAGTAACGGTGAAGGCCCTGGCCTATGTTCATGACTAGTGGTTCAGCTTCACATGACGATGGAAGCCCTCATCCTCCCGCTAGAAAAATGAAACGAGTTAAGCTGGAAAAAGCACAGAAAAGATGGTATCACAAATCCCCAAGGAGAGTCCAAGTGTGTCGGCGGTTGTGATGCCTGACCTTCCTTACACTGGACGGGAGAGGCGGCTCCTTCCACCATTTGCACGCCCCCTGCAAGTGCTGGAAGTAGCACCCACAGTCCAGTTTCTGATATTCAAATTGAAGATGTCACTGTTGAAGTACACCAGGATGAGGATATGGGTGTTGCTGGCGCTGAGGAGGAAGTTGACGATGAGGATTCTGATGGTGATGTGGTTTGTTTAAATCAGGCACGGAGGAAGACACCTGTTGTCTGTGGGATGAATAAGCCCATTTTCATGCCTGGGCAAAATACCAAAAAAGCCATTTCTTCGGTGTGGAATTATTTCTCCACAAATCCAGACAACAGGTGTCAAGCCGTGTGTTGCCTCTGTCAGTCTGTAATAAGTAGCGGTAAGGACGTTAACCACCTAGGAAAATCCTCCCTTATACGTCACCTACAGCGCATTCATCAGACGTCAGTGTCAAGTTGTGAAACTTTGGGTAAGAGTGTAAGCAGTCCACTGACACCTAAATCCCTTGTTCCTGTTGTACCCAAGCTCCTTCAAGCCACACCACCAACTCCCTCAACATCAACTTCCTCCTCAGTCAGGAACATCAGAGGTCCTGCAGCCAATGTCACTGGCAAGACTGAGGAGTCCTCTCCTAACCGGGATTCCTCCGGAGGATCCTTGAGTGTACCAACTGCTGTTGCTGCCGCTGCTGTTGTTGCTGCTGGGTGTCGATTGTCATCGCAGAGGGGAAGTCGGAAGACCACATTTACTGCTTCAAGTAAGCAATTGACTGTCCAACAGTCCTTTGTGAGGAAGATGAAATATGACAGCAGTCATCCTTTTGCAAAGCGGACAACTAAGGCCTTGACAGCTATGTTGGTGTTAGACGTGCATCCGGTATCCGCCATTTGTTCAGTGGGATATAGAGAATTGTTTGAGGTACTGTGTCCATGGTATCAAATCCCATCTAGGTTCCACTTCATTAGGCAGGCGATACCGAGAATGTACAGAGACATCAGAAAAACTGTCCTCAGTGTCCTACAAAATGCAGTTGTACCCACTGTCCACTTAACCACGGACATGTGGTCAAGTGGAACATGGCAGACTAAGGACTATATGACTGTGACAGCCCACTGGGTAGATGTATGGCCTCCCGCAGCAATAACAGCAGAGGCACCAGTAGCAGCATCTCACAAAAGCAAACTCGTTCCTAGGTAGGCTACGCTATGTGTCACTGCTTTCCTTAAGAGGCACACCGCTGAAAACCTCTTACGGAAACTGAGGGACATCATTGCACAATGGCTTACCCCAATTGGACTCTCCTGGGGATTTGTGATATCGGACAATGCCACCAATATTGTGTGTGCATTACATCTGGGCAAATTCCAGCATGTCCCATGTTTTGCACATACAATTAATTTGGTGGTGCAGCATTTTTTGAAAAATGACAGGGGCATGCAGGAGATGCTGATGGTTGCCCAAAAAATTGCCAGCCACTTTCGGCATTCAGCCACCGCGTGACGAAGACTGGAGCTCCATCAAACACACCTGAACCTGCCCTGCCATCACCTGAAGCAAGAGGTGGTAACGAGGTGGAATTCAACACTCTGTATGCTTCAGAGGAGCAGCAAAAGGCCATTCAAGCTTATACATTCACCTACGACATAGGCAAAGGAGGGGGAATGCACCTAACTCAGGCGCAGTGGAGAATGATTTCCGTCTTGTGCAAGGTTCTTCAACCCTTCGACCTTGTCACACGTGAAGTCAGTTCAGACACTGCCAGCTTGAGTCAGGTCATTCCCCTCATCAGGCTTTTGCAGAAGCAGCTGGAGAAATTGAAGGAGGAGCTAAGACGGTGCGATGCCGCAAAGTATGTGGGACTTGTGGATGGAGCCCTTCATTCGCTTTGCCAAGATTCAAGGGTGGCCAATCTGTTGAAATCAGAGCACTACATTTTGGCCACCGTGCGCGATCCTAGGTTTAAAGCCTACGTTGTATCTCTCTTTCCGGCAGACACAAGTCTGCAGAGGTTCAAAAACCTGCTGGTGAGAAATTTGTCAACTCAAGTGGAACGTGACCTGTCAACAGCTCCTCCTTCACTTTCCCCCACAACTGGGGCTGCGATGAAAAGGATAAGATTTCCAAGCCCACCCGCTGGCGGTGATGCAGGGCAGTCAGGAGCGAGTGCTGACATCTGGTCTGGACTGAAGGACCTGCCAATGATTACTGACATGTCTACTGTCACTGCATATGATTCTGTCACCATTGAAAGAATGGTGGAGGATTATATGAGTGACAGCATCCAAGTAGGCATGTCAGACAGTCCGTACGTATACTTGCAGGAAAAAGAGGCAATTTGGATGCCCTTGCACAAACTTGCTTTATTTTACCTAAGTTGCCCCCCCCTCCTCCAGTGTGTACTCCGAAAGAGTGTTTCGTGCAGCCGGTAACCTTGTCGACGATCGAGGAGGTTACTTCCACAAATTGAGGAGAAGATGATGTTCATCAAAATTAATTATGAAATTCTTCCAGGAAGACCTTTACCAGCAATTGCCTCCAGAAAGTACACAGGGACCTGTGATGGTGGATTCCAGTGGGGACAAATTAATACTCTGTGAGGAGGAGGATGTACACACTGAAAGGGGTGAGGAATTGGAGGATGAGGATGAGGTCGACATCTTGCCTCTGTAGAGCCAGTTTGTGCAAGGAGATTGATTGCTTCTTTTTTGGTGGGGTCCCAAACAAGCCAGTTATTTCAGCCACAGTCGTGTGGCAGACCCTGTCGCTGAATTGATTGGTTTGCTAAAGTGTGCATGTCCTGTTACACAACATAAGGGTGGGTGGGAGGGCCCGAGGACAATGCCCTTCAGGTCCTATGGGCGCCAGGACCTGAAGGGCGGCCCGCTGAGGCTGTCTGGAGGAAAAATTAAGGTCTTCTTCCAGACACCCGGAGATGGCAGACTACACTCAGTCTGACGAGTGTGCGCCCGCCCATCTCTTTTCCTATTTGCCAGAGGTGGTCAGCATGTGTAGGTCAGGTGGTCGCGACCCCCCCCCTCCCCCCCAGTACCTGGCGCTCCTCCACTTCCGAGGGCAGGCTGGACAGTCACTTTCACCGCCATCTTCCCTGCATGATGACCGTGCTGATGGATCCCTGCAGCTCTTCGGCCAGCATGGCAGCAGGGGCACCAACAGGAGACCCGTGGATACATGGTGAGTCATGTGATTATGGCAGCGCTGGCGTTTCTTCCCTGGAGCCTGGTCTGGCCTGGCTCTGTAGTGCCGGCTTGCTGTGTATGTATGCAGCAGGGCCAGATTATAGAAAAGACGGGGCGGTAATCCAGGGGACCCCACAATGTGGCAACAGGGGAATGCATTGCCACGATTCGCGGGTGGGAAGGGGGCAGGGCCTAATTCCGTGACTTGCCCGCCCACATCAGAGACATCCCCTGATGCCTAGCAAGGCTGGAACAGGTAGTGTGTCTCTCCTCATCCCCCTCTATCTCTCTCTTCCCCCCTCCCTCCCCCCCCCCTCTCTCTCTCTCCATCTCCCCCCTCTCTCTCTCTCCTCTCTCACCCCTCTCTCTCTCACTCTATCTCTCCCCTCTCTCCCTCTATCTTTCCCTCTCTCTCTCTCTTTATCTCCCCATCGCTCCCCCTCTCTATCTCCCCCCTCTCCCTCTATCTCTCCGCTCTCTCTCCCACTCTCTCCCCACTCTCCCTCTATCTCTCTCCCTCTATCGCTCTCCCTCTATCTCCCCCCTCTCTCTATCTATCTCCCCCCCCTCTCTCTCTCTTCCCCCCTCTCCCTCCCTCTCCCTCCCTCTCTCTCCCTCTATCCATCTCCCTCTCCCTCCCCGTCTCTATCTCCCCCTCTCCCTCTCCACTCTCTCCCTCTGTCTCTCCCCTCTCTCTCCCTCTATCTCTCCCCTCTCTCTCCCTCTATCCATCTCCCTATCGCTCCCCCTCTCTATCTCCACTCTCTCCCTCTGTCTCTCCCCTCTCTCTCCCTCTATCTCTCCCCTCTCTCACTCCCCTCTCTCTCCCTCTCTCTCTCTTCCTCTCTCCATCTCCCTATCGCTCCCCCTCTCTATCTCCCCCCTCTCCCTCTCTCTCCGCTCTCTCTCCCCACTCTCCCTTTATCTCTCCCTCTCTCTCTCCCTCTCTCCATCTCCCTATCGCTCCCCCTCTCTATCTTCCCCCTCTCCCTCTCTCTCCGCTCTCTCTCCCCACTCTCCCTTTATCTCTCTCTGTCTCTCCCCTCTCTCCCTCTATGGCTCCCCTCTCTCTCCCTCTATCTCTCCCATCTCTCTCTCCCTCTATCGCTCTCTCTCTCCTGCTCTCTCTCCCTCTATCGCTCTCCCTCTATCGCTCCCCTCTCTCTCCCTCTATCGCTCCCCCCACTCTCTCCCTCTATCGCTCCCCCCTCTCTCTCCCCCTCTTTCGCCCCCCCTCTCTCCCTCTCTCTCTCTCCCCCTCTCTATCTCTCTCCATCCTCTATCCATCTCCCCTCTCTCTCCATCTCTCCCCCTCTATCTCCTTCCCTCCCCCTCTCCCTCTCCCTCCCCCTCTCTCCATCTCTCTCTCCTTCCCTCTCTCCCTCTCCTTCCCCCTCTCTCTCTCTCATCTCTCTCTCCCCCATCTCTCTCTCTCCCTCCACCTCTCTCTCTCCCTTCACCTCTCTCTCTCTCTCTCTCTCTCTCTCCTTCCCCCCTCCCCATCTCTCTCTCTCTCTCTCCCCCATATCTCTCTCTCTCCCCCATCTCTCTCTCTCCCCCCATCTCTCTCTCTCTCCCCCATCTCTCTCTCCCCCCCTCTCTCTCTCCCTCCCCCTCTCTCCCCCCCCCCTCCTCTCTCTCTCTCTCTCTCTCATTCCCTCTCTCTCTCGACAGAAAGAAACTCTTGTTGGGCACTCTTGTCTATGAAAAAATGGATTTAGTTAAAACGTAACTTTATTAGTTCTAATTAAAATAGATATACAATAGCCGCTGAGATACATTTTTCATGGGTATAACTCTAGAAAGACATTTCTAGTGTTGGCGAAAATATCAGGAATAATTTTAAGAAATTTGAGTTCAATTACTCAATTCAAAACAGGGCACTGCAACAGGGCGCGCTGCTAACTCGACTGCTCTTCATAGCTGCCCACTCTTCCTTCCTTCTATCTGGTCACAGCTGCGGCAGGACCCGCTCACTGCTGTCCACTGTGACTATACATCACACACAGCAGGCAGCAGCGGCTCTCCACAACCTCAACAGAACTTTGTTCTACCCCTCTCCAGCTCTATTCCTCTCCTGTGACCACACCTCATCTCATCTCTCTACCTCTCCAATCCAAAGTGCTGTCATTGGATCATGTGTCAGCAGTGTCCCTGCACTGAATTGAATTAATTAAATTCATCAGGGACAATCTGACAATTTTTTTCTAATAGCAGACATTCTATATACCCCCGTCTCCTCTCTAGAGTGCCGGCTCTGCGAACACGGTCACTCTGTCATCACTGCGACCATTTACATGTGACAGAGCCGCAGCTGCCCTACAGAGCTCATAAACCGTGAGACCTTTTCTATCACCCCTGAGTGTACCCATGCAGGGTTTTATTGATACTGTACATCACTGAATCTAAACTAATCAGTAATATTTTCACTGCTAGCTAACATATATTGTATCCATCTATGCGGCAGACTTATTTTGAACTGTACTTTAATGATTCTGATTTGTTTCTTTCATTACCCTTACACAGCAGTATTGTATCACATTAAGTTTTACATTGACACATTGTTAGCCAGTTCAGCAACACACTTTTGTTTGTTACCATATAGAGGGAATCTGTTCAGTGGTTCACAAACTCGGTCCTCAGGACCCCACACAGTGCATGTTTTGCAGGTCACCCAGCAAGTGCACAGGTGTATTAATTACTCACTGACACATTTTAAAAGGTCCACAGGTGGAGCTAATTATTTCACTTGCGATTCTGAGGAGAACTGCAAAACATGCACTGTGTGGGGTCCTGAGGACGGAGTTTGAGAACCTGTGTGTTAGGTTATTGAGATGGACTGCATATGCCACTCATGTATTTTGTGACTGCATGCATGTGTTACTAATTTATTGTGTGTGTGTGTGTGTGTGTGTGTGTGTGTGTGTGTGTGTGTGTGTGTGTGTGTGTGTAAATAGCTTCGGCCTAATATAGTGTCAGTCTGACCTATAATTGATGAAACTCCTTATATCGAAGCATCTGGATTTTTATTATCTATATTTCAGGTTCTGGACAATTTTATAACAGTATCAGACTGTCATTATGTTTATATAGGACTGCCTATTAGAGATGAGCGCCTGAAATTTTTCGGGTTTTGTGTTTTGGTTTTGGGTTCGGTTCCGCGGCCGTGTTTTGGGTTCGAACGCGTTTTGGCAAAACCTCACCGAATTTTTTTTGTCGGATTCGGGTGTGTTTTGGATTCGGGTGTTTTTTTCCAAAAACACTAAAAAACAGCTTAAATCATAGAATTTGGGGGTCATTTTGATCCCAAAGTATTATTAACCTCAAAAACCATAATTTACACTCATTTTCAGTCTATTCTGAATACCTCACACCTCACAATATTATTTTTAGTCCTAAAATTTGCACCGAGGTCGCTGTGTGAGTAAGATAAGCGACCCTAGTGGCCGACACAAACACCGGGCCCATCTAGGAGTGGCACTGCAGTGTCACGCAGGATGTCCCTTCCAAAAAACCCTCCCCAAACAGCACATGACGCAAAGAAAAAAAGAGGCGCAATGAGGTAGCTGTGTGAGTAAGATTAGCGACCCTAGTGGCCGACACAAACACCGGGCCCATCTAGGAGTGGCACTGCAGTGTCACGCAGGATGGCCCTTCCAAAAAACCCTCCCCAAACAGCACATGACGCAAAGAAAAAAAAAGGCGCAATGAGGTAGCTGACTGTGTGAGTAAGATTAGCGACCCTAGTGGCCGACACAAACACCGGGCACATCTAGGAGTGGCACTGCAGTGTCACGCAGGATTTCCCTTCCAAAAAACCCTCCCCAAACAGCACATGACGCAAAGAAAAAAAGAGGCGCAATGAGGTAGCTGTGTGAGTAAGATTAGCGACCCTAGTGGCCGACACAAACACCGGGCCCATCTAGGAGTGGCACTGCAGTGTCACGCAGGATGTCCCTTCCAAAAAACCCTCCCCAAACAGCACATGACGCAAAGAAAAAAAGAGGCTTTTTACTGATATTTGGTGTTTTGGATTTGACATGCTCTGTACTATGACATTGGGCATCGGCCTTGGCAGACGACGTTGCTGGCATTTCATCGTCTCGGCCATGACTAGTGGCAGCAGCTTCAGCACGAGGTGGAAGTGGATCTTGATCTTTCCCTAATTTTGGAACCTCAACTTTTTTGTTCTCCATATTTTATAGGCAGAACTAAAAGGCACCTCAGGTAAACAATGGAGATGGATGGATTGGATACTAGTATACAATTATGGACGGACTGCCACGGTTAGGTGGTATAAAAAAACCACGGTTAGGTGGTATATATTGTAATACAATTATGGATGGACGGACTGCCTGCCGAGTGCCGACACAGAGGTAGCCACAGCCGTGAACTACCGCACTGTACACTGGTTGATAAAGAGATAGTAGTATACTCGTAACAACTAGTATGACTGACTATGACGGTATAAAGAATGAAAAAAAAACCACGGTTAGGTGGTATATATTATAATACAATTATGGATGGACGGACTGCCTGCCGACTGCCGACACAGAGGTAGCCACAGCCGTGAACTACCGCACTGTACACTGGTTGATAAAGAGATAGTAGTATACTCGTAACAACTAGTATGACTGACTATGACGGTATAAAGAATGAAAAAAAAACCACGGTTAGGTGGTATATATTGTAATACAATTATGGATGGACGGACTGCCTGCCGAGTTCCGACACAGAGGTAGCCACAGCCGTGAACTACCGCACTGTACACTGGTTGATAAAGAGATAGTAGTATACTCGTAACAACTAGTATGACTGACTATGACGGTATAAAGAATGAAAAAAAAACCACGGTTAGGTGGTATATATTATAATACAATTATGGATGGACGGACTGCCTGCCGACTGCCGACACAGAGGTAGCCACAGCCGTGAACTACCGCACTGTACACTGGTTGATAAAGAGATAGTAGTATACTCGTAACAACTAGTATGACACTATGACGGTATAAAGAATGGAAAAAAAACCACGGTTAGGTGGTATATATTATAATAATACAATTATGGATGGACGGACTGCCTGCCGACTGCCGACACAGAGGTAGCCACAGCCGTGAACTACCGCACTGTACACTGGTTGATAAAGAGATAGTAGTATACTCGTAACAACTAGTATGACTATGACGACGGTATAAAGAAAGAAAAAAAAATACCACGGTTAGGTGGTATATAATTATACAATTATGGATGGACGGACTGCCTGCCGAGTGCCGACTGCCGACACAGAGGTAGCCACAGCCGTGAACTACCGCACTGTACTGTGTCTGCTGCTAATATAGACTGGTTGATAAAGAGATAGTATACAACAATATACTACTATACTGGTGGTCAGGCACTGGTCACCACTAGTCACACTGGCAGTGGCACTCCTGCAGCAAAAGTGTGCACTGTTTAATTTTAAATTAATATAATATTATGTACTCCTGGCTCCTGCTATAACAACCTGCAGTGCTCCCCAGTCTCCCCCACAATTATTATAAGCTTTTATACATTGATGTGCAGCACACTGGGCTGAGCTGAGTGCACACAGACTGAGTCACACTGTGTGACTGCTGTGTATCGTTTTTTTCAGGCAGAGAACGGATATAGCAGAGAACGGATATATTAAATAAAAGTTAACTTAACAACAACTGCACTGGTCACTGTGGTAAACTCTGTCTGCACAATCTCTCTCTCTCTCTCTCTCTCTCTCTTCTAATCTATTCTAATGGAGAGGACGCCAGCCACGTCCTCTCCCTATCAATCTCAATGCACGTGTGAAAATGGCGGCGACGCGCGGCTCCTTATATAGAATCCGAGTCTCGCGAGAATCCGACAGCGTCATGATGACGTTCGGGCGCGCTCGGGTTAACCGAGCAAGGCGGGAAGATCCGAGTCGCTCGGACCCGTGAAAAAAAAGTGAAGTTCGTGCGGGTTCGGATTCAAAGAAACCGAACCCGCTCATCTCTACTGCCTATATGTTTTGAATTGAGTCATTGAACTCCAATTTCTTAATATTATTCCTGATATTTTCGCCAACCCTAGAAATTTCTTTCTTGTGTTATGCCCGATGTGAAATTTATCTGAGAGCTATCATATATCTATTCTAATTCTAACTAATAAAAGTTAAGTTTTAACTAATTCCATTTTTTCATAGACAAGAGTGCCCCAACAAGAGAGTTTCTTCCTGTCTTTTTTCTGTTAATACTATATTTACTCTCTGGGCGCACCTCCACCTGCTATATGAAATATACGCTAGTTATTTGATGTAATTTTGATGTGGACTGTTCTTTGTCCCCTCTCTAACTACTTTGACTTAAATTGCTGTGCTCGTTGACTGTTGCCCAAAACCTCCCCTCTCCTTGGTTGACACCCTCTCTCTCCCTGATACCCTCCCTCTCTCTCTCTCTCTCTCTCTCTCTCTCTCTCTCTCCCTGACACCCTCCTTTCACTATCTCACTGTTATCTTTCTCCCTGATACAGTCTCCCTCACTCATCCCCCACTCTCTCTCCCTTGCTCCCCCCTCTTTTTCTCTCTCTCTCTCTTACTATCCTCCCCATTCTGTCTTACAACCACCCCTCACACATCGTGACTCACGAATCACCCCTCTCACCTTTCCTAGATGGAAAGAGGGTATTGGGAGGGGAGGGGGGTCAGTAGCCAGAAGTTTTGCCTAGGGTGTTGAGAAACCTTGCACCGGCCCTGCATCTTGCACCTTCTTTTTCTTTTTTGCATCATGTGCTGTTTGGGGCCTATTTTTTGTAAGTGCCATCCTGTCTGCCACTGCAGTGCCACTCCTAGATGGGACAGGTGTTTGTGCCGCACACTTGTGTCGCTTAGCTTAGTCATACAGCCACCTCGGTGAAACCTTTTGGCCTAAAAACAATATTGTGAGGTGTGAGGTGTTCAGAATAGACTGGAAATCAGTGGAAATGAATGTTATTGAGGTTAATAATACCGTAGGAGCAATATTACCTCCAAATTCTGTGATTTTAGCTGTTTTTATGGGGGGGGTTTCAAAAATCATCCAGATCCAAAACCAAAAACCAAGACCCGAAAAGGTGGTTTTGGCAAGACCAACCCAAAATCAAAACACGAGCAGGGAATTACAACCAAAACCAAAATACAAAACACGAAAAGTGCCTGCCGCACATCTCTAATATTTTTGAGGACACTTAGTAACCCCATTACCATCATACTGGGACCCCTCTAGTGGCAAATTGACAAATTTGCCACTCCATGGTTCTAACATGTTCTATTACACCATTATTAGGGTGGTCAATCACGGGATGGGGATCGGTGGGATCCCAGGATTTAGCCCAAAAAATCGGCCAGGATTCAACCCCAGGATTGGAAGCTTCAATCCCGGAGATTTCGGCCCATTGGTTTTTTTAATGCTGGGAAGCGTTGAGCGTCCTCAGGAGGCTCAAATGCTGCCCGGCTTCCTCCTCCCAGTTACCCCTTAGCAGCGTGAAGTGAAGCCAGAGGTCACGCTGCTCAGCCAGCTGCCCGTCTCCCGCCGCACGGACCTCAACGAAGGAAGTGACCCACCTGCCCTCCCAGGTGAATTCATGGTGAATTATGTGTGCGGTGCGGGGCGGAGGGCTACACAGGAAGCAAACAAATCCCAGGTATTCAGGTATATCAGGATTCATGGGATTGACCATTTTTCAATCCCGATACCCGGGATTGAAAAAATGGCCCGGGATTGGCCACCCTAACCACTACCCATTAGTGCTATGGAGAGGCTCGTACTTTATGGCAGGGGAACTCACTCTGTGGGCCTGGTTCAGGGGCACATGCAAACAGCAAGCTACAGTATTCCTGTGTTCGTGTGGGTGATTATATGCTTCTGCATATGCGCAAAAAATTCAGAAAACCCCTATGGCAAGTGCACCACCCTAGGTGTACGCACAAATGTGCTGCTGCTAACGGTTCAGATGGAATCACAAATTTTATTTATTTATTAACAGTTTCTTATATAGCGCAGCAAATTCCGTTGCACTTTACAATTGGAAATAACAATAATATAACAAAACTGGGTAATAACAAACAGTCAGAGGTAGGAGGGCCCTGCTTGCAAGCTTACAATCTATAGGGAAATAGGCATTTATACACAAGGATAGGTGTTATCTATTGCATAGTTGTCCACCAGATTGCAAAGGTTCTTGGTGGAATGTATGATATGGTCACACAGCAATTATGAACCAGGGTCGGGAGGAAGGGTGAGAAGACATGTGAGGGTATGTGTGGACTGTGCAGAGTGGATACAATTTTATAAGAAGGTTTATGAAAGTTACAGTATGTGGGTGTTTCTGGAATTTGATACGCTTGCCTGAAGAGGTGAGTTTTCAGGGAACGCTTGAAGGTTTGGAGACTAGAGGAGAGTCTTATTGTGCATGGTAGGGCATTCCACAGAGTGGGTGCATCTCGATGAAAGTCCTGCAATCGTGAGTGGGAGCGAGTAATGAGTGTGGATGAGAGACGCAGATCTTGTGAAGAGCGAAGAGGTCGGGTTGGGAGATATTTTGAGATGAGCGAAGAGATGTACTTTGGTGTAGTTTGGTTAATGGCCTTGTGTGTGAGTAAAAGTATTTAATATTGAATACAGTAGAATACACGTAACCAATGTAGGGACTGATAGAGTGGGTCTGCAGACGATGAACGTCTAGCCAGAAAGATTAGCCTAGCAGCTGCATTCAGAATGGATTGTAATGGTGAGAGTCTCGTTTTGGGAATACCAGTTAGGAGACTATTGCAATAATCAATACAGGAGATAATGAGAGCATGGATTAGAGTTTTAGCAGTGTCTTGTGTAAGATAAGGGCGTATTTTGGATATGTTTTTTAGATGCATGTAACATGATTTTGAGACAGATTGAATGTGGGGAACAAAGGACAGATCATAGTCAAGGATGACACCTAGGCAGCGAGCTTGTGGACAAATGGATTGGCATAGTGATTGGCGCTCCTGAATGGTGGCCTGAAGTGAACGCAAAAAAAGGTCACGTTATGAGAGTATCATGGGAGTGTTGCGGGCATGTCAGAGGAAGCATCAGCATTCCCAGACCTATAGCTGCTTCTACAGAGAAACTGTACCCGGCATAGAAGAGATGTAAGTGTCAATGGTGCAAATGATGGTGCACGTGATTGTACACCGTTGGCGGACTGTTTACAACCACCGGCGGTGTTATAGCATGCACGGGAGCTAAAAGTGGGTGTCTCAGGGCTTGCACTTTCTGGCACACAGTAGTACACAAGGGATAGGCTGAAGGTAGCATTTGAATATTATCCAGTGGTGCAAGTGGGCGGGTACGGGTGGGTACGGCGTACCCGTAAGAATTTAGCCGTGGGTACGCCGTACCCACACCGACGGGCCGCCGCTCCTCTTCCTTCCCTCCCTCCCCCACGCCGCACCGCCGCACACGCCTCTGATGTGAGGGCAGGAGAGTGCAGCCTGCGCCTCTCGTTCCCCTCAGTCTCCGGTGGGTGTTTCAGTTTACTTCAGCGCCGATCCGTGAGCCAATCAGAGCTCGCACCCGCGAGCTCTGATTGGCTCACGGATCGGCGCTGAATTAAACTGAGACACCCGCCGAAGACTGAGGGGAACGAGAGGCGCAGGCTGCACTCTCCTTCCCTCACATGACAGACAGGAGGACAGCGACGGCAGCGGTGAGTAGGGGAGGGGGGCATGTTATACCTGGCACTGGGGGGGCATGTATACCTGGCACTGGGGGCATATCTGGCACAGGGGGGCATATATACCTGGCACTGGGGGCATATCTGGCACAGGGGGGCATATATACCTGGCACTGGGGGATATCTGGCACAGGGGGGCATGTATGCCTGGCACTGGGGGCATATCTGGCACAGGGGGGCATGTATACCTGGCACTGGGGGCATATCTGGCACAGGGGGGCATATATACCTGGCACTGGGGGCATATCTGGCACAGGGGGGCATATATACCTGGCACTGGGGGATATCTGGCACAGGGGGGCATGTATACCTGGCACTGGGGGCATATCTGGCACAGGGAGGCATATATACCTGGCACTGGGGGATATCTGGCACAGGGGGGCATGTATACCTGGCACTGGGGGATATCTGGCACTGGGGGGGCATGTTATACCTGGCACTGGGGGATATCTGGCACTGGGGGGGCATGTTATACCTGGCACTTGGGGATATCTGGCACTGGGGGGCATGTATACCTGGCACTGGGGGATATCTGGCACTGGGGGGGCATGTATACCTGGCACTGGGGGATATCTGGCACTGGGGGGGCATGTATACCTGGCACTGGGGGATATCTGGCACTGGGGGCATATCTAGCACAGGGGGGCATATATACCTGGCACTGGGGGATATCTGGCACAGGGGGGCATGTATACCTGGCACTGGAGGATATCTGGCACTGGGGGCATATCTGGCACTGTAGGGGCATTTCTGTATCTGGCACGGGGGGCAATGTGTATCTGGCACTCTGGGACATTTGTGTATCTGGCACTGTGGGGCAATGTGCATCTGGCACTGTGGGGCAATGTGTATCTGGCACTGTGAGGCAATGTGTATCTGACACTCGGGACATTTGTGTATCTGGCACTCTGGGGACATTTGTGTATCTGGCACTGTGGGGCAATGTGTATCTGGCACTGTGGGGTTATATGTATCTGGCACTGTGGGGCAATGTATATCTAGCACTGTGGTGCAACGTGTATCTGACACTATTGGGGTCATACGTGTATCTGCCCCTCCCCCATATGTGTATCACGCCCCCATTTTCATTGGCCACGCCCCATGTGGCATTTGGCCACACCCATTTTTTTGCGCGCGCGCCTTCGGCGCGCGCACACAGTACCCGTAAGACATTTTTTCTACTTGCACCACTGATATTATCACACCGGCAACACTGGCAACAGATGTTAGAGTGGATGCAGCAGCATCCACCTCTGAATCAGGACCTGTGTTATCCCTGCGCATGCAGGGGGGTTCTTCTGAGTACCCAGAAATCCCCCTGACAGAGGAGAGAGAGCGGGCACGATGTTACTAAGCCCCACTAATACAGATGTTTTATCTTACATCTTTGCTCCGTGTGCTACAAGTAACGTTACGTTACACGTAAATGTCTGAGTACCGCGTTACTGAAGCGATGAGCATCTTTTTTGCAGTTTTTTTTTCCGTGAACATGCACAAAGTAATGCAATAGGTCGTACAAGCAGCTTCTGCTGATTACAATGATATCCAACATACCTATATTCTATGTGTGACTGCGATGGTAGTTACGGTGGAGCGCAAGCTTCGGGCACCAAAAAAGTTAGTGGGCTCGTGCCCTACCCTTCCCGCGTGCCACTGGAAGCCCCAGAGCAGGAGGAGGAGAAGCAAAGGGGGCGCACACTCAGTCGGACTCTGAGACCGGGTAGGGAACAGGGCAGGCCAGAGGGGACAGCATGAGACAATGACAACTGGCACATGCCGAAGCTCTGCCGCCCTCTTTATACGTCCTACTGTCTGCTTGTAGCTGTGCAGCGGGGTTACTTCTGTCCTGCAGCAGCTCTCTCTGCCCCTGCTGCTGCAACACCTCTATCTTTTTTGGAAGCTGCAGCACGTCTCTACTTCAGATGCTGCAGCTGGTCTCTCTGCCCTAGCTGTTGTAGCACCTCTTTCTGTCTCGACTTCTACAGAACCTCTTTTTGCCCTAGCTGCTGCAGCACTTCTCTCTAATGTAATGTGAATGCGTACTATTTTGTCGCCACACACCTGCCCAATGAAGCCATTATTTATTTATTATTACCAGTTGTTTATATAGCGCACACATATTCTGTAGTGCTTTAGAGAGAATATTTTGCCATTCACATCAGTCCCTGCCCCATGGGAGCTTACAATCTATCGGGGTAATTCAGATCTGATCGCTGCTGTGCATTCTCGTATGCACTGCAATGCGCAGGCGCGACGGACTACAGCAACGGTGATCGCTGGTCAACGATGGGATGGTGTAATAAATCCGATCGCATGGACGTTCGCAAGATGATTGACAGGAGGAGGCCGTTTCCAGGAAGTGTCTGGACAAACTCAGGTGTGTCAAAGCGTTTCAAAGGAGGGTGTCTGACGTCATCTCCGGCCCCGATCAGCAAGAAGCAATCGCAGTAGCTGAGTAAGTCCTGGGCTGAGCAGAGACTGCACAAAATCAGTTTGTGCAGCTTTGCTGCACATCTGAACGCACACTTGCACAGCGAATTCACCCTCCCCCTGTAGGCGGCAACTATCTGATTGTAGGGCAACAAAAAACGCAGCACAGTGATCAGGTTGAATTACCCTCTATATTCCTTACCACACACACACACACACACACACACACACACATACGGCCGGTTCTTGGGCGCTGTGCGCCCCGGGCGACAATAGGGGGTGTGGCTACGTACAGGGGGCGTGGTCATTTACGCCCCCTGTACAGACTGAAATTATGTGCGGTGCGCGATGACATCATCACGTACCGCACAGCAAAGGTCCTCTCCACGAAGGGAAACTAGACGCTTCGCGTCTAGTTCCCTTCGTGGAGAGGACCTTTGCTGTGCGGTGCGCGATGACGTCATCGCGCACCGCACAGTAAAGGACCTCTCCACGAAGGGAAACTAGACGCATACGCGTCTAGTTTCTCTTCACAGTGGCAGCGGGGGGCAACGGGCAGTGGGGGGCACAGCAGCAGCGGATCTTGCCCTGGTGCGGCGCCCTCCGGATGGTGCCCTGCGCCCTCCGGAAGGCAGCGCCCCGGGCAAAAGTCCTGCTTGCCCATGGCAAGATCCGCTACTACACACACACACACACACACACACACACACACACACACACACACGCACGCACACCAGGGTTAATTTTTGTTGGGAGACAATTAACCTAGCAGTATACTTTTTGTATTGTGGGAGGAAACCAGAGTACTCAGAATAAACCCACGCAAGCATGTGGGAGAATATACAAACTCCACATATGGTGGGACTCGAACCCATGACCTCAGTGCTGTGAGGCAGTAATGTTAACCATTCATACTGCCATGCCCTTATATTATTGTTGCAAGCGTTCGGCATACACTGACCCTATTTTAAACATTGGGGGCACCCAAAGGAAACTTTCACCCTGAGCTCCACAAGGTGTAGTTGGCTAGGCCCCCAATTCAGTACAGGGGAGGGGCGCACCAAAACATAACCTTGTTCCGGGCACCATGGCACCTAGCTACACCTCTGACTACGACTGTATTTGTATACAAAATGCTATGCTACATGGAATTTCAGATGCAGATACAGCCACAATTACACACATACCACATATCATTTTAATCAGCAGGATCTACTTGTGCGTCCTATAAGGCGCCCATAATTTTATTGCGATTGACATAAACACTTCTTTAAGCTAGCTTACCACTAAAATAACGACACGGACACGGTTAGCTGTAGTTAAAGGTCAGACGATATTTATTGATCGCTGACCTGTTCTTTGAGCTATAATTGTAATTGAATTGGTCTTATATTGGAGGATGGCAAAGGAAAAGTCGCTACCAGACACCAGCTCCAGTCATTTAGATTGAAACACAAAAACTGAGGAGGGGACTAAACCACAACACCGCCTCCTCCCTGCATAACCCGCATTGTGCAGGACTCACCACTCTTTTCTCTGGCAAACGTTCGGTTCCCGCAGGGGAACGTCTAAATGTCCAATCGCAAGGTAAGGACACACCTGCCGTCCTTCTAAAGAGGGTGCCCCACAATGACCACTTATGCCCATCTGACCGCTGGTTGGTAGCGACTTCCCGCCAATCTGGCTGTCAAGAGCCCACCGAGAAAGACAAGATGCAGGAAAAAATATATTCAAGGCGGGCGGGAGGGCATTACAAAATGGCAAGAGGAAGTCTGAGGCACATGACCATGGCTTATATATTATTCCAAGACCAACCCCTAAACCCTTGACGGACAGCCCTATAATCCTATAGGAAAAATACCCGAGAAAACACTGATCTACCTAGCAACTGCTTAGTCATAAACAACCAATCACAAAAAATTGGGCTCTTATATGGCCTCAGGCTTATGCAGCCTTCAGCTTATCTTGCATTATTTTGTGACTAAGATGCATTTTTGTTGTAAAATACGCCCAAAAAGCCGAGTCCAGACTTGAAGGGCTGTTTAGCATGACTGCAGAAAGGATGTTAGAGGACACATATGTATGACGTGATTGTATTACAATCGCGTCATTTTGGCCCCTCATGAAAGCCCTTAAATCTCTTCATTTTGCCGTGAGGGGGCAGGACTTAGTAATATTGTGCCCGCTCTCTCTCATCCCCATCTACAACATGCAGCTGCTGTAGGTAAGAGATGTGTGTGCGTGCGTGTGTGTGTGTAATGCAGTGGCGGATTTAGGGGGGGGGGCACCAAGGCACGTGCCCCCCCTGTCATTTTTAGTGCAGACTGACATGCGGACGAGCGTCCGCATGTCAGTCTGCTGTCTCGTTTCCTCCCCTGCTGTTAGGAGGGACACGGAGGGCACAGTGCGCGCCTCTCCTGTGTCCCTCCTGGGTCTCCGGCGGCCGCTGGTCTCATAAAGGAAGTGCCGTTCGTGAGCACTTCCTTTATTACAGTGACCCGCGGCCGCCGGAGACACAGGAGGGACACAGGGAGGCGTGCACTGTGCCCTCCGTGTCCCTCCTAACAGCAGGGGAGCGGGGGGAGCAGCGGCGGCGGCGGAGGAAGGGGGGGAATATCTGGCACTGGGGGCATATTTGGCAGGGAGGGGGGGGGGGAGAATATCTGGCACTGGGGACATATATGGCACTGGGGGGAATATCTGGCACTGGGGGCATATATGGCACTGGGGAGGGAATATCTGGCACTGGGGGCATATTTGGCAGGGAGGGGGGGGGGAATATCTGGCACTGGGGACATATATGGCACTGGGGGGAATATCTGGCACTGGGGGCATATATGGCACTGGGGGGGGATATCTGGCACTGGGGGCATATGTGGCACTGGGGGGGGATATCTGGCACTGGGGGCATATGTGGCACTGGGGGGGGGAATATCTGGCACTGGGGCATATGTGGCACTGGGGGCATATATAGCACTGGGGGGGGCGATATCTGGCACTGGGGGCATATGTGGCACTGTCGGGGAATATCTGGCACTGGGGGTATATGTGTACCTGGCACATGAGGGGGGGCTATATTTGGCACTGGGGGCATGTGAGTACCTGGCACCGTGGGGGAATATCTGGCACTGGGGACATATGTGGCACTGGGAGCACAGCCCTAGCAACAAGGACTACCTCCTAGCAACGAGCATGACACCCAGTGCATGAAATCCCTGGCAACGAGCATGACACCCAGTGCATGAAACCCCTGGCAACGAGCATGACACCCAGTGCATGAAACCCCTGGCAACGAGCATGACACCCTGAGCATGAAAACCCCTGGCACCGTGCATGGAACCAAGAGCATGAAACCCCTGGCAACGAGCATGACACCCAGTGCATGAAACCCCTGACAACGAGCAGGTATTTGAAAAGTAATTAGAAGCCTTACTGTAGGACTTAATGTGTAATGGGCATTACGGTGTGTGGCATAATGTATCACGGACATTGCGGTGTGTGTCATAATGTGTCACAGGCATTACGGTGTATGGTATACTATATCGCTGGCATTGTGATATGTGGTATAATGTCTCAGGGTCATTGCAGTGTGTGGCATAATGTATCACGGACATTGCGGTGTGTGTCATAATGTGTCAGGCATTACGGTGTGTGGTATACTATATCACGGGCATTGTGGTATGTGGTATAATGTCTCAGGGTCATTGCAGTGTGGCATAATATATAACGGGCATTGCGGTGTGTGGCATGGGGTATAACGGGCATTGCGGTATGTGTCACAGGCATTACGGTGTATGGTATACTATATCACGGGCATTGTGGTATAATGTCTCAAGGTCATTGCAGTGTGTGGCATAATGTGTCACAGACATTGTATGTGCTATAATGTATCAGGGGCAGTGCAGTGTGTAGCATAATGTATAACGGGCATTGCGATTCCTGTCATAATGTGTCACAGGCATTACGGCAGGGACGTGCAGTCAGGGGAGGCAGGGGAGGCAGTGCCTCCCCTGTCATTAGTGATTCCATTACTGATTAAAATAATATAAAGAAGATACTTATGACACATTCTGTGTCATAAGTATCTGCTTCATATTATTTAAAGCAACTTGGCTTTTAAATTGACTTTGGGAGGCACCAATAGTGGTGCCTCCAGCAGTCAATGGGACAGGGGACAAAGCGGGGGGCGGGGCCATGCTGCAGGCTGTAAAAGCCCGTTGAAAATCAATGAAGAAGCGGCAGCATTAGAAGTGCCGCTGTGATACAGGGGCGTGCTTTCACCCATGAAAGCACGCCCCTGTCAGTGAGGAGGGATGTGATTGGCAAGCGGCTCCGTCACTGGAGCCGCTGTCAATCATCACTGGGTGGTTGCGGGGCGGGCATATGCGGAGGCAGTGCGGGCTATAGTGGCGGTGAGGTCCGGATTGGTGAGTACCCCCCCCCCCCTCCCCCCCCCCCCGCTGCGATCACCAGCCACGGGTGGCGTGCGCTGGCGTGCGCTGCGCTGTGGTAATCAGCCACCGCCGCCCCCGCTGCGATCACCAGGACGGGTGGTCCGTCCGTGCGGCCGCGACCACCCACCCCTTTTAACCCGCTCCCGCAACAGTCTGCGCTCAGCAGAGTGTTGATCCACTGCTGGTATTATGATTTTATATATATATATATATATATTTACATATATATATATATATATATATATATTACATATATATATATATATATATATATATATTATATATATATTTATATATATATATATATATATATATTTATATATGTACTAGCTCACAGCCACCCACCGATCACTACCGCCAGCCACCCACCGCCGCCTGACACCCATCGCTCACCCCTGCCGGCCACCCACCACTCACCGCCGCCAGTCACCCACCGCCGCCTGCAACATATCGCTCACCCCTGCCAGCCACCCACCACTCACCGCCGCCAGCCACCCACCACCACCTGCAACAAATGGCGGTCACCGTCAGTGGGACCTCACCACCGCTGCCCATGGGTGCCTCCGCCGACCACAGTCAGGTAATGTTCCCCTGCTGTCACCCACTCTCCCTGTCATTACCGTCTCTGTCCCTACTGTCACTCTCTCTCTCCCTGCTGTCACTCTCGTAACACTCTCTCCCTGTCGTTACTCTCTCTCTCTCTCCCTGCTGTCACTTTCGTCACTCTCTCCCTGCTGTCACTCTCGTCACTCTCTCCCTGCTGTCACTCTCGTCACTCTCTCCCTGCTGTCACTCTCGTCACTCTCCCTGCTGTCACTCTCGTCACTCTCTCTCCCTGTCGTTACACTCTCTCTCTCTCTCTCTCTTTCCCTGCTGTCACTCTCGTAACTCTCTCCCTGCTGTCACTCTCATCACTCTCCCTGCTGTCACTCTCGTCACTCTCTCCCTGCTGTCACTCTCGTCACTCTCCCTGCTGTCACTCTCGTCACTCTCTCTCCCTGTCGTTACTCTCTCTCTCTCTCTGCTGTCACTCTCGTAACTCTCTCCCTGCTGTCACTCTCATCACTCTCTCCCTGCTGTCACTCTCGTCACTCTCCCTGCTGTCACTCTCGTCACTCTCTCTCCCTGTCGTTACTCTCTCTCTCTCTCCCTGCTGTCACTGTCGTTACTGTCGTCACTCTCTCACCCTGTCGTTACTCTTTCTCTCTCCCTGACGTCACTCTGGCTGTCCCTGCTGTCACAATTTCAGCTCATTCAGGGGGACATTTACTAAGCAGTGATAAGAACAGAGAAGTGAGCCAGTGGAGAAGTGGCCTCATCAACCAATCAGCAGCTCTATATCATTTTATAGTATGCAAATTATAGATGTTACTTCAGTGCTGATTGGTTACCATGGGCAAATTCACCACTGGCTCACTTCTCCGCTCTTATCACTGCTTAGTAAATGTCCTCCTCAGTGAGCTACAATGTGAATTTTGGCTCATTCGGTGTGCTACAATGTGAGTTTCGGCTCATTCAGTGTGCTACAATGTGAATTTCGGCTCATCCAGTGTGCTACAATGTGAATTTCGGCTCATTCAGTGTGCTACAATGTGAATTTGGCTCATTCAGTGTGCTACAATGTAAATTTGGCTCATTCAGTGTGCTATAATGTGAATTTCGGCTCATCCAGTGTGCTACAATGTGAATTTCGGCTCATTCAGTGTGCTACAATGTGAGTTTCGGCTCATTCAGTGTGCTACAATGTGAATTTCGGTTCATTCAGTGTGCTACAATGTGAATTTGGCTCATTCAGTGTGCTATAATGTGAATTTCGGCTCATTCAGTGTGCTACAATGTGAATGTCGGCTCATTCAGTGTGCTACAATGTGAATTTCGGCTCATTCAGTGTGCTACAATGTGAATTTGGCTCATTCAGTGTGCTACAATGTGAATGTCGGCTCATTCAGTGTGCTACAATGTGAATTTCGGATCATTCAGTGTGCTACAATGTGAATTTCGGCTCATTCAGTGTGCTACAATGTGAATTTCGGCTCATTCAGTGTGCTATAATGTGAATTTTGGCTCATTCAGTGTGCTACAATGTGAATTTCGGCTCATTCAGTGTGCTACAATGTGAATTTCGGCTCATTCAGTGTGCTACAATGTGACTGTCGGCTCATTCAGTGTGCTACAATGTGACTGTCGGCTCATTCAGTGTGCTACAATGTGAATTTCGGCTCATTCAGTGTGCTACAATGTGAATTTGGCTCATTCAGTGTGCTATAATGTGAATTTCGGCTCATTCAGTGTGCTACAATGTGAATGTCGGCTCATTCAGTGTGCTACAATGTGAATTTCGGCTCATTCAGTGTGCTACAATGTGAATTTAGCTCATTCAGTGTGCTACAATGTGAATGTCGGCTCATTCAGTGTGCTACAATGTGAATTTTGGCTCATTCAGTGTGCTACAATGTGAATTTCGGCTCATTCAGTGTGCTACAATGTGAATTTCGGCTCATTCAGTGTGCTACAATGTGAATTTCGGCTCATTCAGTGTGCTATAATGTGAATTTTGGCTCATTCAGTGTGCTACAATGTGACTGTCGACTCATTCAGTGTGCTACAATGTGAATTTTGGCTCATTCAGTGTGCTATAATGTGACTGTCGACTCATTCAGTGTGCTACAATGTGAATTTTGGCTCATTCAGTGTGCTACAATGTGACTGTCGACTCATTCAGTGTGCTACAATGTGAATTTTGGCTCATTCAGTGTGCTACAATGTGAATTTCGGCTCATTCAGTGTGCTACAATGTGAATTTCGGCTCATTCAGTGTGCTACAATGTGAATTTTGGCTCATTCAGTGTGCTACAATGTGACTGTCGGCTCATTCAGTGTGCTACAATGTGACTGTCTGCTCATTCAGTGTGCTACAATGTGAATTTCGGCTCATTCAGTGTGCTACAATGTGAATTTCGGCTCATTCAGTGTGCTACAATGTGACTGTCGGCTCATTCAGTGTGCTACAATGTGACTGTCGGCTCATTCAGTGTGCTACAATGTGAATTTTGGCTCATTCAGTGTGCTACAATGTGAATTTTGGTTCATTCAGTGTGCTACAATGTGAATTTCGGCTCATTCAGTGTGCTACAATGTGAATTTCGGCTCATTCAGTGTGCTACAATGTGAGTTTTGGCTCATTCAGTGTGCTACAATGTGAATTTCGGCTCATTCAGTGTGCTACAATGTGAATTTTGGCTCATTCAGTGTGCTACAATGTGACTGTCGGCTCATTCAGTGTGCTACAATGTGAATTTCGGCTCATTCAGTGTGCTACAATGTGAATTTCGGCTCATTCAGTGTGCTACAATGTGACTGTCGGCTCATTCAGTGTGTTACAGTGTGAATTTCGGCTCATTCAGTGTGCTACAATGTGAGGATCATTTAATACAATATTATTAAGAACTTTGTGTATTAAACAAAGTTTGTGTACATTGAGCCATCAAAAAACAAAGATTTCACCTAGAGATGAGCGGGTTCGGTTTCTCTGAATCCGAACCCGCACGAACTTCATGTTTTTTTTCACGGGTCCGAGCGACTCGGATCTTCCCGCCTTGCTCGGTTAACCCGAGCGCCCGAACGTCATCATGACGCTGTCGGATTCTCGCGAGACTCGGATTCTATATAAGGAGCCGCGCGTCGCCGCCATTTTCACACGTGCATTGAGATTGATAGGGAGAGGACGTGGCTGGCGTCCTCTCCATTTAGATTAGAAGAGAGAGAGAGAGAGAGAGATTGACCTGATTTACTGGAGCTTAGGAGTACTGTAGAAGTGTAGAGAGTGCAGAGTTTACTAGTGACTGACCACAGTGACCACCAGACAGTGCAGTTTTATTTAATATATCCGTTCTCTGCCTGAAAAAAACGATACACACAGTGACTCAGTCACATACCATATCTGTGTGCACTGCTCAGCCCAGTGTGCTGCATCATCTATGTATATATATCTGACTGTGCTCAGCTCACACAGCTTATAATTGTGGGGGAGACTGGGGAGCACTGCAGTGCCAGTTAATAGTTATAGGTTATAGCAGGAGCCAGGAGTACATATTATATTAAAATTAAACAGTGCACACTTTTGCTGCAGGAGTGCCACTGCCAGTGTGACTGACCAGTGACCTGACCACACTGACCACCAGTATAGTTAGTAGTATACTATATTGTGTGATTGCCTGAAAAAGTTAAACACTCGTCGTGTGACTTCACTTGTGTGGTGTTTTTTTTTTTATTCTATAAAAAACTCATTCTGCTGACAGACAGTGTCCAGCAGGTCCGTCATTATATAATATATACCTGTCCGGCTTCAGTAGTGATATATATATATTTTTTATATCATTATTTATCATCCAGTCGCAGCAGACACAGTACGGTAGTTCACGGCTGTAGCTACCTCTGTGTCGGCACTCGGCAGTCCGTCCATAATTGTATACCACCTACCCGAGGTTTTTTTTTCTTTCTTCTTTATACATACATACTACTACATCTCTTTATCAACCAGTCTATATTAGCAGCAGACACAGTACGGTAGTTCACGGCTGTAGCTACCTCTGTGTCGGCACTCGGCAGTCCGTCCATAATTGTATACCACCTACCCGTGGTTTTTTTTTCTTTCTTCTTTATACATACATACTACTACATCTCTTTATCAACCAGTCTATATTAGCAGCAGACACAGTACAGTACGGTAGTTCACGGCTGTAGCTACCTCTGTGTCGGCACTCGGCAGTCCGTCCATAATTGTATACCACCTACCCGTGGTTTTTTTTTCTTTCTTCTTTATACATACATACTACTACATCTCTTTATCAACCAGTCTATATTAGCAGCAGATACAGTACAGTACGGTAGTTCACGGCTGTAGCTACCTCTGTGTCGGCACTCGGCAGTCCGTCCATAATTGTATACCACCTACCCGTGGTTTTTTTTTCTTTCTTCTTTATACATACATACTACTACATCTCTTTATCAACCAGTCTATATTAGCAGCAGACACAGTACAGTACGGTAGTTCACGGCTGTAGCTACCTCTGTGTCGGCACTCGGCAGTCCGTCCATAATTGTATACCACCTACCCGTGGTTTTTTTTTCTTTCTTCTTTATACATACATACTACTACATCTCTTTATCAACCAGTCTATATTAGCAGCAGACACAGTACGGTAGTTCACGGCTGTAGCTACCTCTGTGTCGGCACTCGGCAGTCCGTCCATAATTGTATACCACCTACCCGTGGTTTTTTTTTCTTTCTTCTTTATACATACATACTACTACATCTCTTTATCAACCAGTCTATATTAGCAGCAGACACAGTACAGTACGGTAGTCCACGGCTGTAGCTACCTCTGTGTCGGCACTCGGCAGTCCGTCCATAATTGTATACCACCTACCCGTGGTTTTTTTTTCTTTCTTCTTTATACATACATACTACTACATCTCTTTATCAACCAGTCTATATTAGCAGCAGACACAGTACAGTACGGTAGTCCACGGCTGTAGCTACCTCTGTGTCGGCACTCGGCAGTCCGTCCATAATTGTATACCACCTACCCGTGGTTTTTTTTTCTTTCTTCTTTATACATACATACTACTACATCTCTTTATCAACCAGTCTATATTAGCAGTAGACACAGTACAGTACGGTAGTTCACGGCTGTAGCTACCTCTGTGTCGGCACTCGGCAGTCCGTCCATAATTGTATACTAGTATCCATCCATCTCCATTGTTTACCTGAGGTGCCTTTTAGTTGTGCCTATTAAAATATGGAGAACAAAAATGTTGAGGTTCCAAAATTAGGGAAAGATCAAGATCCACTTCCACCTCGTGCTGAAGCTGCTGCCACTTTTCATGGCCGAGACGATGAAATGCCAGCAACGTCGTCTGCCAAGGCCGATGCCCAATGTCATAGTACAGAGCATGTCAAATCCAAAACACCAAATATCAGTAAAAAAAAGGACTCCAAAACCTAAAATAAAATTGTCGGAGGAGAAGCGTAAACTTGCCAATATGCCATTTACCACACGGAGTGGCAAGGAACGGCTGAGGCCCTGGCCTATGTTCATGGCTAGTGGTTCAGCTTCACATGAGGATGGAGGCACTCAGCCTCTCGCTAGAAAAATGAAAAGACTCAAGCTGGCAAAAGCAGTAGCACCGCAAAGAACTGTGCGTTCTTCGAAATCCCAAATCCACAAGGAGAGTCCAATTGTGTCGGTTGCGATGCCTGACCTTCCCAACACTGGACGTGAAGAGCATGCGCCTTCCACCATTTGCACGCCCCCTGCAAGTGCTGGAAGGAGCACCCGCAGTCCAGTTCCTGATAGTCAGATTGAAGATGTCAGTGTTGAAGTACACCAGGATGAGGAGGATATGGGTGTTGCTGGCGCTGGGGAGGAAATTGACCAGGAGGATTCTGATGGTGAGGTGGTTTGTTTAAGTCAGGCACCCGGGGAGACACCTGTTGTACGTGGGAGGAATATGGCCGTTGACATGCCTGGTGAAAATACCAAAAAAATCAGCTCTTCGGTGTGGAGGTATTTCAACAGAAATGCGGACAACAGGTGTCAAGCCGTGTGTTCTCTTTGTCAAGCTGTAATAAGTAGGGGTAAGGACGTTAACCACCTCGGAACATCCTCCCTTATACGTCACCTGCAGCGCATTCATAATAAGTCAGTGACAAGTTCAAAAACTTTGGGTGACAGCGGAAGCAGTCCACTGACCAGTAAATCCCTTCCTCTTGTAACCAAGCTCACGCAAACCACCCCACCAACTCCCTCAGTGTCAATTTCCTCCTTCCCCAGGAATGCCAATAGTCCTGCAGGCCATGTCACTGGCAATTCTGACGATTCCTCTCCTGCCTGGGATTCCTCCGATGCATCCTTGCGTGTAACGCCTACTGCTGCTGGCGCTGCTGTTGTTGCTGCTGGGAGTCGATGGTCATCCCAGAGGGGAAGTCGTAAGACCACTTTTACTACTTCCACCAAGCAATTGACTGTCCAACAGTCCTTTGCGAGGAAGATGAAATATCACAGCAGTCATCCTACTGCAAAGCGGATAACTGAGGCCTTGGCATCCTGGGTGGTGAGAACCGTGGTTCCGGTATCCATCATTACTGCAGAGCCAACTAGAGACTTGTTGGAGGTACTGTGTCCCCGGTACCAAATACCATCTAGGTTCCATTTCTCTAGGCAGGCGATACCGAAAATTTACACAGACCTCAGAAAAAGAGTCACCAGTGTCCTAAAAAATGCAGCTGTACCCAATGTCCACTTAACCACGGACATGTGGACAAGTGGAGCAGGGCAGGGTCAGGACTATATGACTGTGACAGCCCACTGGGTAGATGTATGGACTCCCGCCGCAAGAACAGCAGCGGCGGCACCAGTAGCAGCATCTCGCAAACGCCAACTCTTTCCTAGGCAGGCTACGCTTTGTATCACCGGTTTCCAGAATACGCACACAGCTGAAAACCTCTTACGGCAACTGAGGAAGATTATCGCGGAATGGCTTACCCCAATTGGACTCTCCTGTGGATTTGTGGCATCGGACAACGCCAGCAATATTGTGTGTGCATTAAATATGGGCAAATTCCAGCACGTCCCATGTTTTGCACATACCTTGAATTTGGTGGTGCAGAATTATTTAAAAAACGACAGGGGCGTGCAAGAGATGCTGTCGGTGGCCAGAAGAATTGCGGGACACTTTCGGCGTACAGGCACCACGTACAGAAGACTGGAGCACCACCAAAAACTACTGAACCTGCCCTGCCATCATCTGAAGCAAGAAGTGGTAACGAGGTGGAATTCAACCCTCTATATGCTTCAGAGGTTGGAGGAGCAGCAAAAGGCCATTCAAGCCTATACAATTGAGCACGATATAGGAGGTGGAATGCACCTGTCTCAAGCGCAGTGGAGAATGATTTCAACGTTGTGCAAGGTTCTGCTGCCCTTTGAACTTGCCACACGTGAAGTCAGTTCAGACACTGCCAGCCTGAGTCAGGTCATTCCCCTCATCAGGCTTTTGCAGAAGAAGCTGGAGACATTGAAGGAGGAGCTAACACAGAGCGATTCCGCTAGGCATGTGGGACTTGTGGATGGAGCCCTTAATTCGCTTAACAAGGATTCACGGGTGGTCAATCTGTTGAAATCAGAGCACTACATTTTGGCCACCGTGCTCGATCCTAGATTTAAAGCCTACCTTGGATCTCTCTTTCCGGCAGACACAAGTCTGCTGGGGTTGAAAGACCTGCTGGTGAGAAAATTGTCAAGTCAAGCGTAACGCGACCTGTCAACATCTCCTCCTTCACATTCTCCCGCAACTGGGGGTGCGAGGAAAAGGCTCAGAATTCCGAGCCCACCCGCTGGCGGTGATGCAGGGCAGTCTGGAGCGACTGCTGATGCTGACATCTGGTCCGGACTGAAGGACCTGACAACGATTACGGACATGTCGTCTACTGTCACTGCATATGATTCTCTCACCATTGAAAGAATGGTGGAGGATTATATGAGTGACCGCATCCAAGTAGTCACGTCACACAGTCCATACTTATACTGGCAGGAAAAAGAGGCAATTTGGAGGCCATTGCACAAACTGGCTTTATTCTACCTAAGTTGCCCTCCCACAAGTGTGTACTCCGAAAGAGTGTTTAGTGCCGCCGCTCACCTTGTCAGCAATCGGCGTACGAGGTTACATCCAGAAAATGTGGAGAAGATGATGTTCATTAAAATGAATTATAATCAATTCCTCCGCGGAGACATTGACCAGCAGCAATTGCCTCCACAAAGTACACAGGGAGCTGAGATGGTGGATTCCAGTGGGGACGAATTGATAATCTGTGAGGAGGGGGATGTACACGGTGATATATCGGAGGATGATGATGAGGTGGACATCTTGCCTCTGTAGAGCCAGTTTGTGCAAGGAGAGATTAATTGCTTCTTTTTTGGGGGGGGTCCAAACCAACCCGTCATATCAGTCACAGTCGTGTGGCAGACCCTGTCACTGAAATGATGGGTTGGTTAAAGTGTGCATGTCCTGTTTTGTTTATACAACATAAGGGTGGGTTGGAGGGCCCAAGGACAATTCCATCTTGCACCTCTTTTTTCTTTTATTTTTCTTTGCGTCATGTGCTGTTTGGGGAGGGTTTTTTGGAAGGGACATCCTGCGTGACACTGCAGTGCCACTCCTAAATGGGCCCGGTGTTTGTGTCGGCCACTAGGGTCGCTTATCTTACTCACACAGTCAGCTACATCATTGCGCCTCTTTTTTTCTTTGCGTCATGTGCTGTTTGGGGAGTGTTTTTTGGAAGGGCCATCCTGCGTGACACTGCAGTGCCACTCCTAGATGGGCCCGGTGTTTGTGTTGGCCACTAGGGTCGCTAATCTTACTCACACAGCTACCTCATTGCGCCTCTTTTTTTCTTTGCGTCATGTGCTGTTTGGGGAGGGTTTTTTGGAAGGGACATCCTGCGTGACACTGCAGTGCCACTCCTAAATGGGCCCGGTGTTTGTGTCGGCCACTAGGGTCGCTAATCTTACTCACACAGCTACCTCATTGCGCCTCTTATTTTCTTTGCGTCATGTGCTGTTTGGGGAGGGTTTTTTGGAAGGGACATCCTGCGTGACACTGCAGTGCCACTCCTAAATGGGCCCGGTGTTTGTGTCGGCCACTAGGGTCGCTAATCTTACTCACACAGCTACCTCATTGCGCCTCTTATTTTCTTTGCGTCATGTGCTGTTTGGGGAGGGTTTTTTGGAAGGGACATCCTGCGTGACACTGCAGTGACACTCCTAAATGGGCCCGGTGTTTGTGTCGGCCACTAGGGTCGCTAATCTTACTCACACAGCTACCTCATTGCGCCTCTTATTTTCTTTGCGTCATGTGCTGTTTGGTCAGGGTTTTTTGGAAGGGACATCCTGCGTGACACTGCAGTGACACTCCTAAATGGGCCCGGTGTTTGTGTCGGCCACTAGGGTCGCTAATCTTACTCACACAGCTACCTCATTGCGCCTCTTATTTTCTTTGCGTCATGTGCTGTTTGGGGAGGGTTTTTTGGAAGGGACATCCTGCGTGACACTGCAGTGACACTCCTAAATGGGCCCGGTGTTTGTGTCGGCCACTAGGGTCGCTTAGCTTAGTCATCCAGCGACCTCGGTGCAAATTTTAGGACTAAAAATAATATTGTGAGGTGTGAGGTATTCAGAATAGACTGAAAATGAGTGGAAATTATGGTTTTTGAGGTTAATAATAATATGGGATCAAAATGACCCCCAAATTCTATGATTTAAGCTGTTTTTTAGGGTTTTTTGAAAAAAACACCCGAATCCAAAACACACCCGAATCCGACAAAAAAAATTCGGTGAGGTTTTGCCAAAACGCGGTCGAACCCAAAACACGGCCGCGGAACCGAACCCAAAACCAAAACACAAAACCCGAAAAATTTCAGGCGCTCATCTCTAGTTTCACCATCTTACTCCAAAAATTCTGTATTTTGGAATATTCCGTATTTCGGAATATTTGGATATGGGATACTCAACCTGTGTATGTCTATGTATATATATATATATATATATATATATATATATAATATGTGTATGTGTGTGTGTGTGTATATATATATATATATATATATATATATATATATATATGTGTGTGCCTCCCCAGCCAATTACCTCACCGCACGTCGCTGCATTACGGTGTGTGGCATAATGTGTCTGGGGCATTACAGTGTGTGCATATTGTGTCATGTGCATTATTGTGTGTGGAATAATGTCTAAGGGCCATTGCAGTATGTGGAATAATGTATACTGGGCATTACTATAAGGAGGAAAAATGACAAATAATGTAAGGGGCATGAATCAGGATTATTTTTCTTTCCTGTGGTGGCCAACGTCTGGGCGTGCAGGTTGCAAAACTGGGGTATAAGGTAGTCTTTTCCTGCAATACCACGCCCATTCAAATGAAGCCACGCCCATTCCAACGAAGCCACGCCCCTTATGGTGCCCCCCCCCCCCTGTAATTTTTTTCTGGATCCGCCCCTGGTGTAATGTATGTGTGACAGTGACATACTGCACATGTATGCGTGTGTATATGTTTGTATGTGTGTGTGTGTGTACAGTATATGTTTATATTAACCAAACTGCGCCACAATACATCTCTTGTCTCATCTCAAAATATCTCACTCCCAGACCTATCCGCTCTGCACAAGGGGGGTAATTCCAAGTTGATTGCAGCAGGAATTTTTTTAGCAACTGGGCAAAACCATGTGCACTGCCGGGGGGGCAGATATAACATGTGCAGAGACAGTTAGATTTGGGTGGGTTATTTTGTTTCTGTGCAGGGTAAATACTGGCTGCTTTATTTTTACACTGCAAATTAGATTGCAGATTGAACACACCACACCCAAATCTAACTCTCTCTGCAAATGTTATATCTGCCCCCCCTGCAGTGCACATGGGGGGTCATTCCGAGTTGTTAGCTCGTTATTTTTTTCCGCTACGGAGCGATTAGTCGCAAACTGCGCATGCGCAATGTTCGCAGTGCGCCTGCGCCAAGTAAATTAACACAAAAGTTTGGTATTTTACTCACGGCCTAACGAGGATTTTTCATCGTTCTGGTGATCGGAGTGTGATTGACAGGAAGTGGGTGTTTCTGGGCGGATACTTGCCGTTTTATGGGAGTGTGCGGAAAAACGCTGGAGTTTCTGGGAAAAACGCAGAAGTGTCTGAAGAAACGGGGGAGTGTCTGGGCGAACGCTGGGTGCGTTTGTGACATCAAACCAGGGGCGAAACTGACTGAACTGATCGCAGTGCAGGAGTAAGTCTGGAGCTACTCAGAAACTGCTAAGAAATTTCTAATCGCAATCCTGCTAATCTTTCGTTCGTAATTCTGCTAAGCTAAGATACACTCCCAGAGGGCGGCGGCTTAGCGTTTGCAATGCTGCTAAAAGCAGCTAGCGAGCGAACAACTCGGAATGAGGGCCTTGGTTTTGCCCAATTGCTAAAAAAAATTCCTGCTTCGATCAACTTGGAATTACCCCCAAGATCTGTGTCTTTCATCAACATGCATTACTTGCTCCCACTCAAAATTGCAGAACTTTTTTTTGGGCTGCACCCACTCTATAGACTGCCCTCCCACACACAATAAGACTCACCTCTAATCTCCAAGCCTTCAAGTGTTCCCTGAAAACTCAACTCTTTAGACAAGCCTATCAAATTCCGGGCCCACTCACATAACCTTCAATGCCTCATAATCTAATTACATCCTCTCTGTACAGTACACATAACCTTACATATTTTGTCTTTCTTCACATTCACATCCTCCTGACACTTGGCCAACATGCTGGGTGCCCATATCATACAGCCCATTAGGAACCTCTGCAATCTGGTGAACCATTATGCAATAGGCAGCATCTATTCTTGTGTATCAATGCCTATTTCCCTAATCTATCTATCTATCTATCTATCTATCTATCTATCTATCTATCTATCTATCTATCTATCTATCTATCTATCTATCTATCTATCTATCCACACACATTCATACACACCAAACTCCCTCCAACTTGACCCTGCTATCTATCTATCTATCTATCTATCTATCTATCTATCTATCTATCTATCTATCTATCTATCTGAAACCACCAGCCCCCCCCCCCCCCCTCCCCGGGAAAATCCTGTGTTTGCCCCTGATTACAGTGCAACTGGTGCAGCCTCCGTACCCTGGTGCTTGCTGAAAATCATAGAAATCTGCCAGATCACATGAATGTCAGTGTGACGCACCAGGTATGCCTCTAATTGCAACATCTGTAGGCACTCATGTCAAACATTTTCATATAGAGAATCAATGCTTCCCTAGCTCTCTCATGTCTTTGGGATGGTTCAAACCCATCATGAATCAAAACACATAAAAGCCCTCTTGAGAAAACACGTTCATTTAAAATACAATATTTTAGTAACATGTCATGTCCTACTCACAGTTTCCTGCTTAGCAATCAGTCAACTCATGTCATCATTCCCTTCATAATGAGAAAATAATCCTCAACTAGACATATGCACCGTGTACTTGTATTTACTGCAATAAATGCCTAATTAATGGTTCGTACAATAAATTTTGCATTATTCATAAATGAATCAGAGTTATTGGTATGATTTCATGAAGCTTAGGATGTGCTGGTATGAAAAAGCAATGAGACAGCCGGTTTGAAAACAGAAAATGTGAGAACAAAAACAGAAAAGAAGATAAAAATAAATGCTTTAGTTAGTGGTTTCTAATGAGAATTAAATGACAACTTTTGAAGGAATGCCGTAAAGTTCCCGACAGATGGGATCCCGGCCGGTGAAAATACCGACACCGGGATCCTGAAGCACACCACAAACCCAGGGTCTAAATACAGATGCCGATCGGGATACCAGTGTCAAAATAAAGACAGCGGGAATCCTGAACGTCCTTCCAGCGGGATGCGCTGTTGTCCTGCCATGGGGGGTGGAGTGGGGGTATAGGATAAGGCATGGGGTTAGGGTTAGGGTGCAGGGATGGGAAGGTTAAGGTTAGGTAATGGGGAGGGAGGGTTAGGTTTAGGCACTTAGAAGGGGAGGTTAGGTTTCGGCACCAAGAGGCAGATGTATTAAGCTTGGAGAAGTGATAAAGCAGTGATATGTTCAAGGTGATAATGCACCAGCCAATCAGCTCTTAACTGTTAATTTACATATTGGAGCTGATTGGCTGGTGCGTTATCACCTTGCACTTATCACTGCTTTATCACTTCTCCAGGCTTAATACATCTGCCCCCAAGTGAGTAGGGTTAAGTTTAGGCAGCGGAGAAGGGAGGGTTAGGGTGATGCACCACCCGGGAGGGTTAGGGTTCGACACCACCGGGGAAGCATAGGCATTTCTATAATGGGTGCAGTGTGTGTGGTACACACGGATCCCTGGGTCCAGGGGGGCCCACACCGCACACACTGCACCCATATATTATACTTACCACTCCGGAGGCCCACACAGAAAATGTCCGCAGCTTGATTTGCGTGTGCGCACTGGAGTTGTCCGCAGGAACAAGGTGTTAGCGCCATATTCCCGGAGACCTGTGCATGTGCAGTAGTCTACGTGCCGCCAGAGAGGAGGGGGCTGTGACGGAGGGTGCACGCGAGTCTCTTGCTCTCTTAAAATGCCCCTGTGGGGAGGGTTAGGTTTAGGCACTCACAAGGGAGAGTTAGGGTTAGGGTACTTTTCAGGGCCCTGTCGGGATTCTAATGGTCGGGATGCTGCTGTCTGTATTCTGACTGCTGATATCCCATCGATCGGGAAATCATACTGGACCCTTTTAAAATCCCCATTGAATTAAGATAGATTAAGTGACACAGAATTATTTATTTCATTGCATGATAATTCAGTAGGAAAATTTGTGGCAAAAGCTGTAGCTTAGGGGGACATGTACTAAGCAGTAATAAAAGTGGAGAAGTGAGCCAGTGGAGAAGTTGCCCATTAGAACCAATCAGCATTGACATAACATTTATAATTTGCATACTATAAAAGTATACAGAGCAGCTGGTCGGTTGCCATGGGCAACTTCTCTACTGGCTTACTTCTCCACTTTTATCACTGCTTAGTACATGTCCCCCATAGTTAGATAATGGACCTATTCAATTGCAGCTGTCCAATGTATTTCTATTGCGCAAGAGCCCATGTGCCGCAATGCTGATAGGGACACGGTCACAGTGTGCGGGAACTGCTGCCTTGGGTGCGGTGACAGTGAGAAGCATCTTGAAACACTGTAATGTCATCTGTGTTTTAGCGGTGTCCTGAAGCTAGCAACTGCATCATTGGATGCAGCTTCACTGGCCTCCAGCGCTGCTGCTATGGTGCTCAGCACACCCTTGAAAACTATAATTTCTGCCCTCTCTCCCATAACTCATAAAGGGCACGCGTTGCAACAAAAGGAGTGAAGTCTCATAAGGAAGAGGCGTGGCCACACAATAGTACCTCCATTTCAAATTACATCACACAGCAGCACAATCTTTTTCACATTACACCACATGTAGTCCCCCTGATTCATATTATGCCACATAGTAGTGTCCCTTATACACATTACACCACACAGTAGTGGCCCATACACATTACATTACATTACATTACACAGTGGTGCCTCTTATACACAATGCCCACAGTAGTAATGCCCCTTACACATAAGGCCCACAGTAGTAGTGCCCCTTATTCACATAGTCACTAAAGTAGTAGTAACCATTACACATAATGCCCACAGTAGTGCTGCTTACATACATAATGCCCACAGTAGTAATGGCCATTATACGTAATGCCCACTGTAGCAGTGCCCCTTACAAACACTCCTCATAAGGGCCTCACTTACTGACATCTGGGCCACCTGAACTGTAAGTCCATGCTACCCCCAGTCAGCCCACCTACTGTACAGCCTCATCTAATGCTCTGTGGTGCAAAGCAGGCAAACAAAGCCTGTAAATGCAGACTTGCGGAGGAAGAGGGGTGTAAGGGAGTGGCAATACAAGGGCCATTTTATCGGCAGTATAGGTCTCTGGACACAGCACTGCAAAGGTGCCCCTACCCTATCGGTGGCAGCTGTGATATCCAGGGCAGGATGGCCAGGGATAAATGCAGAATTTGTAGGGAGGTGGTTTCCAGATATGCGAGATACATACATACACAGGGGGGGGGGCATGCGCAGAGAGAAAGGGGGGGATGTGGGGAGATAGAGGGGGGCATAAGGAAAGAAGGGGTGCATAGGGAGAGAGAGAGTAACTAAGAGAGAGAGGGGGACATTGGGATCAAGGGTCATTGGGAGAGAGAGGGGACACAGGGGAGAGAAGGACATTGGGAGAGAGGGGCATGGGGAGAGAGAGATAAGAGCTTTTGAGAAAGATGGAGGGCATGAGGGGAAAGAGAGAGGCATGGGGAGAGAGAAAGATTGAGAGAGAGAGAGAGAGAGAGAGAGGCATGGGCAGAGAGGCATGGAGAGAGAGAGAGAGAGACATGGGGAGGGGGAGAGAGACATGGAAAGAGAGAGAGACATGGAAGTAAATAGAAAGAGATATGGAGAAAGACTCAGAAAGAGAGAGAGACATGGCGAGAGAGAGACACAGAGATAGAGAGACATGGAGAGTGAAGCATGGAGAGAGGGACATAGAAAGAGAGAGAGTTACAGAGAGAAAGAGAAAGGGAGGGCACATAGCAAAAGACAGAGAGAGACAGAGGGGTAGCATATATATATATAGAGAGAGTGGGCATGGGGAAAGAGAGAGGTATATAGTAGAGATGAGCGGGTTCGGTTCCTCGGAATCCGAACCCGCCCGAACTTCATGTTTTTTTTCACGGGTCCGAGCGACTCGGATCTTCCCGCCTTGCTCGGTTAACCCGAGCGCGCCCGAACGTCATCATGACGCTGTCGGATTCTCGCGAGGCTCGGATTCTATCGCGAGACTCGGATTCTATATAAGGAGCCGCGCGTCGCCGCCATTTTCACTCGTGCATTGAGATTGATAGGGAGAGGACGTGTCTGGCGTCCTCTCCATTAGAATAGAGATAGATTAGATAGAGAGAGAGAGATTGTGCAGAGTCGCAGACAGAGTTAGTTTACCACAGTCAGTGACCAGTGCAGTTGCTAGTTAACTTTTATTTAATATAATATATCCGTTCACTTCTCTCTGCTATATCCGTTCTCTGCCTGAAAAAAAAAACGATACACAGCACAGTCAGTCACACAGTGTGACTCAGTCTGTGTGCACTCAGCTCAGCCCAGTGTGCTGCACAGTCATCAATGTATAAATTAAAAGCTTATAATTAATTGTGGGGGAGACTGGGGAGCACTGCAGGTTGTTAGCAGGAGCCAGGAGTACAATTATATTAATTAACAGTGCACACTTTTGCTGCAGGAGTGGTGACCAGTGCCTGACCACCAGTATAGTATTGTTGTATACTACTAATATCTCTTTAAATATCAACCAGTCTATATTAGCAGCAGACACAGTACAGTGCGGTAGTTCACGGCTGTGGCTACCTCTGTGTCGGCACACGGCAGGCAGTCCGTCCGACCAGAATTGTATTATTTATTATTATATACCTACCACCTAACCGTGGTTTTTTTTTCATTCTTTATACCGTCATAGTGTCATCCTAATTGTTACGAGTATACTACTATCTCTTTATCAACCAGTGTACAGTGCGGTAGTTCACGGCTGTGGCTACCTCTGTGTCGGCACACGGCAGGCAGTCCGTCCGACCAGAATTGTATTATTTATTATTATATACCTACCACCTACCCGTGGTTTTTTTTTTCATTCTTTATACCGTCATAGTGTCATCCTAATTGTTACGAGTATACTACTATCTCTTTATCAACCAGTGTACAGTGCGGTAGTTCACGGCTGTGGCTACCTCTGTGTCGGCACACGGCAGGCAGTCCGTCCGACCAGAATTGTATTATTTATTATTATATACCTACCACCTAACCGTGGTTTTTTTTTTCATTCTTTATACCGTCATAGTGTCATCCTAATTGTTACGAGTATACTACTATCTCTTTATCAACCAGTGTACAGTGCGGTAGTTCACGGCTGTGGCTACCTCTGTGTCGGCACACGGCAGGCAGTCCGTCCGACCAGAATTGTATTATTTATTATTATATACCTACCACCTAACCGTGGTTTTTTTTTCATTCTTTATACCGTCATAGTGTCATCCTAATTGTTACGAGTATACTACTATCTCTTTATCAACCAGTGTACAGTGCGGTAGTTCACGGCTGTGGCTACCTCTGTGTCGGCACACGGCAGGCAGTCCGTCCGACCAGAATTGTATTATTTATTATTATATACCTACCACCTAACCGTGGTTTTTTTTTCATTCTTTATACCGTCATAGTGTCATCCTAATTGTTACGAGTATACTACTATCTCTTTATCAACCAGTGTACAGTGCGGTAGTTCACGGCTGTGGCTACCTCTGTGTCGGCACACGGCAGGCAGTCCGTCCGACCAGAATTGTATTATTTATTATTATATACCTACCACCTAACCGTGGTTTTTTTTTTCATTCTTTATACCGTCATAGTGTCATCCTAATTGTTACGAGTATACTACTATCTCTTTATCAACCAGTGTACAGTGCGGTAGTTCACGGCTGTGGCTACCTCTGTGTCGGCACACGGCAGGCAGTCCGTCCGACCAGAATTGTATTATTTATTATTATATACCTACCACCTAACCGTGGTTTTTTTTTTCATTCTTTATACCGTCATAGTGTCATCCTAATTGTTACGAGTATACTACTATCTCTTTATCAACCAGTGTACAGTGCGGTAGTTCACGGCTGTGGCTACCTCTGTGTCGGCACACGGCAGGCAGTCCGTCCGACCAGAATTGTATTATTTATTATTATATACCTACCACCTAACCGTGGTTTTTTTTTTCATTCTTTATACCGTCATAGTGTCATCCTAATTGTTACGAGTATACTACTATCTCTTTATCAACCAGTGTACAGTGCGGTAGTTCACGGCTGTGGCTACCTCTGTGTCGGCACACGGCAGGCAGTCCGTCCGACCAGAATTGTATTATTTATTATTATATACCTACCACCTAACCGTGGTTTTTTTTCCATTCTTTATACCGTCATAGTGTCATCCTAATTGTTACGAGTATACTACTATCTCTTTATCAACCAGTGTACAGTGCGGTAGTTCACGGCTGTGGCTACCTCTGTGTCGGCAGTCGGCAGGCAGTCCATCCATCCATAATTGTATTATTATTATAATATATACCACCTAACCGTGGTTTTTTTTTCATTCTTTATACCGTCGTCATAGTGTCATACTAGTTGTTACGAGTATACTACTATCTCTTTATCAACCAGTGTACAGTGCGGTAGTTCACGGCTGTGGCTACCTCTGTGTCGGCAGTCGGCAGGCAGTCCGTCCATCCATAATTGTATTATTATTATAATATATACCACCTAACCGTGGTTTTTTTTCCATTCTTTATACCGTCGTCATAGTGTCATACTAGTTGTTACGAGTATACTACTATCTCTTTATCAACCAGTGTACAGTGCGGTAGTTCACGGCTGTGGCTACCTCTGTGTCGGCAGTCGGCAGGCAGTCCGTCCATCCATAATTGTATTATTATTATAATATATACCACCTAACCGTGGTTTTTTTATACCACCTAACCGTGGCAGTCCGTCCATAATTGTATACTAGTATCCAATCCATCCATCTCCATTGTTTACCTGAGGTGCCTTTTAGTTCTGCCTATAAAATATGGAGAACAAAAAAGTTGAGGTTCCAAAATTAGGGAAAGATCAAGATCCACTTCCACCTCGTGCTGAAGCTGCTGCCACTAGTCATGGCCGAGACGATGAAATGCCAGCAACGTCGTCTGCCAAGGCCGATGCCCAATGTCATAGTACAGAGCATGTCAAATCCAAAACACCAAATATCAGAAAAAAAAGGACTCCAAAACCTAAAATAAAATTGTCGGAGGAGAAGCGTAAACTTGCCAATATGCCATTTACCACACGGAGTGGCAAGGAACGGCTGAGGCCCTGGCCTATGTTCATGGCTAGTGGTTCAGCTTCACATGAGGATGGAAGCACTCAGCCTCTCGCTAGAAAACTGAAAAGACTCAAGCTGGCAAAAGCACCGCAAAGAACTGTGCGTTCTTTGAAATCCCAAATCCACAAGGAGAGTCCAATTGTGTCGTTTGCGATGCCTGACCTTCCCAACACTGGACGTGAAGAGCATGCGCCTTCCACTATTTGCATGCCCCCTGCAAGTGCTGGAAGGAGCACCCGCAGTCCAGTTCCTGATAGTCAGATTGAAGATGTCAGTGTTGAAGTACACCAGGATGAGGAGGATATGGGTGTTGCTGGCGCTGGGGAGGAAATTGACCAGGAGGATTCTGATGGTGAGGTGGTTTGTTTAAGTCAGGCACCCGGGGAGACACCTGTTGTCCGTGGGAGGAATATGGCCGTTGACATGCCAGGTGAAAATACCAAAAAAATCAGCTCTTCGGTGTGGAGGTATTTCACCAGAAATGCGGACAACAGGTGTCAAGCCGTGTGTTCCCTTTGTCAAGCTGTAATAAGTAGGGGTAAGGACGTTAACCACCTCGGAACATCCTCCCTTATACGTCACCTGCAGCGCATTCATAATAAGTCAGTGACAAGTTCAAAAACTTTGGGTGACAGCGGAAGCAGTCCACTGACCAGTAAATCCCTTCCTCTTGTAACCAAGCTCACGCAAACCACCCCACCAACTCCCTCAGTGTCAATTTCCTCCTTCCCCAGGAATGCCAATAGTCCTGCAGGCCATGTCACTGGCAAGTCTGACGAGTCCTTTCCTGCCTGGGATTCCTCCGATGCATCCTTGCGTGTAACGCCTACTGCTGCTGGCGCTGCTGTTGTTGCCGCTGGGAGTCGATGGTCATCCCAGAGGGGAAGTCGTAAGCCCACTTGTACTACTTCCAGTAAGCAATTGACTGTTCAACAGTCCTTTGCGAGGAAGATGAAATATCACAGCAGTCATCCTACTGCAAAGCGGATAACTGAGTCCTTGACAACTATGTTGGTGTTAGACGTGCGTCCGGTATCCGCCGTTAGTTCACAGGGAACTAGACAATTTATTGAGGCAGTGTGCCCCCGTTACCAAATACCATCTAGGTTCCACTTCTCTAGGCAGGCGATACCGAGAATGTACACGGACGTCAGAAAAAGACTCACCAGTGTCCTAAAAAATGCAGTTGTACCCAATGTCCACTTAACCACGGACATGTGGACAAGTGGAGCAGGGCAGGGTCAGGACTATATGACTGTGACAGCCCACTGGGTAGATGTATGGACTCCCGCCGCAAGAACAGCAGCGGCGGCACCAGTAGCAGCATCTCGCAAACGCCAACTCTTTCCTAGGCAGGCTACGCTTTGTATCACCGCTTTCCAGAATACGCACACAGCTGAAAACCTCTTACGGCAACTGAGGAAGATCATCGCGGAATGGCTTACCCCAATTGGACTCTCCTGTGGATTTGTGGCATCGGACAACGCCAGCAATATTGTGTGTGCATTAAATATGGGCAAATTCCAGCACGTCCCATGTTTTGCACATACCTTGAATTTGGTGGTGCAGAATTTTTTAAAAAACGACAGGGGCGTGCAAGAGATGCTGTCGGTGGCCAGAAAAATTGCGGGACACTTTCGGCGTACAGGCACCACGTACAGAAGACTGGAGAACCACCAAAAACTACTGAACCTGCCCTGCCATCATCTGAAGCAAGAAGTGGTAACGAGGTGGAATTCAACCCTCTATATGCTTCAGAGGTTGGAGGAGCAGCAAAAGGCCATTCAAGCCTATACAATTGAGCACGATATAGGAGATGGAATGCACCTGTCTCAAGTGCAGTGGAGAATGATTTCAACGTTGTGCAAGGTTCTGATGCCCTTTGAACTTGCCACACGTGAAGTCAGTTCAGACACTGCCAGCCTGAGTCAGGTCATTCCCCTCATCAGGCTTTTGCAGAAGAAGCTGGAGGCATTGAAGAAGGAGCTAACACGGAGCGATTCCGCTAGGCATGTGGGACTTGTGGATGCAGCCCTTAATTCGCTTAACAAGGATTCACGGGTGGTCAATCTGTTGAAATCAGAGCACTACATTTTGGCCACCGTGCTCGATCCTAGATTTAAAGCCTACCTTGGATCTCTCTTTCCGGCAGACACAGGTCTGCTGGGATTGAAAGACCTGCTGGTGACAAAATTGTCAAGTCAAGCGGAACGCGACCTGTCAACATCTCCTCCTTCACATTCTCCCGCAACTGGGGGTGCGAGGAAAAGGCTCAGAATTCCGAGCCCACCCGCTGGCGGTGATGCAGGGCAGTCTGGAGCGACTGCTGATGCTGACATCTGGTCCGGACTGAAGGACCTGACAACGATTACGGACATGTCGTCTACTGTCACTGCATATGATTCTCTCAACATTGATAGAATGGTGGAGGATTATATGAGTGACCGCATCCAAGTAGGCACGTCACACAGTCCGTACTTATACTGGCAGGAAAAAGAGGCAATTTGGAGGCCCTTGCACAAACTGGCTTTATTCTACCTAAGTTGCCCTCCCACAAGTGTGTACTCCGAAAGAGTGTTTAGTGCCGCCGCTCACCTTGTCAGCAATCGGCGTACGAGGTTACATCCAGAAAATGTGGAGAAGATGATGTTCATTAAAATGAATTATAATCAATTCCTCCGCGGAGACATTGACCAGCAGCAATTGCCTCCACAAAGTACACAGGGAGCTGAGATGGTGGATTCCAGTGGGGACGAATTGATAATCTGTGAGGAGGGGGATGTACACGGTGATATATCGGAGGGTGAAGATGAGGTGGACATCTTGCCTCTGTAGAGCCAGTTTGTGCAAGGAGAGATTAATTGCTTCTTTTTTGGGGGGGGTCCAAACCAACCCGTCATATCAGTCACAGTCGTGTGGCAGACCCTGTCACTGAAATGATGGGTTGGTTAAAGTGTGCATGTCCTGTTTTGTTTATACAACATAAGGGTGGGTGGGAGGGCCCAAGGATAATTCCATCTTGCACCTCTTTTTTCTTTTCTTTTTCTTTGCATCATGTGCTGATTGGGGAGGGTTTTTTGGAAGGGACATCCTGCGTGACACTGCAGTGCCACTCCTAGATGGGCCCGGTGTTTGTGTCGGCCACTAGGGTCGCTAATCTTACTCACACAGTCAGCTACCTCATTGCGCCTCTTTTTTTCTTTGCGTCATGTGCTGTTTGGGGAGGGTTTTTTGGAAGGGACATCCTGCGTGACACTGCAGTGCCACTCCTAGATGGGCCCGGTGTTTGTGTCGGCCACTAGGGTCGCTAATCTTACTCACACAGTCAGCTACCTCATTGCGCCTCTTTTTTTCTTTGCGTCATGTGCTGTTTGGGGAGGGTTTTTTGGAAGGGACATCCTGCGTGACACTGCAGTGCCACTCCTAGATGTGCCCGGTGTTTGTGTCGGCCACTAGGGTCGCTAATCTTACTCACACAGTCAGCTACCTCATTGCGCCTCTTTTTTTCTTTGCGTCATGTGCTGTTTGGGGAGGGTTTTTTGGAAGGGCCATCCTGCGTGACACTGCAGTGCCACTCCTAGATGGGCCCGGTGTTTGTGTCGGCCACTAGGGTCGCTTATCTTACTCACACAGCGACCTCGGTGCAAATTTTAGGACTAAAAATAATATTGTGAGGTGTGATGTGTTCAGAATAGGCTGAAAATGAGTGTAAATTATGTTTTTTGAGGTTAATAATACTTTGGGATCAAAATTACCCCCAAATTCTATGATTTAAGCTGTTTTTTAGGGTTTTTTGAAAAAAACACCCGAATCCAAAACACACCCGAATCCGACAAAAAAAATTCGGTGAGGTTTTGCCAAAACGCGGTCGAACCCAAAACACGGCCGCGGAACCGAACCCAAAACCAAAACACAAAACCCGAAAAATTTCCGGCGCTCATCTCTAGTATATAGAGAGGGGGGCATTGGCAGAGGGGCATGGGGAGACAGAAAGGAGGGATGGGGAGAGAGGGGGTCATAAAGGAAGTGGGGGCATTAGAAGAGAGGGGCATGGGGAAAGAAAAAGGGGGCATGGGGAAATAGAGAGGGTCAAGAGGGAGAGAGTGGCATTGAGAGAGACAGACATTCAGAGACAGGGGACATGGGGAAAGAGAGGAGGGCATGGGGGAGAGAGAGACATTGGGGGAGAGAGACATAGGGGAGTGGGGAGAGACAGACATGAAGAGAGAAAGAGACATGGAAAGATAGAGAGACATGGAAGTAGAGAAAGAGACATGGAGAGACACAAGGAAACTGAGACACAGAGAGGGAGATATGAAGAGATAGAGACATGGCAAGAGAGACACACAGAGAGAGCGAGAGAGACAGACAGAGAGAGAGAGAGCGAGAGAGAGAGAGGCATGGGGAGAGGGAGGGTTCATGGTGAGAGGGAGGGGCGTGGGGAGAGTGAGATAGAAGCATGGGGAGAGCGAGAGACATGAAGAGAGAGGGGCACTGGGAGAAAGGGGCATGAGGAGAGAGGGGCATGGGAAAAGAGAGAGAGACATAGGGAGCGAGAGAGGGGGCATGGGCATTGAGAGATAGGCATGGGGATAGAGATAGAGATCAACAGCAGCAGAATTTGGTGTGGTGCCCGGGAGAACAGTTACTGTACCTGGAGGTCTGTAGGAGTAGGCTATGTCATCAATCCACCCAGACACCACAAGATTCCAGTGGCTTTGGCCGGGTTTCAGGGCTGTCACACAGTTGTAGGCAGCGGCAGCAGTAGGGCACAATTAACAAGGAGGCAGAGGGCCAGAGAAGGGAAGGTG